>NC_142362.1:38832063-39464563 GCF_059441175.1 Urocampus carinirostris | reverse complement strand
AAAGTATTCTAAGGAAAAAAAAGTTTATATTTCCAAAGGTAAGGGTGGGAAAAATATACATCCACTATTGTCCGCTGCGACAACAAACAGGTCTCACTCACCTTTACCCAACTTCCTGTCAGCCCGCGTTTGCTCTGCCCCTCTTTTTAATTCGCAAAACATATCAGAATAAGTGTCTCAAATGAATACAAATAAATACATTACAAAAATATACAATTGCAAATTATATTATACATGGGTTACACATATTTACAAAGAAAGACTGTACACCGAGAAAGTTTTCAAAGCTTTACTAATAATAATAATATAACTTTCATCCAAAACAGTGCCTGTTAATGCTAGCAACACGCTAGCAACACGCTCGCAACACAGTAAATGGGTCTGTTAAAAAAACATACCGTACTTGTAAAAATCACGGTAAACCGTCCTCATCTTCTTCCTTACAACTGAAGCCATCAAGGTCGTCTTCCTCATCGTCGGAAAGAAACAGTGTCATATAGACGTAGTCCCACGCTCCCGCAGCCTCACTCGCGCTGTCATTGTCGCTGGTCTGCCCTCCTCTCCGTCACGCAGCAGACCGGCTTTTCGGAACCCGTTGTTGATGGTGGATTTTTTGATGCTGCCCCACGCTGTCAGGATCCACTGGCAGACTTGCGAAAAAGTTGCCTTTCGCATGCGGTCAGTTTTAGTGAAGTTGCAGTCTTCCTCGGCGCATATGTTCCACCGGACTAAATCTTACCTTTTGTACTTGAGCGCCCCTGGCGGCTGTTAGAAAAACTAAATAAATTAGCCGCATCACTGAATAAGCCACAGGGTTGAAAGTTTGGGGGAAAAGTAGCGGCTTATAGTCCGGAATTCACGGTATTCACTTTATGATTAAAACCTGTGGAAAAAAGCTATAAGCAGCCTGAAACGCCAGCCAAGCACACAGAGGATTTTGATTGGGTGGGCAAAGCTATGAGCACAGCACACTTCTCTCTGCCAAGGGCAGTCTGCAACCGGAGTTAAGTAAATATGTCAGTATCCTTGTTTGCAATATTTTGAGAATTTTTTTACGAAATCAATTACTTGTACCTTGTACCACTATTATCTATGAAAAAAAGAAGGTCAAAAGGGACATCAACAATCTTAAGTAATTACAAGTTATTGTTGTATAATGGTTGATATAGAAAGCAGGCTCTTGCATTATTATTGTTTCATAAATTTGATCAAATCGTCTAACCACACTCAGTAGAATAAAATGCACTGGAAAATATTTTTCTGGAAAGTGGGTTTGGCGGTTTTGCTGAAATTTGTGTTAAAAATATGGTTTGGCTCTCAATAAAAAAGAAGAACTATTTGGGAATTAAGCTTATCACAAGCAACAGGAAGAGCAGGGGGCGGATCATCGAACCTTGAGGCACCCGACTCGGAGCAGTTTCATTCGCTTGTTATCGTTTCTCGAGCAGTAGAGGAAACCTCAGCAACCTGGCATTAACGCTAATGATACAAAAATAAGTGTTGGGTTTTTGATTGATAATATTAACTACGGTTCAATTTGAATATAGATAACTTGACTAACATGACTTAAAGTTTACTTTCAAAGTAGATAATCATGTTTTAAATGTCCACATGTGTTGAGGATCTTAGCATTATGAATGTGCTGCATATCTGTTTTTTTCTTCTCAAGATTAGTCATTGTGGCAATGATAATTAAATGTTGGACATGAAAAGAAATACAACTGAAACATTGTCTGTACTCTAAATAACTAAGAAAGAAAGCAGCAATAATCAATTTGCAGGCAATGAGTAGCCTTTTCTTTTTTGGGGGGGTTATCGAAAAAGTGCTTGAGGCCATCTTGCAGGAGTTGTCATGTTAAGTGACTCTGGCCTCAACACAAAGCAAAAAAGGCCAATGCAAATGGTCGATTGTCCCCAGGTCAGTCAATCTTCTTGAACAATGGCAGCCAAGTCCTTAAGGGTCCACAAACCATTTCGTGCAATCTCTTTCCTTTCAAAATCAATTCTGGCACGTCAATAGCATATTGCCATGATGAGATGTGGCCACAAAGGCCAATCAATCTTCACATCTATTATCTTTTTTTCACAAGAGATGACAGGAGTGTTAATAAGGTTTATTTAACTCTCAAAAAAATATTAATTTAGTAATTCCTCACTGTATTGCAGTTCACATATTGCACTTATGCTAATGAGTAGATTTCCGTTGTGCAGGTGTCCGGCATTCTGATTGGCTAAAAAGTCCCTTTTATGCCTGTGCTTCAGTAACGTTTGAGTTAAAGCAGGTACTGATGCAGGGGCGCTCAAAATGAGTCTTTATTAACAAAACAAGTTACAAAGCAACAAACGAACAAGGGGGAACTATACAAGTGACATGTCCAGACAAAATCATACCTCCCAGAGGCCAAACCACAAACAAAAACAAAATCTGAAATGGAATATGGAAAAAAACAAGTGGGTGAAAAGCAACCTAAAAAATGATCAAACCATCAAGTGTATTTTTCGAGTGCATGCGGGAACTGTTTCAACTCCTTTCGCATTTAGAGTTTTGGAGTACATTGCCCGGGTCGAACACATAGTCTTGCTCGTACTAAAAGGAAGGGGTGGGGGGCATCATGGCTGCAATCGAGAGCAGGGCAGAGGAGGGCCGAGGCTCAATCCGGAAAAGGACAGGGCATCAGGAAAATGAAAGAAAAGTCCCCGGCTCTTTCGAAGACAAATTTCACTACTTGCAGCTGTTCGCCCACTCTGGGGCTGTTCTAAGTATTCGGTCTCAAATTCACGTTTGTGATGGTGGAGCTACTGTTGTGGAAAATAGACTCGCATTTGTAGAATAGAGTTGCATACATTTAGAAATGTAGAAAAACCTGCTTACGTTGCTTACAGTAGTGAGGGAATGTTGACATCATTCGAGAAGATCCTTGACAAGATAGTCGAGTTTACCAAAATGGGCATGAGACCTACAAGGCCTTTCTTCAAGAACTCTCTGAGCAAACTGAGGCAACAACATGTCCTAATAAGGGTACGAACAACATGTCCGTGTTGATTACTGAGGACTAGGGCCGCCTTTTGGGCTGAAGCTATAAAAGCATTGTTATGTTTGGAGTTCTCTGAGTTCTTTTGGGATGACGAAATAAAAGGCTCCCCCTCATGGCTGGTTCCCGATGTACTTAATTCAATCACGAAAGAAGACTTAAAAGATTATCGAACCTACAATTTCCCCTACATTTTCTCCTACATTAAATGGCGCCCTGACGTGTTTTTTTGGCTCAAATTGACTTCTCGTCGTGAACGCTGCCCCAAGAAGCGGTTGAGGTAAGGACAAGGTTTTTCTTTCCTTATTTCGGTTGGCTTGTCGGGGTAAGTGAAGTACATTGGGGCATGTGACGTGAGGGCTAAATTATGAAAATGCGTGCACGTGGGTAATCCGTCTGTAGTCCGGCAACAAGTTGGACGGATTGTATGAGTTGATATGAGGTTTATGTCCGGAGACAATCTTGTGCTCAGGGACTGTTGTGATGTTTTTGGTCGGGCTCCGGGGAGTCTAGATGAAGTAACAGTGAACTAAGTGTCGGTGTTTGTGCATTTGGTGACGGTTCGGTTCTCCGTGGTGATGTTGAAGGAGATCGGTCTAGAAGGCGATGATGAGGAGTCATCGGTTGCTGATATTTTCGGTGACAGAGAGTAGACGATCTGTTAATGGTCATACGGGGGTGTGTGTTTTTTATGTGAAGAATTATACCGGCAGAGGTTAATGAGCAGATGTTCAGATGTTGTATTATTGAGATGACCTTGCGTATAAACAGCGTCTGAGGAGCTGTGTGTGTACTGACGTTTTTGTTTTTTTTTTCGGTTCTGAGCGATATCTCGCTCGGGAAGTTTCTTGTGATAAATCTGCCGCTCCGTGGCGATGTTAGGGGAGATCAGTCTAGAAGGCGATGATGACACGTCATCAGTTGCTGATATTTTCAGTGACGGAAAGTAGACGATCTATTAATGGTCCTACGAGGATGTGTTTTTTATGTGAAGAGTTATACCAGCAAAGGTTAATGAGCAGATGTTCAGATGTTGTATTATTGAGATGACCTTGCGTATAAACAGCGTCTGAGGAGCTGTGTGTGTACTGACGTTTTTTTTTCCGTTCTGAGCGATATCTCGCTCGGGAAGTTTCTTGTGATAAATCTGCCACTCCGTGGCGATGTTAGGGGAGATCAGTCTAGAAGGCGATGATGACACGTCATCAGTTGCTGATATTTTCAGTGACGGAAAGTAGACGATCTATTAATGGTTCTACGGGGATGTGTTTTTTATGTGAAAAGTTATACCGGCAGAGGTTAATGAGCAGATGTTTAGATGTTGTATTATTGAGATGACTTCGCGTATAGACAGCTTTGGAGGAGCTGTGTGTGTACTGACGTTTTTTTTTTTTTTTCGCTCTGAGCGTTATCTCGCTCGGGAATGTTGGCTGTAGGTGTGTGCGTGAGTTGTTTGGTGTGCGTCTTTGCCTTTTGCGGTCTTGTGTGTATCTTTCGCGCCTCTGAATGCGTGTTAGGGATGGGAGTGTGTTTGAGACAGTTGTAATCGAACTTTGTGTGTGGGGGTGTGTGCCAGCTGGCGATAATTGTGCGTGTGTCTCTCTGTATGTGGATGTGTGTTCTGTTCGGTTCGGTTTCTCCTCCGCTCGCTCGACCCCGCCCGCCGGAGTGAGTGTGTGCGGATGATTTCTTAACTGTTTAAGGGCTGGGACGACGTTGTGCGGAGGAGAGCCTTTGTTTCTTTTTGTCTGTTTTGTTTTTCGTTTTGTTTGGCGTTGGGAGGGGAGTTAAGGACGTATGGATGAAAGATGGAGTGACTGCTTATTCTCGCGGGCGAGGACACAGTGGTAGTAGAGAGTGGTTTTACGGCATGAGGGGTTTTGGGAAGCAGTGAAACCGTGATGAAAAAATATTGCGCGATTGGTGTGTGAGATAAGTGTAAGATACTTACGTTACTGGGGAATACGTTGGGGTGACAGATTTGTCCAGCGCTTCGTCTATGTGTGGCCTCTGATTTGGGATCTGGTTCCGTTAAACACCGCAAGGCTCTGAGGGAGAAATACGTGTGCGACGAAGCCCGTTCTAATGGGAGGGGCCGGGTCCGCCCGAAGACGAACATTTATGAAAAAGGGTTGAGCTGGAATGAAATGTTTGTGTCTGAGCAGAAGCGGACGTGCGAGCCAAGCAGAGGAGAGGGCCCCCCCCCATTCTGAGCCTGCTCAGCCCACCCCGTTTGGGAAAGTCAGCAACGGACGACTGAGTCGACCCGAGTTTTGAAAGGTACGAGGTCAGTACACGATAATTGGATGACTATGAACATTCTTGTGCCAGTGAAGCTTTTGGGATTGCGTCATCCGGACAAGGCCAAGCTGATTGAAAAAGTGTCACAGAAATGGGAGAAGAGGACAAAGAATCTTCAACCAGCGTGGCCGCAAGGGGGTACGTTTGATACATACGCTTGTGGCATCATGGAGGTGAGGATCATGGACTACGATTCTAGCAATGGTGGCAAAAAACGGCAGGAGAAGAGGAAGACAGAGGAGGAGGTCTTAAAGCTGTTTAAGACTGAAGGAGTGCAGTATAGGGAGAAAATTAGGGAAGGACTGCTTCGACTGAAAGACAACTCATTGAACGCTGAAGCGACGACTGAATCAGCTGGGTTGTATCCAACTTTAGTCGGAACAATGAAAATAAATGGGGATTTCAAATATGATGAAGGAGGAGACGAGATGGAATCGCCAGCACGAGACCAGGGCAACGTGCCAACAAGTCCTCAACATCCTCCTATTCCGAAGCACTGCAGCACAGGGAGAAAGTTCGATGGAACAGAATGTAGAGAACCGCTCGACTGTTATGCAGAAAGGACTGGAACAGTCAAAGGGAAGTCGGGTGAATCGTTTTGGGTCGACATGGGAGCCAGAGGTGTCCGTCAAGCAAGCGGGAGCTTTGATCAGGATCAACGTGCGATCCGAGCTTCCATTAGGGAATTGGAACGGGAAATAGACAGTCTTCACGCGAGAGCTGAGGCGAGGAGGGACGATGAGAGGCCTGGACCTTCGGCGGAGGCGACTGGTCAGTATGACTTGAGAAATAGGCCAAATATCCGGCCGCCAGAGAGGTATACAGACCCTGGTCAGTTTCCAATTTTAATCAAGGGGAACAAAGGTCAATACATCCCTTGGCAGACGCTCGATCTCGCTGGTCTGATCTCCCGACTGCCAGACGTACATGAAGGTGCTGGGAAATGGATTCGACGGTTTGAAGAAGAGACTATTGGCAAGATGATAGCCATCGGCGATATCAAGTCGGTATTGGCACAATGTGTAGGTGCTTCAACGATGGAGAATATCTTGCGTCACAGTAACAATGGATGGATGATCGATGTGATGGCGGATGGAACTGAATTTAACGCCTACCGTGCAGTGGTGTGGAGAGCACTACGGGATGAGTACCCTGCCAAGATTGATCCAAAGGCGTTGAAAGGTGAAACTCTCGGCGAAACTGAAAATCCAGCTTCGTATATCGGCAGGCAGCTCAAACGATGGAAGCAGGAGACGGAGGAAGAAGTAGAGAACAGCCCTATACTCTCGACCCTGTTCCGCAATGCTGTCATCGGAGCCCTGCCAATGCAAGTTCAAAGCAAGCTGGAAGATGTCGTAGGGTTAACCTCAATGCCATACAGGGAGTTCCGTGACCATGTTGTCCACACCATTGACAAATTCAGGAAGGATCAACAAAAGCAGCAGGACTTAGAAAGAGCTGAACAACGGAAGCTCACTCAGATGCAGCTCTCTGACCTGCAGAATAAAACAAAATTGAAAACTCAAGCGCCTGTACTGGACCAACCCTTCCAGGCAAACATGACAGCGCCGCCTATCGCTCCATCGGCCCAACAACCGCTTCCGGTCGTTAATGTTTATCAGCAAACGCCATTTGGCCGGCAACCCTACAGAGCAGTACAGGGTCGAATGCCTGCCTGGGGTCGGGGTGCTAACAGGCGAACGCCCACAGGCCAAGCAGTCGTGTGCTGGAGATGTCAGGGGCTTGGCCATTTTTGGCGGGAATGTTCAGCAACCGGTCCAGTGGGATGGAGGGTACCATGGGGGGGCCCGTCAAGGCAAGGAAGAGGATCTCAAGGTGCAGGCCTAAGATATTGGCAATAGGGGTGCCCGGAGAATCCTAAAGGGGAGGCTCAATTTACAATACATGCAGGGGAAACTGGCAGGGAACCAATAATCCAAGTAGAAATCAAAGGCGCCAAAATCCCAATGCTAGTTGACACCGGAGCTACATATACCTGCATTAGTTCGGAGTATGCCTCAAACCTCCCCATGTCCGGCAAATTCATAAGAACAATAGGATTCTCGGGATCAAAACAAACCATTCCAATTACAGAACCAGTGAAGATCTCTACTGAGGAGGGTGAAATTACGATACCCATTCTTGTGTCAGATGAAACACCAGTGAATCTGCTGGGAAGAGATGCTTTGTGTAAGCTTGGAGTCAAATTGTGGTGCACTCCGGACGGGGTGTATCTGGACAGGATTGGACTCAAGAATCAATTGCTACAAAGAAGCGAATGCGCAAGGGTCTATTGGCTGGGAAATCTGCAGGAGCCAGTAAATGAAATTGTGAAAACCTGGGGACCTGACATCAAAATACAGCTTCCAGAGGCATTCAAGCCAACGACAGATTACCATTGCACTATGTATTATGACTCATCCTGCAGTATGGTCTATGAGGAGATATGGGACAAACAAACAAGGAACAACACGGTGGAAGTTTGGGCCGACTGCCTCCTGATTGGCCGTCAGGGTGCAGCGCTGAACATCGTGCCGAACGATTTCACCTCGCAATGGTTCGGAGTGCCGGCATCGGAACCACATATTGCGTTGGTTGTCAACAAAGGATTCAGATCTGAAGACCTAGGTCCCATGGTGAGAGCAGCAAAGTGCGTGAGGTGGATTGAAACCGAGGATTCGGGAGTGACGGTCTCGGACGAGGGGGATATGGTGAGAATACCATGTGAAGTGAAAATGGTTGCGAGACCTTGGGTGGTTACCATACCAGAAGCAACGCAAGCTGTTCAGGATGAGGAGAAACAAGAAGATGGGTTGAGACAGGAAATGCTGGAACAGGTTCCGAAGGAGGTGTGGTCAACCCACGACACCGATGTTGGGTTGGTAAAATCAGCGAATCCAGCGGAAATAAAATTGAAGCAAGGAGCAAAGTTGCCATGTCGACCACAATATGCGCTGAAGCCGGAAGCGGAAGCAGGGATACAGATGACGATCGATGGACTGCTCAGGGCTGGAGTACTAATTGAGATGCTAAGTCCTTGCAACACTCCGATTTTTCCTGTTCCCAAACCGGGTAAATCTGGATACAGATTGGTACATGATTTGAGAGCGGTAAATGAGGTTGTCCAGGATTGGCCAGCTGAAGTTCCAAATCCAACAACCATCCTTACGAATGTGCCTCCGCAAGCAAAGTACTTCACAGTGATTGATCTTTGTTCTGCATTCTTTAGTGTTCCGTTATCTGAAGACTCGTGGTATCTTTTTGCATTCACGTACCGAAATAAGCAATACAGTTACACACGGTTGCCACAAGGCTTCAAGCACAGTCCTCATATATTCAACCAAGTGCTACGTAATGATCTGGAAGGCCAAGACATCGATGGTACGCTGATACAATATGTTGATGACCTGCTAATCTGCTCGGCAACGCTCGAAGAATGTCATAGAGATTCAATCATGGTCCTACAGGGACTGGCTGGAACAGGACACAAGGCTTCGCAGGCAAAATTACAATACTGTCAGCCGCAAGTGGAATATCTGGGAAGACTCATCTCTCAGGGGAGCATTGCAATGACACCTGAGCAGCTCGAGGGGGTCAGCAAAGCTCCGAAACCTCGGACGGTCGGACAAATGATGACCTTCCTTGGGATGACGGGATTCAGCTCAGAGTGGATTGAGGACTACGCATGGAAGACCAATTCCTTGAGGGACTTAATGAAAGAAGCAGGAACAACGATGCTGAGTGCGGAACTACAATGGACAGACATTGCGATGGGCGCTTTCGAAAACATCAAGCAGGAAATGCAAAGGGCGCCTTCTCTGGCGACACCGGACTACACAAAACCTTTTTTGCTGTATGTAGCGAATCGATGTAATATGTATGCTTCAGCTGTGTTGATGCAAGAGACGTGCAGTGGCAGACAAAAACAACCGATTGCCTACTACAGCACCAAACTAGACAATGTGGTGCAAGGATGGCCGCCATGTTACCAAGGCTTGGCTGCAGTTCATTATGCTTATGAAAAAGCCACAGCGGTTACTATGGGTTATCCAGTAATAATTTACACCCATCACAAAATCTCGGGACTGATAAATCAAGGCAAGTTTGTTGTTACTCAGGCCAGGTGTCTGCAGTTCATGACACTGGTGACATACCCGGACGTTACGTTGAGGAGGTGTACTACAACAAATCCAGCCAACACCATACCGTTTGAGTTTGAGGGTGAAGCACATGAATGCGTTGCAGACACAATGAAGTACACCAGGTTGAGACCAGATTTGGAGTCCACTCCGCTGCTGAATGCAGACCTGACATATTTCGTTGATGTCGTCGCAGACCTTGACGCATCAAAGAGACAGCAGCCCGGTTAAGTGTGACACTACTGTACGACATACCAAAACGGTTGAAAATTTGGGAGGCACTATTCGCAATGGAAAACGAATTGTTAATACTAGTATCCCGAGCGTTATGGGAATGATACGACGAGAGAGAAACGTGCGACCAGTTGGGGAACCGGCCGACGGTCAGCTGGACTTGGGGGTGTTTAGGCCAGGGAGTTTTGACCCGACGGGAGAACGTGGGTGGGAAACCGCAAAGTACAACACGTGGTATAGATGGTTATGGTATACCGCGAGGGACATGACGGATGAGGAATGTATAGTGTGCTCGACGGCGCCGCCAGGCGTTTCGATTGTGGTTCCAGAGAAACATACGATGGAGTCATGTGCAAGGGAGCAGCGGCGGATATGCAAAGACCCGAGGTTTGCTTCGCAAGTCTTTGTGGTTAAACCTCCTCCGCTGCCGATGTGCACTATAGAATGTAGGTTTACTTCTGGTCATAAGGGTGGACATTATTATCCGAGGCTGACATCGACTCCTGAGAAGATTAGGTATAGGATGTGTAGGGAATTTCAACGAACGACGGACCCGAAGAGCCCTCCGAAAGTGTATAGGATTGATCGATCTGAGTATGAATGTTATGCGAGTGGTGCGTATAGTTATAGTGGATTGGTTGGGCGTTGGGTGGGGAACACGACAGTGAAGTGTAAGACAACTTGGGTTATATCCTGGTTTCCGCACGCAGGGATGGATCCTTATTTTCCAGAGAGTACGGTGTGGTTTGAGAATCCGGATGTGCGTGATCAGACGTGCGAGAACGTGACTATGTCGATTCCGGACGTACATTATTTTAGGGACCAATCAGTCACGGTGGCAGACAGTTACTGGATGTGCGGGGGTGACGCTTTGAGGAGCGGGCTTCCCCGGAATTGGATTGGATTGTGTACGCTTGTGAGGATAAAAATACCTGTCCATATAATGTATAAGGGGGTTCATGAGGTGCTAGGGACTCATAAGGTGACCAGGGTTAGGAGAGCGTATGTTCCTGATGGACGAGTGTATCTGGATGCCATCGGACAACCGAGGGGGATTCCGGATGAATTTAAGGCTAGGGATGAGGTGAAGTCTGGATTGGAATCGATATTCATCTGGATAACTCCAAATAAGAACGCGGAATGGATTAATTACGTTTATTACAACCAACAACGTTTTATTAATTACACAAACGAGGCCTTTGGTGCGTTGGGGGAGCAGTTGCATGAGACATCTAGGATGGCTTGGCAGAATCGTCAGGCCCTCGATTTTCTCTTAGCCAGTAAGGGGGGCGTGTGTCATATGATAAAGGACGAGTGCTGTACTTATATACCTTTGAATACAGCCGAGACGGGTAGCTTCACGAAGGCAATGTCAAAGATCCGGGAGTTGAGCAGTGAAGTCACGGTAAATACGGAGAAGTACAGTATCTCTTTTGATTGGTTCTCGTCTACATTTGGGTACTGGGGTGGTCTATTGGCAAAGGGGGGTGTTCTTGTAATAACCGTCGTGGTGGTTGTGTGTTTGTTGTGTTTCTGTATCATACCTATTTTGAAAAGGGGGGTGCTTAAGACCTTTGGGGAACAGATGACGGTGTTGGCTGGTGCTAAGGCGGCGGAGGCCCAATTAGCACAGTTGGTGATTGAATACCCAGGTTTATTTCTGAGTGAGGAGGGACAGATGACTCGTTTGGATACGGCACTTTAAGTTGTCGCGCGGCGTCGCTGGGTGTGAAAGATAGGGGAACATCTGCGTGTAGGGGCACGGAGAGTGATCTTTCATTAGTCGCGGAACACACTTTAGCGCTAGGTATAATAGCTACGCATGTTTTGTTTTCTAATTGTGATTCTCTTGTTGGTATGTCACACTGCCGGGGAGCATGCTGCTGTCTAGGATGGTCAGGATGCATCGTCGCTTCCGGGTTTTGGGCTGCATGGAAACTGCGCGGGATGCCTGCTGGGATGAACACTCACTCCAACATCTGACTTCGCGACACCCGTTGACGACTACGACTATGCATGGTCTTCTAATTGTTCACGGGGATCAGGCCAAAGGCCAATGTGCATACTGTATCACTATCCAGTCGTGCACTCATCGTGAAATGTATTAACGACTGTTACCAAAATTTGTTATCACTTATCAGTTCGATTGTTCATTTACCTTTATCACGTACCGATCAACCGTCGGCGGTCTACATGTATAATCCATATGTACGGATAAAGATAAATGAAGGGGGGGGTTAGTGCATGGGTCAGATGTTTGGAGTGTTGGGGTTTTTATCGAAACATGAATAACAAGAGTTGGGATAATCGCAGCAGGCTGACCGCCAGGATCTTATTTTCATTTTTATTTTTTCCGATAATTCTGTGTAGCTATGATTTAAGAAACTTTACCAATACCCTGTATTGATTTTTCAATTTTAATTTCCATTCAAAATGGGAGTATAAACTCCCAAAGGGGGGATATGTTGTGGAAAATAGACTCGCATTTGTAGAATAGAGTTGCATACATTTAGAAATGTAGAAAAACCTGCTTACGTTGCTTACAGTAGTGAGGGAATGTTGACATCATTCGAGAAGATCCTTGACAAGATAGTCGAGTTTACCAAAATGGGCATGAGACCTACAAGGCCTTTCTTCAAGGACTCTCTGAGCAAACTGAGGCAACAACATGTCCTAATAAGGGTACGAACAACATGTCCGTGTTGATTTCTGAGGACTAGGGCCGCCTTTTGGGCTGAAGCTATAAAAGCATTGTTATGTTTGGAGTTCTCTGAGTTCTTTTGGGATGACGAAATAAAAGGCTCCCCCTCATGGCTGGTTCCCGATGTACTTAATTCAATCACGAAAGAAGACTTAAAAGATTATCGAACCTACAATTTCTCCTACATTTTCTCCTACACTACCCGCACAAAAGTGGTAATACTATTACAGGGTATATGTGTCTGTATATATATCGATTGAAATCTACTTCAGCCAGAAACAGGAAACCAAAACCCAATCAGAGGTAGCAATGACGGTGAAAATAAAAAACTAACACCATCATGTCAACGAAACACTCTGGACCCACATAAGGCAGTTGCTTTCTGTCGTCAACAAACACATCTCCTAATGCTTAAGTAGTGTTTTTTTAAATAGTGGGTTGAGATGTAAAAGTGGGTCTGGAAACCATTTTCAATGGGTTGCTGGCTTTTGACCTGGCAAAACAATGCTAAGAAGACAAAAATGGAGGGTCAATTACATTCCTTCTTAGTATATGGCGATAATGCCCTGCTTGATCTTTTCTACCTGTACAGTCAATTGGAGCATTTAAAAGGCCCACATTGCATTCAATTGTGATGTTGTTGTTTTCCCCTTTTTTCCTGTCCATAATAATGGGTTCCAAGACAGGTAGTAATAAGAGAAGGCAAATTTAGTAAACAGTGACAACGATTGAGTCGAAAAACGTAACAATTGTGAAATATGAAAATTGTTTACTTGTGTCTGCCATTGAAGCACTGTTGGAAGGTATAGTAACTTGCTTAAATATGTTGTATTTTTAAATGTTTCCTAGTAAGCCTTTATCAACTAGATAATTAAATAATAGTCAATGTTTTGGTACACACTTTGTCAATATTTTGAAATTCTTTTAGTATCTGGCTATTTTAAACTAGTTTTAGGGGGTCACATGTAGGCTCTTACACAAGTATATACGGTACTTGGAATTGTTCTGGTTTTGCTAGCATTTTTTTTTAATGTTTTTAAAAAAAGGTAAATATATTCTACTATCTCAGCTTTAAATTAAAAAATCTCACAATGGTGGGTCCTGAAGTCAGACTATTTGAGAACCAATTTTCTACAGTAAGGTAAAAGCATCTTTACGCCACATTTTTGTTTCCCAATAACGTCCACATGATGGTGACTAAATACTATCTGAAGTAAATTTGATTGTTTGAAACCTTCATGTATTATTTGTCAATTAACTAAAAATGGCAAACATATGATAATACAGGGTGTTTAAAAAATCTACATTTTGAGATTTAGATATTACACTAAGAACATAATTAAAGCAAATTAAATTTAAAAGTAATAATGTTTAAGATCATATAGTTACCGTATTTTCCACACTATAAGGCGCACATATAATTAGATTTTTTTTTTTTTTTTTAAAGCTGACTATGCGCCTTATAATCCGGTGCACCTTATATATGGATCAATATTGAATTACAAGGTCTCGCAACTCATCAGCAATAAAAAACAAAACAAAACACCGACTCAATTTTTTGCGTAGAAGAAGTGCGCTGTGCATAATGGGAAATATTAAACAACGATTCTCTTTTATTTGTGCGTTTGTATAAAACCCTGAAATGGTTCCTATTAAGAGACACGCTTATAACGCAGAGTTCAAACTCAAGGCGATCAGTCACGCAGTAGAACACGGAAATAGAGCAGCGGCGAGAGAGTTCAACATTAATGAATCGATGGCCAAGTAAGGAAGACTAAACAAAGTTTCCGTGGCAATAAAGCGAGATGGCCACAGTTAGAGGACACACTTGAACAGTGGGTTGTTGAACAAAGAGCAGCAAGTAGAAGTGTCAGTACAATAACTATGCGAATGAAAGCAACAGCGCTGGCACGGGATCTTAACATTAAAGAATTCAGAGGTGGTCTTACTTGGTGTGTGTTTACGTTTTACATTTTACAGTTATTATGTTATTGCTTTATGGTTATTGTTTTGCACTTGTTGTTTTTGCACATTACGAGTGTCACTATATTGCGATTGCACTAACGTTTAATTTACCATAACATTATTAGACATTTTTTTGCGTGTTGACTAAATGGAGGAAAAATAAAAAGTTATGCCTTGCTGTTGTTCAAAGCAGCTGTTTATTCATTTTGGGAGTGAATGACGATTGTGGAAAGCTTGTTGTTATCTATTAATGAAGTTTGACCTATCTGACTGTTTTGTTGACATTCCCTTTAGCGCTGCACAATCTATTGGTTGCATAACGTAACTACATCCTCTACTGTAGTCACATTCATTTATATAGCCCTTAATCACAAAAATGTCTCGAAGGACTTCACAGGATAACAATTACAAAATTGCACAATTACCTCATCTTAAACCAGCATGCACTTATAGCGCCTTATAATGGGGTGTGCCTTATCTATGGAAAAAGTTTAAAAATATATCATTCAATGAAGGTGCGCCTTATAGTGCGGAAAATACAGTATTCCTCTGAATATGAACGGGAAATAATGTGAACGATTTAACAAATGTTCAAAATGTGCACCGCCTGGAACCTGGGATACGTAATCGAGCTCAAATCAAGTCAAATTTATTTGTGAAGCCCTCAGTCACAACATCTCTCAAATTACTGCCCAAGCCACAATTACACCATGCCCTAATCTGGAACTGACACACGGGCAAGGAAAAACAAAACAAAAAAATAAAAAAAACACAGCATGAGTAAAAAAACCTTAGAATGGACCACACAAATGGCAATTCCCCTAAAAGGATGACCAGCGAGCAAAAAGTGTTGCATTGGGTAACAATACACAAAACACAGTCATCAGCAATAAAAAACAAAACATAGGTAATATGTAAATGTTTTAAGAAGTTCATGCCAGCAATGACACAGTTTTCAAACTTCGCCAGCTGGTCAAGGCAGATGATGGCATGGCTTCAGGTCAAGGTGCTGGTCCACTGACTCATCCCGATCCATCCTTCTCCCTCATTTATCCACCAACCAGACGGCCATAAAGTATAGGAAAATAAATGTATGAGGCTAGCATCAATCATAAGCTATAGAATAGAAATGTGCAGTAAGTCTGGATTGTAAACGAAACTTCAAATGTGGTTGCAGATCTTATCTTAGGAGTGAAGGATTTTTTGGGAGGAGCCAATGCCCCAGCGTGTGAAAAAGACGGAAGACGAGAGAGGATAGATGGGAGATCGTGACAGTGAGGCTCGACGAAGACTAATTAGACCAGGGGTGTCCAAACTTTTTGCAAAGGGGGCCAGATTTGGTGTGTTAAAATTATAGGGGGGGGGGACCTTGGCGGACGTTCTTGTAACAGCAATTAATTTAAAAGTGTTTCAGCGAGCCGTTCTGTGTTTCACACTTGCTTTTTTATTTTAATTTCTGCTATCTTAAGTATATATCTTAAGCAAAATATACTTAACTTTTTTTAACACTTTAATTAACTTTTTTGTAATAGTTGAAGAGAAGTATATGTACTCTAGGGTGCAAATTACATTTGAAACATAAAAAAAAGTATCTCAGCATGGCAGTTTAATGTTTATGATGATCTGTGATCTGCATTTATATAGCGCTTTTCAAGTCAATGACTTCCCAAAGCGCTTTACATTGTGCTTCACATTTCCCAATAGCGGCCGTGATCTGTTCAGCCATGTAAGGCGCTAACCTGCTTATTGGGGGTATTGGGGGTTCAGTGTCTTACCCAAGGACACTTCGGCATGTAACACGGACAAGCCGGGATTTGAACTGGGATCCCTTAATCCTAAAACGATCGCTCTACCTCCTGAGCTACTGCCGCTCCCACAGAATTTTTAAACACAATAACAGAGAAATTGTCATATCAACAAGTGCAAGGCTCATTTAAAATATGACAGTAACTATGAATGTGATTGGCACACCTCTCTCTCTCTCTCTCTCTCTCGCTTGGCGACCCGGGGAAAGGACGCGCGTTGGTGATGTGCGCACTAGCGGTGTAGCGCGCTTTGTGGGTACCTTACTGTCCAACTATGGAGGCTTTCACTAATAATAGACAAACATAACCCCCCTCAATGAAAAATGATGACTTGACTGTATTAGTTTGTTGTGTGAAACTGAGATCTGGAGTGCAGGACAAAGGCCAGGTATGGCTTAATGGCAGTAGTATTGATGCGCAAGATGTTTTGTAAGTGAGAGTCCGATAGCCATGTCCTCACATGGCTCTTATTTAAGTTCATAACCGAGAATATCTTCTCACACAAATACGTCGACCCAAACAAGTTTAGCGTATTCTTACCAAATGCTCGAATCTCTGGAAACCTGTCCTTATTCAGCTGTCGGTAAAATTTCGCGAGAGTAAGCTGCTGGTGCTGACCGCAGATCTCTGCGTCACACTGCAGCTCAATGACTTCCAGCTGCAAATGGTCTGGAACATCATCTGTGTCTAGGGAGAAAGGCGAGGAAAAAAGAGTGATCTCCTTCTCGATTGCTACAAAGTCCTGAATGTGTGGTTTAAACTCTTCAGCCAAAGATGAAATATCTGACGCGTACCTCCTTGTTTGCACACTGAAATCGCTCTGTGGGAATCCGGCCATGATTTATTGCAGCGCTGGAAAGTGTTCAGTGCTGGGCTGGGTTGACGACAAGTGTCTTTCAAACAGTTGCAGCTTCATTCCTAAGGCCTTGACTTGTGAATATAGTTGGCTTATGACTGCATCTGGTCCTTGGAGACTGGTGTTGAGGACATTAAGATGCTTTGTAATGTCAACTAGAAACCCCAAATCAGCCAGCCAAATAGGGTCACTTTGTTCTCCCATATGTGGTCCTTTTTCAGCCAAAAACTCAAACGTGAAATTTTATTCCACGGAAGTTTCATGTTATCCACGGCAGCGCGAACAGAAAAGAATAAATCTGTCCCTCTTGTTTGTTTTTTAAAGCTCTGTAGGTCAAGTAGTTCTTCAGTAATATTCATTTCCTTGTCCACTCCTCTCAAAAAAAAAGTAACTGAGCAGTGTCAGAGGCATCTGTGCTTTCGTCGCAAGCTAGTGAACAAAAGTCATACTCCTTTCCTCTGACTTACAATTGCCTTTTGATGTCCAATGACACCTCCTCAATCCTGCATGCCACAGTGTTATGTGCCGGGCAGACTTTGGCAAACTCTTGCTGCATCTCGGGAAAGATATTTTTTACCATTGTCATCACACAGTCTTTGATAAATTCACCCTCGGTGAAAGGTTTGCAATGCTTTGTGATCAGCGCTGCTACCTTGTAACTTGCCTATATAGCATTCTCGTTTGACTCTCGAGCTCTTGTAAAAATAATGCTGCTGTGACATTAAAGCTTCAAGATGTTTCTGTTTCTCGCTGCGTTCATTACCTGTGATCTTGTCATATGCGTAAACATGTTTTGCTTGGTAATGTCGCTTCACATTGAACTCTTTAAAAACAGCCACTGTCTCTTTACAAATCAGGCGGACACAGTTGTTACGTATTTCAGTGAAGAAATAATCCAATTTCCACCCATCCTTGAACAGTTGGCCCTCGCAGTCAACTTTTCTCATTTTGTTAATTGGCGGCATTTTAGAAAATTGTGGGGCCCCATATACTGATTTGATGTTCCTATTTGAGCTGTGATATGGCGGCATTAGAAAACGCAGGTAACAGCGCTGCTGCTCAATGTATTACCGGTACATAATTCTACACGACGGCCAGGCATTATTGATTATATGACGCAGGCTGCGGGCCGGATAAAAATTGACCACGGGCCGCATTTGGCCCCCGGGCCTGACTTTGGACATGTCTGAATTAGACTAATTAATAAAATAAATCTGCCCCCATGTGAAAATGCCGGCTATATTTGTTCATTTTCCCATTAAGAAACGAGTCAGATAACTAATTCGAACAATTTGGTAAACGCTACATTTGTAATATAGTTTTTTTTCCCTAACAGGAGGTAGAGCATTCCACAGCATTGGGGCCTGGATGGAGTACTGTTCCAAACATGCAGACCATTTCTTGGCTCTTAGAGTCTCAAGTAGACCAGCATTTTTTAGAAGGAGCCTCAGTGCAGGAACAAAGGGGCAAATCAAATCAGGGAGATAAAAGCGGGCAAGGTAATGCAAACATTTGTATGTTCGTAAGAGGACCTAAGTAAGAGAGAGAGAGAGAGAGAGAGAGAGAGAGAGAGAGAGAGAGAGAGAGAGAGAGAGAGAGAGAGACAGACAGAAATGGCGAAAGAAAACAAAAATAGAAAGGAAGAGACAGAGATAGAGAGTGAAAAAGTCAAAAAAAAAGAATCAACAAGAAAATGAAAGAGAGAAATATATAGAGAGGGAGATAGAGAACAAGTGAAATAGAAAAAATAGAAAAATAGAGAGAGTAAAGAAGATAGAGAAAAGACAGGTGGAAACAATGCGAGTGAAAGAGAGTGAGAGAAAAAAAAGAGGGCAAGTGATATAGCTCCGGTTGCTTGGCGAGTGGCACCTGGATTAGTTGACATCAAGTGGCCATATTTCAAATTAAAGCTGATTTTTTTGTCCTGTGCTTCTCTGGGTGTTGTCTCATAGGCCGAATTAAAAACCTTGGCGTGAATGATATGTTCCACGGGCCTTATGTTTGACGCCTGTGCTTCAAGCATATCCCGCTTTTGGAGGACATGTGGATCCAAAAATATTCTCTCCTTTAAAATACTTTGACTGATACACGTCATTAAAACAATGCGCCCGAGCAACTTAGTTAACAATCATTGTTCGCTCATTTTGTGCTTCCTGTTCTTTCCAGTGTTCAAAGGTTTTTTAAGTGGACATGTCCAAATTCCGGCCCGGGGACCAGTAACAGCCCGTGATCATTAAATTAGTAATATGTGGCGTGCCAGTAATGTTGACAAAAGAAACATGCTGATTACAAATAGCTGGGTGAAAACGAACGCTGTGAAAAGGTGAAGCAATTAAAAGCTGTTTTATTGGCACAGCAGGTTTTTTCACAAGACCCCGCGAGTCAAATGAAAATGCTACCAAAGGCAGCCACGAGGTTGCGACGCTGATCGGGAGGCACATCAAACCCTCGAACGAGTGTGAATTTATTAGAAACTGTTCAAAGAATGCCAAGCTGAATAATCTATCTATCTATCTATCTACCTTGGTCATATCCCTCAAGAGGGGTGACCGACAGCAAGACACACACATACAATAAGAAAGAAAATAAAAGGGAAATAAATAGCAAAAAAAAACACACAAAAATGTTTGGACCATGGCCAACCCAATTGCCCAAACACCCAAACAAGTTAGGCACCTCGGCACCCAAGTTGGTCATGCTTTCGTCCCTCCAGATGAAATGGTACACTAGAAAGCGGCCATGTCACTTGGGTCAGGGTGACACGACACACTCTTTTGTTCAACAGCAGGGCCCGACAGCTTTCACTGGTTTACTACTGCATCATACGGGTGCCCAGCCAATCCTTAAGAACGCGTCCTCAATCCCACTATCCTTTCACAACACCTCTCCACTCCTTTCTATCACCAACAAGAGATCTAGCTTCCATTATATTTAGACCTCTTTCCTGCGGTGCACTCATAACACCATCCATCCACGTCAATCGCGGTCTTCCTCTTGGTCTCCTTCCATTGACTTCTGCTCTGTAGATCCTCTTCAACATACGCTCCTCATCCAACCTCTCCATGTGTCCAAACCAACCGAGTACTCTCTTATCAACACGCTTGCTCAGTTCCACGAGTACTCCAGTTCTGTGTCTCACGATTTCTCAGTCTATCCAATCTTGTCACTCCTAACATAGTTCCCCAAACACTACATCTCAAAAACATTCAACTTCCTTCTTAAAACTGCGTTCAGGCTCCAAGTCTCTGCACCATACAACATAGTTGGCACAAGCACACTCTCATATAGTCCCCTCTTAACATCCATACTCATACTCTTGTTGTTCATCACTCTCCTCAGAGCACCCAAAACCTTGCTTCTTTGATTCACTCTGTGCAATACCTCACACTCCATTCCAACAACTGCAGCCACATCACAACCCAAGTACCTAAAGCTTTCAACTTCTTCCACCACCTGTCCATGCAACCTGATTTCTAACGTCATGCCCAATCCATCACGTGAACACTTCATCACCTTACTCCTTCCAACATTACCACATAACTTACGCCTATCACATACTCTTCCAAACTCCGTTACCAACCTTCTCAATGTTTCCTCAGATTCAACCAAAAGCACTGTGTCATCTGCAAACAACAACTGACTTACCTGCCACAATGTTCCACTGTTGTCCATCATGTCTACACCTCTGCCAAATACTATTGCATTCACCTCTCTTACCACACCATCCATGTACACATTAAACAGCCATGGTGACATCACACACCCCTGTCTAACACCAGTCAACACAGAGAACCACTCACTTGTCTCACTCCCTACTCTTACACATGCTCTGCTGTTCATATAAAAACTCTTCAATGCTTCCAACAACTTTCCTCCCACTCCACACATCACCATCACTTGCCACAACGCCTCTCTATCAACTCTGTCATACGCCTTTTCCAAGTCATTGAAAGCCAAATAAACATCCTTACCTTTTGCAAAATATTTCCTGAATAATAACTCCTCACAAATTTTTACTTTGCCAAATGTTGCCTACTTTCCGAGTTTTGACACCCCTGTTTAGAGGCATGTCTTACCTCGTAGTGCTAGCATCTGTGAGTTATGAAGCAGGCTACACAACCATAAAGTATGCATAATAGTGAATCATATCAGGATTTGGATTGTAGGTGACAAATTGAGTGCCCTGCCTCTTTCATAAATTTGACTTGCTTAACAGAATCCGGCATCATAGACTTAGCCAGACCATTTTGCCTCTCTACTGCTGATAAGGCAGTCAGCATCACTGCAAATCGGAAATGATAAGATGTAATCATTAAATCATCACCGAATGCACACAGGTCACAATAACTACTAACCACTTCTGTCTAAAAATGATTCTTTGAAAGGACTTTATATTGTCTCTATTTGCCGTTTTGATATAAACATGCACACAATCCAATCATCTAGAGGGCAGTTTCTGAGGGGAGTTGAGGAAAATTTAATTATTGACATCTACAGACCGCAATGGGATAAATGTGTCATTAGTTAGGCATGTCATTAAGTGGATATTAAAGCCACAAGCTCACACATGCAACTTTTGTCTTTTCAGACTATTCCATTCCCAATTCATAAAATTATCAAGGTAATCCCACCATTCAAAACCGAGAACAAACTCAACTTCACATACTACAGACCTGTCCCAATACTGCCCAAATTCTAAAAAAAATATTGGAAAAACAATAGAATGCATGGATTTCTGGAAAAACACAAACTGTTTGCAGAGGGTCAGTGGTTTCATGGTTAACAGATCAAGAGCACAGGCAGAAACTGAATCAATAGAGGAAATTGCAGAGGCAATAAATTACAAAAACATGCATTAGGAGTATTCATTGATCTAAAAAAGTGTTTGACACAACTTAACATAACATATAACTCATTAATTGGAAAAATATGGGATAAGCTGAATAGTATTACACTGGATTAATAATTATTTGAAAGGACCCCAGGAGTGTGTGAAGTTGGGTAATCTTTGTTCTGGATACTTGGACATTTCATGTGGTGTCTCCCAGTGGTCAGTGTTGGGCCCCAAATGGTTTATTCTATATACAAGTGATAAGTAAATTTAATAAGCTGGTCAGTTTAGCAGTTGACAGAAATCTTTTTTTTACAGGTGACACTATTCAACAAGTAAGAACTGTATAAATAAGGACATTGAAAAAACTAAAAAATAATTACGGGAACAAATTATCATTAAATGTGACCAAAACCAAGTTTATTTTATTTGTCATAGGCACAGGTGGGGTTCAAAGCAATAGCAATGCAATGTGACTAACCATAATATCTCAGGTTTTAGTATATTGTCTATTGTTATATGGCAAACAAGTTACAAGTAGGTGCAGTAGATTATCAGAAAATAGACAACACCCAGCATTCATAATGTGCACGATCCAAAAGCTGTGCAATCGGGCAAATAGTTCAAGTAGATATTCTAAAACAGTTGGCCCTCGCAGTCAACAGTACACATGGTGGATACAGATTCCTTGTGCTGGCACACAGGCCTACTTGAGGGTGTTGTAGCCTACTTGAGAGTGTTGTATTTGTGATTACTGGTGGAACAGTGGATGGCTTAGTTGTAGTGTAGACACGTCATCAGTAGTGTCAGCCTGGGTCACTAAGCGTTTTGGCTACAACACTAGACACCCTCACCAGGGGTGGACAACCGGAGGGTGATCCAGCCCAGGGCTTGCGTCAGTTCTAATCCTTCACGAGAGTTGCTTTGATTGGCAGCACACTTCTCATTAGACTATGCACGGCAGGGGTGCCCATTTCCCTGAGTCAAGCCAAAGCTGACTGCATACCTCCTGATTTGTTACTTGGGGGGCCAACAGGGGTCTTAGATACATAGATACTTTATTCATCCCCGAAGGGAAATTCACATTTCCAGCAGCATCCCTGAGCTGAGAACAATACAATAATAAAGCAAAAGAATACAATATACAAATACCCAGTGTGACGTGCAAATGCCCAATGTAGCGTGTTATATAGAATAACTAAATAGTGCTACACAGAATACATATTGCAATAAGATTCTGTAATATGCAATGTAGGTGGTGTGGTTTACTGTGGGCTTTTACTCTGCCGGGTGGAGTTAAAGAGCCTCATGGCATGAGGAAGAAAAGATCTCTTCAGTCTGTCCGTAGTACAAGACAGTGATAGCAGTCTGTCGCTGAAACTGCTCTTCTGTCTGGAGATAATGCTGTGTAGAGGATGCGATGGATTGTCCATGATTGACCGCAGCTTTTCCAGTGCCGTCTTTCCTCCTTATGAACAGCCACTGGCTGCTTATTCCACTGTCTATAATGCCACTTTAATGGCTTTATGCAGGTTTTGACTCCCGGTTCCCAGATCAAACAATACTTTGGTTGTAGATCTTGTGACAAAGGCTCTGCAGCCAGCATCTTCTAGCCCAGGCCCAAATGTAGGCTGGCCTTGCTCAGTCAGTATGTAGTTGCCCTTGGGTATCTTGGCCCCTTCACAAACATGACTCACATGTCCCTCCTGTTTATGTCCATTCACTGGTTGCCCAGAGAGACTGCCTTGGCCTGTCTGGCAGCTTCCTCCTAGCGGCATACTTCCACGATTCCTCTTCGTTTGGTTGCTGTTGCACTGCTCCAAGCAGGGCAAATAACCATTAACCCAAAGCCTCCCCTTCCTTGCTGGACATGGCCTACAATGTCAGTGAAGGCCTACCTTACTGAGATTCAAATTTGGATGTCACTTAATCCGCCGTAATCGAGACAAAACTGAAATGTTGATTGTTGGTCCAGCTCATTGTCTTGAGTTGTCTCCAAACACTGCCCTGAACCTAGTCAAATGTAATATCACCCATAGTGACTCAGTCAAAAATATAGGTGATATATTTGATCCTAATCGGTTGTTTCAGTCACACGTGAAAAATATTACTAGAATAGCCTTCTTCCACCTTCGTAATACTGCGAAGATACGTTCAATGCTGTCCCATTCAGATGCCGAGGTTCTAATTCACGTGTTTATTATTTCTCGGCTTGATTACTGTAATGTATTGCTTTTTGGTCTCCCGATGTCTATCATCAAAAGTTTGCAGCTGGTTCAAAATGCAGCAGCGAGATTCTTGACTAAGACAAAATAGTATGAGTTAGAGCTTACTCCTGTATTGGCCTACTTGCACTGGCTCCGGGTCCACTTAAGATGTGACTTTAAGGTTCTCTTACTAACATACAAATATTTGCATGGACTTGCGCCCTCTTCTCTCTCAGATTTAGTATCCCCCTATGTTCCTGCACGAAGCCTCAGCTCTGATAATGCGGGTCTACTTGTGACTCCGAGAGTCAATAAGTCTGCAGGCTCGAGAGCGTTCTCCATTGGGGCCCGGTGCTGTGGAATGCTATGCCTCTGGAGACAAGATCTGCAACCTCAGTGGAAGTATTTTCATCTAGAATTAAGACACACTTCTATTCAATAGCTTATAATTGTTGCCCATCTCTTATTTTGTTGTCCTTTCTTTTTCCGACTGCCTCCCTGATGTTTATACGAGGAAGAAGGATGGATTTAGATGAGTCAGCAGAGCAGCGTCTGACCTGAAGCATGTCAACACTTGCATCGACCAGCCGGCAGAGATCGGAAGTTTCGTCGCTGATGTTATGGAGTTTTTGGACTATTTTACAGACTTGAGGTGTCGTTGCTGTCATGCACTTTCTGGACAAATTTCAACATGTTAACTAGTGTTCTCTTTTATAGATGTCTACTATTTTTGTGTACTGTTACCCAATGCTAAATCTATTCCACCCTGGTCAGCCTGGAAGGGGTATTACCACTTGGGAGGCCCCCTCTCAAAGTTTCTTTTTAAGATCAGGCGATGGTGTAATTGTAATCCTGTGCAGTCATTTGAGACATTTTTGTAATTAAGGGCTGTACAAACAAATGCAACTTGACTTAGAACCTATTTTGTATTTCCAGTACAATACAGGATGTAGCAATCGTAATATTTAGTTGCATGACCAGTTTTTTTTTTTTTAATAACTGCTTCACATCTGTGTGGCATAGGGTTAACCAACTTGTGGCACTTCTGAGGTGTTGTTTCACTCCATTATTGCTTAGCAACATTTCACAATTTATTTACATTTCTTGGTTTTGCTTCACAAACATCATTTTTTATATCACTCGACAATCTCGATTGGATTGAAATCTGGGGATTGGGCTGGCCACTCCAGAACATTAATTTTATTGGTTGTAACCAATACTTTGCTCATCTACTGGGGTGTTTGAGGTCATTGTCTTGTTGAGACATCCATTTCAAGAGCATGTCCTCTTCAGCATAAGGCATCATAACCACTTGAAGTATCTTGACATTCAGATTCAGATCTACTTTATTGTCATTCTAGTACACGTGTATACAGAACGAAATGTCGATACATCTGACCCGCACAGTTTCCTTGAATGTACAGATATAAATAAAAGTTGTATTGTATTATGGCTACCTATAGTATTTTACCATAGTGCCGATAGTGCAAGAGGAGTAGCTAACCAGTTGTGCAAAATGGGCAGTCAGGTTAACAAGTCAGGATAACACTGTAACAGTAACGCTGTAAGTACAATAGTGCAGAGAGCAGATGTGCAAGGAGTGGCTAGCTATAAAGAACTGCCAGTAGTGCAAAAAGTCAAACAAAACCCACAGATGTACAGATTAGCAGCCGTTTAGATTTAGATTTACTATATGTTAGATTGACCATTTAACAGTCTAATGGCCAGCGGGACAAGAATATTGCGGAACCTGGTGGTCCTGCACCGCACACTGCAGTACCTCTTCCCAGAGGCTAGCATAGTGAACAGTCCATGATGGGGGTGAGAGGGGTCCCCGATAATGTTCTTAGCTTGGGATAGGCAGCGCTTCTGGCCAATGTCCTGAATGGAGGGAAGTGAAGTCCCGATTATTTTCTCTGCTGTCCTCATCACCCTCCTCACACTACCCCAGTCGGTAGCGCTGCAGCCTCCACACCACACAGAGATACAGCTGGTCAGGATACTCTCTATGGTGCCCCTGTAGAATGCGATGAGGGAGGGTCGGGGCAGGTGGGCTCTTCTCATACTCCGCAGGAAGTACAGGCGCTGCTGTGCCCTCTTAATTAGTGATGCAGTGTTCACGGACCAGGTGAGTTTGTTTGTGATGTGCACCCCTAGGAACTTGATACTGCTGACAACCTCCACAGCCTTGTTGTTGATGCAAAGTGGGGCATGATTGGGCTGGTTTTTCCTAAAGTCGACAATGATCTCTTTAGTTTTGTCAACATTCAGGACCAGGCTGATTGTCCCTGCACCAGCCCACCAACTGCTCCACCTCCTCTCTGTAGGCCAGGTCGTTGTTGTCCCTGATGAGGCCCACCACCGTTGTGTCATCAGCATACTTCACGATGTGGTTTGTGGCGGACCTAGGGACGCAGTTGTGTGTCATCAAGGTGAACAGCAAGGGGCTCAGGACACAACCTTGGGGGGAGCCCGTGCTGAGGTTGATGACATCTGACATGTTCTGACCTATCCGCACTGACTGGGGTCTGTCACTGAGGAAGTCCAGCAGCCAGTTCCGCAGGGGGGTGTTGAAACCCAGGAGTCTCTTTTTGTCTACCAGATGTTGTGGGATGATGGTGTTGAATGCTGAACTGAAGTCCAGGAACAGCATCCGCACATGGGTGTTCTTCTCCTCTAGGTGTGTTAGGCTCAGGTGAAGCGCAGAGGAGATGGGATCCCTGGTGGAGCGGTTTGTCCGGTAGGCAAACTGAAAGGGGTCGAATGAGGAGGGGAGACTGGAGGTGATGTGCTCTTTAATCAGTCTCTCAAAGCACTTCATTATGATAGGAGACAGTGCAACGGGCCGGTAATCGTTGAATGATAAGATCTGAGGTTTCTTTGGCACTGGGAAACTGATCCATGCAATGAATGGGCCCAACACCAGACTAGGAAAAACAAGCACCACCATGCCTCACTGTCTACAATGTGTACTTAAGTTTGAATTCAGAATTTGGGGATTTGGGGGTCTTCTCAAATGGACTCTAAAAGGACAGTTTTACTTTTATCAGTCAAAAAAATATTCCTCCATTTTTCTTTTGGCCAGTT
The DNA here is from genome assembly GCF_059441175.1 of Urocampus carinirostris. NCBI lineage: Eukaryota > Metazoa > Chordata > Actinopteri > Syngnathiformes > Syngnathidae > Urocampus > Urocampus carinirostris. Next base: position 39,437,405 of record NC_142362.1, on the reverse strand, counting down.
GATGTGTTGTTTTGGCCGAATTGTAACCTTTTCTTAAGAGAGGGATTCTTTAAAATAAATTTGCTTCACACAGACGTTCTTCTGTAACACCACATGTTTGATCGTCATGGAGCTGATCATTGGTTGAGCCTTTGCCATTATGGTTATTATCCAGTCCATTTTAATATTTTTTTCCCCGTATCCTTCCATATGTCTGTTTTTTTCTACCCCTTATAAGGTATTGGAGATCATTTTAGCCGAACAGCCAACAATTACAGTGCATCCGGAAAGTATTCACAGAGCTTCACTTATTCCACATTTTGTTATGTTACAGCCTCATTCCAAATTGTATTAATTTAATCTCTTTTCTCAAAATTCTACACAAAATACTCCATTATGACAATGTGAAAAAGTTGTTTTTTTTCTTTTACTTTTATTGAATTTATTAAAAATAGGAAACTAAGAAATATAATTTACATAAATATTCACATCCTTTGCTTAATACTTTGGTGATCCACCTTTGGCAGCAAATACAGCCTCAAGTCTTTTTGAATATGATCCCACAAGTTTAGCACACCTCTCTTTAGGCAGTTTTGCCCATTCTTCTTTGCAATAAGTCTCAAGCTCAATCAGGTTGGATGGGAGACGTTTGTGCACAGCCATTTTCAGATCTCTCCAGAGATGTTCGATCGGATTCAAGTCTGGACTCTGGCTGGGCCACTCCAGGACATTCACGGAGTGGTTCTGAAGCCAATCTTTTGAGATCTTGGCTGTGTGCTTTGGGTCGTTATCCTGCTGAAAAATGAACCTTCGCCCCAGCCTGAGGTCAAGAGCGCTCTGGAGCAGGTTTTCATCCAGGATATCTCTATATATTGCTGCATTCATTTTTTCCTTCTATCCTGACTCGTCTGCCAGTTCCTGCTGCTGAAAAACACCCCCACAGCATGATGCTGCCACCGCCATGCTTCACTATAGGGATGGTATTGGCCTGGTGATTAGCGGGGCCTGGTTTCCTCCGAACATGGCGCCTGGCATTCACACCAAAGAGTTCAATCTTTGTCTCATCAGAACAGAGAATTTTGTTTCTCATGGTTTGAGAGTCATTCAGGTGCTTTTTGGCAAATTCCAGATGGTCTTCCATGTTCCTTTTACTAAGGAGTGGCTTTCGTCTGGCCACTCTACCATACAGGCCTGATTGTTGGATTGCTGCAGAGATGGTTGTCGTTCTGGAAGGCTCTCCTCTCTCCACAGAGGAACGCTGGAGCTCCAACAGAATGACCATCGGGTTCATTGTCACCTCCCTGACTAAGGCCCTTCTTCTCCGATCGCTCAGTTTAGAAGGCTGGCCAGCTCTAGGAAGAGTCCTGGTGGTTCCAAATGTCTTCCATTTACGAATAATGGAGGCCACTGTGCTCATTGGGACCTCCAAAGCAGCAGAATTTTTTTTGTATCCTTCCCCAGATTTGTGCCTCAAGACAATCCTGTCTCGCAGGTCTACAGACAGTTCTTTTGACTTCATGCATGGTGTATGTGCTCTGACATGCACACTCAACTGTGGGACCTTATATAGACAGGTGTGTGCCTCTCCAAATCATGTCCAATCAACTGAATTTACGGCAGGTGGACTCCAATTAATCTGTAGAAAGATCTCAAGGATGATCAGTGGACAAAAGATGCACCTGAGCTCAATTTTGAGCTTCATGGCAAAGGCTGTGAATACTTATGTAAATGTGATTTCTTAGTTTTCTATTTTCAATAAATTCAAAAAAAGTAAAAAAAAAAAACTTTTTCACATTGTCATAATGGAGTATTTTGTGTAGAATTTTGAGATAAGAGCTTAAATTAATGCAATTTGGAATGAGGCTGTAACATAACAAAATGTGGAAAAAGTGAAGCGCTGTCAATACTTTCCGGATGCACTGTATATGCACCTCTTTATGGGTTCTTCTCCCTCCAGTCAACTTTTTAATCAAACACCGTTCTTCCGAGCAGTGTCTTGGACGACCCATTTTCTTCAAATGCATGTTAAAAGTGTCTGAAACTTTTGACAAAAAGTTACCGGACACCTGGCCATAAAGTTGCCGGCCCCATTTTTCACAACTTGAAACACAATAAGGCGACTAATCGCAAAAAAAAAAAAACATAGTTGCAAAGTATAAAGGATTGATAATCAGAATATATAACACTTTAAAATTAAGTTTATTATAAATCTACTCATAACATTTACTGCACGTATATGATATCGCTGTTTTCCATCTGCCATCATTATGTACCTGTATTTACTCATCTTCATCAGTGCAATGTTTGCGTTGTGTCGTCTGCTACAAGCCACGTTAACTCCTCTTTCCACGATGCTTTCAATGTGTGTTTACGTTTTGTAGCGTCATCAATTTTGTTAGCTTCTTTTGAAAATTTCTTTCAGGGGCTGAGGTTTTGGCTTGATTCCTGGTAAGGATATGTCAGAGTGTGCAGTTTTCTCATGCGAGAGAAGATAAGTAGGAAATTGTGGTTCAGCCTTTAAACATATTTATTCCTCAACAGCAAGCAAACAACAACACGGCTCCATTCAATACAGCATGGCGATCAACAATTATCAAAACGAAAAATGGTGTGTACGTAATGAAGACACACATTGGAAAACGTTTTACCGCAATACCACGGGTAAGAGTGATATTAAATTGACAAATCTCAACAATTCCGAAACACTTCCATTTTTCTTGTGTTCTCTGCGTCTACTTTGGAAAATGATATGCAAATGCACGACCTTATAACGCTCAGGAAAGTCCGGAAGCACAAAGTTATTCGATGCAGGCTTCTAATTGGCTGCCAAGTGCAAATTGCCGAAAGAACAGAAATTCCAAAATTTCCAAAACAAACGAGGATTTTGAAATCCGAATAAAACGTTTTAGTTGTTAAAAAAAATATATATAGAATTTTTTTTTTTTGGAAGGGGCGTCACTACTTTGTAGATTTTCACTTTTTGCGGGAATCCCTCTCGGCCGACGACCCTAGCACGGCGCACCGTTCTCGTTTCCCGGCGCGCGGTTTCGGTGCGAATTCCGCTTCACCACCCCCCCTAACCCCACAGGTCCCCCCTAGCTACCCCTTTCCCCCGCGGCCGTCTGTCCGTCGGCCGCAGCCATCGAGGGCCGTGTAGCGCCATGTGGAGCCATCGCGGCCCAGGCGGCAGGCGCCGGCCTCCGCACCGAGCGCCCGACCCGCTCGGCATGTCGCGGTGTCGTGCAAATCGCTCCCGAAAGTACCCGCACTGCGGGTTAGAGGCTCGCTCGCGGGAGCGACCGAACGGCACCTGCGGTGCTGCATAAGTAAAGACCATGTCGTAAATTTGGCTCCGATTGTCCCGGGCGAACGTAAAATCGCCCAGCCATACGACTCTTAGCGGTGGATCACTAGGCTCGTGCGTCGATGAAGAACGCAGCTAGCTGCGAGAACTAATGTGATTTGCAGCTGCGATTGGCTGGCAACCAGTTCAGGGTGTCCCCTGCCCACTGCCCGGAGATTGCTGGGATGGGCTCCAGTCCCCCCCCCATATTTTTGTTTGTTTTTCTGTGTACAGCGAACTTTGGTATCCTGACAGGTGCTTTAAAGTATAATGTATTAATATTAATAAATGTCATGAATTGTTAATTGCCCTCAACTGGGCTCACTCGTTTGGCCCCAGCTACCACTCGTTCCCTAATTGGTCTTCCTCCTATTTGAACATGTCATTCTCGTTTACTCCTGGTCAAGTCCGTCTGCGAACCTCAGCTCATCCAAGGCAAGCACTTTTAACTCTGGCTCCCGTTTTGATCCCGACCTGTTTCCTAGATCGATCCCCTATACAAGCTCCGTTCTCCTGTCCCGGCTACCCGTATCCTGATTCTGTGTCCTATTTCGATCCCTGATCCAAGCTCCGTTCTCCTGTCCCGGCTACCCGTATCCTAATTCTGTTTCCTGTACCTATCCCCGATCCAAGCTCCGTTCTCCTGCCCAGGCTACCAGATTGTTCCGATCTCTGACCATGCTCCGTCTCCCGTCCCGGCTACCCGACTTGTTTTGATCTCCTACCACGCTTCGTTTGCGAGAGCTTACCGCTCCTCCTGGTGAGCGAGCAACAGATTGCTGTCTTTTTCCTCTCGCCCTGACTTCCCCGATCCCTTAATAAAGCATTGTGTGAAACATTACACATTTGGGTCCCCTGCTTGCATTCATCATGACACAAAATCATGCAAAATATCAAGAAAGCCCAAGAAAATAATATAAAACCAATTCTACTAAAACACATTGGTCACAGGGTAGGGAACCCTTAGTTCTCTTAAAAGGTCATGAAAAGAACACTGTTGTTCATCAATTTCATTGTTATTTTACGTGCTATTTTTTACCTTTGCTGTATTACAGGACAATATCCGTTCCTTGAAATCTCAATACAGAACTTTTACACCTAAATACAAAATAATTCAGTTTTCACAGGAACGCTGAACCCTGCTATGCAGTATGGCAATCCTTCCTGTATCACGGTTTACTCATCGCAGTTTTGTTACCTCGCTAATTTTCATCACGCTTTGAGTTCTGCGTTTTGATTGGTTAAACGGTTCTTCCGTCCCTTTTTTGCTTGTCTATCTATCTACGCTGGTCATATTCCTCAAGAGGGGTGACCGACAGCAAGACAAAATCATACACAAAAACAAAGAAAATAAAAAAGGGGGAAAAGTAGCAAAAGACACACACAAACATTTTTTTGGGGACCATGGCCAACCCAAATTGTCCACTATGTCATTTTTGGGTTGCCGACTAAAATATAAATATAGTTTTCCTCAACGTTCACATGATGGTGACAAAGTACTATGTAAAGTGTACTGTGTCTTTAATTAAGTCAAGTCAATTCATGTTTATTTGTATAGCCTTTAATCACAAAGAGTCTCGAAGGGCTGCACAGACCACAGATTATTGCAAACCACAGACTACTATTACACCATCCCCTGATCGAAAACCTACATTAGGTCAAGGAGAAAACGCAAAAACCTCAACATGAGTAAAATGAAAAAACCTTGAGAAGGGAGAAGGTAATCCCCCTTCCAGAATGTCCAGGCTGCAATGGATGTTGCAATAATGAATAATACACAGATATTGTCAACATAAAATTTAGGTTATTCATATTCTATAGAGGAGGGGTCGGGAACCTTTTTTTGCTGAAAGAGCCGAAAAAAACCCAAATTTTAAAATCTAATCCTAGGAGAGCCATATGTATATACCAAAAACAGCTAAATGGAAGAGGAAAATCAACGAGTTTATAGTATAATAAGACAGAATTTATTTTGAACAACATTGTAAGTTAATAACAAAAACTAACAATTATTTATAATTATAACAATCAACTGGTCTGCAGGCTGAGGTTTTATTCATCTGTCCATGTTTACTTGCCCGCTCTGCTTGTTCACCGCTGTCTGAGGCCCTCAGGTCAGCAATTTCTTATCTAAATCGAAGAAGACCAACAATATATATATTATAATAAGACTCTGTTATGACATGTTGTTCAAAATAAAATTAAAGGTATTTACTAATAAGGAAACTACTTCTGACTTACTATTAATGCGACTTTTGGTGTTGCATGGTTTTGCTGATGGCTTTGTAGTCCGGTTGATAGGTGGTGAGGTTCAGCTTCATGCAGGTGTTTAGGCTTCCATCTTTTAAACGTGATCGCAGGTTGGTTTTGATGTGTTTTAGGTGTGAGAACGACTTTTCGCATGCATACGTAGATCCAAACATGGTCAATACAGCCTCCTGATGTAGAATACAGTGGAAGCTGAGGATGGGTCTGTTCTCCTGCTCACGAAGCAGCGCTACAAATCCTCTGATTTTCCCCACCATGCATGGAGCACCATCGGTACACACAGAAATAAGTTTATCCATTGGTAGATTCTTTTCATTTGCAAACTCCATGAAAGACTTGAATAAATCCTCTCCTCTCGTTGTCCCTTTTAGTGGCAAAACGGCAAGACTTTCCTCACGCAGCGAGTCGCCGTCAACATAGCGTGCAATAATACTGAACTGGGATAAATGACTGACATCTGTTGATTCATCCAAAGCGAGGGAAAAAAACTCCGCTGCATTTATGTAGTTTACTTGTTTTTATCTCCACTTGATTCGACATCACAGCACAGTTCTTGCTGAAAGAGGCATATATTTTATCCGTTTGATTATTTTATCTTTATCCTTAACGTCGTCAAAAAGCTCGTTGGCCACATAAAGCATGAATGATTTGGCATAATCGCCATCTGTAAACGGCTTCCCGCTCCTCACAATTGCTAAAGAACCAGCAAAGCTAGCAAAGTTAAAATCACCTTGTTTGGCCCATACACGGAGCTGCTGCTGACTAGCCTGGACTGTGGAAAGTCGTTCTTGACAGGCCTTCTTTCTGTTATCTCCCACTGGATATTTCGCTGAAAATGTGGCATGGCGTGTGTCGAAGTGCCTCTTTATATTTGACCGTTTCATCGAGGAAATTTTATCATTGCATATAAGACACACTGCACAACCTGCTCTATCAATAAAGGCAAATTGCTCTGTCCATTCCTGCTGAAACGTACGGTAATCTTCATCTTTTTTTCCTTTTCGTCATCTTCTTGATTAGAAGCGTTCACTCTGCATAAAAAAAGCTAACCAAAAACGAGGAAATATTACTTCTTTGCTTCAAAATATCTTGTGCAGATTGTTGTAAATTATCCATTAAAATTAGACTTTCCGGGTAGCGGACCCTCCCGCTCACCGGAGAACAGATTGGCTCTTAGCTGCGTGCCTGAACGAAAAGTTGCAGGTGAAAATATATATAAATTAAAATGTGTGTATTTATTTTTTTTGGACATGTTTTTTTCTGACTTTATTATTATTATTATTATTTATTTTGCTAAAGTAACATTATTAGTAAAATTATTGATTGATTTGTTTCGTTCAGAAATTTTCAGAGAGCCAGATGCCGTCATCAAAAGAGCCATATATGGCTCCCGAGCCATAGGTTCCCGACCCCTGCTATAGAGTATAAGTGTGTTTTAAGCATAGATTTAAACAGTTCAACTGAGGTTGCAGATCAAATTTCTGGGGGAAGAGCATTCCACAGCACCGGGGCCCGAATGCAGAACGCTCTCAAACCTGCGGATCTCTTTTTGGCTCTTGGGATCACTAGTAGACCAGCATTTTCAGTTGTGGCTTAAAACATCACAATTATTCATAAATTCATAATTTTACAGTGGGTTGGTGGGTGTGTCCGTTAACCACTGTGATGTGTCTTGGGCAGTACAGACTGGTGGCACTCATCGTAAATGTTTCTATAGTTCAATACATTAAATCTAACTATCACAACTTGGGACAAATGGTCAAGTAGACATAGTCTACTGTACTTCAGGTATTTTCTCCGCAACAAAAATCAACTGTAAAACAATATATAGTGAGTCTCACTCTGTAGAATAAATCACAATCTTTAGTCAAACAATTGCTCAAGTAGACATATGGTACTATATCTCAAGTATTTTCACACAAACAAAAAGTAAACAATTCAACAATATAAAGTGTGTTTAAGACTTAAAAATTAAAATAAAATAAAAAACGGTGATGTAACAGAATTTAAAAAAATCAGTCAGATTACCCTGTCACTGAAAAAATAACGCCTCTATGTAACTGCGTTATTTATATCGGCGTTTTTCCCAACACTGACCTTAATCCCCTCGCCAGCCAATCGCAGAGCATGCAGAGTACCCAAACTGGACTTTGCATACATTATTAAAAGGTAAAGCAAAATTGCAATGCTTCCCTAACCTCAATTTACAAAATCAGTATGTATGCCACTAAGCAAATAAGACGAGGCTAACGATGCTAATCTAATTGGGCAAGAAGGACACTGCTTCCTTCATTAACAGAATTAAGTGCTTCTTAAATGTTTTTGTGGGTGGGAAAAATCTACAAAAAATCATGTAGTGCAGGGATGAGCAAACTTTTCAAATTGTGGGCCGCATTGGTAAAAAAAATAAAAAGTGGAAAAAAATAATTGATTATAAGAAACAATGAACCTTCCCGTCTGGAGTTTGCAGGTTTTCCCCGTGCTTGCGTGGGTTTCCTTCGGGCACTCCGGTTTCCACCCACATTCCAAAAACATACATGTCAGGTTAATTGGCTGGTTCAAATTGTCCCTAGATGTAAACGAGCGAGTGAGTTGTCTGTCTCTGTGTGCCCTGCGACTGGCTGGCAAAAAGTTCAGGGTGTCCTCTTCCCACTGCCAAAAGATAGCTGGGATGGGCTCCAGCACCCCCGCGACCCTACTGAGGACAAGCGGTGCAGATAATGAATAAATGAATTATATGACATGATATGAGTCTTTGTCATTTATGAATACATATATTTGCAGGCCTCTACACACACATGCTGTCTCATCTCATTAGCCAAACCGCTTATCTTCAATAGGGTCGCGGGGGGGCTGGAGCCCATCCCAGCCATCTCCGGGCAGTGGGCAGGGGACACCCTCAACTGGTTGCCAGCCGATCGCAGGGAACACAGGGACAGACAACTCATTCGCTCATTCACACCTAGGGACACTTTGGACCGGCCAGTTCACCTTAAAAGCATGTTTTTGGAACGTGTGCGGAAACCGGAGTGCCCGGAGGAAACCCACGCAAGCATGGGGAGAACATACAAACTCCGCACAGGAAGTCTGGAGATGGATTAGAACCCACGCAGGAGGTTCCCATGACATGAACTGTGCTGCACAAGCGCTAACCACTGCGCAGCCGTGCTGCCTTCACATGTTGTCTTTCTTTTTATATTTATTTGTAAATAGACAGTTTTATCTTCATGAATAAAATACCTTTTCATGGCCAAATTCATGCACTTTTCAAGCACTTTCAATGCCAGTTTTTCAGTACCTTCAACTTGGGTGGAAACAGTAGCAGGAACATGACAACACCATAACAACAAGCCCCCAGAGAAGGCATGTCGTTGTCCTTTCCAAATACTTTACTTTTTTTTCTTCATTGATGTGTACTCTATAAAGTCAGACTGCCAAAAAACATGGCAATGACAACAATTTCAAGTATTTCTAATCACTTCACTCAAAAGCTTTTTCAAGGATTTCAAGCACCCGTACAAACCCTGAAAATGAATTCACTATCATAAAATAGCATTTGCAGAAAAAAAGCGTCTTCTCAAATATTTACTTTTATTGGGGACACTGAGGTTATGCGTGGTATCAAAAACCCATTTTTTTATCAGTAGTAAAATAGTTTTTTTGTTGATGTCATTTTCATCAATGTTGTGTTACCTATCAATGCACTCAGCCCTAATTGAAAACTGTTGTTATCGCTGTTAATGTGGCTTTCTTTGACAGCTATGGGTAGTCTTCCACTGGGAACATCGTGAAATGAGTAGCATGTATAGTATGTAAGGACCGAGACACTGTATGTTAGTGGATGAACAAGAAGATGTGCCATTTTTTTAAGCTTCTAACAGAATTGCAAATTTCTTGGGGGTTTTGGTCTTAGGGCCCGGTCACAAAGCCGTTTGCGTCTGTTTTTTTTTTTCCCGTGGTTGCCCATGATGGAAAATGCGCAAAATTGGCCAACCCGCTGTTCATCGGTGGTATGCCCGCAAAGCAGACGTCGGCTACTGTTCCGCTTCCTCATCGCGTCATTTCAGCGTCATTTTCTCGTGTGGACCACGGGTATAAAAGCTGCATCTTTGCCGAGATTTGCATCCCCTCGCTACTACAACAACTTTTACCTCGTTTTATCTAACTTTTATATCACTTTTAGGGAATTTGATGGCAACTATATAACCAAATCCACTTCGTCTTGCATTACAACTTAACCCATTCCGTCTTTGTATTTGTTGTGAATGTAATCGAACGGTAATGCACGCCGTATACAAATCACTTTTGACCAGGTAACATGTTTATTTTGCCTTTTTCTATTCAAATCGCTCGTATTGAAATTTATGCACTCTACCGTAAAGCTTATTTCTGCATAATAAGCTTTACGGTAGAGTGCATAACAGTTCTCAGAAGTGATTTATATACAGTTATATATATATATATATATATATATATATATATATATATATATATATATATATATATATATATATATATATATATATATATATATATAAGTACAGCATTATTCTTTTATCATATGGCACACGCCTCCTTTACTGGCTGTGTTCAAAAAGATCTCGTGATGTCTTTCTCTGAACCGAAAATGTTTTTTCGGGCCCTGACTTGCTCAGTCAACATCTTGTGACTTATCTCCTGACTCCCGCCAGATGTCTTCACACAATGTGCTACTGTCAGCTCGAAGGCTGCTGACTTAAAGTTAATCCACAACAATATATTTTTGATATTATTTAACTGGATTCAAACTTAAAGCTGAACATTTTGAAATACATTCTAAGATTTAACAACATGTGAGGCACAATCATGAAGTGGAACAAACATATTTCAACATTTAATATTATATGTACCTTAGGAAAACTGAAAATATTGTGACAAAAAAATAGTGGCCCCCTGTTCTCTCAGCTAAGCCAACTGACTCCAGAAGTACCCTGATGACTTCTGAATGATCCAATCTTGACCTAAATGACTAACAATAACAAACCAAGTGTAACTGTGACTAAATGCACCTGCTCTGTGACAGGCCCAGGGGTCTGTGAAAGTAGACATTTGATAATAGACAAAACAGACAAAAAATACAAAGAACACACCAGGTAGTTCCAGGATAAAGCACTATGTGAGCACTAATATCAAAATGGAGAACGCATAAAACCACTGCAAACCTACCAAGACTATCCGTCCTTCTAAACCTTTGGCCCTAACAAGGAGAAAATTTAAGAAGCAACCAAGAAGCCAATGTTCACATTGGATTACCAGCTGGTATACACAACTGAGGTGAGACCATTGGTGCTTAAGACAACCATTAGTTGTACTCTGCATAGATATGACCTTTATGGAAAATGACAAGAATAAAAGCCCTTTCTGAAAGGATACCATGAAAAGGCCTTTTAGGCATTTGCAAGTAGCCACCTGGGGGACAAAAATGGCATTGTAACCAAGGTGCGCTGGTCAGAAGAGACCAAAACTGTACTTTTTAATCTGAACCCAAAGCTTTCACTTTGCATAACTCTGAAAACACTATCCGAACAGTCAAACTTAGAGGTGGTACCATCATGCTCTGGAGTTCTTTTCTTCAGCAGGGAGTGGGAAGATCGTTAGAGTTGATGGGAAGATGGAGATAGCCAAGTACAGGCTGATTCTAGCAGAAAATCCGTTGGAGTCTGCAAGAGACCAGCAACTAGAGCACCTGTTCACCTTCCAACAGGACAACAGCGATCAACATAGAGAAAAATCTACAATGGAATGGTTTAAATTTAACTATATAATGTTGTTAGAGGGCAGCACGGCGGCGCAGTGGTTAGCGCTTGTGCGGCACAGTTCATGTCATGGGAACCTGTCGTGGGTTCAAATCCAGCTCCAGACTTCCTGTGCGGAGTTTGTATGTTCTCCCCCGTGCTTGCGTGGGCTTCCTCCAGGCACTTCGGTTTCCTCCCACGTTCCACGTGAATTGGCCGGCCCAAAATTGTCCCTAGGTGTGAATGAGCGAATGAGTTGTCTGTCCCTGTGTGCCCTGCGATTGGCTGGCAACCAGTTCAGGGTGTCCCCTGCCCACTGCCCGGAGATGGCTGGGATGGGCTCCAGCCCCCCCGCGACCCTAACGAGGATAAGCGGTACGGCTAATGAGATGAGAGAGATGTTGTTAGACTGACCAACCCAAAGAAAATGTAATGTAAATGTAGCTGTGTAGCGCGCTTTGTGCGTACCTTACAGTCCAAACTCTGCAGGCTTTCAGTCCAGAATAATAAACAAACATAATCCCTCTCAATGAAAAATGATGACTTGTCCGCATTAGTGTGATGGGTGAAACTGAGATCTGGAGTGCAGGACAAAGGCCAGGTCTGGCTCAATGGCAGTAGTATTGATCCGCACGAAGTATAGTAAGTGACAGTCCGATAGCTGTGTCCTCACATGACTCTTATTTAAGTTCATAACCGAGAATCTCTTCTCACACAAAAACGTCGACCCAAACAAGCTAGAGAAAAAAAAAAGTCAAACTCCTTTCCTCTGACTCCCAATTGTCTTTTGATGTCCGATGACCCCTCCTCAATCCTGCGCGCCACAGTGTTACGTGCCAGGCAGACTTTGGCAAACTATTGCTGCTTCACACAGTCTTTGATGAATTCACCCTCGGTGAAAGGTTTGCAAGGCTTTGCGATCAGCGCTCCTACCTCGTAACTAGCCTTTGTAGCATTCTCGTTTGACTCTCGAGCTTTTGTAAAATATTGCTGCAGTGACATTAAGCTAGCTTCACGATGTTTCAGTTTCTCGCTGCGTTCATTACCAGTGATCTTGTCATATGTGTCAACATGTTTTGTTTGCTGCGATTGGCTGGCAACCAGTTCACGGTGTCCCCTGCCCACTGCCCGATGATTGCTGGGATGGGCTTCTGCACCCCCGCGACCCCACTGAGGATAAGCGGTGCAGCTAATGAGATGAGATATTTTGTTTGATAATGTCGCTTCACATTGAACTCTTTAAAAACAGCCACTGTCTCTTTACAAATGAGGCAGACACAGTTGTTACGTATATCAGTGAAGAAATAATACAATTTCCACCCATCCTTGAACCGTCGGCCCTCTCATACAACTTTTCTCATTTTGTTAATTGCCGCCATTTTGGAAAATTGGGGGGCCTCACATACTAATTTGCTGTTCCTATCTGAGCCACTAGGTTAGAACATGCATGTAACGGCGCTGCTGCTCAATGTATTCCCGGTACATAATTCTACACGCGGGCCAGGCGTTATTGATTTTATGACGGAGGCTGCGGGCCGGATAAAATTGACCATGGGCCGCATTTGCCCCCCGGACGGACTCTGGACATGTCTGCTTTACAGCAATTTGATTGGGTGTGCGGGAGGATTGGACGGAGCTATACAAAGAGCACGCACACTCCTTCTTGCCCAGTGCCGTCTGCACTGAAGGTAAATTTCTTGGTATCCTTGTTTGCAGCAATTTGGAACATGTTTACAAAAAAACCTGCTCGCACCTTGTTTTGTAATTACTATTTTGGACAAAAAATGGCAATCAATATAAGCCTCGATACTCTCAAAAATCTGCGGGAGTGAAGTGGTATTTATATGGGCACAGGCTCTGGCATTATTATTATGTCATAGATTTAATGAAATCGTCAAATATCAAATGGTGAAACAAAATGTGCTGAAGAAATAGCTTTTGTTTGGCGAGCGGGTTCGGCAGTTTTGTTGAATTTTGTCTTCAAATCGGTAGAGAGCGAGCTATCGATCAGCTCCTCTTTTTATATGGACTAGGGACAATCAGTACCCGATCATGCCTCTATAGGCGTGGTCTTAGATATCTGATACACTCAGTATCGGGACGGTGTTTGAATTGTTAAAGAAAGCCAAACATGTGAGAAATTTGCGTAATGTTCTGTACTTGAGAATGTCCCTCCAATCGACATAATTGCTTCCGGTGAGAACATTTTATCATTTTAATACATGGCCTTGGATGTTTTAATTACATTCAAAACAGCATGTTATCTGATTTCATTATGCATTTAAGTGGAGCCAGAACTGCACTTCTCCCAACACACGGGCCTTCTTTCGGCCGTCAATGGATCACGGTGTCATGAGTGCAGTTCAGCTTAAGTGTAAATACACTACCAGCAAAAAAAAGGGACCCCGGAGACCAAAAAAAGAGTCCATCCGGAATGAATGGATTTGAGTTCTCCCCAATTGGAATACATGGGCCCATTCACTTCAATCAGTAGCCATGGTAAACAGGGCTTTTCCACATCGACGTCATAGTAACCAGGGACTGTCCAGGGTGACTTGAGGGGGCCCGACCCACATTACCATTAACCATGCGAGAGGATGCTAACAGCTATGTGCGCCGCTAGCAAAGTGTTGGGCTGGCGTTACATGGAGAGCCGATTTTCACAAATGCAAAGCCGAGCTCATTTAAAATATGACAGTAACTATAAATCTTGATTGGCACACCTCTCTCTCCCTCTCGCTTGGCGACCCGGGGACCGGACACGGGGTGGTGATGTGCGCACTAGCGGTGTAGCGAGCTTTGTGCGTAACAAGTATTAGCGCAAGCTAGCTGTAAACACTGTCGGCAATGCTAACTTCTTCATGCAAAAACATTTTGGTAATGGCTATATTTTAACAACTTCATAGTTAGAAATTATGCTAATGGTCTCATGTTAATGAGTTATGCTGATGGGTACATGCTAAAAAGTGATGCTAACGGCTAAATGCTAACTTCTTCGTGCTGAGAAATTTGGTAATGGCAATATTTTAACAACTTCATGGTTACAAATTATGCTAATAGCCTCATGTTAATGAGTTATGCTAATGAGTACATGCTAAAAGGGATGCTAACCGCTAAATGCTAACTTCTTCATGCTAAATAATTTTGGTACTGCCAATATTTTAACGACTTGATGTTTAAAAATTATGCTAATGAACTCTTGTTAATGAGTTATGCTAATAATACCTTTTTAAAAGTGATGCTAACAGCTAAATGCTAATTTCTCCATGCTAAAACAATTTGGTACTGGCAATATCATTACGACATCATATTTACATATTGTGCTAATGAACTCGTGTTAATGAGTTATGCTAATGGGTACATCCTAAAAAGGGACGCTAACAGTTAAATGTTAACTGCTTCATACTTTTATTCTAATGCGAACATGCTAACGACTCAGCAAATTGAATGGGCAATGCATTTCTGATGGCCCAATTCAAATAGAATGGCTCATTACTTTTGAACAAGTAAATTTTAAATGATTTTAAATAGTAACAACAGTGTTATTACTATGTTATTACCATGAATGTATTTTTTTAGACCTCACCAAGGCATATACTTGTAGCTAACGGTTGGGGGCCTATCTTAAATGAACTTGCCAGTGCCAGGGAGTGTGGGGGGCGGAGTCCCCCTTCACAGAACCAAGTTTAAAATTAAAAGTACATCTCTCTGAGTTAATAACTGTATGCTAACTCTTAATGATAGCAACTCAACGCTACTGGTTCTCTACCAACATCTGCCAGATTATTCACAACTCTTACAATTGCCGGGAATTGTTTAGTTTGATGTATCTTCCCCAAACTCATAGTATCTGATCTGAGATCATACATTACTGTATATGGCTAAGGTGGTGGGTGTGACAATCATGTGATCTTACCCTGATTAGGTAGCTCATTTTTTCACCATATGAGTAATCCTTAAATGTTAAAAGAACATTTAGACATAAAATACTCTTCCAGGACTAGACGGACCCTAGCCTTTGAAGATGACCATCACACTGAGAAGAATTGATTCTCGGGTGATGGTCTGAGATAATTATGTAGGCTGCTAGGGCCAAATATATATCATCAGACACTTCCTCCATGAATCCCCCATCGTGCTACAAATGATACATTCCATGTCAGATGCCTGATGTACTCACCTCATTTGTTCACTGACATGTGAACTGATATCACTTACATGCTTGAATATTATTCTTATACGGCAACTGTGTGGACAGCAAAGTTAGAATTTCATTGTGTAGGGAATCGTGGTTCTTTACTGTATATGTCACAATAAACGCATGCATCTTACACCTACTGCCAAGGTCCCAGAATAAGTGTTGACAAATCAGGCTATCACTACGTCTGACTCGCGCATTACCGATGGATTGTCAAAAGCAGATGCATTGGATCAGTTTTTCAATAAACACGAGGTTAAAAGGTAAATTGATATTCTTAAATTTATATTCTTTTTTTTTATGTGCCTCTCGTTTTATGTTTATTGTGCTGTAATCTTAGTCTTAAAGTTTAAAATTATTATTTTTTTCCTATCACATATGTGATAACAAGTTGAGTTTAAATAGCCTGTATCCATCCATCCATTATCTGCACCGCTTATCCTCAGTAGGGTTGCGGGGGTGCTGGAGCCCATCCCAGCTATCTTCGGGCAGTGGGCAGGGGACACCCTGAACTGTTTGCCAGCCAGTCGCAGGGCGCACAGAGACAGACAACTCACTTGCTCATTCACACCTAGGGACAATTTGTACAGGATAATTAACCTGACATGCATGTTTTTGGAATGTGGGAGGAAACCGGACTGCCCGGAGGAAACCCACACAAGCACGTTGAGAGCATGCAAACTCCACACAAGAGGTTCAATCTCATGACCTCAGAACTGTGCCGCACACGCGCTAACCACTGCACCGCCGTGCTGCCTCTAGATAGCCATTATATATTTATTTATTTTTCACCACGCCTATTTGCCTGGATCGTACTTTTATCATCGTTGTTTTGGCCACTCATCGCATTAAGCTGGGGGGGGTGGAAGGAGGAGAGTGATTTCACGCGCCTGCTCGAGGATTTCCTTTTTTCTATGATGAAAACCGTGAAAAAAAGAAAAGGATTGTTGCAAATACAGTTTAAATGCCATCTCAAACCCGCAAAAAAAAAGAAAAGAAAAAAGAAGAGTTCATTTGAGCGCCTTTAATACGTACGTCCCCGCGACCCTAATGAGGATAAGCGGTACGGCTGATGAGAGATGATAATACGTACGTGGATGCGAGCATGGAAGCAGCATGACAGAGGCTGCAATTATGATTTCAGCCAGAAGATAATATCAGCAAGTAGACTATTTTAAACTTACTCACCTTACCTTTAAGAACTTGCAAATATGGTATCAAAGAAGGTTTTGACAAGGCATTTGTAGAATATATGGATCCAACTTCCATTTATCTTAACCTTCGTCACAAAGATAGAAGTTCTTTGTTCATTAAGAATCAATTAGGTAAAACACAAAGCAAAAAACAAATTAGCATTGTCTTCGTCATTAATAAATACCTAGTGAACATTGTTTACAATGAGATTAGACGCGACACTCCTGAATAAACTTGTAATAAAATAGTCAAAAGGGAAAAATATTAAAGTTTGTCTCTGTTGTGTTATCCATTGGTCAAACCGGGTGTCCTATTTGACAGGCAAAATCCTAACTTCAAATAGTCTGCACCTTTATTGAACCAGTACGCAATTTCCCTTTATAAGAGTGCTCATGTTTTTTTTTTGTTTTTTTTTAAAGCAGACAGTGATTGTGGTACAGTGATTGCATAACACTTACTTTTGTCTGGAGAAATTCGAACTTTGCTAACCGCGTTGCTGGGGGATCTCTGATTGTTTTGTCGGAGTTGAGTGCTTTGATCATTAAAAGCTGTGTGAGGTAAGTTTTCCTGCCGTGGTGCACAGCGTACATTCCTTTTTTGCCTTCGCCTCCTTTTAGGTAGGTTATTGTGAATTTTCCTTGTATTTTTGCAATTAATATAATATTGTCCAGATAGCTCGCCGTTAGCTTCTGGGCTAAGGCTTCCAGTTTAATTTGGTCCTGGTTAGGCCTGTTATGGCCGGGTTCTTGTTTGAATGCCATGGCTGTTTTTTTGTTGTTGGCTCCTGGTTATTCTGGCTCTTTACGCCACAAATCAGGAAGTCAAAGACGGTCTTCAAAATGCATCTTAGAAAACAATTGGAATATACCAGATAAATATATTCAGATATTTATATGTATATGTTTTAGGCTAAGGGTTTTCCTTTAATCATTTAGACAATGAAGTAATGTCATCCTTTGAGTAAAAGCATTTAGCACTAAAAAGCATCATATTATGCAAATTAAATCTTTATGTTTTAAAGAATAATATGCAATCACATACACTTAACTTAATGTAAAGAGTTCACCCGGTGTCACTCATAGAAATCATGAGTGAATAAATACATAAGCTGACTGCACCTCTCCATCTTCTTGCTTGAGCTCCCTGCTAGATTTTTTTATTTTTTTATTCCAGTGGCACTCGAGTGGGAATTCACGGCAAGTGACATGTAACAACAACTGACACGTGCCATACAAAATGTATGCTATTGAGCAAAAATAGCTCACTGTGTTTGTGTGTATAATACCATTGTTCTCTCATTTAATAATGTGTGCAGTTTTGTGGTTATAGAAGACTGGACATAGTGTAAAATGCAAAGCAGACATGTTTCTCACTGTAAACTATGTCAAGATTAATTTTATACGATAAAAAACTCAAACTTAATTTACCCAGGGGCCGCTGGATATAGGATCTGGTTGATGTTAGGTAAATTTTTTCCAAGTTTTTCCACTTGAAAAACTCGTGTAAAAACATTAACAATTCATATGAAAAAAAAAAAAAAAATCGATCAAGAATAAATGGATCAATTATTTTTGTGGGATGCCAGAAAAACACAAGGAAGAAAAAAAACTACTGCTAAACCATATCATTGGACTTTTTACTTTTTATTGCCCAGCCTTTCGCAAGATTTTTATTTTTTCAGGTGTCCGTTGCAGCAAAGTGTTGGACTATTATGTTAGCTCCCTCTTAGGTAGGACAAAAAAAATGAATAAAAAGCAATTTTTGGACCTATGACTGAAATACTTTTTCTATTAGGTATGTAATAACAAAGTTCAAAGAGCCTTTATATTTGTTTCCAGTGCCCCCTATCTGCCTTAATCTTACTTTTGTCAAAGCTGCAGAAACCCCATACGACTGCGTACCACCCCATGGGAAATGGTGTCGCAGAACGATTTAACAGAACAGTTGGAGGTATGATCAGGATCCTCCCCCCTCAGCCCAAAGCAAAGTGGCCACAAATGCTGCAGCACCTCACATCTGCTACAACGGCACAGAGCATGAGATAACAGGGTTTGCACCATTCTACCTAGTGTTTGGGAGGATCCCTTGTCTCCCTGTCGATGACATGTTTCAACATGCTAGTACCAATGATACTGTTGTCAGCTACTCTGACTTTGTAACCCATCTGAAGAAGGATCTACATGAAGCTGCTCAGATTGTACGGAGGAACACTCTCAGAGAACAGACTCGCCATGCCAAGCTGTACAACCGTAGGGCCAAAGGATCACCCCTCGTCATAGGAGACCGGGTGTTGATCGCCAACAGAGGTGTCCCAGGGAAACACAAGGTTGCAGATAAGTGGGACTCGACCCTGTATGAAGTCATATCAGTCAAGCCTGATCTCAACGTCTATAGAGTCAAGGGTTGTCTGATGTGCAAAGAGAAGGTAGTTCACAGGAATTTGCTGCTCTCTGTTAGCTTCTTGCTCTGTGAGGGAGATCTGGCCAGCGAATCTGAACACTCAGGGTGTAGGAAAGAGGGGGGAGGATGATGGAGTGTGATTTCATGCTCTTCTTCAAAGTTTTTCATTAGTGTAGTGAAATTTTAAAAGTATGAAACGGTCGGCTTCCAATACGTTCCAAACGCCAACCCAGACCTCCCAAAAGATGAACAACATTTATTCAAGCACATATAAGACTGGGATATCCGACTTTTTTTCAAACTGAGAGGTACTTTTTGTTACTTATTGGCACAAAGGGCACCCAGTTTGATATGCATTTCCAAAATATTATTACAATACTAGACAAGTCCCGCGGCAATTGTAAGAGTTGTGATTGATCTGGCAGATCTTGATAGAGAACCGGTACCGTTGAGTTGTTAGCATTATGAGTTAGCATAAAGTTTTTAACTCAGAGAGATGTATTTGTAATTTTTAACTTGGTTCTGTGGGGGGACTCGATTCGATTTGAATTGGTCCGCTCGGAATCCATTGAGCCTATTCATTTTGCTGATTCGTTAGCATATGGCCATTAGCATACATTTTTAGCATGAAGCAGTTAGCATTTAACCATTAGCATTACTTTTAAGCCTGTAGCCATTAGCATGACTCATCAACATGTACCCATTAGCATAGTTTGTAAATATGAAGTTGTTAAAATAAACCCATCACCAATTTTTTTATCATGAAGCAGTTAGCATTTAGCCGTTAGCATCACTTTTTAATATGTATCCATAAGCAAAACTCATCAACATGAGTCCATTAGCATAATTTGTAAATATAAAGTCGTTAAAATATTGCCAATACCAACATTTTTTTGCATGAAGAAGTTAGCATTTAGCTGTTAGCATCACTTTTTAGCATCCAACCATTAGCACAACCCATTATCATGAGGCCAGTAGCATAATTTGTAAATGTGAAGTCATTAATATATTGCCATTTCAGAATTTTTTTAGCATTAATAAGTTAGCATTTAGCCGTTAGCATCACTATTTAGCATGTTACATAAGCATAACTCATCAACATGAGTTCATTAGCATCATTTGTAAATATGAAGTCGTAACAATATTGCCATTACCAAAATCATTTAGCATGAAAAAGTTAGCATTTATCCATCAGCATCACTTTTTAGCATGTACCCATTAGCATAACTCATCTACATGAAACCATTAGTATGATTTGTAAATATGAGGTCGTTAAAATATAGCCATTACCAAAAAAAATTAACATGAAGGAGTTAGCATTTAGATGATAGCATCACTTTTTAGCATGTATCCTTTAGGATAACTCATCAACATGTACCCATTATCATAAATTCCAAATATGAAGTCGTTAAAATATTTCCATTACCAAAATGTTTTAAAGAAGTTAGCATTTAGCCGTTAGCTTCACTTTTTAGTATGTATCCATTAGCATAACTCATTGACATGATCCATTAGCATAATTTGTAGCACAACTCATCACCGATAGTTTCTAGAGCTAGCATGAGTAAGCATAGCTTCAACCTCTCATCGCTAATACTTGGGCTGGCTATAGCAGCACACATAGCTGTTAGCATCATCTCGCTAGCATCCACTCTTTGGAATTTACCATTTACCCATGGTTAAAGGTAATGTGGGTCGGACCCCCTCAAGCCACCCTGGACAGTCCCTGCTTTGTCCCTACTAACCTCTGAAAAAGCCCTTGTCTCCATGACTACACATAGAAATGAATGGGCTCATGTATTCCGGATGGGAGATTCTCAAAACCCATTATTCCGGATGGGGACTTTTTTTGGTCTCCGGGGCCCCGCTTATCCGTATCGTCGAGGGAAGTCCTGATCGGGCCAGAATTTTTGGTATATGAATCGTTGGGCTACTCCAAAAGCTCTGGGAGGAGAGGCCCGTCAAAATTTGGCGGAAGAAGATAGATCCAATAATTTTAATAAGATCTCTGGGGATTATAATAGTTGTGCCTGCTTCGCACCTCAGTTCTCCTAAGGGGGCACCCTCGTGCCTACGAAAACCATGTTGGAGACTCTTTATCTAAGATATGTACGTACTTTATGAATAAACTGCCTGAGGGCTGCAATTATCACTTCAAGCCAAGAGATGGTGGCAGAGAGTAACTAAGTTTTATATTCAGGACAGGACCTTTGATGTATTTTAGCACATTCTGTTACAATCAATGTTTTTATTTTTTTATGATACATTTTTTGGTTTGAACAAATTTATTGACACTAAAAACAGAAAACAATCATGACAATCTCAACAGCAATTAAGCACATTCACAATATTTTATTCCAATATTACGTTTTTAACAGCAAACACAAAGTGAGGTTTGAACAAACCTTCTCGAAAATCAAACATTCACAATTTCATTATATAACATCTTTGTTAGTGTCAATAGATCCGTCCAGGCCAAAGTCGATTGTCCTCGGTCTGAACAAATCCACCGACACCAACAGCAGCAAAACACAGCCATCAAGCATATTCACAATTTTTTTTATATTTGACAATATGACGTGACGATATGACGTTTTAACATTTTTTCCTGACATTTTCAACATCAATTAAACAATTTCAGAGTTATTTTCTTTTAACAGTAGTTAACCAGCGTGTAAAAGGCAATACTATTGTGCAAGGGCATAGCTCTGCCATCCCACCCTCCCAAGCAGCATTCTTCCAGTCCTCTGTGTGGGTCCTTTCCCTTCTGCGTGGGTCCTCTCCCTTCTGGGTTCCACAACCCAGGCCGTTGCTGCCGGGACTCCCACAGTGTAGCTCCGGCTCCCCCCTCCGGGTGGGTGCAGACGAGTCTTCTTTATGGCTGCGTCCTAGGCCCGCCGCTCGCAGATTGTATGGTATCTGCAGCCATTTGGAGCACAGCCACGGGGGGGATCTGCCTGCACCTCCATACCAGCAGGTTTCTGGAGGTCCAGATGGCGTCCTTGATGTGTTTCTTCTAGTACTAAGAGGTGTTAAATAATACATAATGACATCTTCAATCTTTCACATTACAGCAGGGGCCTCAAACTATCATCCCGCCGGGTGCAGATGGCCCCCGGGCTGAGATTTTGAGACCTCTGCTTATAAGAGCCCATACATCTTTTTTAATTAACTGAGCATTTCATATAGTCGGATCAAGATATTTCACAATGAACACAGGCCCATTTGCAACCATGATGTGAATTGTATTTATGTTTAGTGTGAGAGGCAGATGAATATCTATTTAACAGTTAGCTGCATTAGCAAACACAGGAATGCAGTCGCAAGTATATTTCAACACATGTTAGTAATGACTCATGGAAAAATACCATTACATAAATGCCATAAATATATATGAACATGCACAGCCTTCAGTTGTGTTTTAACACATTTCTCACTCATCATTTATCTGGATTATAAATTGACGCTCCAGGCCCCCACATGCATGCCATCAAGAGAGTTTCTCCTTGCAGTAATCCCTCTATTTTAATGCTTGTCCACGTTGGCTTGGCCACATTAAACTGGTGATTAATGATTTATTGATTTGGGTTGTTTTCTACCACTTAAGCAAGGTGCTGAGTTGACAGTTCGCGTTCTTATCCGAACGACAAAGCCTGCTCCGAGGATTGTTTCTTAAGGTGAAATAAAGCCTTGATTTATGCAGCTAAGCATATCTTTTGTCACATTGAAATAGGTTTACCAGGCAATCAAAATGGTTTTCAGCGTGGTGTCAGTTTCTGAGAACAACTGAAGCAGAAAGAAAGAAAGAAAGAAAGAAAGAAAGAAAGAAAGAAAGAAAGAAAGAAAGAAAGAAAGAAAGAAAGAAAGAAAGATGATGATGAGGTTATTATTATTTCAGTTTCTGCAAATGGATGAGTCACAGCATTAGCTTTTTCTGCTGGGTCTGATCTCTTTGATCTCTTTTTAGTTCTCTCTGGTAAGACTAACAACAAAGCATATCAAAGAGCTTTCTTTTCACTTTACAGAAAATAAATTTTAGAATATCACAATACATTTTTACATCTTTACATTTTAACAAGATACTTTTAACAAGAGATCGTATAGTGGATTTTTAACATTTACAATGAATTCAACATGTTTTTCTTTAGTCTGAATTTTAACCAACATCATCCTTTTTTAATGTATATGAGAAAATAGGAATAAAAACAATAATGAGTATAAAAATGGGTACAATTTACCTGCAAATGGATGAGTCACAACATTAGCTTTTTCTGCTGGGTCTGATCTCTTTGATTTCTACAAGGGGAATTAATATTTAGTAAAACAGGAATTTCAATAGTTATTATTACACCCGTTACACATACATACATAAATACATAGTTACATAATTACATACATTTATAAATCTCCATGAGAGACTGACTAGTTCACTACAATTGACATTAACAAAATATGTTTTTAAACAGCCACAGAATGGGATTTAAAATGAGTGTATGATGAACATCTCATCTCATTAGCGGTACCGCTTATCCTAATTAGGGTCGCGGGGGGGCTGGAGCCTATCCCAGCCATCTCCGGGCAGTGGGCAGGGAACACGCTGAACTGGTTGCCAGCCAATCGCAGGGCACACGGGGACAGACAACTCATTCGCGCATTCACACCTAGGGACAATTTGGACCGGCCAATTCACCTGAAATGCATGTTTTTGGAATGTGGGAGGAAACCGGAGTGCCCGGAGGAAACCCACGCAAGCACGGGGAGAACATACAAACTCCGCACAGGAAGTCTGGAGCTGGATTGTAACCCACACAGGAGGTTCCCATGACATGAACTGTGCCGCACAAGCGCTAACCACTGCGCCGCCGTGCTGCCCTGTATGATGAACAATATTCATAAAAATCAAATCCATGCATTATTTTTTTTTTATGTCTGCCTCGCGCTGTCAGGTGAGAGACGGAAGGAAAACTGAGATCACATGCACTCGTTTCTTGGTTTTTATTGGAAGGAAGGGATGACAAGGCGTGATTCTTCTATCCGTTGTTTGACGGATTGTCGAGGCTTGACAGGCGGGTGAAGGCTTGGCGGGAATGGTCGTGGACAGGCGTAATTGTGTTGTTGGTCGGGGATGGAGAAGAAGGACGTCGTCGTGTTTGGAAGAGTGATCAGGAGCCAGACGGGCAGGGAAGGTCGTAGGCAAATTCGGAAACGGGTCGGCAACGGAGATCAAGCAGAAGAATACAGAAAGCAGGCAAAGAGTCGGAGGTACGGGCTTTCTGAGCAGATGGCAACAGGTAGCAAAGTATAATCAGACAGCTTGTTTCCGGAAGCTGAAGATTTAAATGGACAGGGTACGCCAATCAGCTGTCCTGGCTGTTGGCGCCGAATGCTAAACAAAGGTGTTCCCGATTCGGGTGATTGTGACACGCGCATTTGTGACAGATTGTCAAAAGCCGGCAAAAGCAGACGTCATTGGATCGGTTTTTCAAGTAACGTGAGGCAAAAACACTGTTAATGACCAGTAAAAACAAAGGCCAGTTAAAAGGTGAATTAATATCATTTTAATACTTCTTCTGTTACTTATTTTGATCTTTTAACATTGTGCCTCTCCTTTAATGTTTATTGTGCTATACCTGTAATACACCGTATTTTCCGCACTATAAGGTGCAGCCTTCATTTTTTTTCAAAAGCTGACCATGCGCCTTATAATACAGTTCGTCTTATTTATGGATCAATATTAAGTCGCAAAATGTTGCAACTAATCCAAGCAGCCGCCGACTAGATTTTCCCCCGAACGCCAAGTAGTCCGCGGTGTATGCTGGGATTTGTATATCGGCGTTTCATTGGCTAACCAATGTGTCAATCATCATTTGAATCGATCACTATTGGCTAAAGTTATTTGGAGGTAAAGGGGGCGGATCTTTTTATAATTTACAGGCTCGCATAGACTAAGGGGCAAAACAAAGCCTGCAATTGGCCGAAAAAGATGTATCAATCATCAGTTTAATCGATCACTATTGGCTAAAGTTATTCGGAGGTAAAGAGGGCGGATCCTCTTTATCATTTACAGGCTGGCATAGGCCAAAGGGGCAAAACAAAGCCTGCAATTGGCCGAAAAAGATGAATGTGAATAGCATGTTGGGTTGTCGGCATAGAGAAAACAGTATTTCATTTTTATGTACTATATTTGTAAATATTGCACTCTCCTGGATTTACTACACTCACGGATATAAGAGGACCATGGTTGCACATTACTGTTGAACACAACGACTTCGGTGAGCTACTACGGCTATATATCTTCCCAGTATCTTGTTTCAGAGTGATTTTGATGTTTCTGTGATGGGTCTTTATTTAATTTAAACTCAATTCTAAGTGTTTATTGTCATATGCACAGTAAATTTGCGAGCGAAAAAGAAAATAGAAACTAAGGAATGGTTGGCATTTCTTGAATCCCAAGACTTTAACCTTCCGAATGATATTTGTAATGATGCATTTGAGTGACATCGTACGGACACTGCATTCGCACGTTCTACGACACGTATTTGCTTCTTTGCAAGCTTTCGGAATGTTAAGAGGGTAATACGCTTGACTGAACTATCTGACTGTTTTGTCGACGTTCCCATTGTAGCGCCTTATAATCCGGTGCGCCTTATGTATGTCAAATATAGGATCGAAACCTTTTTTCTTTTTGGGGTGTGCCCTATAACCCGGTGCGCCTTATAGTGCGGAAAATACGGTAATCTTAATATGTATCTGTTTCATGTTCTGATGCTCTTTTATGATATATTAAAAACAATGTTATTGTTTTGTGGGGCTTGGAATGAATTAGCACATTTACGATCAAAAGGCGTCTCTACCCACAAAAGTGGAACAGATTCCATTCATAAGTAGAGTTACCACTGTACATCTACTTATGGGGAAGAAATCCAGTGCCGATCAAAGGAAAGTTTATTTTTAATTTATTTTCAATTTAATCACTAGATAAAGTTGCTATACTACCGCTACAACATACATTTTGGTTATTTGAGTCAGGTCAAGCAATCTTTATTTATATAGCCCTCAATCACAGTAAATCTCAAAGGGCGGTACAGACTAATGACTAGTACAGACTGCTGACTATCTTACACCATCGTCTGCTGTAAAAACCTACACGATGGCAAGGAAAAACTCAAAACCTCAGCGTAAGGAAGAGGAAAAAACCTTGAGAAAGGACCACACATGAGGTAATCTTCCAAGATGACCAGGCTAAAATTAATTTTGCAATACACAGACATCGTCAACATGAAACATGAACACGTTATCTATTTGTGATTAAGGGCTATACAAATAAAAATGACTTGACTAGCCTGCCAGTCAGAAGAGAGGGCCAAATCTAAGCGTGCACCATTCTCAGGAGCTAAACATGGCAGAGTCAAACGGAAAGTGCAGTGTGGTGTAAAAATTGTTTTTTTCAACAACAGAGAAAGAAAATGCCAGGTGTCATCTTTTTGTGCTAAAGTTGTCCGCAGATTTACATAAACACATGAAAAAAGTTCACCCAACAGAGAACAACGATCTGCAACCAAACATGTAAACATGTTACTGTTCCTGAACAACAACAAAAAACGGTAATTATGTAGTTACTATGGAAACAGAGCCAAAAAAGTCTGTTTGTTAAATTGTTTTGGTTGGACTCTTTTGACTTTATCTCGGTAACAGTTGTTGTAGTAGAAGTATTTAATTTTTAATACAATTAAAGGTATTTAGATAGTATTGTTTACATTCTGGCAGCACAGCGGCGCAGTGGTAAGCGGTAAGCGGTGCATATAATGGATGGATGGATGTTTACATTCTCTGCACTTTCTGACTTCATATTTAAAATAGTTTGCAATGGAAGGTATAGTTGACATGTTGACTTTTATACAGCAAGTGTAGGGAAATAAATATGAAAACACTCAATTCTGAGAAAAAAATATAAATTCAGTTTGTTTTAAGTAGAAAATACGGACACACCCAGTCAATTACATTCCCATAATTGGGCACCTGCCTTAGATAGAGTCTGCTCGTTAGTCAGCAGTTATCACACCCGAGAGGGCACTTGGACTAAGTGGATTGCCAAAAATCATGGCTTCAATAAGTATATCTCTTGAGAACAAAGACAGGATTGTCAAACTTCTTGAAGAAGGTAACTCGACTCGTATGGTTACCAAATATGTGCGCTGTTCTCAGTCAGCTGTATCGAAGATTTGGACCAAATACAAAAAGCATGGACAAGGCTGTGGAAGTCAAATGTAATGGTAGGCCAAGGAGGACATGTAGCCGTCAAGACAAACAACTAAGGGCCATATGTCTTGAAAACAGAAAATGCACAAACAAGACAAATGAAGAGGAAATGGGAGGAAGTTGGAGTAAATCTATGTGACAGAACTGTTGCTTAAGGTTGTAGCTCACCAATGTTGGGTGACTTTGGTATTGTAGTAAAACAATTTGTTTTATTGTTCGACTGAGTCTATTTAACCCTGTTTTTTTAATCACTAACCTGTTAATGACACAACATACTAATAACATAACTGGTTATTTTAGAAATTCAAATCAATAAATTTCAGTTAGTGGGCTTCATGGAGGAAAAAGAATTTTCAAGTATTCATAATTATTTTTAAGCAATCATTTAAGAGGATAGAATGGGGGTATTTTCATGTATCAAATTATTCATTTTCAATTGATGTATTATTATATACAAAATAAAAAAAATCCAATTCATGGGTTTCATAAAGCAAAATGGAAGTTTATCTTTGCTAGCTATTTGGCTACCTTTGTAGCAAGCAATTAATTGTTAAAAGATTTAAATGTGTCACTGAATATCTCGTCACGGTTGCATGAACTTTTCAGCCTTATTAGTTTTATTATTTGATCAGCACAACATTACTTTGATAATCACATCATTTTAGTCGCTATAGATGCACTTGATCCCAATACACATATTTGAATGAAGTATATATTTTCTGTATTCATTTGATATTTCAGTACTTTCCCAGCAATTGTTTTAGGATTAGTCAACCATACTCTAATCATACAATCTTTAACATCAGGCTATTCTGAGATTGCCTTTTTACTAGGCAAACCGTCGCCTGATCAGACCTGCCCAGAGTGACTCTGTTTTGTTTTATTTTGTAACTTTGTAATAAAAGTCATTTTTCTTCATCCAAATACTCGGTCCGAATTCCAGAAGTTGAAAATGCGGCAAGACACAGAATGTCTACGTCAACATAAGCTTGCTACCTTTATAGTAATTTTAGCAAGCTATCTTGCCTGCTCTTAAAATTATTTTGCATGCTATCTAGCTAACATTATATATTTTTTGCTTGTCATCAAACAAGACACTGAATCCCTAATGCCCCCCAATAAGCAGGTAGGCGCCTTGCATGGCTGACTCCCTATTGGTGTGTAGCAAGATGGCGGCGCACATGATGGATGCTGCGGATCGTTGTTCTCCTGCTAATCTTCTATCTATTACTGTTCTCTTGTATTTTTTGCTTTCTTTTTTGGACACATGCGTGGCCAATAAAACTTATAGTTATTCAATTGGGTGGGCGTCTAAATTTCGACTTTTCGGGCACTTTTTATATCGCCTATGATATCCCGTACGAGCTACAAAGGGATCCGGGATCTCCGTGGTCAGCCACTCCACCTACGAAGCGACAAAGGTGCCGTAAAGAAAGAAAGCAGAAGCGGGGTTGTCGTGCGGGAAAGTGTGTGAAGCGTGCGAAGTTGAAGGAGCAAGAAGGACACGAAGATGTGTCTAATTCAACCATTATTTCTTCATTGATCTTGCGGGACAACCGACGCCTGAAACTCAACGCACCCGAACGGCGACAGCTTGTGACGATCTCTCCAAAGACTTCAGCTAAGTAAATGATTCAGCAAAGCTAAAACTTGGTCTTTTAAATATTAGATCGCTTGCTCCTAAAGCTTTACTTGTTGATAATATTATTCGTGATTCCAAACTTAACTTGATTGGTCTATGTGAAACTTGGTTGAGACAGGGTGAGTTTTTACTGTTAAATGAGGCTTCTCAATACTACGTGAGCAGCCATGTAGCACGCCCTTTGAAGAAGGGTGGCGGTGTAGCGCTATTTTCTGAAAAAACGTTTACATTTTCTCCTCGTACCTCTAATAATTACAATGCGTTCGAGGCTCTTGTTATGCGGTCCTCTCGATTGTCAATTTATGTAGTAACTATTTATCGCGCACCAGGGCCATACACAGCTTTCTTGGACAAATTCGCTGAACTTTTGTCTGAACTAGTATCATATGCAGACAAAATTATAATCATGGGGGACATTACATCCATATGAACTCCCCACTCAGTTCACTTACCGTTGCGTTTCGGTCTCTAATTGATGCATATGGTTTTAATCAACTGGTTATTTGCCAATTCATAGAGATGGAAACACGCTAGATTTGGTTCTGACTCGAGGAGTTTCAACCTCAAAAATGATGATGTTACCGTGTACTACCGTTATCTCGGATCATTATTTAGTTACATTTGAGGTGCTAGCTATATATAGTACTAAAAAAGCTGAAGGATTTAGCGGACGCAATATAAGCACTGGCACAGTTTATGAGCTCTCCAATCTTTTTTCAGGAGCAGTTGCGTCCTTTCCTTCATACAAAGGCTCTATCGACTCACTCATGAATGAGTTTAATGCTACCGTGGCTAGTGTCCTGGATTCAGTAACGCCCATATGACTTAAATCACGACCTAAAAAACGCCTTGGTTTACTGATGAAACTAGATCCCTTAAACAAGAATGCAGGAAATCTGAAAGAAAATGGCGCGCTACCAAGCTTGAGGTTTTCCATCAAACCTGGTGTGACGACTTGTTAAAGTATGAAGCGGCCCTTACATCTGAAAAATCAGCCTACCCTTCGAAGGTGATTGCGTCACAAAAGAACAATCCCAAAATCAATTTCGACACTGTAGTATCGCTTACAAGGAACAGTAACATGTTTACATTATCCCAGATAGTTCCACCCATTCAGCCCATGAATTAATGGTCTTCTTTAATAAGAAGATTCAATGCATACAGGAAGAAAATGCTAAAGACAGTATTAATACAACACATACTGAAGGGCTGAAATCTATAGATGCACGACATGGTGGCTGTCCAGGGAATTTGTCCCGATTTAGTGATCTGTCACCCGATAATCTATACATGATAATCTATATATGGTGAATAGGGGCAAACCGACAACTTGCCTGCCCGACAAGCTTCAAGGTTCACTTATTAAAGGTCTTTTTGGGGTCGTTGGACCTTCAGTTCTAAATATTATAAACAAACATATCACTCTCCTCAGGTGTAGTTCCAGCGGCTTTTAAGTCCGCTGTTATTAAACTACCGTATTTTCCGCACTATAAGGCGCACCTAAAAGTCTCAATTTTTTAAAAAAGCTGTCCATGCGCCTTATAATACAGTGCACCTTATATATGGCTCAATATTAAATCGCAAGGTCTCACAACTTAAGCAACAGCCGCCGACTCGAATTTCCCCCGAACGTGGAGTAGTCCGTAGTGTATGATGGGATATATATACCGCCGTTTTATTGGCTAACCAATGTGTCAATCATCAGTTAAATCGATCGCTATTGGCTGAAATTATTCGGAGCCTCGGATAGGCTAGAGGCCCAAAACAAACCCTGCAATTGGCTGAAAAAGATGACTGAATAGCAAGCTTGCTAAACTACGCCATAAAGAAACATGTTTCATTAGTCTGTATTTATAAGTATTTTACTCTCCTGGATTTACTACACTCACGGGTGTAAGAAAACCATTGTTGCGTATCATTATTGAACGTGAGAACTTGGGTGAGCTATGCGGCTTTATATTTTCCCGGTATCTTGTTTTAGAACGATCTTGATGTTGCTGTGATGAGTTGAGTGAATTAAACTTAATTCCAAGTGTTTATTGTCATATAAACTGTAAAGTTGCGACCAAAATAGAAAATAGAAACTAAGAAATGGTTGGCATTTCTTGAATCCCAAGACTTTAACCTTCCGAATGATATTTGAAATGATGCATTTGAGTGACATCGTACGGACACTGCATCCGCACGTGTCTACGACATGTATTTGCTTCTTTGCCAGCTTTTGGAATGTTAAGGGGGTAATCAGTTTGACTAAATCATCTGACTGTTTTGTCGACGTTCCCATTGTAGCGCCTCATAACCCGGTGCACCTTATCTATGGCAGATATAGGACCAAAAACTATTTTTTGGGGGTGCGCCCTATAACCCGGTGCGCCATATAGTGCGGAAAATACGGTACACTGAAACGACCCAACCTTGATCCAGAAAGCTTATGTAATTATAGACCTGTGTCAAACCTTCTTTCTAAAGTACTTGAAAAAGTAGTGGCACAGCAGCTGAATGATTTCATAACCGAGAACAATCTTTTTAAATCAATGCAATCAGGATTCAGGGCTAACCACCTTACTGAGACGGCTCTGATTAAGGTAACCAATGATCTCCTACTGGCATAGGACGCACTGCGTTAAATATGGCGAAATGAGATCTGAGCGTGTTAGTGTTACCTGTGGTGTTCCGCAGGGTTCAGTGCTTGGCCCTCTTCTTTTCAGCATTTACATTCTTCCATTATGTGATATTATTCAGGGGGATAATATCAATTTCCACTGCTACGCAGATGACATTCAACTATATCTTCCATTGGAGGAATCTGCCACACTAAACTGTGGAAATTTGGAGGCCTGCCTCACCGAGATAAGAGTGGATGTCACTCAATTTCCCGCGTCTTAACTCTGAAATGACCGAAATGTTAGTTATTGGTCCATATAAATGCCGTGACTTATTCTCAAAAACTGCTGTGAACATTGACAAATGCCACATCACACAGAGTGACTCAGTTAAAAATGTAGGTGTCATATTTGACCACGATCTGTCCTTTCAAACGCATGTGAAGAATATTACTAGAACCGCTTTTTTCGCAAGATTGCTAAAATTTGTCCTATAGTGTCTCAGTCAGATGCGGGGATTATAATTCACGTGTTTGTTACCTCCCGTCTCGATTACTGTAATGCACTACTCTCCGGTCTCCCGAAGTCCAGAATCAAGAGTCTTCAGCTGGTACAAAATTCTGCAGCGAGACTTTTAACTAGGACAAAATAGTCAGATCACATCACGCCGATTTTGGCTAACCTGCATTGTCTCCCTGTTAGCCTAAGATGTGATTTCAAAGTTCTGTGGAAATGTTTAATTCTAAGCTTTAAACACACTTCTATTCTATAGCATATGAATAACCTATATTTTTCTTGGACAATATCTCTGTATTATTTGTGATTGCAACATCCTTTGCTGCCTGGTAATCCTGAAAGGGGGATGCCACATGTGCGGTCACTTCTCAAGTTTTCCTCATTTTCCTCATGTTGAGGTTTTTGAGTTTTTCCCTTGCCCTCATGTTGGTTCCAGATCAGGGGATGGTGTAATAATAGTCTGAAAAAATAGTCTGTGTAATAACCTGTGAACCCCTTTGAGACTCTGTGATTAAGGGCTATACAAATAAAAATGACTTGACTTGGCGTGTGTGAGTGTGTGTCTGAATGTGAAGCACATTGTAAAGCGCTTTGCGAGGTCTTCATTGACTTCAAAAGCGCTAAATAAATGCAGACCATTTACCATTTTACCATAAAAAAAAATTGGACCGGAGGATTTCTTCACAAGAAGCAGGATCAGTACACAAGCCGGCACAACAAAATAAGGTAAGCAGAACCTGCTTTGTCGAACTCTGCTTATTGAAGATTCTAAAAATTGTGTCCTGACCTGGCTGTAGTGCAAACAAATCTGTAAAAAGAGGAAAAGAATAATATAACAGGAATTGGGAAGAAAGAAAGGGAATTA
This sequence comes from Urocampus carinirostris, assembly GCF_059441175.1. NCBI lineage: Eukaryota > Metazoa > Chordata > Actinopteri > Syngnathiformes > Syngnathidae > Urocampus > Urocampus carinirostris. Next base: position 39,404,364 of record NC_142362.1, on the reverse strand, counting down.
GTTTGGATTAAAGCAAACTCTCGTTGGGCATGGCGAGCCCCACTGGTCACCTGACGAGGTATCAGAGTGTCTGGGACACAAGCTGGGTTTGAGGCCCGGGAAGGTGACGATGGCCAAATTCTAGTGGGTTTGAGTGCATGGAGGTTCAAGTCCTCCTAAAATTGAATACTCTATGGAGTGGTGAGTATGAGTCCCTGGGGTTATATAGTACCCTAAAGTAAAAGAGGGTGCAAGGCCCGCAAAAGGATTAGCCTCCGCGAAAAAGTCTACAGTGGAACTGAGTTCCACGCAACTGGGTTCCAATAGGCAGGGAAAAGAGAAAGGAACTGGGTTCCAAATTGAAGTCCTAAAAAGAAACAAAAAAGTGTTTGTTTGGTGTCTTGACCAGTATGTGTGTTCCTTGGTGTAATGAACTAATGTGTGCGTTGAAAGACAGAAATCATCATTTTTTGTAATATCAATTCATAAGAGATCTCACCCACTAGGAGAGTTCTATCAAGTTTCCAGCAGGGGGGTGGGGTCTAATTGGCAAATAGGGAATACAAGGTCCAGAAGTAATGACCTGAATCTGCAATTGCTGAGTATTCAACTTATTTGACAAAAGAAAGATGATTCTGTTCTATAAAAAATAGTATATTCTGCTATATGAGCACATTAGAAAATAAACAAAATGATTTTTTCTGTGGAAACAAAAACCGCCAGGGGTCAACACTTCCCATCTGGTCCATAAAAAGCGATATTAGCTTTAGAATTTGAATGATCAAGTGTCTAATTCATGATGCAATTCAAGTCCCAACCAAAAATCGTTTCTTGTGAATTTATATCTGGGATTAATAACAAAACATAACCAATAAATTTATCATCATCCCAATTTAGGGCGTAAATATTTGCCAAAACACAATTATGATAGAGAAACCCTGAAACCAGAGCAAAACACCCTTGGGGGTCTGAGGTAATAGCAGTTGCATGAAATTGTTTATTTTGTGAATTCGTATGGTCGCGCCACAAGTTTTAGAACTAAGACTAGAGTCGAATATATTCCCCACCCACCCTCTTACAAGTCTGATTTAATCTTTGTCAGTTTCCTGGAGATATGCACTGTCACATTTCTAATATTTGAGATGATTGAATATTTTGGCTCTTTTAACAGGACCATTTAAACCCTTCACATTCCAACTAATAAATCATACAGCAGGCATTCTTGCATCAATATTGTTTACCATGTTTAATTAATAAATATAAGAATAAAAAGAAGATAATGCAGAAATCTAAAGAAAAAGTAAAACAACAAACATGTTAAGGTGAACCGTTCGGATCGTTTTTGGTCTCATGTGAATAGAGGGGAATGTGTGTTGCAAAAGTATTGTGGTGACCCTATCCCTTACCCTGCCCAAAAATAAGAACAAAAGCCAAACTAAACCTATATTTGACTTATCCCTAGAGGCAAGCTGCAGGCTGAACACTATTTCCAAAAACTTTTGGTAACACATCTTGTACCAAGGCAGCACGGCGGCGCAGTGGTTAGCGCTTGTGCGGCACAGTTCATGTCATGGGAACCTGTCGTGGGTTCAAATCCAGCTCCAGACTTTCTGTGCGGAGTTTGTATGTTCTCCCCGTGCTTGCGTGGGTTTCCTCCGGGCACTCCGGTTTCCTCCCACATTCCAAAAACATGCATTTCAGGTGAATTGGCCGGTCCAAATTGTCCCTAGGTGTGAATGAGCGAATGAGTTGTCTGTCCCTGTGTGCCCTGCGATTGGCTGGCAACCAGTTCAGGGTGTCCCCTGCCCACTGCCCGATGATTGCTGGGATGGGCTCCAGCCCCCCGCGACCCTACTGAGGATAAGCAGTACGGCTAATGAGATGAGATGAGATCTTGTACCAAGTACGGCTCCCAATTAGTGCTCTAAAATCAAGAAAAAAAGAACATAATAATAGTTAAAATAAATTAATAATAATAATAGTAAAACATACAGTATACATAAGAAAAAGTGAGCAAATACGGGTGAGCAATTGAGTAAAATACAAGATAACAACCTCCATATTTAAAAAAATCAGCGGTCATATAAAGGGAGATTCTAAGATACAGAACAGTTATGATATTGATCAGTCTAGACAAAGTATCAACAATGTCCATACCTCCGTTCAACAAACCAGTAAAACATGTTGAAGTGGTGAGCTTACACATAATGGGATTGGGATGAATAATCAACACCAGGCTTACAGTTCAAATCACGCTACATCCAAGTCCTTGCCGGCCCTCCGGTCAAACACATTTTAGTCATCAGGCAAGTCGAAAATAAACACGTTGTCTCCGTGAGTCACTCTCAGCCGGGCCTTCACAAAGACTTCTAGAGGCCCTGAAACATAACATCATTGTTTGATAACGCTCTTAGTTTTGCCAATCTGATTTTGGATGTCACCGATTTTATAAACTGAGATTGGCAAGGGGGCGTTAACGGAAGTATCACAACGAAAACGTAAGGAAAAAATCCCTGCTTCACTGCTTCTGTCTAACGGTTATTTTCAGCCATAAATCGAATAAAAACGGGAATACAAAAGGACAGGCTTGACTGTCAGCATTACCTACGGAAGAAAATAACTTCTTGAAAGATTTCGACTGCATGGAATCTGTACAATAGAATTTTTAAAAAAAATTGAGGAAAAGAAATGAGGATGCATTTTGTGCACAAATAAAACTGATTTTTGGTGAATAAAATGTAGTTATGAAATATTGTAAATTTCATGTGAATATTATTGATGCTTCTTATGTGTCACAGCTCTAGCTGCAGTATTTTTTTTTTGTATTGCCATCAAATAGTTAATGAGGGTTGCATTGATTTAGCCTACTACTGAAGAGCCTGGGTGTGAAATGCACGGCGCGCGGCTTGTACAATGTAATATCACTCCGTCATCATGGGACCCAACATCTCTTCTATGGGAGACATCTTGCCCATGACATTTCTAGTAAATACCATGTAAATTGCAATAACAAAGTACTCTTGTAATGTGAACGTCATCTGTCTGAGTGTAGTTGTCATGATTACTGATGCGGGGCACCTGAGTCTGCTCCGTTGGCGCCAACAGCCGTGGACCCTGATTGGCTGCTGACCTCTTTTTAAACCCCCGCCTTCCTGTCAACATTTGTCAGATCGGCGGTGAACCTTAGCTACATGCAAGGCCAGCTCTTTTCGACTCCCGACTCTATCCTGCCCTGTTTCCCGTCTGATTCCCGGTGCCGACCTTTTTTCCGAATCCGTTTAACGTTTTTGATCCTCCGCCCCGGCCATCGACCTGTTTTGTCTCGCTCTCGACACTGCTTTCGATCGACACGGAAGTGCTACTTTTCCGCGTTCCAAGCGATCTGCTACCCATGACCAATGATCACCAGATCTTGGGTGCAAGCCCTTTCCTCCTTCTAAATCAAGCTGAGTAAACGAACACAATTGGGTCCTGTCTCTGTTTCTAAATGTAAATGAGCAGATACAAAGTCAAATTGAACATGGCAACACAACTTGATATTGTATTATTTGCCGTAAATAAGGCTGTTACGTATTTTGTTTTCAGTAACAGGGTGATCTTACTAGGTATTTTTTTCACCATTAAACACCGTTACTGTTACTGACAGTCAAAAGCGGTGCGTTACGTACATTTTTGTGCGCGTTTACGTATATTTTTGTACATTTTTACGTCCCTTGTGTTTACGTATGTTTCGTGATGTGTTTGTGTACATTTGTGCCTGTTTACGTCTGTTTTTATGCATGGTTACATACTGTATAAATTCGTGGGGTTTTACGTATTTTTTTAGGCGTGTTTTCTTGTGTTTTTGCGTATGTTTATGTATGTTTTGTATATGCTGATTGTTAGCATATATTATTTACTATTTATTTTTGTTGCAATCCAAATTGATTGATTGATCATTGCTCCAGCGAAGATCGGGGGGTCCCGTCTTTGTGCGTTGAGCCAACCAGACAAACCAGGTTTTTCCAATGCTGGCGGTCTTGTGCCAGCCGTTCGGCATCCTCTACAGCAACTCGGTGTTGTTGGAGGTCGCCCGCAATGACGTCGAGCCACCGAGTGCGGGGTTTGCCTCGTGGTCGTCTCCAGCCTGTGGCCTTTGGGTCAAACTTGAGAATGACTCGTGTCGGATGGTCTGGTGGTAGACAAAGGACATGGCCAAACCAGCGGGTGCGGCATTGTGCGACCAAGGAAGATGCTCAGGGCTAGTACGTGCGGGCTCTGAGCTCTTCATTGGAGATTCGGTGGGGTCACCTGATGTTCTCGATGGTTCTGAGAGCCCTGCTATGAAAACCGTCAATTCTGGTGGCCAGGGTGTCGTTCAGGGGCCATGTTTCTGAGCCATAAAGCAGGATAGAGAGTACGGCGGGGTTGTAAATGCGGAGCTTTGTCTTGCGTGCGAGGGTCTGGTGCCGCCAGAGTTTTTTCCAGAAAGACTGCAGAGCAGATGCTGCCAGGGCTCTTTTGCGGAGAATCTCTGGTTTTAGGTCCCCACTGTCTGTCACCATGGACCCCAGATACACAAAGCTCTTGACAGGCTCTACGATGTCGCTACCAATTTGGATGGGAGGTAGATCTGGTCCATCACCGACATACATGAACTTGGTTTTCGTCAAACCCACTTGTAGGCCGAGCCGCGCTGCCTCTCCGCTTCCCAGAGCGTCTCTCAGCTGAGTGTAGGAAGTGCTGAGCATGATGGTGTCGTCAGCATACTCCAGGTCAGTCAGGTGGTAGTTGCTGAAAGACACTCCGGGGATGCGCTCACTAACCCTGAACATCAGATGGTCGATAATGCAATTAAAAAGGTCGGGAGCAGCCACGCAGCCTTGACGAACGCCGCTGGAGATAGTAAACCAGTCAGAGTCAATGCCGTTGATACGGACACAGCTCTCTGCGTTGCTGTAGAGCAGCTTAACAGGGCTATGATCTTGGGTGGTGCTCCGAGAGCTTGGAGGATGTTCCACAGTGAAGAGTGGCAGACGGTGTAAAAGGCAGCCTTCAGATCAATTCATCCAATATACAGATGGCGATCTTTACGGAATTCACGGGTCTTGTCTATCAGCAAACGGACGGCCGAGATGTGGTCCGTTGTGGAGCGGTTGGGCATAAAGCCAGCCTGCTTCTGATTGTTGGAAGGGCACGGCTGAGCAAGATCCTGGTAAAGACCTTGCCCGGGATGGAGAGTAGGGTTATACCTCTGTGGTTTCCACAGACAAGCCTGTCACCCTTGCATTTCCAGAAGGGCATGATGACTCCTCTGGTCCAGTCAGTGGGCAGCTGCTCTGATTCCCACAACTGGTTGAATAGGCAGGTTAGCCACTCCAGGGGTCATGGGTAGCAGATCGCTCGGAACACAGATCTAGCACTTCCGTGTCGACATGGGTCTGGCCTTGATGCGGCGAGGGGGCTTGCGTGTTCCAGTGACCCTGGAGAGCGATACCGTCGGGAGCTTGCTCCTGGTAGGGTCACCCATGGCGGGCCGGTCTCCGGGGTAGGTTCTAGACAAACAATGACACCAGCGTGTCGGTACGCTGTGAGGTGGCAGCCCCACCAACCGACTATCCTGCGGGGGTCTAACTCATACCTGCCAACTTTTGAAAGTGAAAAAGCCTAGTAGCTAGGGTCCAGGGGCCGCAGGCCCTGGTCAGGTCCAGGACGATGTCCGGTGGGGGGTTCAGGGGGGTGAAGCCCCCCTGAAGTCAAAGGATTTTTAGCATTTTCAGGGCTTAAAATGCAGCTAAGAAGTAACAAATTTTACATTTTTTTCACAATCACAACCTCATGTTTACAGTCAATTTACCTAAACTGTACTGATGGAAATAATCAAAAGAAAGTTCTTTAAAGCTCAACAATGTATTTAATATAACAAAGTCATAGAAAACCCTCATAGTTTTCTTTTCTTTTCAATATTTGATACAATAAGAAACAAAACATTTAATTTTTTATCATTGAAGTAATATTATTCAGTGTTGGTTCTTGGGTTGGTTTTCAGGTTAGTTTGGAAACTTGTTATTTGAGATATTCCAATATATTTGTGAGTGAATAATTATATAATTGATTTTGATCAGTTTTTATATAAATAAAATAACAACCAGGCCCAACACTGACTAATACTTAAATTTTACATGCAATTTAACTATTGGAAGCAGTTGAAGATAAAACAAAATTTGGCAAACAATAATTAAACTAATTATCTAACTAAGAAAACATTTCACTGGCACATTTCCAAGTGTCACTGCACTGCATACAAGTGTATGTCCATTGAGGCAGTCACTTCTCATCTTAGAAATTCCCAATTTCACTTAACTGACTTCAGCACATATTTAAGCAATAAACAAACTAAAGGCTAAATCTATATATATCATGCAACCAATTTCACTGGCACATTTCTAAGTGTCACTGCTCCATTGAATCAGTCACTTCTCAAAGTGAAGCAAGGCACACCAGAGTCAATTGAACATGCGAGGCCAAAAGATTTTTCTCCGCTGAAAAGCAGATAATAAGAGACTGAAAAGCCATAAACATGCATGGGTTGATTCACTTTAGCAAAATTAATGATATCCAAATGTTCTCCATGTTATACAAGCTACAGCCTAAGCATTATTTGTTTTCCATTGTGCATCGTTTTGATTTTTTCAACTGGTCTTTCGAATGGGTCACACTGTGGCACTTGTATCCAGATGATGTCATCATCATTTTCCTAGTCATCAGGCTGCCAAGCACTTTGGTCGATAGACTTGCCCGGAACTCCGTCTTGTTCTTGTTGACATGACTGAAGATGCGTTCACAGTCTGCGTTGCTGTGATAAATCACCAACACAGACTTGGCCACTTTGAAGAGGGCTCCAAACTTGGCCTTGCCAGTGGCTGGGTCCTTGAGTTTTGAGAGCTCGTTCCACGCTGTGTCCACTCGCTCAGCTTCTGTGATGGCAGGGGTGAGTGGATCGCACTGGTATACGAGGAACTCCTCTTCCAGACTCCTCTTGTCATCCTTGGTCAGGAGGTGAGGGTACCTCTCAGCAAAGAATCTCACCTGGCTGAACTTGCAGTCCTGCCTGTAGCTGATATCCAGCATCCGGGCATTCACCAGAACTTCATCCCCAAAGGGAAATGCGCTGATCATGTAGCTGCATGTGCTGCTGTAGAATGCCCTGACACTGGAAAAGAAAGTGGTGAGGTCACATTCCTTTGCATGTTCAGCCACATAGTCCCTGCAGTTGGTTCCCATGAAGAGATCCTCGTCGTCCTTCTGGTTGGCCCGGTCCTTAAAGTTCACCTTTGTGATGTCACTGGCAGCGATGATGACCTTTGGCTTCATTAAGCACATGATGAGCTTGCTGAACTGAGTCGAGAGCACATGGTGCAAGAGATGCACGCAGGGTTCATCTTTTTGGAGGAAGGTGTTGGTCTCGTTGAAGATTGGCAAGACTGCCATCAAGAAATGGGCATACAACAAAGTGTTCTTGTCACTCATCTTGGTGAGGATAAGGCTGGCTTTGCTGCTGCTGGTCTTGGTGTCATCTTCTTTCTTCTTCTCCTTCACCTTCTTAGACTTGTCCGCCACTTCCTTCTCCTTGAACATGTACCTGGCCAAGTCGAAGGTCTTGGAGGAGTCTGCTTTCTCATCTGTTGCCTGAGGAGCGGCCGTGTCCAGCTTCCTTTTCTTCTCCTCCGACTTCTTCACATCAGGAGTGTAGGGCCTCTTTCTTCCTCTGCTGGATGGCATGCTGGACTTCTTCTCATGACCCACCTCTGCCTCAAAGAACTTGATGAGAGCCGTCCACTGCTGAAGGAGTCGGTCCAAGCAATGCTCCAGGGACAGCCATCTCGTTGACACATGCTTCAGGATCTTGGCCTTGGGTAGACCTTCCTCTTCTTGGAACTGTCGGAGTGCCTGCTTGCGTTTGCTGCTCTTCTCCAAGTAGTAGAACACGTCCACAAGCAGATCATCTAGCTTCACTGGCAATTGCTTCGCCCCTCTCTGAACAGCCAAGTGGATGAGATGGCAGGAACAACCTGCAAATTAATTGCAAAAATTGTAAATGTTCATGGATAAATAGATAATATCCCCAATTCTGGAACATAATCTAAATGCATAAAAACAAGGTTGTCATGGTGTAGTAAAAATTAATACTGTAGTCATAATGTCAAGAGATGTAATGTTGGTGGTAATGGTTAATGCAAGTCCTCATATACCTATGGCTGATGGATTGTAATTTGCTTTAAATCATGTAATTTTAGTAATATTTTATTAAAAACATTATCTGAAGTTTTGATATTTAAAAATTAGGAGTATAAGAAATAACATGACATTTCCTGAAACTACTTTGTAAAACATAACTAATTAATTACATCTATACAAACACACATCTCAAGGTGATTACTATGGGCACATAAAAATAATTAAATGACAAATTTTACTTGAATTAAAATATCTCAATATTATAATTGAAATCAGTACTGTAAAAGAATCTATGGAAAATTGTATTTTCAAGTGATATATTTGATACCATAAATTAATCAGCTTGCAGCGTTTTCGTAATAGGCACATCGATATGAAATAATAATAATTTTGAATAAATTGCATAGTCAATTACCTGCGATGTATGCCGATGGAGATTTTTCTGTGATGAAGGACGCGACTCCTTTCTTGGATCCAAGCATAACAGCGGCGTTGTCGGCAGCAAAACACACTAAATTATCCCAGGGAATGTTGTTCGAGTTCATTTCTTTTTCGATAATCTTAAAAATGTTCTCGCCCGTCGATGCCGTGTTGCATTCTCTCAACGAAAGAAGCACTGACAGAACTTTTCCTGTTTGGTTATCGAAGAATCGTACACAAATTGGATAAAGTTTTACATCGTCGTAGTCTGTACTTCCATCAGTAGACATGCTAAAAGGCGAAGATTTGATGACATCGACGATGCTTTGTGATGATTCTTCACCAAGGCACTGAACGATGTTCGAAGTTTTCGTTCTCCCACAACCATATTTTTTAGCGATCTTAGAATCGGGAAACATTCTCCTGAAAAGCGGTCCCATGTGGTCGGCCATAGCGATTGGAACACCATGTTCAATGATCGCTTCAGTAAATAACACTTCGGCATTTATGACGTCCAAAGAATCGGTTGGGGCGACAAAAAAAGTGGAGATTTTGCCGCTGGAATTACTGTCATTGGCATTTGATTTGTGTTTTTTCGTTCCAACGTGGTCTTTAACGTCGCTAATTCCTCCATGACCCACAGAAAAGTCTTGTCTACACAGTGTGCAGTTCGCGTAATTTTCACCTTTTCTCGATCTGATAATTACTCCAGGGAAAGCTTTGAAATATTCTTCACGAAAGCACTGTAATTTTCGTTTCGGTTTCACAATTTTCTGCACTTTTTCTCCGGTAGATTCCATGATCTATTCAAAGCACCGTGACCTACATCTCGGTTCCTTCTCGCTGCCGATTAAACAATGGCAGTGCTCCAATTGAGCTAAAAATAAACCTCCCGCATGCGCAGACGACTGGCAGTGCCGATAGCCTTTGTTTGAAATGGTACTTCGCGATCTCGCGGTGGAATGTTTTTCGTTCTTTATTTACGATTTTTTTTTTTTTTTTTTTTAAGGGGAAAACCGTAGTTTTTGTAATGAAACCGAAACACCGTAGTGGGTTCAAGAAAACCGTACTCATTACGGCAGAACCGTAGTAGTTGGCAGGTATGCTAACTCACCCAGGAGAAACCCCCTTTGTGACGAAACTGACCAGAGAAAGAAGACTGACTGACCAACACTGTAACGGACCCCAGCCTGCCCCCGACCAACGAGTACGTATCGACCTTCGTCGTAAGACCCGTGTCGCCACCTGGAATGTCCAGACACTCCTTCGCCCCGGAGCTGCCACCCTGCTGTCCCGAGAGCTTTGTTGCTGTAACATCACGCTGGCAGGGCTCTGTGAAGTACGATGGCAAGGCAATGGTGAAACAACAGCTGGCAACCATTGCTACATCCGGAGTGGCCCCGAGTGTCGGACCGGCCTTTACGGTGTGGCTCTTACCATTCCAAAAGCCCTCCGGCGGTCCCTCATCAGCTGGACACCCATAAGCGACAGACTACTGTCTGCTTGCTTCTTCCACCATCACAGCAAGATGACAGTGATTGTCGCCTACGCCCCCACCGATGTCGCTAATGAGGATGCGAAGGACGCGTTGTTTGACCAACTCCACCAGGCTATCGACCAAGCCCCATAACACGACATCACCATCATCCTCACTGATGCCAACGACACTCTATTCAGCAATGATCGGTCCCCCGGCTCACCTGTCGGCACCACCTTCGTTGACAGCACAACAAACGACAATGGCAACCGCCTCCTCCTCCTCTGCCACCAAAACAGCCTCTGTGTTGCTGACACCTGTTTTCCCCGGAAACGCATCCATCATTGGACATGGTCCAGCCCAGATGGCAGAACCAGGAAGGCATTGGACCACATCCTGATATCACGGCGCTGGAAGTCGTTTGTTACCAACTGCCGGGTGTTCAGAGGAGCACAGCTTGGCAACACAGACCATCGTCTGCTAGTGGCCCAGCTCAAGCTAAAGCTCAGAGCCAATCAGCACAAGACTCTGCCTCGCCCCGACTCCTCCCGACTCAGCGACCCCAACATCGCCAGAGACTTCAGTTGTTCCATCCGCCGCACTCTCGATGCCCTGCTTTTGACACAGTGCGCCACAATATCCTACTAGAACGGTTGGAAAAATTGATTGGTCTCTCAGGAACCGTCCTCTCGTGGTTCAGATCCTACCTCTCAGATAGGACGCACTGTGTTAAATATGGTGAAACGACATCTGAGCCCTTTAATGTTACCTGCGGTGTTCCGCAGGGCTCAGTGCTCGGCCCCCAATTTTTTAACATTTACATGCTTCCATTAGGTGATATTATTCGCAAGTACAATATCAGCTTCCACTGCTACGCAGACGACACTCAACTATATCTTCCGTTGGAGGAATCTTCCACACTAAACTGTGGAAATTTGGAGGCCTGTCTCACTGAGATAAAAGAGTGAATGTCACTCAATTTCTTGCGTCTTAACTCTGAAAAGACCGAAATGTTAGTCATTGGTCCTTGTAAATGCCGTGACTTATTCTCAAAAACTGCTGTAAACATTGACAAATGTCACATCACACAGAGTGACTCAGTTAAAAATTTGTGTCGGTTGAAAATAGTCTGTGTAATATAGTGTAACAATCTGCGAAGCCCTTTGAGACTCTTCGTGATTTAGGGCTATACAAATAAAAATGACTTGACTTGACTTGACTGGCTCCTGACAAGCTCACAGACTGGGTGGCCTTCAAAGAAAGTGTTCTCCAGTCTGCTCACAATGTCCTCGGACGCCCGCGATCCTCCCCGAGAAAGCCCTGGATATCAGAGAGGACACTAAACATCATAGACCAACGGCGTGAGGCCCGGCTCCGAGGCGACCTCACGGAGACTGAACCGCCTGCGCAATGTGGCCATCGCTGAAGATAGGGAGAGGTTTTGGCAGGCAGAAGCCCAGCAGCTTGAGTCCGCGCCTAACAACAACAATATGAGCTGCGTATTCTACTACGCCAAGCCCGTAATGGCCCACACATAAAGACAGCCCTGGTAAAAGACTCAGACGGCAACCTTATCATGACAGAAGCCAACTGCCTCGCACGCTGGAAGGAGCACTTTAGCCTCCTTTTGCAGCACAGCACCATCCCAGCTGATCCCACCCTCCTAGTGGCTGCAAACACGGCACCCCCTAGCGACGCCTGCTGCACAGACCTTGTAACACCCGGTAGTGAGTGGCTAACCTGCACTCCAAAACGTAGGATAATATTCCTGCTGGTGAAGTGAAATACATATTACATGGCTCTATAAAAAAAATTCAACTGACTCAAATACTATTCAGAATATTTCTAAGTCTTTGACATACAAGGTTTTTTTTTTTAAAGTGACGGAATTGGTTACTTTCCCTGGTAACTAGATAATTTTACTATATTAATAATTCAGTTATTAACTCAGTTACTTTTTGTAAGACGTAGTGAGTAACTATAAGTCAAGTCAAGTCAAGTCATTTTTATTTGTATAGCCCTTAATCACAATTAGTCTCTAAGGGCTTCACAAGGTATTATATATAATAAGTTTAGGTTATTTTTATGCTATAGATTAGAAGTGAGTTTTAAGCCTAGATTTAAACATTTCCACCGAGGTTGCAGATCGGATCTCCGGGGGAAGAGCATTCCACAACACCGGTGCCCGGATGGAGAACGCTCTCGAGCCAGCGGAACACTCCTTGGGTCTTGGGATCACAAGAAGACCGGCGCTCTCGGAACGAAGGCTTCGGGCCGGGACAAAGGGGCAAATCAGATCTGAAAGATAAGAGGGAGCAAGTCCATGTATGATTTTGTATAGTAGTAGGAGAACCTTAAAATCGCATCTTAGGCTAATAGGGAGCCAATACAGGTTAGCCAAAATTGGGGTGATGTGATCGTACTTTCTTGTCCTCGTTAAAAGCCTCGCTGCAGCATTTTGTACCAGCTGAAGACTCTTGAGTCTGGTCATCAGAAGACCGGAAAGTAGTGCATTACAGTAGTCGAGACGGGAGGTAACAAACGCGTGAATTATAGAATAGAATAGAATAGAATATACCTTTATTGTCATTGTTACAAATGGGCTAACATATTGTGACAACGAAATTGGGCATGACACTCCAGTTTTACACATAGTGAGGGTATGAGCAAGAAGATAAAGGAACAGAGAAGATAATGTTATAAAACAAGGGGATTAAGGCTATAGTTATAATTTACATGGTATTTACACAACAATGTCAGCATGTGGGATGTTACATACAGGGTTGTCGTGATAACGTTGTATCGTAACGGTTGTGCAATATTGCATTTGGTGCAAAGTCATCATGGTGCAAAAATAGTCCGCATATACATTGGTGCAAGCATAGACATCATAGTGCAAAAAAAGGAAATGGTCAGACATTGTGCAATTTGAGCATTAAACGTAGTGCAGTCGACATGTGCAAGAACAAGACTTGAGTAACATTATATTCGTATGAGGTAGTGTTGGCACGAGTTTTCAGTTTTTGTGCGGTGTCTGTTGAGCAGTGAACAAACATAGTGCAGACAGCATGTACGTGAGTACCATTTTACATACGTGTGAGGTATTTTTTTATTTTTTTATTTTTTTTGCAACAGTTTTCAGTTGTTTGTGCGGTGTCTGTTTAGGGTGGTAATGGCTGTGGGGAAGAAACTGTCTCTGAGTCTGTTCGTTTTTGCTTTGTGTGACCTGTAGCGCTTGCCGGAAGGCAGCAGGTCGAAGAGATGGTGGCCGGGGTGAGAAAAGTCCTTGACGATGTTTTCTGCTCTGCTGAGGTAGCGAGAGCAGGCAATGTCCTCCAGACTGGGCATTATGATTTCCGCATCCGACTGAGAAAGTATAGGACGAATTTTAGCAATGTTACGGAGATGGAAGAAAGCGGTTCTAGTAATTTTCTTCACATGTGTTTGAAAGGCCAGATCAGGGTCGAAAATGACACGTAAATTTTTAAGTGAGTCGCTCTGTGTGATGTGGCAATTGTCTATGTTCACAGCAGTTTTAGAGAACAAGTCACGGGACTTAGATGGACCAATAACTAACATTTCAGTCTTTTCAGAGTTGAGACGCAGGAAATTGAGTGACATCCACTCTTTTATCTCAGTGAGGCAGGCCTCCAAATTTCCACAGTTTAGTGTGGCAGATTCCTCCATTGGGAGATAGTGTTGAGTGTCATCTGCGTAGCAATGGAACCTGACATTATACTTGCGAATAATATCACCCAGTGGAAGCATATAAATGCTGAAGAGAAGGGGGCCAAGCACTGAACCCTGCGGCACACCACAAGTAACACTAAATGGCTCAGATGTCAATTCGCCATATTTAACGCAGTGTGTCCTATCTGAGAGGTAAGATCTGAACCATAATAGGACGTTTCCTGAGAGACCAATCCATTTTTCCAACCGTTCTAGCAAGATATTATGGTTCACTGTGTCAAATGCAGCACTAAGGTCCAGCAGCAGCAAAAGTGATGATGCGCCCGAGTCCATTGCCCGAAAGAGATCATTGGTTACCTTAATCAGGGCTGTCTCAGTAGAGTGGTTAGCCCTGAATCCTGATTGCATTGATTCAAAGAGATTGTTCTCGGACATGAAATCATTCAGCTGCTGTGCCACTACTTTTTCAAGTATTTTAGAAAGAAACGTTAGGTTTGACACAGGTCTATAACTACATAAGTCTTCTGGATCAACGTTGGGTCGTTTCAGTGTGGGTTTAATGACGGCGGACTTAAAAGCAGCTGGAACTACACCTGAGGAGAGTGATATGTTTAAAATATTTAGAACTGAAGGTGCAAGAACGCCAAATAGACATTTAATAAGTGGACCTGGAAGCGGGTCGAACTGGCAAGTCGTCGGTTTGGCCGTATTCACCATCTGTTTGAGATTATCGAGTGACAGTTCACTAAAACGGGACCAAGTCCCTGGACAGCCACCATGTCGTGCATCTATAGATTTGAGTGCTTTAGTATGTGTTGAATTAACACTGTCTTTAGCAATTTCTTCCTGTATGCTTTGGATCTTCTTAGTAAAGAAGACCATTGTGTCGTGGGCAGAATGAGTGGAGCTATCTGGGATAGTTTGTTGCCTTGTGAGCGATGCTACAGTGTCAAAAAGGACCTTGGGATTGTTCTTTTGTGACGCAATCACCTTCGAAAGGTAGGCTGATTTTGCAGAGGCCAGGGCCGCTTTATACTTCAGCAAACTATCACACCAGATTTGATGGAAAACTTCAAGCTTGGTAGCACGCCATTTTCTTTCAGATTTCCTTCATTCTCGTTTAAGGGATCTAGTTTCATCATTAAACCAAGGTGTGCGTCTTTTAGGTCGTGATTTATGCCGGATGGGCGCTACTGAATCCAGAACATTGGCTAGGGTAGCGTTGAATTCATTTAAGAGTGGTTTGATGGAGCCTATGTAGGAAGGAAAGGACGCAACTGCTCCTGGAAGAATATCGGAGAGCTCAGAAACTGTGCCTGAGCTTATATTGCGTCCAGTGAAACCTTCAGTTTTTTTGGTACTACATTTAGCTAGCACCTCAAATGTAACTAAATAATGATCCGAGATAACTGTAGTACACAATAGCACCGTCATGTTTGAGGTTGAAACTCCTCGAGTCAGAACCAAGTCGAGCGTGTTTCCATCTTTATGGGTTGGCAAATCAACCAGTTGATTAAAATCAAAAGCATCAATTATGGACTGAAACACAACAGTGAGTGAACTGAGTGGGGAGTTCATATGAATGTTAAAGTCCCCCATGATTATAATTTTGTCTGCATAGGTTACTAGTTCAGACAAAAGTTCAGCAAATTCGTCTAAGAAAGTTGTGTATGGTCCTGGTGCGCGATAGATATATAACTACTTTCTAAACTAACGTGCCCAACACTGATTATTTGACCCGCCCTGCTTTTTACTCAGTGTTCACATGGCTTCACATAGCTTCATATCTTTCACACTTAAGCCAATTACCTAGCCCAAGTAATTAAATCTCTTATTTAAATCAGCTGCCGGACTAAGGGGATCACATTAGCCCACCATCAAAAGTGATCCGTATCATATTGCATGATAGAGTTTTTAGGGGTCAGGTCGAAATCACAGCTGCTTTATTAAAGGGGTCTCAAAGGTCTTTAGAAATGTTGGCCAGTTAGCTTTCCATTGACTGTGTACAGAAGCTTTTTATAATTACATAGTCTTCCAAAGTATAGAGGGCTGTGTATGTTCTAAGGCACGAATGTTAAACACAGGGCCAGATCTTCCCTGTTAGATGAATTAATCCGGCAGTCAGTTTATGAGTATGTCAAAACAGAAGCAAGTCTCTAGGTCAAGGGTGTCAAACTCATTTTAACTCTGGGGCAACGCGATATAACAAACATTCTCTCAGGGGCCAGACTAATGATGAAGGAAGAATGAAAAGGAGAGATGGACACAAGTCAAGTCACGTTTATTTATATAGCCCTTAATCACAAAAATGTCTCAAAGGACTGCACAGGATTACAATGACACAATTACCCGATCTTAAACCAACAGAAATAAATAAATAAAGAAAGAAAGAAAGATTAGTAGATTGAGAAGAAATAGAAATAAGAGAAAGAGAGGGAGAGAAATAGAGAAAGGGTGTGACAAAGAAAGAGAGAGAGGGAGATAGAAAGAAAGAGAGATACAAGAGAGTGAGAGAGAATGTTGAACAAAAGAGATAAAAATAGAAATAGTGAGAGAGGGGGACAGAAAGAGAGAGAAAAATAAATCCAAACAGAAATAGAAAGAGAGAAGGGGAGAAAGAGGAGCAAAAAGGAAAAAAGAAGAGAGCAAAAGAAGCTAAAAAGACAGAAAGAGACAAAGAGGAACTAAGAGAGAGAAAGAGAGACAGATCGATAGAGATAGAAATTGAGAGAAAAGGGGGGGAAGAGAGAGAGTGAGAAAGAGGGAGAGTGAAAGAAAGAAATACAATTACAGCGTTTGTGAGAGGCACCTGGATTTGGCATCATCAAGTGGACATATTTCAACCTGCAGCTCATTTTTCTCTTGTGCTCTCTTCAGCGTTGTCTCGCGGGCCGCCTGTTTGACACCTGTGCTCTAGGTCATGTATATCGAAAGTTAGGATTTTTAAAATAAATGCAAATAAAATGCTTCTCCTGTCGCTAAAGGGCAGTGTTGATTTTGTATCGCGTGGTGCCTTGGTTCAGGTGTAAATATGCATTCACGCAACAGTTAAAATAAACCAGTTAGGAAGTTAAATGCCAAACATGAACCTAAACCACCTGCATTTTCAATGAAATAAAAAACGCTTCACCAGTAGTTTTGGCAATACAAAGACTGCATATCTACAGGGTTTGAACACCTTTTCAAGGCCAATTTATAGCATTTTTCAAGCACTTACAAGGCCATCCATATCTGCACTGCTTATCCTCAGAAGGGTTGCGGGGGTGCTAGGGCCCACCCCAGCTATGTGCGGGCAGTAACCCTAAACCGGTTACCAGCCAGTCGCAGGGCACACCAAGACAGACAACACACCCGCTAGGTACAATTTGGGCCAACCAATTAACCCGACATGCACTTTTTTGGAACGTGGGAGAAAACTGGAGTACCCGGAGGAAACCAACTCAAGCACGAGGAGAAAATGCAAACTCCACACAGGAAGGTTCAATCTCATTAACTCAGAACTGTGCGACACGCGCACTAACTACCACGCTGCTGTGCTGCCACTTACAAGGCCGTTTTTTTTATTTGTCCAGTACTTTCAAGAGTGCTATTTTGAGATATTTCTATTTATGATCTTCAATCTTTTTTTGTATAAACTGCACTGAATGCTGCTATACTGCTTTAATGCACACTTGTTTGCAAACACAGAAAAGGCTCTATAGGTGTTGTGTAATAATTGACTTTACTACATTTTTAATGGATTTTGTGTTGTTTGACCATGAATTTGTCAAAAGCTAAAATTTTTTTGTATGGTTTATAGAGTCAGACTGCCAAGAAACATGACAATGGCAACAATTTTAACCATTTTCAAGCACTTCACCCTGAATTCATAAAAAACATTAAAATACAACCCCTTTCATTGATTTCAAGCAACTGTACAAACCCTGTATCTCATATATTATCTAACTGGCCATGCTCAACAAGTACAGAAGGAGCTCAGAGTCCAGCTTAGAGTCCAGCTCCGGAAAGGGAAGGAGCAGTACAGGAGGAAGTTGGAGAAAAAGCTGCAGAACAACAACATGAAGGAGGTGTGGGAAGGGATGAAAACAATTACTGGCTGCAGCACCAAGCAGAGTGTGGCTGTGGATGTAGATGTGGGGCGAGTCAACCAGTTGAACAACTTTTCAACAGGTTTGACCACTCCGCCTCATCCTCACCCCTGAGTACTGCAGCTGTTCTTCCCCCTCCCCCTCTGGACACTAGCAGGGAAGACATCCCCCCACTAAAAATAACTGCAGCCCAGGTGTGTGGAGAGCTGAGGAGGCTGCGAACCAGCAAGGCAGCTGGTCCAGATGGAGTATCCCCCCGACTGCTGAAAGCCTCTGCGTCTGAGCTGGGAGACCCTCTACAGCGCATCTTCAACCGGAGCCTTGAACAGGGGAGGGTCTCTCAGCTGTGGAAAACATCCTACATCATCCGAGTCCCAAAGAAATCAAGACCTGAGGAACTCAACGACTTCAGGCCGGTCGCCCTGACATCACATGTGATGAAAACCATGGAGCGGTTGCTGCTGCACCACCTGAGGCTACAGGTCCGTCACGCCATTGACCGTCTTCAATTTGCTTACCAGGAGAAGTTGGGAGTGGAGGATGCTATAGTATACATGCTACACCAATCCCTCTCTCACCTGGATAGGGCTAAGGGGGCTGTGAGGATTACATTTTTGGACTTCTCCTGTGCCTTCAATACCATACAGCCTCTGCTACTGAGTAGGAAACTGACAGAGATGGGAGTTAGCTCACACCTTGTAGAATGGATTACTGACTACCTGACAGGCAGACCCCAGTATGTGAAACAGGGGGGGCTGTACATCGGACACTGTGGTTAGAAGCACAGGATCTCCGCAGGGGACCGTGCTCTCTCCGTTCCTATTCACTCTGTATACATCGGACTTTAAGTACAACTCTGAGTCCTGCCATGTGCAAAAGTTTGCCGACGACATTGCGATCGTGGGATGTATCAGAAATGGGCAGGAGGAGGAGTACAGGAAATTGATTCAGGACTTTGTCTGATGGAGCGACGCAAACCACCTGCACCTGGACACCACCAAGACCAGGGAGATGGTGGTGGACTTCAGGAGAACCAGAACCCACCTGGTTCCTGTAACCATCAAAGGAGAATGTGTGGAATTTTTTCAGACCTACAAATACCTGGGTGTGCAGCTGGACAACAAACTGGACTGGACTGCCAACACAGAAGCTCTATGTAGGAAAGGGCAAAGCCGACATTACTTCCTCAGAAGGCTGGCCTCCTTCAAAATCCGCAAAAAGCTCCTGAA
The DNA here is from genome assembly GCF_059441175.1 of Urocampus carinirostris. NCBI lineage: Eukaryota > Metazoa > Chordata > Actinopteri > Syngnathiformes > Syngnathidae > Urocampus > Urocampus carinirostris. Next base: position 39,385,264 of record NC_142362.1, on the reverse strand, counting down.
AATATTCTATGAGACAGTTGTGGCAAGCGCCCTCTTCTATGCGACAGCGTGTTAGGGAGGCAGCGTCAAGAAGAAGGATGCCTCTTGTCTCAATAAACTGGCTAGGAAAGCGAGCTCTGTTGTGGGCAAATTGCAGGCCGTGTTACACATTAATTATAGATTTAATTCTGAACATAGCAATACAGCTAAGGGTTAGTGTACAATAAAACAGTTACTGTAAAATTTGGCACACCTGATTTATAAATAAGCCGCATGTGCCCACATTGAAAGATGAAATCATAACAAAGAAAGAGTACACAGAAATAATTTGATAATGTACGGTCAACCCCTTTAACGTTCGGACGGCCCACCCATGGAGTGCCTTACTTTTTAAACAAGTACGTGTTTGTACGATGTAACCAGTCAATAAAACACGCCATGCCACATATCAATGGAAAGCCCTCGGGCGAGGATAATCGTAGGCAGCAGGGAAACTGTTAACCAGCCGGGACGGTAGAGCAAGGGCGGTATTGAGTTCAGAAAAGAAGTCGGCAACAGGTATGAAGAAGGGAACAGGGCAAAACAGGTCAGTGGTCGAGATGGCAGATCAGGGCAGAAACGGTCCAAAAACAGGTTGGCAACAGGTATCAGGCAGGAGAAAACAGGGCAGGAAAATGTCGGAAGGTATGAGCTTGCCGAGCTGGGAGCAAAGGTTTGCAAACGGTCTGACTGCTTCCTCCTGGAAGCCAGGGGTTTAAAAAGAGTATCTGAACCAATCAGCGCTCAGAGCTGTTGGCGCCAATTGGGCAGTTACAGTCAAGTCAAGTCAAATTTGTTTATAGAGACCTTAATCCCAAAAACTCTCAAAGGACTGCACAGGATTACAATTACACAATTACCTGATCTTAAACCAAGATGCGAGCAAGAAACAACTCAATACGTCAGCGTGAGGAAAAAGAGAAAGCCTGAGAAAGGACCTCACAAGTGGTGTTCCCCTTTTAGGAAGACCAGGGTGAATTACATTTAGCATTACAGTACACAAACATAGTAAACACTAGGTAACATGTTGAAAATGTGTCGGGAAAGTGCATGATAGCAGCATCGCCCCCAGCCTGTAAACTAGTCCAGAAAGTCTACGTTGGCCACGACGCAGCTTCCCATCTCTGCCAGCTGGTCCATGCAGGCGTTCACATGCATGGACGAACGCTGGTCCGCTGACTCATCTCAAATTGTCCTTCTCCTTCATATCGCCACCAGGCAGGCAGTCGGAAAAAGACAGGACAATACAGAATATGAGGTAGTTATCAATCATAAGCTTTGGAATAGAAGTATGTCTTCAGTCCTGATTTAAAAACTTCCATTGAGGTTGCAGATCTTATCTCCGGAGGCAGAGCATTCAATAGCACCGGGGCCCGGATGGAGAACACTTTCAAACCTGCAGACTTCTTGGCTCTCCGAGTCACAAGCAGACGCATTTTCCGAGCGCAGACTGTGCAGGAACATAGGGGGAAATCAAATCAGAGAGATAAGAGGGTGCAAGTCCATGCAACCATTTATATGTTAATAAGAGAACCTTAAAGTCGCATCTTAAGTGGACTGGAAGCCAGTGCAAGTTGGCCAATACAGGAGTAATATGCTCAAATTGTTTTGTCTTAGTCAAAAGTCTAACTGCCGCATTCTGAACCAGCTGCAAACTTTTGATGCTAGACATCGGTAGACCAGAAAGCAATACATTACAGTAATCAAGCCGAGAAGTAATAAGCACATGAATTAAAACCTCTGCATCTGATTGGGACAGCATCGAACGAATCTTCGCAATATTACGGAGGTGGTAGAAAGCTATTCTAGTAATATTTTTCACGTGTGACTGAAACGACAGATTACGATCAAATATAACACCTAGATTTTTGACCGAGTCACTATGGGTGATACATTTGTCTAGGTTCAGGGTAGTGTTTGAAAACAACTCACGACAGTGAGCTGGACCAATAATCAACATTTAATTTTTTTCTGGTGTAACAGAGCTGAAATTTGATTGTTTTAAATGTTTTTTTGAATTCTCACAAAATCTGTGTTTTTGTTGTATTACTGTTAATATTCCGGTACCTCATTCAATTTTTAAGTCATGGGCGTCTGCGACTGTCTTTTTCGTTTGGCACGGGCGCATCATCACTTTTGCTGCTGCTGGACCTTAGTGCTGCATTTGACACAGTGGACCATATTATCTTGCTAGAACGGTTGGAAAAATTGATTGGTCTCTCAGGAAGCGTCCTATTATGGTTCAGATCTTACCTCTCAGATAGGACACACTGCGTTAAATATGGGGAATTGACATCTGAGCCATTTAGTGTAACTTGTGGTGTTCCGCAGGGCTCAGTGCTTGGCCCCCTTCTCTTCAGCATTTATATGCTTCCACTAGGTGATATTATTCGCAAGTATAATATCAGTTTCCATTGTTACGCAGATGACACTCAACTCTATCTCCCGATGGAGGAATCTACCACACTAAACTGTGGAACTTTGGAGGCCTGCCTCACTGAGATAAAAGAGTGGATGTCACTCAATTTCCTGCGTCTTAACCCTGAAAAGACTGAAATGTTAGTAATTGGTCCTTCTAAGTCCCGTGACTTATTCTCTAAAACCGCAGTGAACTTGGACAATTGCCACATCACACAGAGTGACTCACTTAAAAATTTAGGTGTCATTTTCGACCCTGATCTGTCCTTTCAAACACATGTGAAGAAAATTACTAGAACCGCTTTCTTCCATCTCCGTAACATTGCTAAAATTCGTCCTATACTTTCTCAGTCGGATGCGGAAATCATAATTCACGCGTTTGTTACCTCCCGTCTCGACTGCTGTAATGCACTACTTTCCGGTCTTCCGAATGACCAGACTCAAGAGTCTTCAGCTGGTACAAAATGCTGCAGCGAGGCTTTTAACAAGGACAAAAAAGTACGATCACATCACCCCAATATTGGCTAACCTGCATTGGCTCCCTGTTAGCCTAAGATGCGATTTTAAGGTTCTCCTACTACTATACAAAATCATACATGGACTTTCCCCCTCGTATCTTTCAGATCTGATCTGCCCCTATGTCCCGGCCCGAAGCCTTCGTTCCGAGAGCGCCGGTCTCCTGGTGATCCCAAGAGCCAAGAAGTGTTCCGCTGGTTCGAGAGCGTTCTCCATCCGGGCACCGGTGTTGTGGAATGCTCTTCCCCCTGAGATCCGATCTGCAACCTCGGTGGAAATGTTTAAATCTAGGCTTAAAACTCACTTCTACTCTATAGCATACGAGTAACCTATTCTTCTTATATGTAATAACTTGTGAAGCCCTTAGAGACTAATTGTGATTAAGGGCTATACAAATAAAAATGACTTGACTTGACACTTTATGGGCTTCAGCGCTTGCCGTAGCTTCAGCCAATTTGCACCGCGCTGAAGGTAAGATATGCCCAATATCAGTTGGATAAAAAAATGCATATTATGCTAGACATAGGAGCTGCTTTCTCTCGCTAAATGATGTGTATTAAAAAAGCACTAAATAAGAAGTAAAGCAATACAGCTTGAAACGATAATGCAACGTGTTTTGATGCAAACACGCCACGAGGTGCAGCCTGTTGAGTGATAACCCGTTTTTTGTATCTTTAATGTTTTAGATAATTGCAGTCGTGAACAAATGTCCTGACTTTTGTATTGTTTGGTTTACTGACTGCAGGTACGTGGAAAGGTATGTTCATTGTTATTATTGAAGTTTTACTATTAATGTGCTCACATGTCGTCTGCTTGCTGTAGTTTCAGCCAATTTGCACCGCGCTGAAGATAATTGCAGTCGTGAACAGATGTCCTGACTTTTGTATTGTTTTGTTTACTGAATGCAGGCAATAAACCGAGTGACTGTGAAACCTTGTGTCGCGCATGACAGAGGGTCATTACACTGGGTTAAGGCGTAAAAAATTAAGTGACATTCATCTTTGAATCTCAGTAAGGCAAGCCTCCAGATTTCTACAACTTAACTGTCCAGTTGTCTCCAGTGGCACATACAGTTGAGTGTCATCTGCATAGCAGTGAAAACTAATATTATACTTGCGAATAATGTCACCAAGCGGGATCATATAAATACTAAAAAGAAGGTGCCCTGAATCAGCAATCATGACGAAATGTAATCACCCATAACATGATTTATGACCCTTTCATGGCCAAAATAATACATTTTTAAAAATGCAGGGCAGCCTGTATGATACTTGGTCAATAAAGGTTTTTAATGAGGTTTTGTGTCAGTTGGACATCAGATGACAGCTGCATTCAAAGTTGTCCATGGTGGGTATGAAAGATCTTGTTGGGAACTCCTCAAGGCTGACTCTCTCAAATTACTTAAGTGCTGCTGGAAAAAAAGATGGACAATTTCCCATGTGGCAATACTTTATTACAAAAGGTAACAATTGAACAATCCTCTTTGTAATCTCCAGATAATTTCTTAGAAGAAAGATGTGATTTTTCAACAGTTCATGATATCACAGATTGGAAGGTTTATAGTTCAATTATTACCTTATAATGAGGCGTTAGAATTCTTTCCATGCATTTTCACTGTATATCTCTGGGCTATCTACTATGCTTAAAAGAAAAATAATCTGCCTTTAGCCTGAATGCTCTTTCAATTTGAATCACTAAAGAGGGCTGTCTTCCATATCGTTTAATAGGTCAAAATTAGATAAATAAAAATGAACAGACTGATCAGACCTACCGCAGGCTGAAATGCAAATGACCATCACTTCATAAAAGCCAGAGATTTAAGACTGCACTGATACATACCCCTTTTAGATTCTCAATCAAAACACAGTAATGGTTGCATCCATTTTCAGAATGATAGAGTGACACCACATTTTCTGACGTAGAGGGCATGGGCTGATGTTAAGCTAACTCATTGCTATCAAGGCTGTAAGCACAGTGGCAAATATCTGCCCAAATATTAGCTCAAGCTATCTGTAAACGTTTGAAAATACTCAAGGCAATCAAGGCAATCAAAACAGCTCTTACAACAATGTAAGAATATGAAAAACTAGATCAAGGGTCGCTAACCTTTTTTCGTGGAGTGCCACTACAGCACTTGTACCAAGAGCTTCCATCCTAATTACCTGCCCGACAGAATACGGCAAACAGAAAAACTGTTAAGAATGTTTAAAAGATATGTTTTGTTTATATGGCTGCACCATTAGTAATTAGTAGAGTTTGCATGTTCTCCCCGAGCTTATGTGGGTTTCCTCCGGGCACTCCGGTTTCCTGCCAAAAACATGAATGTCGGGTTAATTGGCCGGTCCAAATAGTCCCTAGGTGTGAATGAGCGAGTGAATTCTCTGTCCCTGTGTTCCCTGCGACTGGCTGGCAACCAGTTCAGGGTGTCCCCTGCCCACTGCCCGTAGATGGCTGGGATGGGCTCCAGCACCCCCGCAACACTACTGAGGATAATGGATGGAATGTGATATTTTATTTTTAGTTGATTTAAAAAGAGTTTATTTTTGTTCCGACATAATTTATAATTTCTATTAACATGTAAGATGGAAAATTAAATTAACGAATTAATTTTAAATTGTTTTTTCCAAAGTACATTATCAAGGTGCCCTTTGCGTTACTCCGTGCCCCGAAGTTGCTCTTGGCCTCAGATATTGGAGACCTCTGTCTTACGCGGTTGGATTCAGTGGACTCTAATGGACGTAATGGGACGATGTTTGAGGAGAATCATTTCATAATAGGACTACCAAATGGTCATTTTAATAGGCCAATGTTTATCGACAGCAGTCGTCAGACACACTCTTGCTATCTCGATTGAATTGTCTTTATTGTGATTAATATCAACGTTGTGAAACTTTGTATGCAACGCGTAGGCACAAGAACAATTACAGTGTAGTGCTCAGAAAACTGGCCAAAGTTATAATAATAATGCAATGATAATAGCAATGCAATGAAAAAAATATTGGAATGATAATATTAATGCATTAATGATAAGGATGATAGTACAATGATAACATTAATAAGGCAAAGATAATCTCAAAGCACGATAATAATGGAATCTTAATAATGCTACGATAATAATGGTGCTAAGATAATTGTAAAGTAATGACAATTGTAATGCAATTTTGATAAAAAATATGCAACGATAATAATAGGGTAACAATAATAGTAAAGATAATGGGAATGTAATGATAACAATGATGCAATGAAAAAAAGAATAGTGCCTATACGTTTGTTAGTGCTACAGATTGAAAATAGTACATACAGAACCACAGGAATGAGCTCAACTCTATGTAATTTCAGGTTCATCACAGCCAGGCCCTGTCTGCAACCCAGTTAAAACCATGAGTGTGTAGCGACCCTCTTTCATGCACGACACAAGGTTTCACAATCTCTGGGTTTATTGCCTGCATTCAATAAACAAAACAATACAAAAGTCAGGGGCTTCTGTTCACGACTGCAATTATCTTCAACGCTTACAAACTTATTTTAGCTACAGCAAGCAGACAACATGCGAGCACATTAATAATGAAACTTCGATAATAACAATGAACATAACTTTCACACGTACCTGCATTCAATAAACAAAACAATACAAAAGTCAGGGGCTTCTGTTCACGACTGCAATTATCTAAAATATTAAAGATACAAAAGAACGGGTCATCACTCAACAGGCCGCACCTCGTGGCGTGTTTGCATCAAAACACGTTGCATCTTCATTTCAAGCTGTATTGCTTTACTTCTTATTTAGTGCTTTTTTAATATACATCATTTAGAACAACTTATATATCTTTATATACAAAAATAATTTCGAAAGCAACTCAAATGTCTAGCAAAATATGCATTTTTTTTATCCAACTGATATTGGGCACATCTTACCTTCAACGCTTACAAACTTATTTAAGCTACGGCAAGCGCTGAAGCCCATAAAGTGCCAAACGAAAAGAACAGTCGCAGACGCCCATGACTTAACAACTGAATGAGGTACCGGAATATTAACAGTAATACAACAAAAACACAGATTTTGTGAGAATTCAAAAAAACATTCAAAACAATCAAATTTCAACTCTGTTACACCCACCCCCACCGAATTCTGGACAAAATCTGACACTTGGTTATAAAATCAAAATCAATATATAACAGTAGTCATTGGGTCACACATATTAGGACCGACTTGAGAAGTATCCTTTAAGGATGCAGTGGACAGAGAAAATTCTCTGAACCAGCCACCGGCTATAGAATGCCTTACACATTCCACATTCACCCAAGACATATATAAGACATAAATGAGCACAAAACATTCTCTCCAAAACCAAGTTATTTCAGAAGAATTTTAAAGGGAAAAAATGTCATGCCCCAAGAGCTCGAACTACTGTGTTACGCATAGTCTAAACATTACACTGTAGGTGTCTGGTGACATCTTGTCTAGCCATAGTGTGAAGAAGCCTGTTGACTGGTCGTATAACACGACCCAGGCGTGTAGTGCGGTGTGGTGCAGACTCTGGTTGATCAGTGTGGCTAACGTTACCTCCAGAGACAGCAGCCACTACAGATTGAACATGATCATGCTCACTAAGAGTCGAAATGTCATCCCTAACAGCAGTGTCGTGAGTATGAGTGGTCAAGGAATGACCAGAGTGATCAGAACTTTCAGAGTTCAGCCCATGCACCCACTCTCTGGTTCTCTCCCCAGACGCAGGCGTGAGATCTGTGTAGTTGTCAGGGCCTGAGATGCTTACAAGACTCTGCGCATCATCTGCCGCACATCCAGACCGGTTTAGCTGAGCAGGCACTCGAGCATGAGATTCTTCGGAGACAGTGAGACTGGTCATTGAAGAACAAACAGAGACAGATGATTGTGCAGAGGACAAAGACAAATCAGACTGGAGAGAGGGCTGGTCTTGAACTGGGAGAAAGTTAACCAACATCAGCAGGTTACGGTGAACAACCTTCTCATTCCCTGTGATGGTGTCTTGAATTTTGAATGTGTGTGTTTGAGGGTTCATCTCAATAACAGTGTAGATGGTAGACTCCCACCTATCAGCCAATTTTCGCTTGCCCCTCTCATTTTTGTTCGCCACAAGGACTCTATCTCCAACTCCAATTGACGGCCCTTTTGCTGCCCTGTTATAGAGTCGAGTCTGTCTGCCCTGTTCCTTTTTTGCATGTTCCTGAGCAATTGACATAGCCTCCCTCAGGTCTTCAGACAGTTTTGCAACATATCTGCCGTAGGTGGTAATGTCAGGGTCAGACAAAATGTTCCCAAACAGAGTGTCGACTGGGAGGCGGGGAACTCTCCCAAACATCAAGTAAAATGGTGCATATCCAGTAGTTTCATGAGCAGTGCAATTGTACATGAATGTGAGTGTTTGTAAACGTCTTGGCCAGTCCTGCTTTGATTCAGGGGGCAGAGCTCTGATCATATTGCCCAAAGTACGATTAAAACGCTCAACACTTCCATTTCCCATCGGATGGTACGGGGTAGTATGTGACTTACGCACCCCAGATAATTGTAAAAGTTCTGCGACCAAATTGCTCTCAAAGCTTGGGCCTTGATCACTGTGGATCCTCTCCGGAAAGCCATAAACACAAAAATACTTTTCCCATAGAAATTTAGCTACTTGCCTGGCTGACTGGTCTCTACATGGAAAAGCTTGTGCCAATCTGGTGAAATGGTCTGTTATCACTAATACGTCAACAGATTTGTTGTGTGAATCTTCAGCGGACCAGAAATCAATACAAACAAGTTGCAATGGGCGGGAAGTGGCAATGCTTTCCAGAGGGGCCCTCCCTGCAGGCTCAGTGACTTTGCTGACTATGCAACGCTGACATTGACGAACATGCATCCTCACATCCCTGTCCATATGCAACCAAAAGAATCTCTGTCTGGCGATGCTCAGGGTTCTTGACTGGCCTTGATGGCCCGCACTGTCATGCACCCCTTTTAAAACTTCGGCCTTCAGGCAATCAGGGACCACTAACTGATGGCGTTTTGCATTTGAAATCTGATTACGGGATACTCTGTACAAAACATCATCACTCAGAACAAACTTCTCCCAGTGCTTCAGGAGGCCCAGAACTTGACTTGTCTCGTGTGCCCTTTCACGTCTAGACGGTCTTCGAGACCGTTCCACATAAAACCGAAGACGAGACAAAACTCTGTCCCTGGACTGAGCCTCTCGCAGGTCATCCATAGAGAAGGCAGGCAGACTGGGTAGTGTATCTGGAATAAGGTGGGGCATGTGGCTTATCAGTTGAGCTGCACGAGTTCTCGCACCGGAGGCCCATTCAGTGTGTGACTGGACAACAGCAGCAACTTCTTGATTGGATACAGTCTGGGCCGACACGAGTAATGACTGGACATTTGTAGCTATAGAATGGGACAGCTTCTCTGCCATGACAGGCTGATCTGTAGAGTCTCTGAGAGTCTGTTGGACGGCTGTATCAGACAAAACAGCAGCTTCCGCAGTGAGATCATGAAGAGGTTCACTGACTAGTCTGTGGCCAACATTCTGACAAAAAGGGACACGGCTGAGAGCGTCAGCAACCGTGTTTTTGGGACCAGGCACATATTTGATTTCAAAATTGTAACTGGCCAGCTTTGACACCCATCTTTGCTCACAACAGTCCAATTTGGGTTTAGTCATAATGTGTGTAAGTGGATTATTGTCAGTCCAGACGGTAAACTCATGGCCTTTCAACCAATGGCTAAACTTCTCACACACAGCCCACTTCAGTGCAAGAAATTCCAAACGGTGAGCTGGGTAGTTCTTCTGTGACCGGGTCAAAGACTTGCTAGCGAACGCAATTGGCCTAGCCACTGTGTCACCTTCACGTACCTGGGACAAAACGGCTCCAAGGCCATCCAGTGAGGCGTCAGTCGACAGCAAAAATGGACGACTAAAGTCTGGATGAGCCAAAACCACAGAATGGATAAGGGCCTTTTTGAGGTCTGTAAATGCCTGGTCGTGGTCAGCAGTCCAGTCACCTGATTTCAGTTTGCGGCCCACTACAGTGCATTTGGGCTTTCTGCCTTTCTTCTGTTTCTGGCCAGCCAGCAGATAAAACAAGGGCTTTGCGAGTGTTGAATACCCCGGAATGAAGTGTTGATAAAAATTTAACATGCCCAAGAAAGACCGTACACGTTTCTCAGAAGGTGTCGCTCCATCCGACTCCATCAAGTCCGCCACAGTCATTTTGCTTATACTTTCAACTTTTTCTGGATCGGTTGACACTCCATGTTCATCAATAATGTGGCCCAAGAATTTTACAGATTTCCTTAAAAAGTGACATTTCCTGGGGGCCAGTTTCAGATTGTGGGCACGGAGTCTGCTGAACACCATTTCAAGACGTCTGAGTGCAGAACTTTCATCAGGGGCAAAAACTAAAATGTCGTCCAAGTAGCACAGCAGACTTAAATAGTTTTGGTCCCCGAAAATGGAAGTCATCATCCTCATGAAACTCCCTGGGCTATTACAGAGCCCCTGTGGCAACCTGTTGTACTCATAAAGCCCCATAGGCGTAGTGAACGCTGAGTACTTCCTATCATCTTCGTGTAAAGGCATGTTGTAAAACCCAGACGTCAAGTCCATTGTACTAAAGAAGGAGTTGCCACCAAGTGCTGCTAAGCAATCAGCCTGATGTGGCAGAGGATGAGCGTCTTTCAGAGTCCTCTTGTTCAACCACCTAAAGTCAGTGCACACACGCATATCACCATTCTTCTTCCAGATGAGAACTAAAGGTGAAGCATATTCACTTGTCGACTTTCGAATGATCTCTTTCTCTTCCATTTCATTCAAGACTTGGCGTAATTTTTGATACTGACTCGGTGGCACACGTCTGAAAGGGAGTCTGAACGGCTTTTGGTCAACCAGATGGATTCTGTGAACAAAGTCCTTCGCCTTTCCGCAGTCAAGGTGATTACGCGAGAAGATGTCTTGGTAGTGAATGATCAGCTCTGACAACTTGTCTTTACACTCAGACGATGCATCACAACAGCCAACATCTAGTTCACCCAGGCCAATAGACTGTAGCTTCTCCTCAGCATTACTTACATCAGAGCAGACAGGAGGCAATTGCACAACGGAAGTACTCTGATGGCCACTGACCAGGTCTAGATCCTCCAAAGCAACACAAGGCACCAAGTCAGCCAGCTTTGCATTGCGTCTCAAAAACAGCGGATATTCTGTGACATTCGTGACCTTCAGTGGAACCCATCCATCTGCCCACAGAGGTGTGACGATTCTGGCGATCATTAGACCCTTGGGGGCAGATCGTGCCGACGTAGGTTCTGTCATCGCTGCGCTCCCAGGAGATACTTTTGCAGTTTTTGATAGCTTCCCCCACAAGAGGTACTCACGGCCAGGCTCAAGGCATGTGGCTGAATTGCAGAGCACTGTGCCTATCTTCTCGGGCATTTCACCACCACTCCATCTATGCAAGCCAGCTAGCATTGAAAGAAATTGCTCCGTTTCAGCATTAGTGGATGATGGAGCAGAGATTGCTGTCCAGTACGCACTAAACTTCTTTGACTCATGCAATATGTTTCTGATAACATTAGTTCCAATGATTAGGTCATCAGGTTGCCCCTCAACAACAATTGTTGGCACAATCATTTTACAGTTATTGATTTCCATATGGATGTTGAAAGCTGACTTTGGGCACACTCGTCGACCCCCAACACCAATGAGTGTCACGTTGGTGGAAAATTCGTCTTCTGTACGTACTGCTCCAACAGAGAGCATCTTACGCAGAGCAGTCTCACTCACGGTACAGGCCATGGAGCCACTATCCAACATCCCCCCCAAAGTCATACTGCTCCCCACTCTAACTGGTACATAAAACAAACTATCGCTGCCCCCTACATTATGTGTGTTTTGATAAACAATATTAGGCAACTGAGATTGTGTGGACGTGTCAGAATTAAAAACTGAATTGAAATTGAGATCAAATGGGTGGGAGAACTCATTTTGACCTGTACGGCCTCCCTCTGAATACAGGTCAGCTAGTTTCCCGAAACTGAACTGATTTGGGGAGAAACTTTGTCGGGGCAATGCTGCTTAGAGTGACCAGGGGCTAGGCACTTGAAACACAAATTATTCAATTTGCAATGATATAAAGTGGAGTGATCAGCGCCACCACACACCTTACATGGAGGGGAGTTGAAAGGACTTAGGCGCCTCTGAATACGCTCAGGATTGCATGGCTCCACTCTAGACAAAACTCTCTCTAGCATGCTCATCATTCGGCCAAGGACATCACTGTCATCTTTCTGAGCAGGCTGTGGGACATGCTGTGGTGGGACATGCTGTGGTGGGACATGCTGTGATGGGACACGGACAGGCGGTGAGACATGCTGTGGGCGCTGGGCATGCTGTCGAACACACGAAAAATCTGTATATGGATCGGGGTTAACATGGTGGGGACTAATGGACTGGAGACCCGTCTCTATAGAGCCTGAGTAGGAACAACAAGAAGATTCACTGTCAAGCACTGCAGTCGGGTAATTCTTCAGTGGAGGGACACTGCAAGACCTAGTTGACGCCCCTGATTCCCTTTGATACTCATCTATCCTGAGTTGAACGTCCTTAGAGGTCCACTCATTAACAGGCTTGCATCTGAAAATGTTCGATAGCTGTGGATCAGGACAGTACTTTGCAAACATTTGTGCCACTTCCCCGCCAAGGTTTTCCATTTTTCTGCCCAAGCGACGCAAACCCTCATCAGCAGTGTCTGCTGCTTTGTTTAGTCTGATCCAGTAGTCAACTGGATTTTCCTTTGGCGTGGGTAGCGTGGTGTAAAAATCTTGCAACGGGAGAGTTGACGAGGAATGACTAAAGTATCGTATTAGAATGTCATAAATTATATCTGGGTCTTGCCTCACATCAAGTGCCTCATCACTCCTGAGAGCTACTCTGACAACGTCTCTTGCCCTCCCTAAAAGCCTGCTTAGTATCTCATCTGCTTTTTCAGCTGTTGTATAAGACTGTTTCCGAAGCTTGGCTTTAGTCATGGTGATCCATTCTTGAATTGAACACTTGTCAGAACCATTTCCCCTGAAAGTCACAATTTCACGTTCAGTCTTGACATGGACAATTACCGGTGTAGTGTTTTCCTGCGTTGTGTTATGTGGTCTAGGGTCGTCTTTAGTCATAACAGTCGCTGCTTTTCCAGTCATTGGTGTGTCATGTGCATGTGTGCGATCAATGAAACCAGAAGAGAGCAGACTAGCCAATACTGAGTTGCCTATCTGCTCTCCAATTCGGCCTACCATGTCAGTCAGGTGTTGCAGGGCAATGTTATCACTCATTGGGGTTGAAGTCTGTGCACTCTCCCTCAAGAACTGTTCACTTGGAGACCAGTTTGGGCTCATACCACGCCCCCTGTCCCTCCCATCACTAACATGTTCTTGGAGACCACCTACACCTTCACTTCTATACCCACTAGTAAGTGTGTTTGCATTCAAACCATTAAAATGAACACCCCTGCCAATAGAAAAGCCCTGAAAATCGCCATTTTGACTACTATATTCTTCAGCCATTATACTTTCAGTAATACAAAGAATTGAAAATAAAAAAAGGGAAAAAATAAAAACCAGAAATGAACTAATAATTTACGTATTGATAGCAAATGCACAGTGGCACAAATACATGAAACGAAATCAAAGCGCCAATGCAGTGCAACAGTACCCTCTAGTGGACACAAGAAGAATATGCAGCAACGCCGGGATCTGCTCAGAGGCCGATCAAAATGATCCCGTTGTGTAGTCACGGCACCAGTGTAGCGACCCTCTTTCATGCACGACACAAGGTTTCACAATCTCTGGGTTTATTGCCTGCATTCAATAAACAAAACAATACAAAAGTCAGGGGCTTCTGTTCACGACTGCAATTATCTTCAACGCTTACAAACTTATTTTAGCTACAGCAAGCAGACAACATGCGAGCACATTAATAATGAAACTTCGATAATAACAATGAACATAACTTTCACACGTACCTGCATTCAATAAACAAAACAATACAAAAGTCAGGGGCTTCTGTTCACGACTGCAATTATCTTCAACGCTTACAAACTTATTTTAGCTACAGCAAGCAGACAACATGCGAGCACATTAATAATGAAACTTCGATAATAACAATGAACATAACTTTCACACGTACCTGCATTCAATAAACAAAACAATACAAAAGTCAGGGGCTTCTGTTCACGACTGCAATTATCTAAAATATTAAAGATACAAAAGAACGGGTCATCACTCAACAGGCCGCACCTCGTGGCGTGTTTGCATCAAAACACGTTGCATCTTCATTTCAAGCTGTATTGCTTTACTTCTTATTTAGTGCTTTTTTAATATACATCATTTAGAACAACTTATATATCTTTATATACAAAAATAATTTCGAAAGCAACTCAAATGTCTAGCAAAATATGCATTTTTTTTATCCAACTGATATTGGGCACATCTTACCTTCAACGCTTACAAACTTATTTAAGCTACGGCAAGCGCTGAAGCCCATAAAGTGCCAAACGAAAAGAACAGTCGCAGACGACCATGACTTAACAACTGAATGAGGTACCGGAATGTTAACAGTAATACAACAAAAACACAGATTTTGTGAGAATTCAAAAAAACATTCAAAACAATCAAATTTCAACTCTGTTACAAGTGTCTTTAGAGAATGATGGAACAGTTGTTTGTGGCCACTGTATATGTAAAGCAGGCCTTGGAGGGGTGTGTTCCTTATAATGATTGCTTTTTTTTTTTTTTTTTTTTTTTTTACAGAGGATATAACCTGGGGCAGCACGGCGGCACAGTGGTTAGCGCGTGTGCGGCACTGTTCTAAGGTCTTGGCAACCTCCTGTGTGGGTTCAAATCCAGCTACTGGACTTTCTCTGCAGAGTTTGTATGTTGTCCCCGTGCTTGCTTGGGTTTCCTCCGAGCACTCCAGTTTCCTCCCACATTCCAAAGACATGCATTTCAGGTGGATTGGCCTGTCCAAATTGTCCCAAGGTGTGAATGAGCGAGCGAGGTTGTCTGTTTCTGTGTGCCCTGCGATTGGCTGGCAACCAGTTCAGGGTGTCCACTGCCCGATGATTGCTGGGATGGGCTCCAGCACCCCCGCGACCCTACTGAGGATAAGCGGTGCAGCTAATGAAATGAGATATAACCTGATGCTGTCCTTTTTACAAGGCAGTGTAGAAAGTGGAGCTTGTTTACAGGTTAGCCATTTTGCTGAAGTTATTGGCCAAGAAGTACACAAATCAGTCTTAAACTTAAACTCATGTTGTGGTCAATTTGGCTATGTGTCTGTGTGTGTAAAAAATAGCATCTTGTCACATGTTAAATCATTTGATAAGTAATGTCAACCAGGGCGGCAGTAGCTCAGGAGGTAGAGCGCTCGTCTTGGGATCAATGGATCCCAGTTCGAATCTCGGCTCGTCCGTGTTACATGTCGAAGTGTCCTTGGGTAAGACACTGAACCCCTAATACCCCCAACAAGCAGGTTAGCGCCTCACATGGCTGCAAGGCCGCTATTGGGAAATGTGGAGCACATTGTAAAGCGCTTTGGGAAGTCATTGACTTGAAAAGCGCTGTATAAATGCAGATCATTTCATTTTATTTCAACCAACAATGTTATTTATGCTTTGCATTTTCCGGGGCAATCGCAACTGTTGCTCAAATAAAAATATTTTCAATTCTAAACCTTTACACTTTATTTATGATTTAATATAATGCAAAGACAACTCTAAAAAGATACAAAATGGTTAACATGTTGATCCATTTATGATGGTTCAGCTGGAGTGCTGATCTAACCTGTTGCTAATTACTCAGAGCACTCAAAAGCAGCAACCACCGACTGTCCAGAGTCGGTTCGTTACCTGCCGTGCCAGAGGAAGCTGTCAGCTCTACATTTCGTAAGACCTTGCCTTTACCTAAACCACTATTATTGATTATATTTTTGTTCTTACTCTTCCTCCATTGGAGCGTTTTAAAGTTTATTCCCTATTTTTCCCCTTTAAAAAAAGTCTCAAGTCAGGTTGTGTCCGCACCTGTGTCCAGCCATAGAATCTAACACCATTGGCACAAATTGGTAAGGCAAATGCCACTCTGACTATGTTATTCAGAGTGGTGTATTAAGCTTTTCTTGATGTCTTCAGGAGACTAATTGGCACAGCTCCTTGCAGGATTTTATGTTTGGATCAGGCTTGACCAATTACCCTCTCAACATGTATACGGACTGCTTCAAGATTCCAATCACTCAGCAGTATTTTGCCACGTGTAAAGGCAGGAGTTTCAACACAGTGCAGCCTAACTTGGTCATGAATTTTAAAGCCACGGTCACCTGGCTGGAGGTTATCCCAAAAACACTGTTTGCCATAATGTGTGCATCAGTGGTCCACCCACCCCAGCCCTTGGAGATGATGGAGATTAGACCTTGTGGCGTTATACCAATCATGCACTTTGTGGTGTTACAGGCTTTATACAGAGAACATGTTTGTGCCCTTGTTCTAAAATCTTTAGGTTTTTCAATATTTATCTTAAAACAATTACTTAATAATGTTTGAAGGAATTCCTGAAACACATTGAACATCCTCTCTGTCAAGCCGTATCACACTGGCAGGTACTAACAGCTCATTTTAAACATTTAGCACATTTGTAAAAACTCAAGATTGTAGGGCAGTGGACACAAAATAAATAAGACAAAAATGAAACTAGTGGCTTAAGACTGATTCTGATTATTGTTAACAGTAGCTGTTTAAAGGGTGTGGTATTTTTGGTATCCTTGAGGGCTGATATTACAAGATCAAGCACTGTTGTAAACAAAAAGAAGTCGTAGAGTACATTGAGAGCTTTCAGTTTGTCTTTGTTCTCAAAATTGCTTCGTTCAAAAAGATCTGAGGAACTCAGTTTCTCATGAAGTGTCAAGGTCTCGCTCCGGAGTTGCTGACACGATATGTAGCCCAAGGTTGTGTTTCCTCTTCCATCTGAACTGTTGGTCCATCATTTTCAGCTGAGAGATTCATAAGTGTACTGGCAATTCACTTTTAAAAGACACCAACTTCTTTTTCATGGTTTTCCTCACATCGAACTTCTCCAGACTTTCTCTGGTTTCTTTGAATGTGCAAAGACAGATGGCACATAGTAAGTTGACAAAGTCTCATCACTCTTTTTCCTGGTAAAAGAAAAAAGAATTTACGTATACAACTGTATTGAAATGAAAGCTGGATAATGTCATGTGTTGTGTACAATACCACATATCTACGCTATTCTATTCCTATTACTGTTCAGAATCAGAATAACTTTTTTCACGTGGTGCAATAGTCAAGTCAAGTCACATTTATTTATATAGCCCTTAATCACAAAAATGTCTCAAAGGACTGCACAGGATTACAATTACAGAATTACCTGATCTTAAACCAGCATGCGGGCAAGGAACAACTCAAAAACCTCAGTGTGAGGAAAAAAGAAAAACCTTGAGAAAGGACCTCACATGTGGTAATCCCCCTTCCAGGATTGACCAGGGTGAATTACAATTAGCATTACTGTACACATA
This sequence comes from Urocampus carinirostris, assembly GCF_059441175.1. Taxonomy (NCBI): domain Eukaryota; kingdom Metazoa; phylum Chordata; class Actinopteri; order Syngnathiformes; family Syngnathidae; genus Urocampus; species Urocampus carinirostris. The sequence continues at coordinate 39,367,718 of NC_142362.1, read as the reverse complement.
ATAGTAAACATTAGGTAAAATGTTGAAGATGTCCGGAAAGAGCATGACACCAACGACGCCCCCAGCCTGTAAACTAGTCCAGAAAGTTTATGACGGCCACGACGCCGCTTCCGATTTCTGCAAGCTGGAAAATGCTGCAGGTCAGACGCTGGTCAGCTGACTCATCTCAAATCATCCTTCTCCTTCGTATCAGCCAGGCAGGCGTCGGAAAAAGACAGGACAAAACAGAATATGAGGTGGGCATCAATCATACGCTTTGGAATAGAAGTGTGTCTTAAGCCTTGAATTAAAAACATCAGTTGAGGTTGCCGATCTTATCTCCAGAGGCAGGGCATTCCATAACACCGGGGCCCGGATGGAGAACGCTCTCGAGCGTGCAGACTTCTTGGCCCTCGGAGTCACAAGTAGACCGGCATTTTCCGAGCGCAGACTCCGTGCAGGAACATAGGGGGAAATCAAATTGGAGAGATAAGAGGGTGCAAGCCCATGCAAACATTTATACGTTGATAAGAAAACCATAAAGTCACATCTTAAGTGGACTGGAAGCCAGTGCAAGTTGGCCAATACATGAATAATATGCTCAAACTTTTTGATCTTAGACAAAAGTCTGGCTGCCGCATTCTGAACCAGCTGCAAACTTTTAATGCTAGACATCGGGACATCAGAAAGCAATACATTACAGTAATCAAGCCGAGAAGTAATAAACGCATGAATTAAAACCTCTGCATCTGATTGGGACAGCATCGAATGAATCTTCGCAGAATTACGGAGGTGGTAGAAAGCTATTCTAGTAATAATTGTCAAGTGTGACTGAAACGACAGATTAGGATCAAATATAACACCTAGATTTTTGACCGAGTCACTATGGGTGATATTACATTTGTCTAGGTTCAGGGTAGTGTTTGAAAACAACTGTCAACAGTGAGCTGGACCAATAATCAACATTTCATTTTTTTCTGGGTTAAGGCGTAAAAAATTAAGTGACATCCATCTTTGAATCTCAGTAAGGCGTGCCTCCAGATTTCTACAACTTAAATGTCCATTTTTTTCCAGTGGCACATACAGTTGAGTGTCATCTGCATAGCAATGGAAACTAATATTATACTTGCGGATAATGTCACTAAGCCGGATCATATAAATACTAAAAAGAAGGGGGCCAAGTACAGAGCCTTGAGGAACACCACAGGGGACATTAGATTGTTTAGAGGTCAGATTGCCATAGTTAACACATTGCATCCTGTCTGACAGGTAGGACTTAAACCACAAGAGTACAGTTCCTGAGATACCAATGCGTTCTAGACGAACCAATAATATGTTGTGGTCGACAGTATCAAAAGCAGCGCTGAGATCCAGCAGCAGTAAAATTGATGAGGCACCGGAATCTATTGCTAAAAGGAGATCATTGGTTACTTTAGCCAGGGCTGTCTCAATAGAGTGATTTCCCCTAAATGCTGACTGGACAGTTTAAAAGAGGTTATTTTCTGACATGAAGTCATTTAGCCGCTGTGCAACGATCTTTTCAAGTAATTTCGCAAAAATGGCAGACTTGACACTGGCCTATAATTACCTAGGCTTTCTAGGTCAAGGTTAGGTCGCTTAAGCGTGGGTTTAATTACCGCAGACTTAAAGGCTACAGGAACAATACCCGAGGATAGCGATATATTAATAATGTTTAAAACTGATGGTCCTAAGATTCCAAACAGATCCTTCACCAGTGAAGCTGGAAACGGATCGAGCAGGCATGTAGTTTTTTTGTCCCTACTGACCATCTGTTTTAGATTATCAAGGGACGAATCATCGAAACTGGAGAATGTTTCTGAACAATGTCAGGTTTTCAATGTAAATCTCTTGAATTTATGTCTCAAGGTAATTAGCTTGTTTTTATATTACTAAATATAAAAACAATTTTTCTCATATACACACACACACACACACACACACATGAAGTAACGTTTCAATAACCAGTCTAATTGCATCTTTTGCACGTTTATCAATCTTATATTCTTTTATTGTGAAATGCTCATGTGAACTTTCTCCCTGAAGTATAATAAATCATGTCCACGTTGTGGGCGGGGTCTCTTTCCCTTGTACCAACATCACTTGGAGGACGTGAGTAAAATCTGCTCTTGGGTATGATTAGATTTTAACAATATATATGTATTTTATTTGGGTAAATATGGCCACGAAATAGTCTTAATAATGATTGACTTTAACAAACAACCGCCGACACGGTCCATACCTATCACCTCCACATCTTTGATATAAGAGGAGGATACAGAGCGTTTCATTCCTGATTAGTTGAATCCATCCATCCATCCATCCATCCATCCATCTTCCGCTTATCCGAGGTCGAGTCGCGGGGGCAGCAGCGTTAAAAGGGAAGCCCAGACGTCCCTATCCCCAGCCACTTCCTCCAGCTCATCCGACGGGACCCCGAGGCGTTCCCAAGCCAGCCGAGAGACATAGTCTCTCCAACGTGTCCTGGGCCGCCCCCGGGGCCTCTTGCCGGTGGGACATGCCCGGAACACCTCCCGAGGGAGGCGTCCAGGAGGCATCCTTATTAGATGCCCGAGCCACCTCAACTGGCTCCTCTCAACGCGGAGGAGCAGTGGCTCTACTCCGAGTCCCTCCCGGATGACTGAGCTTCTCACCCTATCTCTAAGGGAGAACCCAGCCAGCCTGCGAAGGAAACTCATTTCGGCCGCTTGTATCCGGGATCGAGTTCTTTCGGTCATGACCCAAAGTTCATGACCATAGGTGAGGGTAGGAACGTAGATCGACTGGTAGATCAAGAGCTTTGCCTTTCGGCTCAGCTCCCTCTTTACCACGACAGACCGGTACAGGGTCCGAATGACGGCAGACGCTGCGCCGACCCGTCTGTCAATCGTGAACAAGACCCCAAGATACTTGAACTCCTCCACTTGGGGCAAGACCTCCTCCCCGACACAGAGGGAGCATACCACCCTTTTCCGACTGAGAACCATGGCCTCGGACTTGGAGGTGCTGATCCCCATCCCGGCCGCTTCACACTCGGTTGCGAATCGCTCCAGCGAGAGCTGAAGATCACGGGCTGAGGAAGCCAACAGCACCACGTCATCTGCAAAAAGCAGTGACGCAATGCTGAGGCCCCCAAACCGGACTCCATCCCCGCCAAGGCTGCGCCTAGAAATTCTGTCCATAAAAGTTATGAACAGAATCGGTGACAAAGGGCAGCCCTGGCGGAGCCCAACCCTCACCGGGAACGAATCCGACTTACTGCCGGCAATGCGGACCAGACTCTGGCACCGGGCATACAGGGACCGCACAGCCCGGATAAGACTGCGCGGTACCCCATACTCCCGAAGCACCCCCCACAGGGCCTCCCGAGGAACACGGTCGAATGCCTTCTCCAGGTCCACAAAACACATGTAGACCGGACAGGCAAACTCCCATGCACCCTCAAAGACCCTGAAGAGTGTATAGAGCTGGTCCAGTGTTCCACGGCCAGGACGAAAACCACACTGTTCCTCCTGAACCCGAGATTCGACTTCCTGGCGGACCCTCCTCTCCAGTACCCCTGAATAGACCTTACCAGGGAGGCTGAGAAGTGTGATTCCCCTGTAGTTTGAACACACTCTCCGGTCCCCCTTCTTAAAGACAGGAACCACCACCCCATTCTTCCAGTCCAGAGGCACTATCCCCGATGTCCACGCGATGTTGCAGAGGCGCGTCAACCATGACATGCCCACAACATCCAGAGCCTTAATGAAGTCTGGGCGGATCTCATCGACCCCTGGGGCCCTGCCACCGAGGAGTTTTTTGACAACCTCGGTGACTTCAACCCCAGTGATACGAGAGCCCAACCCAGAGTCCTCAGGCTCTGCTTCCCCAGAGGAAGACGTGCCGGTAGAATTGAGGAGGTCTTCGAAGTACTCCGCCCACCGATTCACAACGTCCCGGGTCGAGGTCAGCAGCGCCCCATCGGCACTATACACAGTGTCGATGGCACACCGCTTCTTCCCCCTAAGACGTCGGATGGTGGACCAGAATTTCCTCGAAGCCAATCGGAAGTCGGCTTCCATGGCCTCGCCAAACTCCTCCCATGCCCGAGTTTTTGCCTCGGCAACCGCCAAAGCCGCATTCCGCTTGGCCAGCCGATACCTGCCAGCTGCTTCCAGAGTCCCACAGGCCAAGAAGGCCCGATAAGACTCCTTCTTCAGCTTGACGGCATCCCTCACCGACGGTGACCACCAACGGGTCTGAGGGTTGCCGCCGCTGCAGGCACCGACTACCTTGCGGCCACAGCTCCGATCAGCCGCCTCGACAATGGAGGCGCGGAACATGGTCCACTCGGACTCAATGTCCCCCGCCTCCCTCAGGACATGGGCGAAGTTCTGCCGGAGGTGTGAATTGAAACTTCTTCTGACAGGAGATTCTGCCAGCCGTTCCCAACAGACCCTCACAACACGCTTGGGTCTGCCGGGTCGGGCCGGCATCTTCCCCCACCATAAAAGCCAACTCACCACCAGGTGGTGATCAGTTGACAGCTCCGCCCCTCTCTTCACCCGAGTGTCCAGAACATGCGGCCGCAGGTCCGACAAAACGATGACAAAGTCGATCATCGAACTACGGCCTAGGGTGTCCTGGTGCCAAGTGCACATATGGACACCCTTATGTCTGAACATGGTGTTCATTATGGACAGACCATGACGAACACAGAAGTCCAATAACGAAACACCACTCGGGTTCAGGTCAGGGGGGCCGTTCTTCCCAATCACGCCCCTCCAGGTCTCACTGTCATTGCCCACGTGAGCGTTGAAGTCTCCCAGCAGTACGAGGGAGTCCCCAGGGGGCGCGCTCTCAAGCACACCCTCTAAGGACCCCAAGAAGGGTGGGTACTCTGAACTGCTATTTGGTGCATAAGCACAAACAACAGTCAGGACCCGTCCCCCCACCCGAAGGCGGAGGGAAGCTACCCTCTCGTCTACCGGGGTGAACCCCAACAGGCGCCAAGCCGTGGAGCAATTAATATGCCCACACCGGCTCTGCGCCTCTCACACGGGCAACTCCAGAGTGGAAGAGTGTCCAACCCCTCTCGAGAGGACTGGTACCAGAGCCCAAGCCGTGCGTAGAGGTGAGTCCGACTATATCTAGTCGGAATTTCTCAACCTCACGCACCATTTCGGGCTCCTTCCCTGCCAGAGAGGTAACGTTCCATGTCCCAAAAGCCAGTTTCTGTAGCCGGGGATCGTCGCGCCAAGGACCCCTCCCTTGGCTGCTACCCAGTTCTCTACGCACCCGACCCCTTTGGCCCCTCCTACAGGTGGTGAGCCCATGGGAAGAGGGTCCCACGTCGTCCCTTCGGGCTGTGCCCGGCCGGCCCCCGTGGGTAAGGGTCCGGCCACCAGGCGCTCGCCAGCGGACCCCACCTCCAGGCCTGGCTCCAGAAGGGGGCCCCGGTAACCCGCGTCCGGGCGAGGGAAATCGAGGACCAAAGTTTTCTCTCATCATTAGGGGTCTTCTGATCTCACCTAGGACCTGTTTGCCATGGGTGACTCTACCAGGGGCTTAAAGCCCCCGACAACATAGCTCCTAGGATCATTGGGACACACAAACTCCTCCACCACGATAAGGTAGCAGATCAAGGAGGAGTGATTAGTTGAATCTTTTTATTAAAATATTCCATAATGTCGTTAGCAGAATTAGTGCAACCATTTGGGTTAAGTTGTTGTCTGGTAAGTTTCGCCACTGTGTCAAACAAAAATTTCGGATTATTCTTATTTTTAACAATAATCTTGGAGAAAAACGAAGCTTTAGCTGAGGCAAGAGCTACTTTATATTTCAGCAAACACGCGGGTAGGACGCGAAATTTTAGCGGGTAATCGCGGGTGGAGCACGGTCATTGCATGTTTGTTCTGCGCCTGTATCGCGGTGTTATCACGTGAATTAGCGTGTATAACGCGTGTGACGGTCAAACGCCTTTCTCCGTGTATATACAGCGCGATTTGCCAAGCACACGTCAGTTGTGCTCGAGACGTCAAGGGGTGAACATGGATCCCTGACACCGTAGTGACCTCGTTTTAACCAATTTTTATTTCATGACATTTCTTTTCATTTCATAACAAGATAATAAAATAAAAATGAAAAACTATTACAATAATGACATATTGGCTTCTTCTTCGGTGCCATCGCTTGAAATCTTGATCTTCACGGGACTGTTTCTTGAGCGGTTATGATTTCTACAGCCCGGCTCGGCAGCTTTTATACCCGTGGTCCACACGCGGAAATGACGCGATGAGGAAGCGGAACAGTCGCCGGCGTCTGTTTTGCGGGCATACCACCTGTGAACAGCGAGTTGGCCAATTTTGCGCATTTTCCATCGCGGGCAACCATGGGCAAAAAAATAATAATTGCAAAATTTTACCTGCGATACAGACGCAAACGGCTGTGTGACCGGGCCCTTAGCTAACCTGTATTGGCTCCGAGTTATCTTAAGATGTGATTTTAAGGTTCTCTTGGTAGTATACAAAATCATGCATTTACTTGCTCCCTCATGTCTTTCAGATTTAATTTTCCGGTCCGGACCCTTCGCTCTGAAAATGCTTGTCTACTAGTGACCCCAAGAGCCAGGAAGAGTTCTGCAGGTTTAGAGCGTTCTCCGGTGCAGTGGAATGCTCTTCCCCCTGAGATTCTATTTGCAACCACAGTGGAAATGTTTAGATCCAAGCTTAAAACCCACTTCTTTTCTATAGCATATGAATAACCTATATTTTATGTTAACAATATCTGTGTATTAATTGTTATTGCAACATCCATTGCAGCATGGGCATCCTGGAGGGGGATTACCTCATGTGCAGTCCCTTCTCAAGGTTTCATCATTTTCCTCATGTTGATATTTTTCAGTTTTTCCTTGCCCTCTTGTAGGATTTAGATCAAGGAATGGTGTAATAATAGTCTGTGGTTTTTGATAATCTGTGGTCTGTGCAGCCCTTTGAAACTCTTTGAGATTAAGGGGTATACAAATAAACATGACTTGACTTGACTGATTGCGTCACAAAAGAACAATCCCAAAGTCCTTTTTGACACTGAGCCCTTTAGTGTTACCTGTGGTGTTCCGCAGGGTTCAGTGCTTGGCCCCCTTCTTTTCAGCATTTACATGCTTCCATTAGGTGAATTATTCGCAAGTACAATATCAGATTCCACTGCTACGCAGACGACACTCAACTATATCTTCCGTTGGAGGAATCTGCCACACTAAATTGTAAAAATTTGGAGGCCTTTCTCACTGAGATAAAAGAGTGGATGTCACTCAATTTCTTGCGTCTTAACTCTGAAAAGACCGAGATGTTAGTTATTGGTCCATCTAAATGCCGTGACTTATTTTCAAAAACTGCTGTTAACATTGACAAATGTCACATCACACAGAATGACTCGGTAAAAATTTTAGGTGTCATATTTGACCCCGATCTGTCCTTTCAAACACATGTGAAGAAAATTAGTAGAACCACTTTCTTCCATCTTCGTTACGTTGCTAAAATTCGTCCTATACTGTCTCAGTCGGATGCGGAGATTATAATTCACGCGTTTGTTACCTCCCGTCTCGATTACTGTAATACACTACTCTCCGGTCTCCCGAAGACCAGAATCAAGAGTCTTCAGCTGGTACAAAATGCCGCAGTGGGGCTCTTAACTAGGACAAAGAAGTCCAATCACATCACCCCGATTTTGGCTAAGCTGGATTGGCTCCCTGTTAGCCTAAAGGCCCGGTCACACAGCCTTTCACGGGCGTATCGAGGCTGAATCACGGCCAGAAATTTCTCTGCAGTTTTATACCCGTGGTCCACACGCGGAAAGGACATTGAACTGACGCGATGAGGAAGCGGGACAGTAGCCGGCGTCTGTTTTGCGGGCATACCACGGATAAAGAGCAGGTTACCCAATTTTGCGCATTTTCTACCGCGGGCAACCACGGGCAAAAGAAAAATCGCGAAATTTTACCCGGGATACAGACGCAAACGGCTGTGTGACCGGGCCCTAAGATAGGAGTAACCAGAAGCATAGCTCTCACCCCATTTCTGCATCTGGTTGCTGTGATATATCAATAACTGAATCAAATTTACCAGTAATTATTCATGGTCATTCTCATTTCCTCTCGTTAGCTGGTGAACTCACGTTAAACGTTAGCTAAGTTCGCTGCTTGGCTTCATTTTTATACATTTTAATATTGTAATTTTTTTTTGTTACAGTAGCACAAGCTGACGTATATTAACGGGACTCATACCTACTTAACATAAAATTTGTACATAAAACATACCTTGTAATCAATGTTCGCTGCAAATCCTGGAGTACTTTGATGGTTTCCATTCCTTCTGATTGATTGCAGCTATCCACCGCCGCCTTCTACTGTAAAAGCCAAAATTGGGCCTGGAACTTTGGCGGTTCGTACAGCCAACAGCACAGCAAGCAACCACCATGGTAAAATGTGGTAGTTATATAATTCTGTCAATGCTATTAGTATTTGTTTACACTCTACCGCTCATACAGCTGCTGTATGCCAGTGTCCTAAATGTCTACAATGGCTCGAGTAGGAAACGTGGGACCACGTGCAAAGAGTCAATAGTATATTTTTACCCTCATTAAACCTGGATTTAAAAAGGTTTTTCGTGACCAAACAGCGTTTCAAACCTCCTTGTCTTGTTATACCTGGCAACACTTAGAGTAATAGCTAAGCTCCTTGTTCTCACTTTTGGAGAGCATCAAGTATTCATGGCCATTGCTGCGCAAGGATGTGACATTATATGACCGTTCAAGGCGCTTGCTTCTTTATGCAACTTCTGAAGATTTAATGATACTTTCTCTAGAAACCCGCAATACCTATCAATAAAAAAATCAAACCATTGGAGCCACACTATAATTTGCAATCAAGTTACACTAATTGTTTGAATGATTTTATGCTGAGTGTTTTTTGAGATATAAGTATTAGCACAACTTGGCTGTGTTTCCCCTTTAACTCCTTGTAACCTGCATGAGGACTTGCACATCACAGGGTTAGGACACATTTTTCATAACCCAATATAAGAGCTTTTCAAGCACTTTCAAGGCCAATTTGTTTGCCAAATGTTGCGGCTTTGAGGGTGGACCATGTGATAGAAGCAGGAAACAAAGCATTGGTGCTCAAAGTAAGGATGGCATTGAATAACACAAGGAGGTATAAAGTAGCAAAAAAAAAAAAAAAAGTGGTTACGAAACAATACGTTTCCAAACAAAACAACACTTGACAAAGTCCAAACTAGAAGAAAAAAGACTAAAACCACAAATGGAAAATGCAATGAACATCGTACCAAATGAATGAACAAGAAACCACAAAAAAAAAAACTAATGCAACACAGACAGAGGTAATGAAAAATGACCGGTTTGCTGTCCAAAATGTCCTTGTAAAGGGTAAGGGGTGGTTATTGGACACACCTATGCAGTTTCGAACCCAGTTCACGCCATTCACCTTCGTGGATTCATTATATTGGTACAACACCCCACACTTTGCACCTTGGTTGTTGCCTCCCTACCTGACTTTCCATGTACCAAAAACCTCAGTTACTACACTGTACCTCATACCACCTAAATAGGGTCCTTGACAAAAAAGTTTGGGTAACCCAAAATGTTGATATCATATTGGCCCGATGTTAGCCTAAACAACAGTAGTGGGTTTTAATTATATTAAATTACATGTGGATGTTAAATGAAGACTACAAGAAAAGAAAAACAAAATGATGTTTTGCGTTGGTCCTGTATAAATAGAATTTGGAAGGACCAAGAGAACCAGCAAGATTCAAACTGTGTCGTGGTTTAAAAAAAAAATACAACATTGTACTTCCACTAAAAAATGTGATTAAATACAGTTGTGTATCGTGCAACCGACTAAGTAAGAATCCCAAACTGTTAGTATCATGCGACAAGATACTAGGGAAAAAAAAAATGGAAATTTTGTGAAAGAATTGTTGTAAAAACAAATGACGTTTGTAGGCCAAACAACCTTTGCAATGATACATTAGTCAATTCATTCAAAAGTGAAAAAAAAAATTGCATTGCGGGAAACTCAGCCAAATGTAAAGTGATGTCAAGTTTTGGATATGTTTGATAATGACCCAGTTGCCACACTTGGGATTGCTGTTGCTCACTGTTGTTTCAAGCGTTGCTCACCGACTTTGTGTGAACGCTCAGACCTGTGGAGAATTAGAGGGAACATAGGTTTAGACGTATTATGATAAAAATCCACATGACAAACTAAATAAGCCAAAACATCAGAAGAGCACCAAAAACTATTTAACTGAGTGAGTGGTAGGGATGGGTGGAGTTATGCAGTGCTGCTCCATCCTGTTTTTTGCCGTCATCTCAAAATATATGGTGTGGCTGTTTCCAACTTTCTAGTTTTGCTTATTTGTCAATAAAATCAAAATATTTTACTTTTGTGGCTCTTTGAAAAAAAGGTTCCTGACACCTGAAGTAACCGTTAGCATGCAGTCGTTAACATTTACTCATTAGTACTTAGATTAGTTAGATTTCATGGACACTTGAAGTCACAGCATGCTAGCTCCCAATAACAAAGAGATTGCTGATTTGCAAAACAAATAATAAGATGCATTCAGGGACAGCCTAAAATCACAGCTACTGTAATGAGATAGTTTAGCTCCCAGTTCACTTAACATGTGACTTAAAGGTTCTTTTACTAACATACAAATGTTTGCATGGACTTGCGCCCGCTTATCTCTCAGATTTGGTTTCCCTTTATGTTTCTACACGGAGCCTCCACTCCGAAAATGCCGGTCTACTTGTGACTCAGAGAGCCAAGAAGAAGTCTGCAGGCTCAAGAGCCTTCTCCATCTAGGCCCCGGTGCTGTGGAATGCTCCAACTCCGGAGATAAGATCTGTAACCCCAGTGGAAGTTTTTAAATCTAGACTTAGTAGATAGTTTGATGATGATGGCGGCGCACATGGACGCAGCGGCTCACAGCTCTTCAGGTAATTTTCTATTTATTACTGTTCTCTTGTCTATTTTGCTTTCTTTTCTGGACACATGCGTGGCCAACAAAACCTGTAGTCGGGATTAGGGTCTGCATCTACATTTTGACACATTTTATGCCACCTTTGATACCCCGCAAGAAATTTAAAGGGTTGCGGGATTGCGGGGATGGCGTAGGGATCGCGAAAAAAAGCGGGGGCTGTCGCTCGGGCCATGGTGCTAAGCTACGGGAGCTACATCGGCGAAACGGCAGAGAATGACACGATAATGATGGAATTGTGCCTAATTCCACCAATATTTCTTCCTTGCCTATCAACTGACGCCTGAGTCTCCACGCGTCCGAACGACAAAATCTTGTGGCGATTTCTACAAAGACTTCAGCTAAGTTCAAAGATTCATCAAAGCTAAGATTTGGTCTTTTAAATATTAGATCGCTTGCTCCGAAAGCACTACTTGTTGATGATGTTTTTCATGATCACAAACTTAACATGATTGGTCTGTGCGTACCGTTAAATGAGGCTTCTCCTTTAGACTACGTGAGCTGTCATGTAGCACGCTCTTTGAAGAAGGGTGGCGGTGTTGCGCTTATTTCTGAAAAAATACTCAAACTTACTCCCCTCGCCTCTAATAATTATTAGGCATTTGAGGCTCTTGTCATGCGGTCCTCTCTTAATATCAATTTTTGTAATAACTATTTATCGCGTACCAGGACCTTACTCAATTTTCTAAGATGAATTCCCCGAACTGCGAACTGTTGCGTTTCGGTCTCCAATTGCCAAGATTGGTTTTAATGAACTGATTGATTCGCCAACTCATTAAAATGGAAACACACAGAAATACACTTGGTTCTGTCTCGAGGATTTTCAACCTCAAATGTGACGGTTTTACGGTGTACTAACATTATTTCTGATAATTTAGTTACTGTATTTTCCGCACTATAAGTCGCACCTAAAAGCCTTAATTTTTTTCAAAAGCTGACCATGCGCCTTATAATACAGTGCGCCTTATTTATGCATCAACATTAAGTCGCAAAGTCTTCCAACTAACTTGCAGCCGCCGACTAGATTTTTCCCCGAACGCCAAGTAGTCCACGTTGTATGCTGGGATTTATTTACCGGCGTTTCATTGGCTAACCAATGTGTCAATCATCATTTGAATCGATCACTATTGGCTAAAGTTATTCGGAGGTCAAGGGGCGGATCCTTTTTGTCATTTACAGGCTGGCATTGGCTAAAACGGCAAAACAAAGTCTGCAATTGGCCGAAAAAGATGTGTCAATCATCAGTTGAATCGATCACAATTGGCTAAAGTTATTCGGAGGTCAAGGGGCGGATCTTTTTTATCATTTACAGGCTGGCATTGGCTTAAACAGCAAAACAAAGCCTGCAATTGGCCGAAAAAGATGAATGTGTATAGCACGTGGCTGACGGCATACAGAAAGCATTTTTTACTCTTCTGTATTTGTAAATATTATATTCTCCTGGATTTACTACACTCACGGATATAAGAGGACATTGGCTTCACATTATTATGAACACAACGACTTCGGTGAGCTATTCCAGGTTTTATATTATCCCTGTATCTTGTTTCAGACTGAACTCGATGTTTCTGTGACAAGCGGTGCAGATAATGGATGGAATGGAGTGTCTATTTTTAAATTGAACTTAATTCCAAGTTTTTATTGTCATATGCACAGTAAAGTTGCGAGCGAAAAAGAAAATAGAAACTATGGAATGGTTGGCATTTCTTGAATCCCAAGAATTTAACCTTCCGAATTATGGAACGATGCATTTGAGCGACATCGTACGGACACCACATCCGCACGTGTTCTTGACACGTATTTGTGTCTTTGCAAGCTTTCGGAATGCTAAGGGGGTAATAAGTTCTGACTGAGCTATCTGACTGTTTTGTCGACGTTCCCATTGTAGCGCCTTATAATCCGGTGCGTCTTATGTATGTCAAAATAGGACCAAAAACTATTTTTTTGGGGTGCGCCCTATAACCCGGTGCGCCTTATAGTGGAGAAAATACGGTACATTTGAGGCGCTGGGTACATGTTGTATTAAAGAAACAATAGAAGACAACTTCGGAAGACATAGCCAATCGTAGCGTGGGACGGAAGCAGGTCGAGTTTACCGGGACTGAAGAGAAGATCGTAGCGTGGGACGGAAGCAGGTCGGATCGGAGGCAGGCAGGCAGAATCAGGTAAACAAGAAGGCACGGGTAATCGGGAGAGTCTTACGGGGTACAGAAGTAATCCTCAACCAGGTCTCGGCGTAGCGTGCTTAAAAAGGGAACATAAACCAATGAGGAAGCACACTCCCGCGCGTCAGATGATTACCCCAGGTGGCTCCACTTGGGTAATCATGACACCGGGTCCCGTTGAAAATAATCCAAGGAAAAAAAAAAGTATATTTCCAAAGGTAAGGGTGGGGAAAAATATGTATCCACTATTGTCCGCTGCGTCCACAAACACGTCTCACCTTTACTCCACTTCCCGTCAGCCCCCGTTGTTTTCGTCCCTTCTTTTTGATTTGCCTGTGGAAAACATATCAGAATAAGTCTCTAAAATAATACATTACAAAAATATACAGTTGCAAATACATATTATACATGGTTACACATATTTACAAAGAAAGACGGAACACCGAGAGAAGTTTCAAAGCTTTAATAATAATATTATAACTTTCATCCCAAACCGTGCCTGTGAAGGGTAGTAAAATGCTACTAGCAACACGTTCGCAACACAGTAAACGGGTCTGTTAAAACAAAACATACCGTACATGTAGAAATCACGGTAAACCGTCCTCATCTTCCTCCTTATAACTGACGTCTTTAAAGTTGTCTTCCTTCAGTATGGGAAAGAGACTTTGTCATAGAGACGTCAACCCACGCTCCCTTATTCAAAAACACGCTAGCAACACGCTCGCAAAGTAAAGTTTATGTGCAGTAACTCTTGTTTCCTTCTTTATCGGACTGCTCGATTGCGTTTAGCTTGAAAGCTGCGTCATGTGCCTTTCTTTTTGCAATTTGCATGATGAGGATATGTCTACGCTAATTTAATTTGTGCACAAGCTAAGAATTTGCAGTCTTCCTCGGCGCATATATTCCACCGGTCTAAATCTTACCTTTTGTACTGGAGCGCCACTGTTAGAAAAATTACATAAATTGGCCGCATCACTGAATAAGCCGCAGGGTTGAACGTTTGGGGAAAAAAGTAGCGGCTTATAGTCCGGAATTTACGGTATTATAAACATATCACTCTCCTCAGGTGTAGTTCCGGCGGCTTTTAAGTCTGCTGTTATTAAACCTACACTGAAACGACCCAACCTCATCCAGAAAGGTTATGTTGCTGTGTTAAATATGGTGAAATTACATCTGAGCCTGTGTTACCTGTGGTGTTCCGCAGGGTTCAGTACTTGGCCCCCTTCTTTTCAGCATTTACATGTTCCATCCATCTATCATCTGCACCGATTATCCTCAGTAGGGTTAAAAAAATGAATGGGCCCAGTCGTTCCAGATGGCAAAAAAAGAGATGCCTTCAGGGACTGTCTAAAATATTGGCTTCTGTAATGACAGTAATACCATTGTGAAATAACAAAGTAATTACACAGTAATAACACAGTAATAACAAGAATAATAGGGCCTGTTTATTTCGTATGAGAAAATGATCTTGTTAAAACCGTGTCTACGACTACGTCGCCAGCCCAACCCATTGCCATGTGCCCACAGCACTGTTGGGAAGGAGTTAGCCTGGCAGCGGCCAGGCCTAACTAATAAATACTGAGTAAATAATGACCAAGCCGTGACGATAATGCATTGCTGTTGATGTTGGGTAGGTGATCAGAAATAAATGAATGAATCAACAGTTGCTGTCAGTGATAGTTGACAATATGAATGGGAAAATTTACTCCACAACTGAATTTTTTTTTAAATTTTAGATATTTTAGCTAATTCAACTTTTTTTTCAGTATCGCAATGATTTAGTTGATGACGCATCTCCTAATCCGTCAGATTGATAAGTGATTAATTATGAACAGTGGCATCTCTACACACGAGAATTTCGATACCTGGGTTATTTTTATTATTATTTTTTTAAAGTCTTGCTCTCTTTAAGAGGGAAATTTCTGTTTACAAGCATTCCCAAAGGCTACTACTAAAGTACGCTCACAGTTCGTGGCCACTCAACATTTTGCGCATGTGCTTCCCGCCATCAGGTGCCTGATTCTGTGCCTTTGAATATACTTGTAGAGTAGAGTGGAACCTCGGTTTTCGAACGACTCTCAGTTTGAACAAATCGGAGTCCGACCCAAAATTTCGAGAAATTCTTGTTTCGCTCTTCGGTCAAAAAATCGGAGTTCAAACGCCGGAAATGCGTTAGTGCGTACGCCAGGGTGCGATGCTGAGCGGCGTACGGTTGTAGATCGCTCTTTTCGTAACCAACTGTTATCGCGTGCGGACATGCTTCATTTTGCTTTCGCTTTTAATATAGGTGTACGAAGTGTTTTAGCCACTAATTATGCCTCCGAAGAAAGTCAGTGCAAGCAGCAAAGTTGCTACAGGTGAAAAAAGAAAAGTAGTGCGTACAACTATTGCATTTAAGAAAGAAATAATAGCAAAATATGAAGGAGGTGTGCGAGTGTCTGATCTTGCCTGCGCCTTCTGCTGACCACCACAAAGGTAAGAAATCCTATTCATAATTCTTTTTTTTTTTTTTTTACACGTTCATGTTAGCGTAATCTTTCCTACAAAGGATTACGGTTATGCGAACGTATGATTGGCCTGGGTTAGCTTTAAGTTTACGTTAAACATTTAAGGTAAACATTCAGGGTGTTGGAACGGAGCCCAACATTGAGGGTGTTGGAACGGAGCCCCCTTTCCAATGAACTTGTTGTGGAGACCCGGGTGCTAAATGACTTGTAAACGACCTAATTGTTTTTTTTTTACACGTTCATGTTAGCGTAATCTTTTATACGGAAGATAAGTATAACGCAAACGTACGATTAGCCTGGGTTAGCTTTAAGTTTACGTTAAACATTCAAGGTAAACATTATTTACATTATTTTCAATGGGAAAAAAGATTTTGGTGATCGAACAGGGTTCTGGAACGCATTATGGTAGAGAACCGAGGTTCCACTGTACCTGTATTCTGTAATATGTTCGTTTTGATGTCATCACTTTAAACACATCTTATGGCATCTCCTTTTTGCTCTTTTGTCATGAGTTCCTGAAAGGAAATTGATAAGCTTTCTGAGAAAAAAAGGGGAATGATGACGATTGAAACAAGAAATGATAGAAAACCTTAAGCACGGTGTTCCTGTGAGTGACTAGCCAAGGAGTACAATCGTGAAGCAGAGAGAGCTTTGCTCCATTAAGTTTGTAGGGATGTTATATTCCTGTTCGGAAAAAAAGGCGAATATGAGGAAAAAAAAACAGAGAAGCTGGAGTCTACAAATAAGATAAAAAAGGTGCTGATCAGTGGGAGGAAGTTGCTGCGTTTGTTGAAAAAGAAAACATCCAGAAAAAGTGGTCCCGACATGGAACAGCTGTCCTAAATGACACTTGACTTAGGCATTTTGATAACATTTTTAAGCGAACAAAGTGTGATCTCCTAGGAAAGGTTTTTTCTCTTTTTTCTTTTTTTTTAACAGATGTAGAAAGTGATAGCGTTGCAAGTCCAGCTTAAGTGATGAATGAAAATTGAAACAAGCAAAAAAAGCATTGTGATGTAAAAACAAAATATGTGTTTGTTCACTTACAGATGCTAAAATAATATTTAAGTTTGTTTTAGTGATCAGGAATATGTGTTTTATAGCCAATAGGATTCACTTTGAACTTTTCTGGAGGTCGAAAAGGGGCCAATTAAATTTTAATTACCGTATTTTCCGCATTATAAGGCGCACATAAAATCAGATTTTTTTTAAAAAGCTGACTATGCGCCTTATAATCCGGTGCGCCTTATATATGGATCAATATTGAATTGCAAGGTCTCGCAACTAAGAGAAGCAGCCACCGACTCCATTTTTCGCGTAGAAGAAGTGCGCTGTGCATACTGGGAAATATTAAACAGCGATTCTCTTTTATTTGTGCGTTTGTATAAAGACTCTGAAATGGCTCCTATTAATCAGTCACGCAGTAGAACACAGAAATAGAGCAGCAGCAAGAGAGTTTAACATTAATGAATCGATGTTGCGGAAGTGGAAGAAGCATGAGGATGAGCTGTTTATGTTTTACATTTTACAGTTATTATGTTATTGCTTTATTGTTATTGTTTTGCACTTGTTATTGTTTTTGCACATTACAAGTGTCACTATATTGCGATTGGACTAACGTTTAATTCACCATAACAGTATCAGACGTTTTTTTGCGTGTTGACTAAATGGAGGAAAAGTAAAATGTTATGCCTTGCTGTAGTACAAAGATGTTAAAGATGGGTCATGAAAATGCTTTACCTCAGAGAAAATAATAAAACAGCTGTTTATTCGTTTTGGGAGTGAATGGAGTTGTGGAAAGCTTGTTTGTTATCTATTAATAAAGTTTGACTGACCTATCTGACTGTTTTGTTGGCATTCCCTTTAGCGCGGCACCATCTAATGGTTCCATAACGTAACTACATCCTCTACTGTCGCCATGTCAAGTCACATTTATTAATATGGCCCTTAATCACAAAAATGTCTCGAAGAACTGCACAGGATTACAATTACAAAATTGCACATTTACCTGATCTTAAACCAGCATGCACTTATAGCGCCTTATAATGCGGTGTGCCTTATGTATGGAAAAAAAGTTTTAAAATATATCATTCATTGAACGTACGCCTTATAACACGTGTTCCTTATAGTGCGGAAATTACGGTATTTCATATTAAGAAAATCTACTCGTACAAAGCAATTTGGGCCAAAGTACAATCTTGGAACGAATTTAAGATCTTATGTAGAGGCACCACTGTAAATACATTTATCAAATGTATACCGTGCCACATATTTCAACACTGTTTTAAACTTTCTGAGTTTAATTTAAAATAATTTCTATTTCTATATTCATAAACCAATAAAAACTCATCTTTGATTTGCAAGAGAGTGCAATCTGAGCTACAAGCACATTTCTGCTTAGGTGGCTAATGCTTTCATGGCGAGTAATTATACATTTTGGAGCAGATGGTTAAAGGAGGACTTTTTCACGACAACTAGTCATTCCGTCTGTTATATCATGTTCCATTCACGCCTCAGTTGCCCTAGCAGCACACATTAGTTAATGAGATCATCAGAGGAAATGCCCTCGACAGCATTCTAATTTAAGCTGTTGTTGGGCAGAGAAGGAGGGATCGTGCTTATGCCTTGATTTTAGCGTTTGTTTCCTCTACTATTTCATGAGCATCCTCCTTCTGAATTATAACATGTTGGCCACCAAAATGTGTATTTACCCTTGCCAATTTATCTGACCTAGTATTCAAGGTTCACAAATTCACAAAATTTAAACTTTTTCACCCACAAATCAAGTTTTTAGTTTATACCTCCGAATTCAACAGTAGTTCAATGTTTTGCCTTAGTGTGGTCGCTTGCTAAAACTAGCCTACCTGTTGGTAATTGGCACCTTGCCACAGAAATTACATCAACCGACAATTCTTTACACACAATTGTTTTACACACTAAAACACTAACTAACCGATAGCAGCATCAGCCATGCAACTAGCTGCTCATTGGTGTCATTAGGGATTCAGTGTCTTGCCCAAGGACACTTCAATATATAACTTGGAAGAGCAGTAATCGAACCTGCGATCTCTTCATCCCAAAACGAGCGCTTTACCTCCTGAGAGCTACTGCCGCCACAATCTACCATAGAATCAATTACAAAATCCTGTACTTTACCTACATGCCTATTTATGACCTTGTCCCTCTTACCAGACCATCGCACGCAAGACGAAGCTCCACATTTACCTCCTCGCCGTACTCTCTATCCTGCTTCATGGCTCAGAAACACGGCCCCTGAACGACACCCTGGCCACAACAATCGACAGTTTTGATAGCAGTGCTCTAAGAACCATTGAGAACATCAGGTGGCCCCAGCGAGTCTCCAATGAAGAGCTCAGAGCCCGCACGGGCCAGCCCCGAGCATCTTCCTTGGTCGCACAACGCCGCACCCGCTGGTTTGGCCATGTCCTTCGTCTACCACCAGATCATCCGACAAGATCCATTCTCTAGTTTGACCCAAAGGCCGCAGACTGGAGACGACCACGAGGGAAACCCCGCACTCGATGGCTCGATGTCGTTGCGGGCGACCTCCAACAACACAGAGTGGCTGTAGAGGATGCAGAACAGCTGGCACAAGACCGCCAGCATTGGAAAAACCTGGTTCATCTGGTCGGCTCAACGCAGAGGGACTGGACCCCCCGACCTTCGCTGGAGCACCAAAGAAAGAAAGAACAAGCAGTAGTCGCTAGGTCCAGAGGAAGTCATTTGGACCAGCGCCTTGAAAATTATCACGGCATGTAAAAGTGATCACAAGTAAAAGACGATATAGGTACATCTACAAGTGGACTGAGAGGTAAACAAACCCCATCAATGCGGCATTTGCGCCATTCACGCCGTACGAAAAAAGTTAGCAAAGGCTCAAAGAAATAACCAATGCTGTGACTAGCTAAAAATGTCTAACAGTGTCTAACCCAAAAACTGCGTTATGAATTAGAGGCTTTTCATTTATCCAAGTTAGTAGGCGAAATGTCATTTTATCTATCTACCTTGATCATATGCCTCAAGAGGGGTGACCAACAGCAAGACAAACACACACAACAACAAATAAAACAAAAAAAGGAAACAAAATAGCAAAAAAACACACAAACATTTTTGGACCATGTCCAACCCAAATGCACAATCACCCAAGCAAGTTAGGCACCTCTGCACCTAAGTTGGTCATGTTTTCGTCCCTACAGATAAAACGGGACACAAGCAAGCGGCCATGTTACTCGGGTCAGGGTGACACAACACACTCTTTTCAACAGCAGGGCCCGACAGAATTTACTGGATTACTTACCCCTGCCGCATCATACAGGTGCCCGGCCCATCCCTTAGAATGCGTCCAAATATCCCACTATCCTTTTACAACACCTCTCCACTCATTCCTATCAGCAACAAGCGCTCTAGCTTAGACCTCTTTCATGCAGTGCACTCATAACACCATTCATCCACGTCAATCGTGGCTTTCCTCTTGGTCTCCTTCCATTTACTTCTGCTCTATAGATCCTCTTCAACATTTGCTCCAAATCCTCTCCATGTGTCCAAACCAACCGAGTGATCTCTTATCCACACGCTTGCTCAGTTCCACTACTACTCCAGTTCTGTCTCTCACAATTTCATTTCTCAATCTATTCAATCTTGTCACTCCTAACATACTCCTCAAACACTTCATCTCAAAAACATTTAATTTCCTTCTCAAATCTGTGTTCAGGCTCCAAGCCTCTGCACCCTACAACACAGTCGGCACAATCACACTCTTGTACAGTCCCCTCTTAACATCCATACTCAGATTCTTGTTGCTCATCACTCTCCTCAGAGCACCCAAAACCTTGCTTCCTTGATTCATTCTGTGCAATACCTCACACTCCAGCCCACCAACAGCAGTCACTTCACAACCCAAGTATTTAAAGCTTTCATCTTCCTCCAGCACCTGTCCTGCAACCTTACAGTATTTCTAACGCCATGCCCACTCCATCAGGTGAACACTTACCTTACCCTAACCCTAATCCGTTCATACTCTTCCCCTATCCTCTCTATAAACTCTCTTTCCTTTTCTGCCTTATTCAACTCTGACATTTTTACCTCTTCCCTCACACTCTTATAACTAGCCCTCCACAATCCATCGATTCTCAGTTTTCCTTCCACATAAAAATGATCAGACATACTACTCATTTCACCTCTGTAACCATGCACATCCAACAATATACTGAACATCCCTTTTCCTAACCACTACATAATCCATCTCACCACCATCCACTCTGACAAAGGTATACTTATTCACGCCCCTCTTTTTAAACAATGTATTGGCAATCACCAACTCATTTTCCACACATAACTCAATCAATTTCTTCCCACCTTCATTTCTTCCTGGTATTCCATATCTACCAATCACATTTTCAAACATTCTATCACCCACTCTAGCATTTAGTTCTACCACTTTCCACCCTTCTTTCGCACTCGCTACACAGTCGGACAAATTCTTCCAGAACTGCTCTCTCTCCTCAGCACTTCTTTCTGAACCAGGTCCATATGCACTTATAAACATCCATACTTCTACACCCCACTTTAACCGCACCCACATCAATCTCGAAGATATTTCTTTCCACTCCACTAGTTTTTCCTTTGCTTCTTCACTCCCAAGCACAGCCACTCCTTCACTAGCATGTCCACCCGTAACTCCAGACTTTATACCATACATACCTCCAAGCTGTAATTCACCCTTTCCTTTCATCATTGTTTCACTCAAGGCTAACACATCAAACTTCCTTTTAGTCATCATCCTTCCCATCTCCTCTTTCTTCCACTGAGTCGCTTTACTTCCACATTCTCTCACATTTAGTGACCCTATAACTAGGGTTTGCGAGACCTATCGGTCTCCTGCCCCCTTTCTTTCCTTGCTGTCTCTTAGGGAGTAGAGATAGAGAGGATCCCCAGTCCCCTCGCTCCCTTCACTTTAGTCACCTCTTACGACACGCAGCGGACCGCGGTGGGAGAATTCTCTCGCCTCTCAGGGGGAGAGGGCCCCACACCACAGGGCATGTTATAATAAGAAATTTTATAATAAGTTATAACATAAGAAATTTTATAATAAGAGTAATAAATAGTTGTAGCACTAGTGTTAATAAGTAAGTAGGAATAGTGGGTTTGAACTAATACTTGAATACATTTCTTGCACTGATGAACATGCTGCAGTAGCACATAGTCAATTTTATATGACACTAATTGCAGACATGTCATGTTTACAGCCTTAAAAGTATGTAAATCTCTTTTTATAGTGTGTACAATTATTTACTGTTGTTGATTACTTTGTTTGGGGTGGGTTATTTCAAGTGCATACATTTTATCTTTTGTACTGTGCAAATGTTCTTGATTTTTTTGAGAGTTAATTATTTCCTTTTTTTTCAAATGCCATTTATGTTAGATGTTGTCTTTGTTTGGTTATGAAGACATGTCAAAATAAACAATTGGAATGTTATTTTGTGATGTTTTATTTTGAAAATTCTCATGAACACTAGTTTAAGCCTAAAGTGCTATCTAGTGCATTTCATAGGTGGGTAGATACTTATATCGACTGAAGAATTGAAAAGTAAAAACTGGTCATAGGGGGTGGGGATGCTGGAGGGGTGGGGTTGGGGGGCGCTAGTAATACACAGGGGAGTCAAGGGGGCGCAAGCCTGCAAAAGTTTGGGAACCATTGGCCTAATAGATTAAGACACAGGCAGCATTTGCTTCTTCTCTCAAAGGGGGCACTGACATAAATGATTCTTGTTCCATCTCTTTCACTCACCATTCATGCACTCCGCTTACATGCATCTTCGCCATTGAACACGCAACGGCTTGGAAAAAATAATATGGCTTGTCAGTGTCAAGAGCAGAAGTAGGCAAACTACGGCCCAGGGACAACATGGGGGTGTCAGGCTTCATTTATCATTTACCATCCCAATATCTATAGTAAATGAAGTATTTCAAATAAGATATGTTTTGTTGGTGCCAACGTTATCCTTTAGTTTGTCTACAAGAAGAATAATACTACTGAAATACTATAATGGAAGCACTCCAAAACTACTGCAAAAATACTATAAAAATACAACTACAGCAATATTATAGAAATACTAAAGAAATATACAATAATACTAAAATACAAAAAAAACTGAAATATTACAACAGAAATATAACACAACTACAAATACAGTAATACTACAGATATACTCTAAAATATATATTCTACAGATGTACTACAAAAATCCAATTGCAGAAATACAACAAAAAACTCTATCTTGTTTTATTCAATACTTATCTTCCAGTTCTCCTTATACATCAAAAATATATTTTTTGGGGGTGCACCTTGTTGTGTTTCTTGTTTTAAGAAACAATATTAGCTTAAAATAACAAAAATAGATTCAATGAGGCATTAATTTACAATAAGTGCAGTTATAATAAGAAAAGCAAAGATACTGTGGTCAACAGTATTTTCCATTTTATTCAGAATGAATAAAAAGGCTCGGTTTGGTCAGTGCCCACTCCATCTGTTTGAACATCAACAATCTGTGCGCAACTATTCCAATTTTTCTTTATTTTTTTCTTCATGCTGAGTGCTGGGTGTGCTTCAGGCTGAACTCTATTTTGCATGATTTCCCCTCCTCCTTGGTCATTCCCTCAACCCACATCCTGCAAGCCATCAGTGACAGCACCCCTTTGATTCAGGCGCAGACAAGGCATTTGCAACGCTGAAGAGAATGTGAGCTAATGAAATTGTTAAGTCCGTGTTCACTAGAGTATAAAATTCACATTTGGCCAAGACCGACTGCCATCTGATATTATGAGCTCCGGCGCAAGGAGGGCAAGTGCCGAAATACACTGGACAAAACACACAATCTTTGTGAGTTTTACTGGTAATGACAGAAAGGCTGAAATTAATTGTTCTTTTAATTATTGAAAGATTTTGAATTATAAAATGTCATCAAAGACTGGATTAAATAGCATAAGTCCCATTGATGGGGTCCATTTAGTAAAGAACAGATGGTGAGCGTTGGACAAAATGCAAGGTACTGTGATCTGCCATCTTATTTGTTGTGTTGTTTACTAGTGATGGGAATTTTGTCTCTTTTTAGATAGATAACCGTGGTCTCTTTCGGTTCAGCTCTTCAGATATTTTTGTTGCTTAATTCTAGGAGCCTAAAACTCAGTAGCAAGCTGTGCATGTCACACCGAGGCCTTCAGGTGTGCTGTGTCTTATTTAATCCAACCCTTACTAACTATTTCATGGCTAAGAAACAGCTGCTACACCTACACAAATCTCCAATAATAACCTAAAAGTTGCAAAATAATTTAGGAAAATAGCCTCATTTTACTAAAAAATCATTTATATGTGTGCACACAATCCATCCAATATTTAAATGAATCTCTCAGACAGATTATCCATGGGTTTTTGTTCTATTAAGAAGTTATTTTCTTTTGCCATCCAAGCTAATTCTGAAAGTTGATCCTCTTTTGTCGTATTTCTGGCACACATATTTATCCAATCTAAGCCTAAAATAGTCCGTTGGATAAAGGCAGTGGACACAGAGATTTTTTTCTTTACCATTTCGTTGTGATATTTTCCTTACCGCCCCCTAGCCAATCATAGTTTGTGAAACCGGTGATATTTCTCAAATCTGATTGGCTAAACTAACAGCTTATGGTCACTTATTTTTTGCCTCAGGGCCAGAGTAGGTTGTGAAGGTTTAGGAGTAGATTTCTGACCCTGGCAACACGTAATGGCTGAAACGTGGTTGGTTAAATGCACACATCTGGAATCAGTGCAACCAGGTGAAAAGCAATCAAAAGAAGCTGACAGACAATTTTGAATTATTATATAACTATGAATATAATTACATCCCATGATTCTGATATTTTTTAGGCGAGCAGAAAAGGCATTGCAGGGCCTGACAGCCCACTACTGCTAAAGCTCATTTGACTTGTGGGACAGAGGAGCTTGTGTTCAGATAGGGTTGGGCCAAATTGGGTTTTCAACAAAAAAAACTATGATTAAAAAAAAAATTCCACTCTTCTCAATATATATATCTATTTTTAAATTCCAAGAAATAAATATGATCCAAAAATAAAATGAAAAAAAAACTAAGAATTCATACAAAAATCAATCAATCCATCAATATAATAATCGATCTATAATATGCTTGCACTAAAAGTGGCAGTGTGTATTATTCAGGGCCTCCTGGTGGTTAAATAAAAATCATTCATTAAAATAAAGAATATTGATTTAAATCAGCATAAAAATGCATGAACTACCACATACATAGTCATATTTTTAAATGCTCACAAGTCAAGAAATGTCTATTTATTTTACATAACATGAGCACCACCTAATGGGAGATGAAATACAATAAAATTCGGACTATAGAGGCACCTGATTATAAGCTGCAAGCACCACATTTTGCGGACATTATTGGTTTTGTCCTTACACAAGCCGCAACTTTATATAAGCCGCATGCGCCAACATTTAAACATGTAACGAAGTCACAAGTTCATCCCAAACCTGACTTTAGGTGCCGCGATTATAACTGTGGATACAGTACACAATCTATCCACCACAATCGGCAACATGAACGGAAAAGACAACAAAGAGATTTAACTCAGCTTTACCCCACTTCCCGTCAGCCCGCGTTTGCTCCGCTTCTTCCTTTTTGATTCGCTTGTAGAAAACATACCACAATAAGTCTCTAAAATAAATACATTACAAAAATATACAGTTGCAAATACATATTACACATATTTACAAAGAAAGACGGTACAGTGAGAGAGTTTTCAAAGCTTTAATAATAATAACTTTCATCCCAAACCGTGCCTGTGAAAGGTACCACGACGCTACTCCTAACACGCTCGCAACGCACAAAGCGTAGCTGTTAAAAAAAGCCATACCGCAATTGCTTTGTGTACTATACAGAGCTGGATGTCAACCGTGGTCCTGAAGTCGTCGGCCCGGAATTGCAGTACCTCCGGGAACGGTGCAATTGCACTGATCGCTGCATGGCTCTGTGGCTAGGACCTTGACTCATTCGCTTGGCTGAGAGCAAGTGTCTCGGCCCCTTGGCTTTGACCGATAACGGATAATGGATAATTGATAAAGAATATAGAACAATAAACCTTACCAAATCCTTCCCCCTTCACGTTAAACCGTCCTCGTCTTTCTCCTCACAACTGTCGCCATCAAAGGCGTTTTCTTCATAATCGGAACGAACCTCTGTCTTCTGTCATATGGACAATTCGAACATAAACTAAGAGGATGCAGTCTAACTCGGCCCACAATTCCACCAGTCTTAATTTTAACTTTTGTACTCGAGTGCCGCTGGTGGCCGTTAGAAAAATTACATAGATTGGCCGCTTCACTGAATAAGCCGCAGGGCTGAACATTTGGGAAAAAAGTAGCGGCTTAAAGTCTGGAATTTACGGTAATTGTCTGCCATCTTGCTTTATGGTTACTTTGAATCCCAAATATTAAAGTATTGACTTTTCAACGCAATAAAAAATAAACCTTGAAATACAACAATTAAAAGAAAACAAAAGAAAAAGCTAATCGTGGAACACAGTAGCCCTGAAAAACACAAGAACCATAATTACAAATATTGATGTTTTGGACTGATAGAAAAATAGAACACAAAAAGTTTTGCGCCTTCTGTCGGACCAAAGTTATACTACAATTTTCAGTGTCATAACAGAATTGTGTGCATCCTCATTAGCATTGGTTAACTTAGTTAGTGGCTCATAAACCACATGATACAACAAATCGATGATTTCATTAATTGCTAACACTTTTAATAATCGATTTCAATCAATTATATCGATTAATTATTGCAGCTCGTCTTCTAATAACCGGCTCATAGAGCTGTTTCGTTCATGAAAAACACATCGCTATCATGTACACACGGTAGCGTCTTAGTCTTACTAAAATGCTGTCGGCAAAAATGAGGTCACCACATCTAGAAGCCCCCGCTTGGGTTGAGTTTTGGATTTTAAATGCATTAAAAAAACACAAATTTGTGAATTGCATCAAAGCATCTTAACGTTGAAAGGAATGTCCATTTCAACAGAATGAAGTAAAAAGGAAAAAAACGTATTCTCCTGAAAACTACAAGTATAATTGATCATATTTAAGATACAGTTACATAGCCTTATAGTCAGAGACAGTTGCTTCCACATGGCCATCACCACAAGCATTTTATTTATTGCCTGTTTCATTGAAAAATGGATCCTCGTATCTTATTTATCGACTTATGTGAAATTGTTTGTTGATGTTATATGCTTTTTTACTGTTTTTCATGTAACATATATAATTACACCATTATATAAACTTTGGTCAGTCTCCAAGGATAAAGTTGTAAAGATTTTTGCTCATTTATTCTGACATTCTTTTATGTTATTTTTCTCTTTTAGGTGTTTATTCTGCATTAATCCTGTATAATGTATAATCTTGTTGCAATTTCCACTACATTGTTATCACTGACACTAAAGACAATTCAATTCACAGCAGTTTGTTACAAGACAGTTGTGTAACTATCTATGACAAAAACTAAACAAAAATATTTTTGTCAATGCACATTTTTCACTGGATGAAAGCGAAATTAAACAAAGCAAAAAATACATACATAATTATTAAATATCAGTAAATATTTGTTCTTATATTATTTAATTTTATGTTTTTCTTTCACGTCTCTATTATGTGTGCCATTTCTACAATCTTGTTGCAAAAAATATCCAATATGTTATAAATAGCCCTTTTGTAATCATAAATCTTGGCCATTTTTGCTGTAAAAACATTTCAGCATCATAGAAGTTAGATTAATTTTGTAGTAGTACATACATTTGACATTTGGTGTTGATACATATCAGATTAGTAAATGAAAAACAGACATTTCAAAATAACACAAATGACTTTAGTGTTTACTGTTTACTGGATTGGTTATAACCTCTAACCAAACTCTTTATAAACGCGGAATATGTATTAACTATTTTTCATTCGTTTTTTTCTCCTTTATTCATTTTACGTAGTTCTCCTTTTTTTTCTCCCCTTCCTTATTTTTCTCACTCTTGTTTTTCCTTTTTTTCTTCACGTTCTGTGTTTTCCTCTTTTTTTACCCATTTTACTTTTCTTTTTTCGTTTTAATCATTCACTTTATTTTTTCTCATTTTTCTTTATATTCTTTCCTATTTATATACCTTTGAAAGAAAGAAATCCAGCGCAGATTAGAACAATGTTTTTGTTTTGTTTTATTGGCTTTGATGACTTAGATTAAGTTGTTATCTTACTTTGTGCTATTTTGCACTGTTCCTATCCATGTTCTAGGATCTTTTTGTGTCAAATGGCTGCTGAAAAGATGACACGAAATCTGCCATTTTCCAAAAAATTGCACACACATTTTTAATACGTCAGGCTTGTTTAAAAACACGGAAAGAGCTCTATTGGACTTGGGCAATTGAGTTAAATACAAGGACAAAAAGAGAAATAAAGTACTGTATGTATTAAAAGCAGATAAAATGAGCCAAATCTGGACTCATTTTAATGATATTGATTGCTCCCTAAGAAGAGTGCATTTAATCTTTCTATTGACTGCTGGTCTTCTGCTTTTTGTTTTACTTATTTACTTCATATTTTTTGCTAGTTTTTTCAGAAGATATGTGTCTGAATTGTTTAAAACAGAATTGTAAAACGTTAATTTAAAGGACGCCATGCATCTGTACGAACCCTACATACATACTCGTCTTTTTTACTTCTCATTCAAATATGTTCAACTGTGCCTTATTCTCCATTGCCTTCACAAACCTTTTTTCCTGCAGCCATTTGCTGAAAAGATGAAACCGTGCAGTCAAATCCATTGTTCTTTAGCAGGAGCAGAGTAGGCAGGAAGGGAAGAACCAATGTGGCAATTATCATCAAGCAAGACAAGAAATGATTGCAGAATATGGGCTTTCGTGATATTTCGGGGTAACGCTTCCTGGATAAGAGTGTGCCCAACCGCCCATGGCTTGGTGATGTTTATACGGGCTCAGCTGCAAGTCGCATACATGGCAAAACAGAGCGGCATGTGGTTATTTCAAGGCTGACCTTGTGTGAGTTGCCTCTCGGCATTTCTATTTGATTAAGATAAAATCGAGACTTTTGTTTCTCCCTAAGCATAATTTTTGGATTACAGTACTAAATTTTTTTATGCTGCTAAATATTATTGCACTACTTTTATCTTTACACGATTGTTACAATGCATTTTTTTAAGACTTAGGCCAATCTCTCTGGCAGGGGTGGGTCACTATTTGGAGTAGGGGCCCCATTGGGTTAAACAATGTGGCCAAAGGGCCGATCCTGGAGACCTATTGATTTTTCATTAAGAATAAATATACTTTACATACATAATTCACGTTATATTTATCTATAGTTGTTTTTAAATAGATTAGTTTAGTGGTCGGCAACCCAAAATGTTAAAAGAGCCATATTGGATGGAAAAAAACAAAAGACAAATTTGTCGCGAGCCGCAAAAAATAGACGCCTGTGTGTGTGTATTAGATGTATTGCCCTACAATTTTTATGACTCTGTTGGCAGCAGTGAATCGTGTGAGGAATGATGCACCAAGTGACTACTCTGTTGTAGGATACAAACTCAAGTTTAACGTCATTACAATATTAATGAATTGCAGTGTATTTCAGTGCTATAACAAAATTAAATATATGCAATAAAGAAATCCAATTTTTGATGTAATTTCTATTTTGAGGCTAATGTTAGATACATTGCTTGTAATAGGAGCATTTTAAAACATGCAAGTTGACATGCTCAACACGTAGGTTAAACTACTGGTCTGTAAATAGGACACACTTAAAACAACTTTATTTATTCATATTTTTATTTGTGCATGTTTTGTCAGTAATTCAGTCATTATTCTTTTAAAAGTAAAAATGGAAAACATATTTAAACAAAAATGCTCATTTTCTGTTACAAAATTAAACCTGTTTATTTTTAACTTGAAGATCACTCATTTACTTTTCATATAACATGTACAATAACTATTCTTAAAAATCTAAAATAAATTGCAATGAAAACAGCCGAATTGGTGAATTAATATTTACTCATATACTCATCAGTAAATAAAACATTTTTTCAAATGTAACTCTTTTTCTTTGAATTTTTATCCGTGCAATTTTTTGTCAGTAATTCAGTCATTAATTTTCTAAAAATATATTTGTAAATGTAAGACATATTTAAACAAAAAAGACAATTTTCTTTTACAAAACTAATTTTATTTTAACTTCATATTATGAATTTACAATAACAATTCTTAGATACCAAAAATAAAATGTAATGTAAACATTCAAGTCTTTTGAAATACTCATCATTAAATGAATGATACACATTTTAAACATAACTTTAAATTGGAAAACATGATTTTTTACACAAAAAACAACTTATTTTCATTTAATTTTGATACATATGAATTTTTGGTATTTTGTTTTTATATTTTCCTAATTCGTTTCTGTTTTACGCTCTAAATTTGATATTTAGTTTTGTAGGATTACTGTAGTTGTAATTTTAGTATTTGGGTAGTATTTCTACAGTTGGATGTTAGTAGTATTTATGTAGTATTTTTGGAGCTTTACTGTGTTATTTTTGTAGTATTTCTGTTGTAAAATTTCTGTAGTAGTAATTTTCTATTAATGTACAAGTACTTTTGTTTTATTTCCATTTTGGAATTTTTGTAGTTTATCCATATATGCTAAGTAGTATAGCTGTAGTCGTTGATTTGTACAATTTCTGTCGAAATATTTCAGTATTAGTTTTGTATGATAGCATCAGTGTAGAAGTATTTTTTAATTATTTTTGTAGTAGTATTTTTGTACTATTTCAGTAGTATTTTCGTAGTAGTGCTTTTGAAGTATTTCTACAGTATTTTTTCGTAGTAGTTTTTATTGTTATATATATTTAGTAATGTTGCTGTAGTGGCATTTTTGTATTATTACTGTAGTAGTATTTCTGTGTTATAGATGTTTTTAGTATTTTTAATTTTGGAATTAAAGCAAGATAATGAATTAGGTACCTGTTTTATGAACAAATAAATAAAAACTAACAAAAACAGCGTACCAATGTGAATTACATTTTGCGGGTCCATTAAACTACCGTATTTTCCGCACTACAAGGCGCACCTAAAAGCCTTTATTTTTTCAAAAGCCGACCATGCGCCTCATAATACAGTGCGCCTTATATATGGATCAATATTAAGTCGCAAAGTCTTGCAACTAAGACAAGCAGCCGCCGACTAGATTTTCCCCCAAAGGCGAAGTAGTCCGCGATGTATGCTGGGATTTATATACCGGCGTTTCATTTCCTAACCAATGTGTCAATCATCATTTGAATCAGTCACTATTGGCTAAAGTTATTCAGAGGTAAAGGGGGTGGATGCTTTTTATCATTTACATGCTCGCATAGGCTAAAGGGGCCTAAAGGGGAAACAAAGTCTACAATTGGCCGAAAAAGATGAATGTGAATCACTACGGCATAGAGAAAACATTTTTTACTATTCTGTATTTGTAAATATTTTACTATCCTGGATTTACTACACTCAAGGTTGTAAGAAGACCATGGTTACGTATCATTATTGAACGTGTTGGCTGCAAGAGAACTTAGGTGAGCTATGTGGCTTTATATTTTCCCGGTATCTAGTTTTAGAACGATCTTGATGTTTCTGTGATGAGATTATTTTTAAACTAAATTCAATTCAAAGTGTTTATTGTCATATACACAGTAAAGAACCCTTTTCCTGCACAATAAAATTCTTAC
This sequence comes from Urocampus carinirostris, assembly GCF_059441175.1. Taxonomy (NCBI): domain Eukaryota; kingdom Metazoa; phylum Chordata; class Actinopteri; order Syngnathiformes; family Syngnathidae; genus Urocampus; species Urocampus carinirostris. The sequence continues at coordinate 39,336,174 of NC_142362.1, read as the reverse complement.
TTTGCTGTCCACACAGTTGCCAGCAAAAAATAAAATGGAAACTAAGAAATGTTTGGCATTTCTTGAATCCCAAGACTTTAACCTTCCGAATGATATTTGGAACGATGCATTTGAGTGATTGGTGACTTCGTACAGACACTGTTTCCGTACATGTCTGAGACATGTATTTGCTCCTTTGCAAGCTTTCGGAATGTTAAGGGGGTAATAAGTTTGACCCAACTATCTGACTGTTTTGTCGACGTTCCCATTGTAGCGCCTTATAATCCAGTGTGCCTTATGTATGTAAAATATAGGACCAAAAACTATTTGTTTGGGGGTGCGCCATATAACTCGGTGCGCCTTATAGTGCGGAAAATACGGTACTCATCAGTATAAAAGACACATTTCAAACATAATTTTGTCTATTTTAATTTGTATTTGTGCATTTTGTATTACTTTTATAGTGGATGTCAGTAATAAAAAAAATAAAATGTGACAATGGAAAATATCTTAAAATACGCTCATTTTTGTTCTAAAAATAAATTTATTTTGGTTTGATTTTGATTAGTAAATAAAACACACATTTTGATGGAAATGAAAATGGAATAATATAAAATACCTCGTTTTTTTCTAAAAAATAAACCTATTTTCCTTTGATATTGACACTTACATTTACTACATATTGTATAGTTTTGTTTTTAGTTTTTTTACATTTTCATCCTTACACATTTATTATTTTTTTTACTCTTGCTGAGAGACTAAATCCTCCAATGTATTTATACGATTTGGTTCACATATGACCCTAATGGTTAAGGGAGTCAACCAACCATATTACCAATAAAGCAATTTATTCTTCATACAGGTTTTTAATATATTTGGATTTTTAATATATTTAATATTTAATATTGTTAAACATTTTTACAAAGACAAATATTAGCAAAATGTAAAAAAACAAATGAAATTGCAATACAGTACATTGGAACTCTTGCAACTACTACTACTACTACTACTACTACTACTACTACTACTACTACTACTATTACTACAACAACAACAGATTAATATTATTATTATTATTATTATTATTATTATTATTAATAGGAATAAGAAGAAGGATAATCACAGTGATATTAAAAACAACACTTTGATTTTAGTGTTGTAATAGTACACCACATGTTTGGATTTGTGATACAGTGTACGCAAATTTTGAATAGCTGATTGATTGAAAAATAATGTGACCGAGTATTTTTTTTTTCTTATCAAGTAAATCCCAGTGAATTTATCATCACATCATCTTTCTTTTTTTTGTGCCGGTGTGTGCGTGTAGTGTGTATGCACTGCTGAAATACTGCAGAAATAATACTAACATACTACTATGAAATGACATCGACAGAAATACCTTATTTTCACACTCTAAGCCGCACCTAAAAGCCTTTATTTTTTTTCAAAAGCTGACCATGTGCCTTATAATACAGTGCGCCTTACTTATGGATCAATATTAAGTCGCAAAGTCTTCCAACTAACTTGCAGCCGCCGACTAGATTTTCCCCCGAACGCCAAGTCCGCGGTGTATGCTGGGATTGATTTACCGGCGTTTCATTGGCTAACCAATGTGTCAATCATCATTTGAATCGATCACTATTGGCTAAAGTTATTCGGAGGTCAAGGGGCGGATCCTTTTTAATCATTTACAGGCTGGCATAGGCTTAAGCTGCAAAACAAAGCCTGCAATTGGCCAAAAAAGATGTGTCAATCATCAGTTGAATCGATCACTATTGGCTAAAGTTATTCGGAGGTCGAGGGGCGGATCCTTTTTATCATTTACAGGCTGGCATAGGCTGAAGCGGCAAAACCAAGCCTGCAATTGGCCGAAAAAGATGAATGTGTACAGCACGTGGTTGACGGCATACAGAAAGCATTTTTTACTTTTCTGTATTTGTAGGTATTTTATTCTCCTGGATTTACTAAACTCACAGATATAAGAGGACCATGGCTGCACATTATTATTGAACACAAAGACTTCGGTGAGCTACTCTGGCTATATATTTTCCCTGTATCTTGTTTCAGACTGAACTTGATGTTTCTGTGATAAGCGGTGCAGATAATGGATGGAATGGAGTGTCTATTTTTAAATTAAACTCAATTCCAAGTGTTCATTGTCATATGCACAGTAAAGTTGCGGGCGAAAAAGAGAAACTAAGGAATGGTTGGCATTTCTTGAATCCCAAGACTTTAACCTTCCGAATAATGGAATGATGCATTTGAGTGACATCGTACGGACACCGCATCCGCACGTATTCTCGACACGTATTTGCGTCTTTGCAAGCTTTGGGAATATTAAGGTGGTAATAAGTTTTACTGAGCCATCTGTCTGTTTTGTCGATGTTCCCATTGTAGCACCTTATAATCCGGTGCGTCTTATGTATGTCAAATATAGGACCAAAAACTATTTTTTCGGGGTGCGCCCTATAACCCGGTGCGCCTTTTAGTGCGGAAAATACGGTACTACAAAACTGCAGTAATAATATCATACATAAAAAATACTACAGAATGATTACGACAGAAAAACTCTAAAATACTACTCCAGAAATATTATAATAAAAAACTACAAAAATTACTTCGATACCGCAATATACAACATTTACACCTAGGAGCAATATGGACGAGGCAATTAACCTGACATGTATGTTTTTTTGGGGAATTTGGGGGGAACCGGATTTGATCGAGAAATTTCTATTTATTTTACATAATGTGAGCCGCACAAAAATAGCCCAAGTAACCCAAAAAAAATCCTTGCAAGAGGCTGGGCAAAAAAATTAGGGAAAATTAGTTTTCTATGGTGACTTTGAGTCGCCGCAATTTTCATTCTTCATGTTTTTGGTACTTGTTTTTAATTGCACAAATTGAAGAAACTTTTTTTTTATTAACGCAGCGGCCTCAAACTATCATTCTGGGGCTGCAGTTGGCCTTAGGGAGCATGATTGAGACACCTGTTTTCGAAAATTAGGCCTTTGCTTTTAACACTCAAACTAAAGCAGTGTTTTTCTATCTTTTTTCAGCCAAGGCACATTTCCTTTACTGAAATAATCCCAAGGGACCCCTAAAATAAAATGCAATTCCACATCTAATATATATTTGGTAAGGGACTTCTTTTATGTCTGATTAGAAATGTTCTGAGTGTGTTGAGAGTGTAGGTCACAGAAAATTTCATCAAAAACGTGAAAAATATCTTAGCATATAGAATAACCGTCTCGCTTGATGCAAGCAATTTGAATTCACCTTGTGAACTTTTTTCAACATTGTGAACTTTTTTCAACATTAAAAACTGTTTTCACGTTTATGCGTCAAAGTAGAGGTAATGATTTGAAATCGTCATTTTTATTGTAGCTTAAACTCTCAGCCTAAATTGTTGTTCACGAAAAAGAAAAAAAGGCTTGCCTAATTCACTTCGACCGTGGAAATTTTCTAATAAAGTGGAAAAAATAAATACAAACTATGGCGATTCAATAGGAATAAAGTGTGTATATATATATATATATATATATATATATATATATATATATATATATATATATATATATATATATATATATATATATATATATATATAATAACATGATATTCAAAAACGGTAATGTTTTTATTCAAACATTTTGTGGAGAATCTGATTCTGCGTAACCTTACCCATACCCTATCTCCTGCAGCCCCGGGTCAATTTGGTTTGAGACCTCTGATATATTGGATACACAAATATATAATAATATAAATTATTCCCCCCTGTGGCCCTTTTGGGCACACGACTCAAAAAGTCAGGTTTTGGAACTTTTGAGGCTTTAGTCATGAAGCCGGCCCACTTGCTCCGTGTTACCTCAGCCAAGGCCTCCCGTTTGCTTTCAGCGTGACACAAGCGTGACATTTACACGCTCAGACGAGCTGACCGAGCACTCACCCCTCTCTAAACGCTTTATTTATTGTTGCTTGTGGATCAAACTGCTGCCTGAGTTAACCTACATAGCAGCTTGCCGCTGCAGAGATCTCGTCAACAAGCCTTGATACGGATATAATGAAGCCTTAGAATGGATGATAATTAAGGAGTGCTCGGGCCCATTGACCGAGTCCATTAATGACATTGCACTTGAAAATTGATTGCGCCCCATTCAGTTTAGCCACTGAAGCATAATAGGCTATATTCAACACCTTGCTTGTCCAATGCAAACCAAATGATGTCTAGAAGATAGAATGAGAAAATAATAATTTTCAGTTTTTTCTTAAGTTTATTCAGGGTACCCGCGGATCCTTGAAAAGTCATAAAAGGCATTTAATTCAATCATTCTAAAAATAAGGCCTTATTGGCATTTAAATGTCTTAAATACAATTTTCAAAAGCCTTAAAAATGTATTGATATTTGTTGACCTAAAAAGATTTAGTAACACTTATCCGCTGCCTTTTTCAATAATTCTCTGATTTACATCTCGTGACCACAATAAAGGAACTATCAAAACAGTGATGTGATTTCAGTCAGGCCTTTCAGAGCAGATGCATGTCTTGGGTCTGCCCACAATACACATAGCAATTTCGGACAGAGACATTTACTTTAACCAGGGGTCGGCAACCTATGATACGCGTAGCACTGCAGGCATTGGGTGGGGTTAACCAGTGGCACGCGAGCGCACGGCAAAGTAATAATGATTTCTTTTTTAAATGCGAATCTTTACCTGAAATTTAGACATTTTAATTGCGCGCTGTGTTGTTTAGCGGCTTTACGGTGAACGTGTGTCTGTGCGCTGCAGAGGAGGAGAGATCTGTGTTTTAACCCTCGCACAGAAACACCGGCGCGCGATAAAACCCATGTCCCATAGGATAGAAGTTGTCAAAACGGGAAGAAAAAAACACAGAAGATAGGAGCAGACAATAAAACAATAGGGCAGCTGCTGGAAAAGCCAGCCGCTCGTGGCAGCGCCGTTTTGATTAAAATCAGAAAAATCATCTACAAAATTCATCTTTATTTGATTTCTATATTATTTTTCGCTGTGCAAACAACCTCATGAGCAGAAAAAATAGAATCTGCAAATGTAAAAAAAAATAAGAAAGAAAAGATAGAGTACAATGGCACGCTTTGTGGGAAAAATAAAATTGGCCATTTGTGCCTGCTTTACACTGGACAGGGTTTCACGGCACACTGGTTAAAAAACACTGTATTAAAGTTTAAACAATAAATAAATGAACGAATAAATAAAGGTTTCTTTTCTGCAAGTTTTGACTGTGGCGGGGTCTATTTCGAACGCAACCCCCGTGAAAAACAAGGGAGAACTGGAGCAAACTTCATTTACACAACTTTGAACTCAAAAGAGCTCATTAAATCATGTTGTAGCATATCTGACCTGGTTTAGTTTTTGCTCTCTAGTGCGTGTTTAATGTTATTAGAAGGTGAAAGGTTTCCTGCTTGTAAAAGATGTTATGCCATATCCACATTGCGGCAGTATGCAAACTTTAATTTTAATTTACCTTATTTTGCTTCATTTTTACATGTTTAACAGTAAGTTTTAGCAATCGTAAATAAATTATTTGAAATGTTGAAGAGAAGAGATAAAAATGACTGTCCTAGAACAGATATTACAGTACAGTACATTACTTTGTAAACATGTACAATTGCATTGATTGCTTTTAAACCTCATTCACGGTATCTCAAGCGATAATCTATAGCTGCAGGGAGCATTTGAAGTAAACATAATTTACAGTCCCTCGCAAACAACCGCCATGATAAACTCCACATGAACTCACTCTTATCTTATGGGATGAGTAGATCAGGCCTTGTGCTTTGATGAGGCCAGTGCTCCAATTCGGCCAAATCCACGTTTGGACACAACCGTGATTAAGAACAAAATTGCTGTTGCACACACCCACTTATTGAAAATCTCCTACATATTTATAGTGTCTCATTCCATTTGCAGCAATTAATTTCACGTTCATTAAATAGTATAATAAAGAAGGCTGTCCAAAGTCCGGCCCCGGGGCCGGTTACGGCGCGTGTTAATTTTTTTACTGGCCTTTGTCAAAAAATCAATAACATCTGGCCGCCAGTAAGGTTGACTGCAGTCATTAAAAAAAAGATAAAGGAAAGAAAAGAAAGGGAAAGGTTGACGATGAGGACAGATGCTTCCAGGGCAAGTAAGCGTTTAGTTTTAAGTCATTAATAGTAGCTAATATCAAGAAACACGGAATCCCTGAAAAAAAAACAACAAAGCAATATGTAAAGTAAAAATATTTACTTTTCAGTGCAACAACAAATGTAGTATGAAATACAATACACTTTCTTTACACTTAGCAAATTAAAGTTAAATAAAGGATTTCTGGAAAACAGAAACGTAGTGCAGTGGTTAGCACATTCGCTTAACATGTGAAAGGTTCCCTAGTTCAAGACTGGGTGGAAACTTATGTAGGCCTGGAGAGGATGGGTGCCACAAACCTACACTTGCTCAAAATACACCACAGGAAGTGGTTGAGGGATCCAACTAAAATAAAATCATACAAATATGTAATTTCAATTATTCGCAGATCTACAAAAAAATAAATTAGATAATACTAAACAATTTTAGCTTTAGACACAATGAAAAGATTTAAAGAAAAATAAAACGGAATCCCTGAAAAAAATGTCAATTTTTTAAAATCTGTTACACATAAAAAAAGCCATCAGGAATTAATATGAAGCTTTAAATGCATTATTGTGAAAAATATATCCATAATTTGCATGGGTTCTCCTTCTTTTAAAGGGACAATGTGTATTATTTTCCCCTGACGCACTGGTGTTACCGGGTTACCACCAGTGGGGTTCAGTTCAACCACGCCAACGCCATCCCCCGGGCTTAAAAGTCTCCGCTGTCGCGGCTGGTGGCGTCAGACACCGTCTTGACTTGTCGCTCGCCTCCTGTGTCTGTATGCCATAATATGTGCGAGGTTGGTCTTTAATTTAATTGGTTGTGGTCTTGAGAAAGTCTTAAAAAGTCTTCAATTTGAATGGAAAAATCCTGGGGGAACCCTGGCATATTAGGTTAGTTTCTTTTTATGTTATATTGGCACCTTGGATGCTGTAATATTATGGTACAAACTGAAATTGTTTCGTGTTTGTGTCCATGGTGACCCAAAAATCCAATAAAAATAAAACGAAATTCCCCCCCCCCAAAAAAAAAAATTGTTTTGATTTCAAGACATGACTATATATATATATATATATATATATATATATATATATATATATATATATATATATATATATATATATATATATATATATATATATATATATATATATATATATATATATATATATGTGTGTGTGTGTGTGTGTGTGTGTGTGTGTGTGTACAAAAAGAAGTTCCAAATTAGAAGGCCGGCATCAAGCACGTCTTTCACTTACATTATTTAGAAGCGTTTATTTAGTCAAGTCAAGTGTATGTATGCATGTATGTATATACATACATATATATATATTATATATATATATATATATATATATATATATATATATATATATATATATATATATATATATATATATATATATATATATATATATATATATATGTGTGTAACGGGTGTAACAATAACTTTTGTTTTATTGAAATTCCTGCTGAAATATGTGTATAGTTTTTGGTAAGTGTCCTGCAATGATGAGTCCAAGCCAGCAGAAAAGCTAATGTTGTGACTCATTTCATCTGAAAAACGTCATCATCCAGTCCAGCGTGAATGTGGATCTTTGATGGGACAAGTACACCGCGGTTTATATATATATATATATATATATATATATATATATATATATATATATATATATATATATATATATATATATATATATATATATATATATATATATATATATATATATATATATATATATATAATGTGTGTGTACAAAAGAAGTTAAAAATTAGAAGGCCGGCATCAAGCACGTCTTTCACTTACATTATTTAGAAGCGTTTATTTAGTCTAGTGTATGTATATATATATATATATATATATATATATATATATATATATATATATATATATATATATATATATATATATATATATATATATATATATATATATAATATGTGTGTGTGTACAAAAGAAGTTCAAAATTAGAGAGCCGGCATCAAGCACGTCTTTCTCTTGCATTATTTAGAAGCATTTACTTAGTCAAGTCAAGTAATGTTCACAAGCTCAAGCACAAAAAACACTTTGGAATGTCATTGTGGTTACTGTTCTTCAAGGTCATGTTTTCCCCACGTGAAAAGGTAGAACTGCATTGAAATAAGTTTAAGGCACTTTGAGATAAAAGACCACAAAGCACAATTTCCATCACACTTTGCTGTTAAAGGATCAGACCAGCCCGGGTTCATGAAGAGTTGAATGATGATGATGCATAGTCGTGAAAGCAGGTGACGGTGATGGCCGCTTGACAGGACAGTCTGCATGGATGGCGCTGCCTCCTCCTGCCACGCTAACCCCTGACTGAACTCGTGATGTGTCCCAAAAAAAAAAAAAAAAACATTAAGGCTACAACTTTAGGCTACAATTCTTCATTAGTGTTAAAATTATGTACTATTATTGTTAATTGACATTTGATAATATTTATGAAAATGTATTGGGTACTTGTCATTGTACTAAAAAAAAATCTTTAAATGAGAAAAAGTATTTTAAGAATATTTTTTCTAAAACGACTGGACAAAAGGTAGGCACGGCGGATGGTTGTTAGCACGCAGCCCCACGGTGTCAAGTGTTCAATTCCAACTACTGTGCCCCCCGCCTGTGTGGCGTTTGCATGTTCTTCCCATTCCTCCAGGAACTCCCATTTCCTCCCACATCTAAAAAACATGCAAGTCAGGTTGATAGGTGACTCCATATTGTCCCTAATTGTGAATGAGCAAGTGAGTTGTATGTCCCTGTGTGCCTTTTGACTGGGTGGCAACAGGTTGACAGTGTCCCCAGCCAACAGCCCAAAGATGACTGGGATATGCTGTACTTGACCAAGACACGGCATACGCCACACGAAATTGTGTCCCTACGACCCTAGTGGTTAAGGGATGCAACCAAATACATGTGTATATATATAACACATTGCACAACATGCATTGCATCACTTGAGGCTTGCATATGTTTGTTAGAATACAAACTTTGTACAGTTGACATTACTTCCTTTTGCTTTTGTGACATATTAAACTCTCTTTGTTTCATATATTTTATTATTTTGTATTTTACATCTACAGTCAAATTGTTTATGGATTTAAATGAATAAATAACTAGATGGACGAATCCAAAAACATTATACCATCAAAAAAACAAAAGCATACAGAAATTAAAACAAGTTCCATACAATTTGAAATAGGTTCCGTAAATACATATCTAATTCAATAAAATGGCTCCCTCAAAAACACATTGATAAATAAACATCTAGATGAATAGATGTGAAATGAAGTCCCCAACTGGAGTTTGAACTTGGCACAGGTGTGGTCAATTATACTGACCCCTTTAAAAGGACATTTTGAACAGGTCATTGTCATTACATTGAACAACCATCCCAGGTTTGTTTGTTTCCTGGTTTTCTTTGATACTTTGCTCTTCGCAGTTTCTATTTCTAGTTTGAACTATTTCAGGTTTGTTTTTTGTTTCTGGTTTCTTGTTTGGACATTTTGTTAGATGCTTTGTGCCCACTTCTTTGTTGCTACTTTGATCCTGGTTTTGTTCATAAATACTACATTATTTTTAAGCACGTGTGCCTTCATTTCCAGCTTTCCCTACACGGGTCCATTCATTTACCATCAGATCATAACAGGTCCCGAATGCAGTTACAGCTCATTCTGCCACCGTTGGTGGCACAACCACCTCACAGTTGACTGACTCTTTGTTGGTTTTTTTTTTGGTCCATTTTTCCTAAACTGGATGTAAGACAAAGCTACTGCTGGCATAATTTTTGGGAATGCAGCCATTGGTGAGATTTGCGAAAAGGAGGGCTTTACAGGCAGATATTTTAATCTCACTGCCTGTTGTTGAATGTAACATGAAAGCAATTTGCACATGTGATTTTCAGTTCTTAGAAAATAACCAACACTTACATTTGTGAGTTATTGCTGTGCAAGGTTCTAAGCCCAAATTATAATTGTATCTCTTTTGATAAAAACAGAAGACGGCAATATTTATCTACAAATAGACCAAAAGGACTTGAGTTGTGCCGGGACGCAACACTGACAACCTTTCCAGGATTTGCAGCAAACATTTTTTTACAAAGAACATTTGATGTATTTCCAAGCAATTGTTTGTTAAGTTGGTACGAGACACGTCAAAGACACTCAAAATAATAAGTTAGCTAGGGCTAACTACCTATGTTAGCACTGTTGCCATTACTTTCTACTTTTGTTATTACCCAGGGATTCAAAAAACAGTAATCTTACAAATGTCACATGTACTAAAAACTGTTATGTGCTCTACCATAAAGTTTGCAATATATTTTATATATATATATATATATATATATATATATATATATATATATATATATATATATATATATATATATATATATATATATATATATTATACCGGAGCCATATCCCCCTAGTGGGAGGTGGTCAAGAAACATTCCTGACACTTTCTGGGAGATTGATACGGATCCCAGCCCCCTCGCTCAACCCAACTGATGTGTTGGGAGTCATTAGGTGAGCAAACCCCTTATTCCAACCCCTAATGCCAAGCACCAAGCAGGGAGGCAATGAGTACCAATGTTGTAAGTCTTGGGTTGTGTCTCGGCCGAGGCTTGAACCAGCAACCTCCCAGTCTCAGAGCGGGCGCCTTACCCCCAAGGTCACCGAACTGGTGGCCACCGAATATATATATATATATATATACACAGATAAAATATAAGTATCTCCTGCCAAGGATGCCAGTTTGTTATTTTGACTATGATTGTGCATTGTTGTTCATTGTTGTACATCACTGTCAGTATCGGCAAATCATTTTGCTGTTCTTTGAATTTCGAACCTTTTAGGGCGGATCTGTTTTTTTAACCTAGGACATGTAATAAAAGGTCAGGACCTGGGGAGGGCTTTTAAAACAAGTTAGTAATTCTTATCTTAGGTTTGGTCTCCCCCCCTGTTCTCTTGCGAGACCAAAATTAATTGATATATTCTCTCCTTATTAAGTGTCCACTACACTGTAATTGTATCACCTATGTATTCTCATGGGACGGCAACATTTAATTTCAATCAGTTTTCTACAACAATAATTCTGGAAAATCCACTGTTTTTTTCCGCCCGCTTTTAGTAAAGAGCGTGGGCAGTATCAAGTTACTGGGTGTGCATATCATCTAGGACCTTTACTGGATTTGTAACATATCATATCTGGCAAAAAAAGTCCATCAAGCCGTGTACCATGAACCCCATACTGACCAGCTGCATCACAGTATGGTAAGGTGCGTCCACCATGTGCTGCCAAAAGACTGCAGCACATTCTGAAAACAGCAGAGAAGGTCATTGATGACCCCCTCAAAGCCACCAGAATTGCAGGTTACCCCACTCACAAATTCTACAGCCTTCTCAACCTGCTGCCGTCAGGAAAAAGACTGCTGAGTTTCCGAGCCAGAACCGGCAGGCCCAAAGACAGCTTCTTCTATCAGGCTGTCTAGATGTCATGGTTGCCGTGGTGTCCAATTGGCCCTGCCCGTGTGTGTCACGGTTGCCGTGGTGCCCAATTGACCCCGCGTGTGTGGCACAGCTGCGGCTCGTTTAGAGATTGACTTTCTGTGTATATAAAGTTCAGCGCTCTCTTGCTTCAGGGTCAGCCCGTCAACGAACTTCTGCCCCACAATACGTGGGTTCTGTCCTGTTTCCCTGTGATATCTGCAGTTCGGTATTGTTCCCGTTTATTTCTTGTACTGTTCAATTTCGGGTTCCAGTTTTATTAATGGCGGCGCCCTCTGTTGGCTGCGGCTGCATCGGCTCGCTACAACGGGTCAGGTGTAATCGACATTTCGTTCTGTGTACATTGTTACACAGAATGACAATACAAGGAAATTATTATTATTATTATTATTATTATTATTATTATTATTATTTTCCGTCCATTCTTGTCCTGTTGGTTAGTTTCTCCAGTCTTGGTTCCCGTTGAGTTTTTCCTGTTTATTTTCATTACCCCTGATTTGTTATCCATCTCGTCGGCCCCTGGCGTCCTTTTCTTTGACACGATTGGGTCCTGTATCTGTTATGGTTCTGACAGTACGGGCTGACCAAGAAATGGGCCCAGCGAGCGCTCACACAAGCGCGGATTGGGGAGAAATGTCAAGTGACGTCACCGTCCTTCAGCTGCTGTTCCGGAAAATTGAACAGATTGCGCTGTCTCGTTCCCTGCCCATTCGGCTCACGGACCCGCCCGGCATGGCAATTGCTGTGCCTCAAATGGGGTTTTTGGGAGAATTTAGTGACAAGCTGTCCGAGGTCCCCGTCGGCCTCTCTGCCGCGCACGTCGGCCTTTCCGCCGCAGTCGTTGGCCTGCCTGAATCGGCCGTCCGCCTGCCTGAATCGTCCGCCTCCCTGGCTCGTCTGTCTGCCTCCAGGAGTCGTCTGTCTGCCTACCTGGCTCGTCTGTCTGCCTGCACGTCTTCCAGCCTGGCTCGTCCGTCTGCCTGCCTGCCTGGGTCGTCCGTTTGCATGCCTGCCTGCCTAACTCGTCCGTACGCCTTCCTGCACGTCCGCCTGCCTGGGCCTTCATTCTGCCCGCCGGTCGACCTACCTGTCCCGACACCTGGAGCCGTCCCTAGAGGGAGGGGTTCTGTCATGGTTGCCATGGCGCCCACTTGGCCGTGCCCATTTGTGTCATGTTTGCCGTAGGGCCCAATTGGCCCTACCTGTTTGTGTCACGGTTGCTATGGTGCCCAATTGACCCCGCCTGTGTGGCGCAGCTGCGGCTCGTTTAGAGATTGACTTTCTGTGTAAATAAAGCTCAGCGCTCTGTTGCTTCAGGGTCAGCCCGTCAACAAATTTCTGCCCCACAAGACGTGGGTTCTGTCCTGTTTCCCTGTGATATTTGCAGTCCGATATTATTCCCGTTTATTTCTTGTACTGTTCAATTTCAGGTTCCAGTTTTGTTTTATGGCATTAGTGGTATAGTGGTTAGCATAGCTGCCTTCCAAGCAGTTGACCTGGGTTCGACTCCTAGCTAATGAAACTTTGGGGCGTCAGTAGCTCAGGAGGTAGAGTGCTCATCTTGGGATCTAGGGATCCCAGTTCGAATCCCGGCTCGTCCGTGTTACATGTCGAAGTGTCCTTGGGTAAGACACTGAACCCCTAATACCACTAATAAGCAGGTAAGCGTCTCACATGGCTGCAATACAAGGCCGCTATTGGGAATTGTGGAGCACATTGTAGAGCGCTTTGGGAAGTCATTGACTTGAAAAGCGCTATATAAATACAGATCATTTCATTTTCATTTTCTGTCTATTCTCGTCTTGTTGATTAGTTTCTCCAGTTTTCTGTTCCTGTTGAGTTTTTCCTGTGTATTTTCGTTACCCCTGATTTGTTATCGACCTCGTCGGTCTCTGGCGTCTTGTCCTTCCATGCCAGACCGGCCTACTAACGTGCATGACTCCCCATGTATCTGTTCTGGTTCTGACATTAGATTGTAAACTCTTTCCCTGCACTGATCTGATTCCAGCTTAAACATTTCTAGCACATTTTCTATTCTAAACCTTATATACTGTGTGTGTGTTTTTGTACGCTTTCTTTTTCCCTCTAGTTGTTACTGTATTTGTTATTTGTTTTTGTGGATTCACGGGTGTAGAGAAGAAATTATTTTGTCTATTTTGTATGGTGTACATATAGCATACTCGATGATAAAATTGACAAGTAGAGTTTTAAAGTTATTCATTTTTATGGCGACAGCCGGGCAGCACGGCGTCGCGGTGGTTTGCGCGTGTGCGGCACAGTTCTGAGGTCATGGGTTCAAATCCACCTGCCAACCTTCCTGTGGGGAGTTTGCTTGTTCTCCCCGTGCTTGCGTGGGTTTCTTTCCGGCACTCCGGTTCCCTCCCACATTCCAAAAACATGCATGATAGGTAAATTGGCCGGTCTAAATTGTCCCTAGGTGTAAATGAGCATGCCAATTGTCTGTCCCTGTGTACCCTGGCTGGCAACCAGTTCAGGGTATCCCCTGCCCACTGCCCGGAGATGGCTGGGATGGGCTCCAGCACCCCCGCGATCCTACTGAAGATAAGCGGTGAAGATAATGGATGGATGGATGGCGACAGTCATGTCAAGTCACATTTATTTATAGAGCCCTTAATCACAAAATTGTCTCTAAGCACTGCACAGGATTACAATTACAAAATTGCACAATTACCTGATCCTAAACCCGCATGCGGGCAAGGAACAACTCAAAAACCTCAGTGTGAGGAAAAAAGAGAAACCTCGAGAAAGGACCTCACATGTGGTAATCCCCCTTCCAGGATTGACCAGGGTGAATTACCATTAGCATTACTGTACACAGAATAGTAAACATTAGGTAAGATGTTGAAGGTGTCCGGAAAAAGCATGATAACAACGACGCCCCCAGCCTGTAAACTAGTCCAAAAAGTCTATGATGGCCACGACGCAGCTTCCCATCTCTGCCAGCTTGTAAATGCAGGGGTTGATATGCTTCATGTCAGACGCTGGTCTGCTGACTCATCTCAAATCGTCCTTCTCCTTCGTATCAGCCAGGCAGGCAGTCGGAAAAAGACAGGACAATACAGAATATGAGGTGGGCATCAATCATAAGCTTTGGAACAGAAGTGTGTCTTAAGCCTCGATTTAAAATCTTCCGTTGAGGTTGTAGATCTTATCTCCGGAGGCAGGGCGTTCCATAACACCGGCGCCCGGATGGAGAACGCTCTCGAACCTGCAAACTTCTTGGCTCTCTGAGTCACAAGTAGACCGGCATTTTCCAAGCGCAGACTCCGTGCAGGAACATGGGGGGAAATCAAATCAGAGAGATAAGAGGGTGCAAGCCCATGCAAACATTTATATGTTAATAAGAGAACCTTAAAGTCACATCTTAAGTGGACTGGGAGGCAGTGCAACTCGGCCAATACAGGAGTAATATGCTCAAACTTTTTGGTCTTAGTCAAAAGTCTAGCATCAGGAGACCAGAAAGCAGTACATTACAGTAATCAAGCCGAGAAAATAAACGCATGAATTAAAACCCCTGCATCTGATTGGGATGGCATCGAACGAATTTTCGCAATATTAAGGAGGTGGTAGAAAGCTATTCTAGTAATCTTTTTCATGTGTAACTGAACGTGTAACGACAGCTTAGGATCAAATATAAGACCTAGATTTTTGACCGAGTCACTATGGGTGATATTACATTTGTCTAGGTTCAGGTTAGTGTTTGAAAACAACTGACGACAGTGAGCTGGGCCAATAATCAAAATTTCAGTTTTTTCTGAGTTAAAGCGTTAAAAATTTAGTGACATCCATCTTTGAATCTCAGTAAGGCATGCCTCCAGAATGTCCATTTTTTTCAGTGGCACATACAGTTGAGTGTCATCTGCATAGCAATGAAAACTAATATTATACTTGCGGATAATGTCAGCAAGCGGGATCATATAAATACTAAAAAAAGGTGGCCAAGTACAAAGCCTTGAGGAACACCACAGGGGACATTAGATTGTTTAGAGGTCAGATTGCCATAGTTAACACATTGCATCCTGTCTGACAGGTTGGACCTAAACCACGAGAGTATAGTTCCTGAGATACCAATGCGTTCTAGACGGACCAATGATATGTTGTGGTCGACAGTATCAAAAGCAGCGCTGAGATCCAGCAGCAGTAACATTGATGAGGCACCGCAATCTATTGCTAAAAGGAGATCATTGGTTACTTTAGCCAGGGCTGTCTCAGTAGAGTGATTTGCCCTAAATGCTGACTGGACAGTTTCAAAGAGGTTATTTTCTGACCTGAAGTCATTTAGCTGCGGTGCAAAAACCTTTTTAAGTAATTTTGCAAGAAATGGCAGATTTGACACTGGCCTATAATTACCTGGGCTTTCTGGGTCAAGGTTAGGTCGCTTAAGCGTGGGTTTAATGACGGCAGACTTGAAGACTACAGGAACAATACCCGAGGATAGCGATATATTAATAATATTTAAAACTGATGGTCCTAAGTTCCCAAACAGATCCTTCTCCAGTGAAGTTGGAAACGGATCGAGCAGGCATGTAGTTTGTTTGGCCCTACTGACCATCTGTGCTAAATTATCAAGGGACAAATCATTGAAACTGGAGAATGTTTCTTAACAACCGCCGACATGGTCCATACCCAACACCTCCACATCTTCGATATAGGAGGAGGATACAGAGTGTTCTTTTAAAATTTCATTCCTGATTAGTTGAATCTTTATATTAAAAAAATCCCATAATGTCGTTAGCAGAGTATGTGCAACTATTTGGGTTAAGTTGTTGTCTGGTAATTTTCGCCACTGTGTCAAACAAAAATTTCGGATTATTATTATGTTTAACAATAATCTTAGAGAAAAACAATGCTTTAGCTGAGGCAAGAGCTACTTTATATTTCAGCAAACTGTCACACCAGGCCAGTCGGAAGACCTCCAGCTTTTCTGTGCGCCTTTTTCGTTCAAGTTTTCTGCAACCTTGTTTGAGTAACCTCGTTTCTTCAGTAAACCAAGGTTTATTCTTCTTAGGTCGAAATTTGTACTTGGGGGCGCCACAGAATCAAGAACATTAACCAAAGCAGTATTGAAGTTGTTTGTAAGTGAGTCAACAGACCCAGTGTACGAAGGGAAGGCTGCAGTTACCTTAGGTAATAGTTCTTCTACCGTTTTAGGGCGGATATTGCGACTGCTCGAGCCTAAATTTTCCTTATCAAGTAAACATTAAACAGCACCTCACACTTAACAAGATAGTGATCAGAGATGGCATTAGGATACGGTAACACTGTAACATTAGAGGCTACTACGCCACGGGTCAGAACGAGATAAAGGGTGTTCCCATCTTTATGAGTGGGCACATCAACTATTTGATTGAAACCAAATGTATCAATCAGTGACTTAGAAGCAATTGCAAGTGAATTTGATGGAGAGTTTATGTGAACATTAAAATCACCAATAATTACAACATTGTCCGCATAAGTTACTAAGTCTGTTAACAGTTCCGAAAATTCATCCCAAAAATGTGAGTATGGTCCAGGTGTGCGATACACAACAACTACATAAATTGGTGTTGACATTAAGGACCTCACAACAAGTGCTTCAAACGTTTTAAAAACAGTAGGGGGTACCAGGAGTAAATTTCAACTTACCTTCCGATATAAGAGCAACACCTACACCTTTTTTGCATGGTCGTGCCAAGTGCGAACTCACAAAGTTAGGGGGAGAAGCCTCATTTAACACTACAAACTCATTTGGTTTTAACCAGGTCTCACAAAGGTCAATAAGGTTAAGATTGTGTTCATTAATAAGGTTATTGACAAGTAAAGCTTTGGAGGCTAGTGATTTAATATTCAGAAGGCCAAGCTTCAGCACTGTGGACTGAGCTGAAACCTTTCGCGAGTTTTGAACCTTACTGGCAACCTTAGTGGTAACCACCACAGGATTATACTGCCGGTCTTGTGCCTTGCATGATGGCAGATGCGGCCCGAATTCCATACCACAGGAATATTGTTGACAGGTGGAGTAGCAGGATGACTATTGGTGGAAGATAATGTTATTTCTTCTCCCTCCTCACCTAACAAGGGAGAAACAGGGGTAAGAAGCACAGATGAAGATCTTATAGGAGAGTACAGATCAGTGTGTATGGTGCAGCCAATAGAATGCTTTAAACTACAAAAACTATGTGAATTGCATGAATCTAGCATAGCGCTAGTTAGCTCTAGCGTTACAGACTCCACACCCGTGGTTACAGGTTCACTAATCACCTGTGACCTGGCCCTAGTGTACCCTGTCATGGAAGGCTTAAACAGTAATCTACATTTTTAGAAAGAGTGAGAGCACCTTCCCAGTTAGGGTGAAGGACGTCTCTCCTCAGCAGTTCAGGTCGGCCCCAGAAAGCAGGCCAGTTATCCATAAACCTAAATCCCCGCTGACTGCAAAAACTAGCCAGCCACCGGTTTAGCAAGACTAGTCCGCTAAACCTCTCATCATTGCCTCTCGCAGGCAAGGGGCCAGAGACAATTACTCAATGCCGACTCATCTTTTTGGCGAGATTACAGCTCCTAGCAATATTTTTCTTTGTAATCTCAGATTGCCTCCTTTTAGTATCATTACAGCCGACCTGAATGACTATATCTGTGTAGCTAGCCCTGTCCTGGTGTCTAGATTTGCATGTCAGCTCCCTCAAATTAGCCTCAATGTCGGGTGATCTGGCCCCAGAAATACACATGACCATGGCTGGGGTGCTAAGCTTTATTTACGGGTGATGGAGTCACCTATAACTAGGGTGCTGGAGCCAGTAGACTAGGGTGGAGTGGGACTAGCTAGGGGGCTGAACTTGTTATGCGTCTGAATTGGCTCACCGCGATTAGCATGCCCTTTAGGGCTAGTGCTAACCGGACTAGCAGGTTCGCTACAACCCACGCTAGCAGTGGTGTCCGAGGCACCTAACATTTTCCGTTTAAACTGCTCTAGCTCACGGACACGTCCCTCTAGAAGGGTTACCTGCCTACGGACACGGAAGCAACCTTTACAGCAACCCATACTCACTTGTGAGCAGTCGGATGCCGAAAGAGTGTCTTAGCAGCCGTGCGAGGGGGTGCCCTTCAATAGCAATCGGCAGCAGCTTCTGACTGTAAAACAATTGTGCGCGGCACTTACCTTGCGCCAATATCTGAGACACTTACCCGAAACTTTCCAACTGTTGAAGATAAAAAGTCTCAGTCCAGAAATCTGCTACAGTAGGAATCTGAATCAATCTCGTCATCGCGACGACGTGAGCAACACAAAAACTCCCGCCACTCGAAAACCCGGAAGTCACATTTAGTGTTTTGATTTTCATTTTTAGGAATCATCACGCAGTTTATGATTACTCAAATGTCTCTTACTTTGCAATCGAGACATACAAGCGACAATGCCGAAGTTCCTTTAAAGGTTTCCGTCCCCTTACAATGACAGAAGTCCCTGCAGTCTAAACGCCACCTAAATGTTGTTTTCAAGCTACTTACTTCATAATTTATTCATATACATTATTTATTGAAATTATTCATTAAATACTGATTCTAAGACGGCAAAGAGTGAAAAACAGAGATGGGGCTCAAGGTCAGGCCTATATACTAAGCTAAGAACCATAAGTGAATTCATATATGGTACAGTCAAAGGGAATTTATCAATATTTACAAATTCAGTTACAGGGAAAACAGTCTGGGGAAAGAGTTAATTTATACACTTAGCTAAATATGAAAAAATAAATTGTGTCCTTGTTTACATTAACATTGCATATTGTGCTGCATAGTTTACATGGAAAGAAATGCGTACATATTTCCAATCTGATATCTAATAGAATTGGGGTGGGCAAACATTTTTGAGTCGCAGGTCACATTGGGTTAAACAATTTGGTGAAAGGGCCAGTAGAAAAAAATAAAAAAATATATTTTTGTATCTACTGATACAGCCACAGTTGAATTGACGGATGTTGCATTGAGAAAATTATGAATATTTGGGATGCTGATGAGGGGATCACAAATGTAAAGGAGCAGATCATCGGCATACAAAGAGAGGGGATGTTCTACTCCCGCCCTTTTTATGCCTGTGAATCCACTCATTGACTTTAAAGCCACTGACAGGGGTTAAATAGCGAGTGCGAACAGCAACAGAGACAATGGACAACCCTGCCTAGTACTGTGGCGAGAGATGGAACTGTTGAGAGAGCTCAGTGCTTGCACATACAGAGGCGTATGGAAAATAATAAAGGAATTTAACCCAAGAGATGAAACCAGTACCAAAAACCAAAGCGTTGCAAAGAATACAATAGGTATGTCCTCTCTACCCTGTCAAAAGCGACACAACCTCTGGCTGACTAAGGAAGTGTGTATATTAGTGAGTAGCTGTCTTACATTGTTGATAGAATGCTTTCCCTTTATAAAGCATGTTTGGTCATCTGATACCACCTTTGACATGATGCCTTCCAAACGAGGGAGCACTTTGGAAAGAATTTTCATGTCAACAGAAAGAAGAGAAATTGGACGGTATGAAGCGCTATCTTTTGGATCCTTGCCATTCATATGGATAAGCAATATTGAAGCTTGTCTGAGTGTGATCGGAAGGGTGCACTCGTTGGATGACTGCTTGTACAAGTCTAGTAGGAAAGAGCATGCAAATCACCCAAAATTAGCCGGCAATCAATGAGGCGTGCGGCAGTAGACCAACAAAGTGGGTGAAAGAAACCAATATTCAACCATCGCAGACAAGTGTATTACAAAAGAACGTCAAAACCAAGTCCGGGCAATCTAAACAGTCTTACCGGACGAGGTTGATGCTTGAAAATGAACGTTCATATAGCCCCACCCGATGTGGACAGTAAGCCGACTTCAGTACGAAAAAGCAGTCGTGGGCTTGGTACCTGCAGTAGTTAGCTGTAAAGTTGTCAGCCTCGTCCGGGGATGGGAACCTCCTTGAAACATCTTCCAGCATTATGTGCAGACGAGCGGGGAACAGTAGAGCCGGTTTCAAATTTTTATAACTTTGCCATGACCTCTCTGTATTTGTCACGTTCAGAAGCCACCCCCAGAGCAAAATGGTCATAGATTTGAATGGGAGATCCATGATACTGCAGCGTGCCACGCCTTTTGCGCACCTCACGTGTGCTTTGGTTTGATAGCAGTGACAAGCAAATTATTCATGTATTGATTTGGCAATGGGGGCTTTATGTGCCCTGTCCAACTCCGGTGGTGATTGGAACGCCAAACACCTCAACAAAGTTGAAGCAAAATGCTGTCAGATTTGAGCCTCGACAGATTCTGGAAGGCCGATGATTCGGATGTTGATCCGGCGACTCCTCCACTCAAGAACTGTGATTTTCGTCGATAGCTCAGCACAGCTTTCCGCTAGCAGCACATATTTCTCTTCAAGAGCTTTGATTTGTTGTAGGATTTGGGCTGATCCATCTTCGAGAGACACAATTGGTTGCCCGTGATCCACTACTGTAGACTGGATGCTGTCAAGTTTGGCCTTCTCCGCAGCAAACGTTGTTTTAATGTCGGCAGCAATGCTAGATCTGTGGTTCTCCAGAAGGCCCGCTATGTTAGTCACACAAGTATTGCATGCAGTTGGGACGCCGGCTTCGGCTCTAAGCAGAGTTCTGGAAGATCCCGACATCATACTCACTAAAACAAGAATGAATGCAAAAATATTGTTGTTGGCTGCAAAAATGTCTTTTTCATGGGGTGATGGGAATAAACGATCGCAAATTAATTTAATGGAAATTCAGTTGCGCGACTCTCAATCTCTACGCCACTATCATGCTCACCCAAACCGGAAGTCCCTCCCCCTGCACGTGCATTGTTGAAACAAAATTCATGTCAGATTAGCAGCCCAATGACACAAAAATATCGTAGATCATAGATAAGAACAGCTAAAATCAGGACAAAGTGCGTGCTAGTTAAAAGATAGGCGACTTTATTTTAGTCATGAAAGTCCCCAAACAATGTTCTTTGATTGGTGTTGGATTTATTACCTTAATGGTACTGGAAAAATAGGCCTTAAAAGTGCTTGAAAAGTGCTTGAATTTGGCCATGAAAAGAGTGTATGAACCCCGTTGATGGGGCAGAGATCAGTAAGAGAAACTAACTTGCTTATTAAGAATTGTCTGGCAAAATACTTTTGGCAGACACGGCAAACCTTACCTAGCCATAGTAAGGTTAAACAATTGTGATCTGGTTTTGATGTGGTTTTGTGAACCAAGTTCATTTCAGGGGAATATCTAACCATAATGAGGGATAATAAAACCTTTTATAAGAGGTCAGCACTCTACTCCAACTGCGTATATATTTGTCATTTATTTCAACAAAATGTACATAATACTATTGCCAAAGGACAATAAATACTCACATGATGTGACTGCACAGGTTAACTAACTGAAAACATGACATTTGAATCCATTAAATATGTAGCATCTATAGGTTCCATCTCTATATTTAAGGGGATCGTTCCATGTGTACTCTCATACCATTACTCAGGTGTAAATAATTCAATATTACAATCAGACAAATGGAACACGTCAAGTTGTTTTTTATTTACAGCTGTATTTTTAGCTAGCTTTTACTTTTCACTGTCATCACTCCAAATGTACTAGCTCGAAGACCAGCTATAACCAGGAACATAAATAAAGCAAAATACTTTGAGGTGTGTACTTCCACTTCCAACAAATACACTCTCGCTTACAGATAGATGCTTTTTCCTGCAAACGTATTCTATTTTCACATCTGTTTCTGTTATTCTGGATTTCTGTGGGTTGCATGTAAAATGTAAACCTCGCAACAATTTTTGTATTAATACTTAATATACCAAAACCTCTTTCATGCAAACTTCTAAATGGTTCAAAAGGCACTAAAAAGCAAAGTTTTTGAGTGACTGAATGTAGTCATGTTATGAATAGATTTCATTAGTATATATCTAACGAAGAAAAAACTTCATTTATTCACTAAAATATTAATGTATAAAAATGTAACGCTTACTCTAAATGTAAGCTTGCATTTATATCATTCTTACCTTAGCAAATGTGTTTCATTTTTGAAAACTGAATAACATAGACAAAAAAAAAACAATGGACATTTACTCTACTTAATGCAGTGCTTCTCAGTTAGTTCACGTTTAACAGAATAAACTTGGCTCTCCAATTTATTTGGTCAATCGATTACTTGAACGACCATCCAAATTTGCTCCAGCTAAAATGCAAAAACAATGCCAGAAAATAGGGATGTCTTTTTGAGATTGAAGCAATGGTACTTGATAATAAGAGGTATAGCGAACAAGCCATCCCCACCAAGCAAAAAGTATCAGTATCAGATCAGTATCAATCTTACTACCCTGTATTTACTTGGATCTATAGAAAAATCCTGGTATCACCTACCTACTACAAAAAAATGTAGAATGGACCATAAAGGGTATTATGATACGGTATGTAATACTGTATAAAATATATTTTGAAGAATTATTATTTAATTTGTTGCACAAAGTTTGAGCTTTTTTTTTTCAGTAAACCTAGAATTTCTATCACTATTCGTTTATCAAGAAGATTTTAAATGGCTTGTCGAGCCTACTTCTTGCTGATAGAGTGGTGGCAGCCATTCATCCTTCATAAGGGAGACCAGAAACAGGTACAGTTCCATCCATCCATTATCCGCACCGCCTATCCTCAGCAGTGTTGTTTGAGCCCATCCCAGCTATCTTCGGGCAGTGGGCAGGGGACACCCTGAACTGGTTGCCAACCAGTCGCAGGGCACACATGGACAGACAATTCGCTCACTCATTCACACATGCATGACATGCATGTTTTTGGTAGCTGGATTTGAACCCATGACCTCAGAACTGTGCCGCACAAGCGCTAACCACAGCGCTGCCGTGCTGCCTACAGGTACAGTTGTACGAGTGAAAGTTTGAGCATTCGGAAGAGAGTTTTATTGATGCCGTGAATATAGGATACTCCCCTTTCCATTTGGACCTCACACAATACATTTGAAGTCTATGAGGGACCATGTATAATTTTATGGTCAGAAACATTTTTTTAAGAAAAAGTCTGAAATTCACTTTTTCTTTCGCACTGTTTTTAGTAAAGGGTTTCATACCTTTGACTATAAAATATTTTTTTACGATTGAATACAAATTACATTGAATGCAAAAGATATTCACTAACTGGGCTGTAGTACAAGGTCAGGGCTGGCGGGTGGAAAATGTTGTGTACAGGAACAGCAGGAACGGGGCGTATCGCTTAGATAATCAGCACATCCAGACGCTGTTGACGCAGAAAGGCCCTGATGACGGAGAAACGCTCGGTGTTGTTTTGAGTACCCCAGACATCGGGACGCGCGTCTATGAGATGGTGAAGCCCAGGGGGCTTCCTTGGCACGCCCATGGGAGCAGCCGGCACACTATTATGCGGGAAAAGATGGCCAATAGGAAAAAGCTAAAGGACTTCAGAAGAAGGCTTACCACATGGACTCAAATGTCACTAAATCGGCCGTTTTCGATGGAGTACACTTGGTTAAATTGTGAGGGAAAATAAATCTGCCCCCTTGTGGAAATGTCGGTTTTCCTGTTCATTTTTCCATCAAGAAACGAGCGGGCATAAATTGTTGGGTAAATGGAGTCAGATAACTAATTCGAACAATTTGGTGAATGGTACATTTTGATAAATAATTCCAACATTAGTCTTATGTAAAAAATAACAAAAAATCACAAATTTCTGGTCGTGACAGAAAATAACTGAGAAGCACTCACTTATAGGTGCAAGGATAGCTATAACACATCAAAAAAAACTTCTGTATAGTCTGTAAGGACAAATTCAATGTCAAAGAAAAGGAAGAAGAAAAAAAGGGAACACTCTGTTTCTCTCATTTTTTATTTTTTGTCTTTCTTTGTCATTGTCTCTCTCACTGTCTTTCTTTCTCTTATTCTCTATTTATTTTTCTCTCTTTTTCCTCTCTCTCTTTCTCTCTCACACTCTTTCAATCTCTCTTCTTTTTTACTGTCTCTCATTTTTACATTTTTAATTCTCCCTCATTCTCTATCTGTTTCTCCATCTCTCTACCTGTATCTCTCTCTTCTTTATCCCTCTCTTTTCTTTCTCCTTCTTGCTTCTATGGCATTCAATGTTTTTTATTCTGTCTTACTCTATTAGGCTGTCTCCTGTTTCTCTTATCTCTCTTTATTCTCCTACAATTACTGGTTCTATCTTACTTCCTTATTTTCTTTCCTATATTATTTTTGTCTTTCTTTCTCTTTTACTTTCTTATCAGCTTTCTATCTCTTCCTCTCTTTATTTTCCCGGTTGTCTCTTTGTCTTTTTCGCTCCTACAATGTCCCCCTTGTCCCTTTTTTTAATCCCTCTGTATTCCGTTTTTTTTCTCTCTCTTTTAAGCCTACTAGTCCCCAGCCCCTTAGATATTTTGTTTGATCTGATTTTAAGACTTTTACTACAAAACATTTTTACACATCATAGTTGTTTTCCATTGTCCATTGCTTGTAGCCTCTTCAGTGCTGCTTGTGTTTTTCTGCTTTTTATATGTTCAAAAGACATGCTTAGTGTAAGTGCGGCACATACGTGAGATTTATGTCAAGAGAATGGAGATCAACATGCGACCCGCGGACCAGATAAGGCCTGTCGAGGTCTTTGAAACAGCCTGTGAGACAACACCCAGAGAAGCACAAGAGAAAAAATCCACTGCAGTTTAAAATTGGTCCATTTGATGTTGACAAGGCCAGGTGTCATTTGCAAATAGAATTAGGTCTCTCTCGCTCTCTCTTTCTCTCTTTCTCCATGTTGATTTTCTATCTATATCACTCTATTTTTCTCTAACCCTGGGTCTTTTACTTTTTATTTAGGTATCTCTATTTCTCTATTTTCTTCATTTCTTTTTGTCATTCACTTTTTCACTCTTTTATGTTTTTCTTTCTTAACGTCTCTGTCACTCATTTTATCTTTCTTTTTTCTGTCTCTCACTGTCTCTCTTTTATATTTCTCTCTCTCTTTCTCGATCTCTCCTCTAATTTTTTTCTTTCCTCTTTCTCATTTACTCTATATTTTCTTTCTTTTATTTTCACTCTTTCTCTGTTTTCTCCTTCCTTCTCTCTGTTAATTTATTTTTCTCTTCTCTCTTTAGTTCTCCCCCTTTCTCTATTTTGTTCTCTCTTTGTTCTCTCTTTTTCTTATTTTCTTTCTGCCTTTCTTGTTTCCCATCTCTTTAGTATGTATGCTCCCTGTGAGAGTATTTTCTTTTTTTACCATGTGGACAGGTAAAAATGACTCCCCTGATTTATAGAATCATGGTTCGATAAATCCTACAGAAGCATTGGCACGACAGTGAGTCACATTGCCTTTATTGTGTACAACACAGGATGTTTTCTGGAGCATTCAAATATAAAATATATAAACCTAAGTCAGCAATTGAAATGTATCACTATTCATAATATTGGCAACATTTAGAAAAAGGATAATTCAGATGAGTTGTCGTTTTACCACCTCACGTGCTTCTTTTGAAAGGTCCATCTTGGAAATGGCTTCACAAGTATATCTGTGACCAAATCTTTATTGTCATCTTCTTAATTCATGTGAGTATTGAACAATGAAAACTGTACATGTCACTTATTCTCCTTCTTCTTCATTCTGGTGCATTAAGGCCCCTGTCACATTCAACATGAGGCCATCTAGCTCGCCATATTGCTTCTATCTCGGGATCCAATTGGCTATATGTATCATTCAGTTAGGCACACAGTTCTGGGCTATTCTAATTTTTTTTTGTAATGACGGTTGAAATTGTTGTGTTATGAATGTTTTGGTGCGTCTCTACCTACATTTTTGAGTGTGTGTTAATGTACCTTTTTTAGTGTGTAGTGACATCCGTTTTTTGTGTATTTTCATACGTTTTTGATTGTGTTTACGCACGTTTGTGTGTTTACGTATGTTTTAATGCACGTCTTTGTGCGTGCGTTTATTATGTTTTTGTGTGTGTTTACATACGTTTACGTAACTTTTATGTGTTTACGCACGTTTTTGTGTGTGTTTCCATACCTTTTCGTGTGTGTACTTATGTTTTCTTGCATGTTTACGTACAATTTTCTGTGAATTTACGTACGTTTTTCTGAGCGTTTATGCAAGTTTTTCTGTGTTTAAGTACGTTTTTGTGTATGTTTACTTGTGTTTTTGAATGCGTTTACGTACGTTTGTTTTTTTGCGAAAGTTTTTTGCACGTTTGCGTGCACTGTTTGTGTGTATTTACGTATGTTTTATGTGTTTATCTATGTTTTGTGAGTTTACATACGGTTTTCTGTGTGTTTCTTTATCTTTTTGTGTAGGTTTATGTATGTTTTCTTTCGCGTTTAAGTACGTTTCAGTGCTTTTACGTACATTTTTGTGTAGGTTTACTCTTATTTTTGTGTGTTTACATACGTTTGTCTGTTTGCGTATGTTTTATGCACGTTTTTGTGCGTGTTTGCATAGGTTTTTGTGTGTGTTTACATACGTTTATGTGCCTTTTCTGTGATTACGAACATTTTTCTGCACATTTTTCAGCACTTTTTCGTGCATTTTTGTGTGTATTTACGACGTTGTATGTGTTTATTTACGTTTTGGGAGTTTATGTAAGGTTTTTGTGTGTTGCCATACCTTTTTGTGTTTACGTATGTTTTTTGCATGTGTACGTACGTTTTTGTGTGTGTTAACGTACCTTTTCGTGTTTATTTATGTACTTTTCTTTGCATGTTTACATACGTTTTTGTGCACATTTTTGTGCATTTTTGTGTGTTTATGTACATTTTCTTGCATGTTTTTGTACATTTTTGTGCGCTTTTACGACCATTGTTACCCCAAGTTTTGTGCGTGTGTACGTACATTTTTGTTCATGGTTACGTACGTTTTTGAGCATGTTACGTACATCTTTTGTGCATGTTTACATATGTTTTAGAGCTTGTTACGTACATTTTTGTGCGTGTTTAGGTACTATTTTGTGCATGTTTATGTACAAGCTGAGCTGTTATCTTTATATATATATATATATATATATATATATATATTTATTTATACATATAAAATTATATATATTTTATATTTTTTTTTTAGTTTTTTGTTTTTTTTTTAGGTTTTTTTTGTTTGTTAGTTTTGTTTTGTTTGCACTTCAATTGTAAGATAAATCTGTTGCTGGTGAGGTCTAGTCAAGTCAAGTCATTTTAATTTGCATAGCCCTTTAGTCTCAAAGGGCTTCACAGATTATTACACTATATTACACAGACTATTTTTCAGAATATTATTATACATTCCCCTGCTCTGGACTCGACGAGAAGAGTAGGTTATTCATATGCTATAGAGTAGAAGTGAGTTTTAAGCTTAGATTTAAACATTTCCACTGAGGTTGCAGATCGCATCTCAGGGGGAAGAGCATTCCACAGCACCGGTGCCCGGATGGAGAATGCTCTCCAACCAGCAGAACACTTCTTTGCTCTTGGGATAACCAGAAGACCGGCACTCTCAGAACGTAGGCTTCGGATCGGGATATAGGGGGAAATCAGATCTGAAAGAAAAGAGGGAGCAAGTCCATGTATGATTTTGTATAATACTAAGAGAACCTTTAAATCACATCTAAGGCTAACTGGGAGCCAATGCAGGATAACCAAAATTGGTGTGATGTGATCGGACTTTTTTGTCCTAGTTAAAAGCCTCGCTGCGGCATTTTGTACCAGCTGAAGAGACTTGATTCTAGACTTCGGGACAAACGCATGAATTATAATTGATATTTAAAGAATTCTTTAGACAACCACTGGTTCTTCTCTATTTTCGAATGCTGCTCAGCAAATTTTCTAACAACTTTTTTAATGTAAAGGAAAAACTTACTTTACCTGGTATCTAGTTACTTTGACTATAGAGTAATTCAGTTACTAACTAGTGATTAACTATAAATCATTACTCTTTTAAAGTAACGTGCCCAACACTGCTCAATAGACATGAGACAAAAAAATAACAACGGGGGGAACTGCACTCCCACAGACCTTTAGATCTATAAGCTTTCCAGAAACTTTTCAAATTTTTCATCCTCTTTGTCTAGCTCCCAGCTTCTCCAAAACCCCTGAGACCCATAAAGCCACATCAATACCGCAGTGGGTAGGAAGTACCACACTAATGTAAGTACGCAGGTTGTCCTCGTTTTGATCCCCAAGCTGTCAGGGCATGAAAAAGGTGAGCTCTGTCATACTGATGACATTTAAAAAAAAGAAAGAGCATAAACAAGAGTGAAGCTGAAGGCAATTTTAAGAGGAATGTTGTTGATGGCTGTAGAGTTGCCAGTAAATGGCAGATTGAGGATAAGTCAAGCTGAAGAATGAGCAGCTTCTCGAGATGGGGCAAGTTATACCCCACTAGAGCAGCATGTTGCCTTTTGATCCTTTATCCCAGTGTTTCCCAACCTTTTATGAGCCAAGGCAACCATTTTAATTATAAAATCTCAAGGCCCACTGTCCATTGAAAATGGTAATTCCGGTTTCAAGTCGAGTCATGTTTATCTGTATAGCCCTTAATCACAAAGAGTCTTAAAGGGCTGCACAGACTACAGATTATTGCAAACCACAGACTATTATTAAACAATGTCCTGATCAAAAACCTACATGAGGGCAAGGAAAAACTCAAAAACCTCAACATGAAGAAAATAGAGAAACCTTGAGAAGGGGCCGCACATGGGGTAACCCCAAGGATGACCAGGCAGCAATGGATGTTGCAATAACTCATAATACACAGATATTGTCAACATAAAATATATGTTACTCATATGTTGTGGAATAGAAGTGTGTTTTAAGCCTAGATTAAAACAGTTCCACTGAGGTTGCAGATTGCTGATTTATTGATTTGTTCATGTAGGTTTTACTTTATTGAAGCTTAAATTAATATGTTGTCAATATTAAGTATAAAGTTGTTTCACTATTTGTGGTGCTCAAGGAGGTGATACAGGTTATTCATTTTGGATGTTGGTAGAGAACCGGTAGCTTTGAGTTGTTAGTATTATGAGTTAGCATAAGGACTACTTTACTTTACTACTTTACTTGGTTCTGTGGGGGGACTCCGCCCCCAGTACTGGCAAGTTCATTTGAGATGGGCCCATGACCATTAGCAACAAGGATATGCCTTGTGGAGGTCTAAAAAAAACATTCATGGTAATAAAATAGTTATATAACTGTTATTACACATTAAAAATGTACATGTTTGAAAGGAATGAGCAATTCTATTTGAATTGGCCCACCTGGAATGCATTGAGCCCATTCAATTTGCTGAGTCGTTAGCATGTTAGCATTAGAATAATTTTTTTGCATGAAGAAGTTAGTATTTAGCCGTTACCATCACTTTTTAGCATGTATCCGTTAGCATAACTCATCAACATGGGGCCATTGGCATAATTTGTAAATATGAAGTCGTTACAATATTGCCATTACAATTTTTTTTAAGCATGAAGAAGTTAGCATTTAGCCGTTAGCATCACTTTTTAGCATGTACCATTACCATAACTCATCAACTAGAGGTCATTGGCATAATTTGTAAAAATGAAGTCATTAAAATATTGCCATTACCAATTTTTTTAGGATGAAGATGTTAGCATTTATCCGTTAGCATCACTTTTTAGCATGTACCATTAGCATAACTCATTAACATGTAACCATTAGCATAATTTGTAAATATGAAGTCGTTAAAATGTAGCCATTACGATTTTTTTTTAGCATGAATATGTTAGCATTTAGCCGTTAGCATCACTTTTTATCATGTATATGTTAGCATTACTCATCAACAAGAGGCCATAAGCATAATTTGTAAATATGAATTCGTGAAAATTTAGCCATTACCAATTTTCTTAGCATGAAGCAATTAGCATTTAGCCGTTAGCATCTCTTTTTATCATGTAACCATTAGCATAACTCATCAACATGTAATCATTTGCATAATTTGTAAATATAAAGTCGATAAAATACTACCATTACCAAAAGCTTTTAGCATGAAGAAGTTAGCATTTAGCCGTTAGCATCACTTTTTAGAATTGCATCAGTTTGCATAACTCATCAACAAGAGTCCATTAGCATAATTCATAAATATGAAGTTGTTAAAATATAGCCATTACCAACATTTTTTACTATGAAGAAGTTAGCATTGCCGACAGTATTTACAGCTAGCTTGCGCGAGTACATTAGCAAAATTTTTCAGCATGAAACAGTTAGCATTTAGCCGTAAGCATCACTTTTTAGCATGTATCCATTAGTATAACTCATTAACATGAGTCCATTAGCATAATTTGTGAACATGAAGTCATTTAAACATTGCCAGTTACCATTTAACCGTTAGCGTCACTTCTTAGCATGTATCTGTTAGCTTAACTCATTACCATGAGTCCATTAGCATAATTTGTAAATATGAAGTTCTTAAAATATTGCATTACCAAAAATTTTTAGCATGAAGAAGTTAGCATTTAGCCGTTAGCATCACTTTTTAGCATGTATCCGTTAGCATTACTCATCAACAAGAGGCCATAAGCATAATTTGTAAATATGAATTCGTGAAAATTTAGCCATTACCAATTTTCTTAGCATGAAGCAATTAGCATTTAGCCGTTAGCATCTCTTTTTATCATGTAACCATTAGCATAACTCATCAACATGTAATCATCAGCATAATTTGTAAATATAAAGTCGATAAAATACTACCATTACCAAAAGCTTTTAGCATGAAGAAGTTAGCATTTAGTCGTTAGCATCACTTTTTAGAATTGCATCAGTTTGCATAACTCATCAACAAGAGTCCATTAGCATAATTCATAAATATGAAGTTGTTAAAATATAGCCATTACCAACATTTTTTACTATGAAGAAGTTAGCATTGCCGACAGTATTTACAGCTAGCTTGCGCGAGTACATTAGCAAAATTTTTCAGCATGAAACAGTTAGCATTTAGCCGTAAGCATCACTTTTTATTTCGTTCTGTGTACATTGTTACACAGAATGACAATACAAGGAAATTATTATTATTATTATTATTATTTTAGCATGTATCCATTAGTATAACTCATTAACATGAGTCCATTAGCATAATTTGTGAACATGAAGTCGTTTAAACATTGCCAGTTACCATTTAACCGTTAGCATCACTTCTTAGCATGTATCTGTTAGCTTAACTCATTACCATGAGTCCATTAGCATAATTTGTAAATATGAAGTTCTTAAAATATTGCATTACCAAAAATTTTTAGCATGAAGAAGTTAGCATTTAGCTGTTAGCATCACTTTTTAGCATGTATCCGTTAGCACAACTCATCAACTCAAGGCCATTAGCATAATTGGTAAATATGAAGTCGTTGAAATATAGCCATTAACAACATTTTTTACTATGAAGAAGTTAGCATTGCCGACAGTGTTACTGCTAGCTTGCGCCAATACTTTGTTTGTACAGCTAGCATAAGTAAGCATAGCATCAACCTCTCTTTGCTAATATTTGGGCTGGTTGCGCCAGCCCAACTCGTCACCAAAAGTTTTTACAGCTAGCATGAGCAAGCATAGCATCAACCTCTCTTTGTTAAGCCAGCCCAACTAATCACCATCAGTGTTTACAGCTAGCTTGCGCTAATATTTGGGGGGGCTTTGCCAGCCCAACACTTTGCTAGCGGCGCACATAGTTGTTAGCATCTTTTCGCTGGCATCTACTTTTTGGAATTCACCATTTACTCATGGTTAAAGGTAATGTGGGTCGGGCCCCCTCAAGCCACCCAGGACAGTCCCTGTTTACTTTGACTACACTCTGGTAAAGCCCTCGTTTCCATGGCTACCCATTGAATTGAATGGGCCAATGTATTCCGGATGGGAGATTCTTAAAATACATTAGTCCAGATGGGGACTCGTATCGCTTATACATATTATCGAACAAGAGTCCCGGTCGGGCCGGAATTTTTTGTACATGAATCGTTGGGCTACTTACTCCAAAAGCTCTGGGAGGAGTTACTCGACAAACTTTTTTGTCAAAAGATAGATATAACTAGACAATTCACGCGGCAATTGTAAGAGTTGTGATTGATCTGGCAGATGTTGGTAGAAAACCAGTAGCGTTGATTTGTGAGT
This sequence comes from Urocampus carinirostris, assembly GCF_059441175.1. NCBI lineage: Eukaryota > Metazoa > Chordata > Actinopteri > Syngnathiformes > Syngnathidae > Urocampus > Urocampus carinirostris. The sequence continues at coordinate 39,303,393 of NC_142362.1, read as the reverse complement.
TAGCATTAAGTTTTTCACTCAGAGAGATGTATTGAATGATTTTTTAATTTGGTACTGGCAAGTTAATTTCAGATGGGGCCCATAACTGTTAGCAACAGGGATATGCCTTGTGGAGGTCTAAAAATCACTTTCATGGTAAAAACATAGTAATAACACTGTTATTAAAAACTATACATGTTCAAATAAAATGGGCCGTTCGATTTGAATTGGCTCCTCCTTGATCTGCTACCTTATCGTGGTGGAGGAGTTTGTGTGTCCCAATGATCCTAGGAGCTATGTTGTCGGGGGCTTTAAGCCCCTGGTAGGGTCACCCATGGCAAACAGGTCCTAGGTGAGTGGCCAGACAAAACGCAGATCAGAAGACCCCTAATGATGAGAGAAAACTTTGGTCCTCGATTTCCCTCGCCCGGACGCGGGTTACCGGGGCCCCCTTCTGGAGCCAGGCCTGGAGGTGGGGTCCGCTGGCGAGCGCCTGGTGGCCGGACCCTTACCCACGGGGGCCGGCCGGGCACAGCCCGAAGGGACGACGTGGGACCCTCTTCCCATGGGCTCACCACCTGTAGGAGGGGCCAAAGGGGTCGGGTGCGCAGAGAGCTGGGTAGCAGCCAAGGGAGGGGTCCTTGGCGCGACGATCCCCGGCTACAGAAACTGGCTTTTGGGACATGGAACGTTACCTCTCTGGCAGGGAAGGAGCCCGAGTTGGTGCGTGAGGTTGAGAAATTCCGACTAGATATAGTCGGACTCACCTCTACGCACGGCTTGGGCTCTGGTACCAGTCCTCTCGAGAGGGGTTGGACTCTCTTCCACTCTGGAGTTGCCCGTGGTGAGAGGCGCAGAGCCGGTGTGGGCATATTAATTGCTCCACGGCTCGGCGCCTGTACGTTGGGGTTCACCCCGGTAGACGAGAGGGTAGCCTCCCTCCGCCTTCGGGTGGGGGGACGGGTCCTGACTGTTGTTTGTGCTTATGCACCAAATAGCAGTTCGGAGTACCCAACCTTCTTGGGGTCCTTAGAGGGTGTGCTTGAGAGCGCGCCCCCTGGGGACTCCCTCGTACTGCTGGGAGACTTCAACGCTCACGTGGGCAATGACAGTGAGACCTGGAAGGGCGTGATTGGGAAGAACGGCCCCCCTGACCTGAACCCGAGTGGTGTTTCGTTATTGGACTTCTGTGCTCGTCATGGTCTGTCCATAATGAACACCATTTTCAGACATAAGGGTGTCCATATGTGCACTTGGCACCAGGACACCCTAGGCCGTAGTTCGATGATCGACTTTGTCATCGTTTCGTCGGACCTGCGGCCGCATGTTCTGGACACTCGGGTGAAGAGAGGGGCGGAGCTGTCAACTGATCACCACCTGGTGGTGAGTTGGCTTCGATGGTGGGGGAAGATGCCGGCCCGACCCGGCAGACCCAAGCGTGTTGTGAGGGTCTGTTGGGAACGGCTGGCAGAATCTCCTGTCAGAAGAAGTTTCAATTCACACCTCTGGCAGAACTTCGCCCATGTCCCGAGGGAGGCGGGGGACATTGAGTCCGAGTGGACCATGTTCCGCGCCTCCATTGTCGAGGCGGCTGATCGGAGCTGTGGCCGCAAGGTAGTCGGTGCCTGCCGCGGTGGCAACCCTCAGACCCGTTGGTGGTCACCGGCGGTGAGGGATGCCGTCAAGCTGAAGAAGGAGTCTTATCGGGCCTTCCTGGCCTGTGGGACTCTGGAAGCAGCTGGCAGGTATCGGCTGGCCAAGCGGAATGCGGCTTTGGCGGTTGCCGAGGCAAAAACTCGGGCATGGGAGGAGTTTGGCGAGGCCATGGAAGCCGACTTCCGAACGGCTTCGAGGAAATTCTGGTCCACCATCCGACGTCTTAGGGGGAGGAAGCGGTGTGCCATCGACACTGTGTATAGTGCCGATGGGGCGCTGCTGACCTCGACCCGGGACGTTGTGAATCGGTGGGCGGAGTACTTCGAAGACCTCCTCAATTCCACCGGCACGTCTTCCTCTGGGGAAGCAGAGCCTGAGGACTCTGGGTTGGGCTCTCGTATCACTGGGGTTGAAGTCACCGAGGTTGTCAAAAAACTCCTCGGTGGCAGGGCCCCGGGGGTCGATGAGATCCGCCCAGACTTCATTAAGGCTCTGGATGTTGTGGGCGTGTCATGGTTGACGCGCCTCTGCAACATCGCGTGGACATCGGGGACAGTGCCTCTGGACTGGCAGACTGGGGTGGTGGTTCCCGTCTTTAAGAAGGGGGACCGGAGAGTGTGTTCCAACTACAGGGGAATCACACTTCTCAGCCTCCCTGGTAAGGTCTATTCAGGGGTACTGGAGAGGAGGGTCCGCCAGGAAGTCGAATCTCGGATTCAGGAGGAACAGTGTGGTTTTCGTCCTGGCCGTGGAACACTGGACCAGCTCTATACACTCTTCAGGGTCTTTGAGGGTGCATGGGAATTTGCCTGTCCGGTCTACATGTGTTTTGTGGACTTGGAGAAGGCATTCGACCGTGTTCCTCGGGAGGCCCTGTGGGGGGTGCTTCGGGAGTATGGGGTACCGCACAGTCTTATCCGGGCTGTGCGGTCCCTGTATGCCCGGTGCCAGAGTCTGGTCCGCATTGCCGGCAATAAGTCGGATTCGTTCCCGGTGAGGGTTGGGCTCCGCCAGGGCTGCCCTTTGTCACCGATTCTGTTCATAACTTTTATGGACAGAATTTCTAGGCGCAGCCTTGGCGGGGATGGAGTCCGGTTTGGGGGCCTCAGCATTGCGTCACTGCTTTTTGCAGATGACGTGGTGCTGTTGGCTTCCTCAGCCCGTGATCTTCAGCTCTCGCTGGAGCGATTCGCAACCGAGTGTGAAGCGGCCGGGATGGGGATCAGCACCTCCAAGTCCGAGGCCATGGTTCTCAGTCGGAAAAGGGTGGTATGCTCCCTCCGTGTCGGGGAGGAGGTCTTGCCCCAAGTGGAGGAGTTCAAGTATCTTGGGGTCTTGTTCACGAGTGAGGGTAGGATGGAACGGGAGATCGACAGACGGGTCGGTGCAGCGTCTGCCGTCATTCGGACCCTGTACCGGTCTGTCGTGGTGAAGAGGGAGCTGAGCCGAAAGGCAAAGCTCTCGATCTACCAGTCCATCTACGTTCCTACCCTCACCTATGGTCATGAACTTTGGGTCATGACCGAAAGAACTCGATCCCGGATACAAGCGGCCGAAATGAGTTTCCTCCGCAGGGTGGCTGGGTTCTCCCTTAGAGATAGGGTGAGAAGCTCAGTCATCCGGGAGGGACTCGGAGTAGAGCCACTGCTCCTCCGCGTTGAGAGGAGCCAGTTGAGGTGGCTCGGGCATCTAATAAGGATGCCTCCTGGACGCCTCCCTCGGGAGGTGTTCCGGGCATGTCCCACCGGCAGGAGGCCCCGGGGGCGGCCCAGGACACGTTGGAGAGACTATGTCTCTCGGCTGGCTTGGGAACGCCTCGGGGTCCCGTCGGATGAGCTGGAAGAAGTGGCTGGGGATAGGGACGTCTGGGCTTCCCTTTTAACGCTGCTGCCCCCGCGACCCGACCTCGGATAAGCGGAAGACAATGGATGGATGGATGGATTTGAATTGGCCCATTTGGAATATATTGAGCCCATTCATTTTGCTGATTCGTTAGCATGTGGCCATTAGCATATTTTTTTAGCCTGAAGCAGTTAGCATTTAGCCAATAGCATCACTTTTTAGCATGTGTCTGTTAGCATAACTCATTAACATGAGGCCATTAGAATAGTTTGTAAATATGAAGATGTTAAAATATTGCCATTACCAAGATTTTTCAGTGTTAAGAAGTTAGCATTTAGCCGTTAGCATTACTCTTTAGCATGTGCCTATTAGCATAACTCATCAACATGAGGCCATTAGCATATTTCTAAATATGAAATCGTTAAAATGTTGCCATTATCCAAATTTTTGAACCAGCGACCTCCCAGTCTCAGAGCGGGCGCCCTACCATCTAGGCTATCAAGCTGGTTTGAATTTGTAAATATGAAGTTGTTAAAATATTTACCAAAATTCTTTAACATGAAGCAGTTAGCATTGCCGACAGTGTTTACAGCTAGCTTCCGCTAATACTTGGGCTGGCTGCGCCAGCCAAATCCATTACCAACAATGTTTACAGCTAGCTTGTGCGAATACTTGGGCTGGCTATGCCAGCCCAACACTTTGCTATAGGCGCGCATAGCTGTTAGCATCCTCTCGCTAGCATCCACTCTTTGGAATTCACCAATTACCCATGGTTAAAGGTAATGTGGGTCAGGCCCCCTCAAGCCACCCTGGACAGTCCCTGATTTCTATGACTACCTCTGGTAAAGCCCCCTTTTCCATGGCTACACATTGAATTGAATGGGCCAATGTATTCTGGATGGGAGATTCTCAAAATACATTAGTCCGGATGGGAACTTTTTTTGGTCTCCGGGGCCCCTAGCGGGCCTTGCTGGAGCAATCACAACTAATAAGACGAAAACGGGGGATCATATTAGCTGTGCTTACAGCACTTAACAATGTAGTCGTGCCTTGCTGGTGCAATCACAACTAATAATAATAATAATAATAATTTGGAAGAGATTAATAGTTGTGTGGCATTGCCACTCACAACACAATACAACTGTGTTTTCAGCTCAGTTAGAAATTAGTGTTGTGTGTTGCATTGCCATCACAACTAATGAGGAAATGTACCTGCCAGTTGAACAAAATACAATGTTCCTTCATTTTATTGTCTAGTTGGTTAAACCAAAGGCTTTGTTATCACTGATAGTCATGCCTCAGGGCCTGCAATTCGCAAGATTGTTAAGGCCTCTGGGTAGGTTTCTGATTCTGGCAATTAGTCACGGCTGAAATGTGATTAGTTAAAGGCTTGAATATGAAAGCACACATATGAAGGCAGCACAACTAAGGGTAAAGCAATTAATGGAAGCTGATTGACAATATTGAATTCTTGAATACGTATACATGGACATAATATAAAAAGATATGTGTTAGGTCAGCAGAGTAGGCTTTGCAGGCCCTGACAGCCAACCTGTGATACAAACTTTATTTGATAAGTAAATTAGTTTTCCAATTTTTTTGCATTGAAATTCTTAACAGCCTCATCAAGCTTAATATGTTATTAAATACATCTGTATGTACTATCTCATGAGCAGATAATCATTCTAAAATAGGGTGTCAAACCTATTTTAGCTGGGGGCCACATCCTAGAAAAAAATCTCACAGGGACTAGGGACTACAGTGGGACCTCGCTACTTCGCAGTTCGACGTTCAAGGCTTCAGAGCTTCGTGCTCTGTAATGGTTAAATTTTTTTTTTTTTTTTTTTTTTTGAAGGGTCGTCGCTACTTTGCAGATTTTCACTTTTTGCGGGTGGTTTTGTTCCCCATTAACCGGGTCTAAAAAATAATTTAAAAAACAAAATACATTCCAAAAAAAATTTTTTTTTTGAAGGGGCGCCGCTACTTCGCGGATTTTCACTTATCGCGGGTGGTTTTGGTCCCCATTAACCGCGATAACCGAGGTCTTACTGTAGCTTTAAGAGAAAGAGGGAAAAAAAGAGAGAACAAGGGAGACAGTTTGAGAGAGAGAGAGAGAGAGGGAGAGAGAGGGAGAGAGAGAAATAAAGAAATACTAGCACTGTTGCTGTGCGAGTGGTGTCCTTGGGTGACATTAAGTGGACATGTTTAATACTGCAGCTTATTTTTCTCTTGTGCTTCTCTAAGTGTTGTATTGCGGGTCGGATTAAAACCCTTGGAGGGACTGATCAGGCCCGTGAGCCGCCTGTGGTCTATAGGAAAAATATATTTGTTGCCATCTCCTGATTTGGATGACTGGAAGAAAGCAAAGATGGCTTGCTTTTTCTGCAACAATAAAATTGGGATATTTCCTGCAGCACGCTAGACAAGCTCTCAAGGCACCCTAGTGTGCCCGGGCCCACTGGTTGGAAAACACTGCTTTATCTGTGCAACATTGGGTCGGGGAGACAGAAGGAATTCATTTATTCTTATCCTTTTTCCTAAATTGCTACTCGGTGGTGGGAACCTGCTGCAGCTCTTTCTGAAATTCATGAACTATTGTGCTCAGTCACCTCTGCTACTTGACATCTCGGGCTGGATTTATCTGCTCCTTAGGTACTTTTATGCTTGAACTTAAAGGAGAGGAATACAGCCGAGCTGTCCTACTGTGACATGGTGAGCCCTTTTAAATGGCAAATCACCTCATGGAGCATTCACAACTGAGATTTAGTTTATTGCATGAGTTGTTTAAGTCTTTTTTCACAGTTCTAATGCCGCAGTTTCTCTGTTGGCAACAAGCAGTGCTGAGAACTATTATAGTTTGAAATGTAGTCAACTAAGCTCTAATCTTGCAAAGATGCTACCCACTATAGTGAAGAAGCAATTCTGCATCAGCTTAATTAAAGCAACTGTATTTAGTACCCCCTAGTGGTATAAAAAAATTACTTTAGAAAACACAAAAATACTAGACAAATATACATGAACTATCATACTAACGTTAGTTTTTATGAAAAATCATAGGTCAAGAGATTTGTATTTCTTTTACATAGTTTTGTCCCTACCCTAAAGTCGTCACTATGTTTGTGAGGAAACTTGCGGATCCGCTCTGCCCTTCGGCACTTGTTTTCGTTTGCATTTTGACAATACAGAGCAATGTAGTGGACAAATATTACACTCTAGGGTCTAAAAGAATACGTCAATTCAGGCACTCTCTCTATTGAATATACATACATACATATTTTACATACATATATATATACATACATACGTATATATATATATATATATATATATATATATATATATATATATATATATATATATATATATATATATATATACACATTATATACATACATACATAATAACATAATATATACACACATATATCTATATTTATATCTATCATATATATATATATATATATAATCTATACAGTGAAGAAAATAAGTATTTGAACCCTGCTATTATGCTATTTCTCCAATTTAGAAATCATGGAGTGGTCTGAATGGTCTGAAGTTTTCATCGCAGGTGCATGTCCACTGTCAGGGAGATAAACTAAAATAAAATCCAGAAATAATAATGGATGATTTTTTTTAACTATTTACTCGAGTGATATACAGTGGCTTGTGAAAATATTTGCCCCCCTTGAACTTTGTGACCTTTTGCCACATTTCAGACTTCAAACATAAAGATATAAAACTGTAATTTCTTGTGAAGAAACAACAAAAGTGGGACACAATCATAAAGTGCGACACACTTTATTGGATATTTTAATTTTTTTTGACAAATATAAAACGAAAAAGTGGGTGTGCAAATTTATTCAGCCCCATTTAGTTAATACAGTGAAACCTCGGTTTTCGAACGCCTCAGTTCGACCAAAAATTTCGAGAAATTCAAAAAATCGGAGTTCGAACGCCGGTAATGCATGAGTGCGTACGCTAGGGTGTGATGCTGAGCGGCGTACGGGTGTTTTAGCCCCTCATTATGCCTCAGAAGAAAGTCAGTGCAAGCAGCAAAGTTGCTACAAGTGAAAAAAGAAAAGTAGTGCGTACAACTATTGCATTTAAGAAAGAAATAATAGCAAAATATGAAGGATGTGTGCGAGTGTCTGATCTTGCTAGGGAATACAGCATGGCTAAATCTATGATCAGTACGATACTAAAGAATAAGGAGGCTGTGAAATATAGTGATGTGGCTAAGGGAGTGAGTGTTATAAGCAAGCAACGGCCACAGGTTTTGGAAGAGGTTGACAAACTTTTGATGATTTTCCTCTCCCCACCGTCCACCTGCGCCTTCTGCTGACCACCATAAAGGTAAGAAATCCTATTCATAATTCTTTTCTTTATCCTTTTTTTTGTTTTTACACGTTCATGTTAGCGTAATCTTTTGTACGAAAGATTACGATAACGCGAACGTACGATTAGCCTGGGTTAGCTTTACGTTAAACATTCAAGGTAAAGATTCAGGGTGTTGGAACGGATTAAAACGATTTACATTATTTTTAATGGGAAAAATGATTTCGGTGATCGAACAAATCCGTTTTCGAACAGGGTTCTGAAACGAATTATGGTCGAGAACCAAGGTTCCACTGTACTTTGTAGCGCCACCTTTTGCTGTGATTACAGCTGCAAGTCGCTTGGGGTATGTCTCTATCAGTTTTGCACATAGAGAAACTGATATTTTGGCCTCTCTACTTCCAAGCCCACTGCCGACATTTTTCCCGAATCTGATCATGTCCTCCTCACTTTTAACACCGTACTCTGTCTCTCTACTGTCAAAACCTCCCGTCTCATTTCTTTTCGTAACACCAAAAATATCAACATTGACACCCTCTGCTTTATTATTGACCGTTCCCCACCCCCAGAAGCTCTCTCAAGCCCAGATGACCTCACCACTCACCACAATGCCTGCCTCACAAATATTCTAAATTCTCTTGCCCCCCTGAAAACCAGGACTGCCTCATTCTCCACATCTGCCCCCTGGTTTACACCCGCTCTTCGGTCAATGAAATCAAAGAACCGCCAACTCGAGCGACTCTATAAGAAAACCGGCCTCACCATCCATAAGGACATGTACATTGCCCATACTGCTAAATACAAGGACCAAATTGCACAAACCAAATCCAGCTACTACTCCGGCCTCATCCTTTCCAACGAAGGAAATTGAAGAACTCTCTTCTCTGTTATGAACAAAATCCTCCAGCCACCAAATTCTCTCCCCCTCCACCTGTACTCCACAGCAACCTGCAACTCCATAATGGAGTATTTCAATCACAAAATCCTTAAGATTCATCACCAACTCCATCAAAACCTGTCTGCTCCTTCCCCATCTGAATTTCCTTCTCCTTGTCACTTCTTCTCCAGTTTTGCTCCACCCACAACTGCTGAATTATCAAACCTCATACTCAAATCCAAGCCCACCACTTGCCAGCTCGATCCCCTCCCTTCATCCCTTGTCAAATCCTGTCTCACTTCCCTGCTTCCTCTCATATCTGCCATTATCCACTCCTCACTCTCTTCTGGTATTGTCCCATCACTCTTCAAAACCGCTGCTGTTACCCCTACGCCGAAAAAACATGGTGCTGACCCCAACAACTTCGACAACCTCCGCCCCATCTCCAACCTTCCATTTATTTCAAAAATCCTTGAAAAAACTGTTGCTGCTCAACTCCACTCGCACCTGTCCCTCCACTCTCTCTATGAGCCCTTTCAGTCTGGTTTCCGCCCCCGTCACAGCACAGAGACTGCCCTAATCCGTATAGTAAATGATCTCCTCATAGCATCTGACTCCGGTTTAGTCTCCATCCTCATCCTCCTAGACTTGAGCGCCGCCTTCGACACAATCTCTCACCCTATCCTCCTTAATAGACTCTCCTCCATTGGTCTCACCCATACTCCCCTCAGTTGGTTCCATTCCTATCTCACTGGCCGCACTCAGTTTGTCCAGCTGAAATCCTTCTCCTCAAAGCCCTCCCTAGTCACCACAGGTGTACCCCAGGGATCTGTCTTAGGTCCTCTTCTCTTCATTGTCTACCTCTTGCCTCTTGGTCATATCCTCCGCAAATTTAATATCCACTTTCACTGCTTTGCTGATGACACCCAACTCTACCTCTCCTGCAAACCAAACTCCATACTCCCACCTCCCTCCCTCACCTCTTGCCTTTCCGAACTCAAAACATGGTTCACAACAAACTTTCTTAAATTAAATGCCAATAAAACAGAATTCCTCCTTCTTGGCACCAAATCCACTTTATCAAAAGTAAACAATTTCTCTTTCAATATCGACAGCTCCTTAGTGTCCACCTCCCGCCAGGTCAAGAGTCTGGGTGTCATCATGGACAGCATGCTTACCTTCCACTCACATATAAACACCATCACCCGCACTGCTTATTTCCACCTCCGCAATATTACCAGACTCCGCCCTTCCCTCACCCCCCGCACCACTGCTATTCTCGTCCATAGTCTTGTCACATCCCGCCTTGATTACTGCAATGCTCTCCTCTTCGGCCTTCCTCAAAAGTCCCTCCATAAAATTCAGCTGGTTCAAAACGCCTCTGCTCGCATCATCACAAAAACATCTTCCCAGCAGCACATCACCCCCGTTCTCCAACAGCTACACTGGCTTCCTATTCAGCATCGCATCAGCTACAAACTTATCCTATATACATATATGGCCATTCACAACCTGGCTCCTCCTTACCTGTCCGACCTTCTCCAGGTACATGTCCCCACTTGCTCCCTCAGATCCTCTTCCTCCCTCCGACTGTCAGTGCCCTCTGCCCATCTGAGCACCATGGGAGCCAGAGCCTTCAGTTGCGCTGCTCCCAAACTTTGGAACAATCTACCTCCGGACCTCCAAAACTGCACACCTCTCTCCACTTTTAAGTCCCGTCTAAAAACACACCTGTTCAGGACTGCCTACAACACATAGCTTCTCCATTTCCTATGTTTTTATGATTTTATGTCTTGTTTTTATTTATTATTTCGCTTCAACTTTTAAATTGTATTTTTTTTTTCATTGTCTGTACAGTGTCCTTGGGTGGCCTGAAAGGCGCTTTTAAATAAAATGCATTATTATTATTATTATTATTTTTGCCCATTCCTCGACAGGCAGATTGGGAAAGAGCTCGAGCTCAGTGAGGTTGGATCGAAAGCAGTTTTCAGTTATTTCCACAGATTCTCAATTGGATTGAGTTCTGGACTTTGACTTGGCCATTCTAACACCTTGTTATATTTTTGGGTGAACCATTCCACTGTAGCTTTTGCTTCATATTTTGGATCATTGTCTTATTGGAAGAGAAGTCTCTGACCCGGTCTCTGGTCTTTTGCGGACTCCATCAGGTTTTCTTCCAGAATGGTCCTGTATTTGGCTTCATTCATCTTCCCCATCAATTTTAACCAACTTCACTGTCCCGGCTGAAGAAAAGCAGGCCCAAACCATGATGCTGCCACCACCGTGTTTGACTCTGGGGATGGTGTGTTGAGGGTGATGAGCTGAGCTGCTTCACGCCAAACATGATGACAACATTGCATTGTTGCCAAAAAGTTCGATTTTGGTCTCATCTGACCAGAGCACCTTCTTCCACATGTTTGGTGTGTCTCCCAGGTGGATTGTGGCAAACTTTAAACAACACTTTTTATGGTTATCTTTAATAAATGGCTTCCTTCTTGCCACTCATAAAGGCCAGATTTGTGCAATATACTGTATGACTGATTGTTGTCCTATGGACAGATTCTCTCACCTCAGCTGTAGACCTCTGCAGTTCATCCAGAGTGATCATTGGCCTCTTGGCTGCATTTCTGATCAGTGATCTTCTTGTATGAGCTGAAAGTTTAGGGGGGACGGCCCGATTTTGGTAGATTTGCAGTGGTCTGATACTCCTTCCATTTCAATATTATTGCTTGCACAGTTCTCCTTGGGATGTTTAAAGCTTGGGAAATCTTTTTGTATCCAAATCCAGCTTTAAACTTCTCCACAACAGTATCTCGGACCTGCCTGGTATGTTCCTCGTTCTTCATGAGGCTCTGCGTTTTAAACAGACCTCTGAGACTATGTCAGTGCAGGTACATTTATACAGAGACTTGATTAGACATAGGTGGATCCCATTTATCATCATTAGTCATTAAGATCAAAACAGAATCTTTCAAAGATCCTCACTGAACCTCTGGACAGAGTTTGCTGCACTGAAAGTAAAGGGCACACACTTCATCTCATCTCATCTCATCTCATTAGCCGTACCGCTTATCCTCATTAGGGTCGCGGGGGGGCTGGAGTCTATCCCAGCCATCTCCGGGCAGTGGGCAGGGGACACCCTGAACTGGTTGCCAGCCAATCGCAGGGCACACGGGGACAGACAACTCACTTGCTCAGTCACACCTAGGGACAATTTGGACCGGCCAATTCACCTGTAATGCATGTTTTTGGAACGTGGGAGGAAACCGGAGTGCCCGGAGGAAACCCACGCAAGCACGGGGAAAACATACAAACTCCGCACAGGAAGTCTGGAGCTGGATTTGAACCCACGACAGGTTCCCATGACATGAACTGTGCCGCACAAGCGCTAACCACTGCGCCACCGTGCTGTTTTTTATTTGTTAAAAAAGTTTAAAATATCTAATATAGTGTGTTCCACTTCATGATTGTGTCCCACTTATTTTGATGCTTCACAAGAAATTACAGTTTTGTATCTTTAAGTTTAAAGTCTGAAATGTGGAAAAAGTTCACAAAGTTCAAGGGGACCAAACAGTTTTGTAAGCCACTGTACCTGGAAATAAGTATTTCAACACCTGAGAAAATGAATGCTAATATTTGAGGGAGGTTGGTCCCCAAAATCTCAAAATACACGGCCCCAGTCATCCTATAATTAATGCAGTGCACTCATCCTGTCCCCTGTGCAGAAAAACACGTCAAAAGCATGATGCTACCACTACCATGCTTCACAGTAGGGATGGTGTTCTTTGGAATGTACTCTTCATTCTTCTTCCTCCAAACACGCTTAGTGGAATTATGACCAAAAATTCTATTTTGGTCTCACCTGACCACAAAACTTTCACCCATGACTCTTCTGTATCATCTAAATGGTCACATGCAAACTTAAAATGGCCCTTGACATGTGCTGGTTTAAGCAGGGGAACCTTTCATGCCATGCATGATTTAAAATCATGACGTCTTGGTGTATTACTTACAGTAAACTTGGAAACGGTGGTCCCAGCTCTTTTCCGATCAATGACCAATTCCTAGCATGTAGTTCCGGGCTGATTCTTTACCTTTCTTAGAATCTATGAGACCTTACGAAGTTATATCTTGTATGGAGCTCCACCCCGATTGAGATTGACCGTCATGTTGGACCTTTTTTTACCAAACTGCTTGGAAATTCCAGCCTTGTGGAGGTGTACAATTTTGTCTCTGGTGTCTTTGGACAGGTCTTTGGTCATCGCCATGTTACAAGTTAAAGTCTTACTGGTTGTATGGTGTGGGTAGGTGTCTTTATGCAGCTAAGGACCTCAAACAGGTGCATCTAATTCAGGATGATACATGGAGTGCAGGTGGACTTCTGATGGGCGAAGTAACAAATTTTTCAGGGTAGTGTTGCTCTCTCATTTTTCCATAAATTGACAACTATTTTTCACTATGATCAGGCATTTCATGGGCCTGTGTGGTAAATGATGAAGCAATTACCAGAGACAGGAATAATGCATGACCCATCAGTACCCCAATTCATTGCCCTTTTGGACAATTAAAACCAATAAAGAACTGTTCAAAGAGTACATATGTTTTTTATTAATTGATTGAAGAAAAAACATGAATGCTTTGGGAAATGCATTAAATTTTATGCTCCGTCTGTGTAATTTCTGGCCTGTGATTAGCCCGTTGCCACACGAGGATGCCTGTGAGATACCCCTGTAAGAGGTTGCTGCCACCGTGTGTGTGTTTTTAGAACTACTTTGAATTTGATCTTTCAATATAACAGTCACTGTAATTTCAATAGCGTTTGTAAAATGAGGCGCAGGGTCCCCATGTTAATAAGAGTGTTGAAGGGACAGTGTGTAATATTTTAGGAAGACACTGCATTGTGTAGTGCTACCGAAAACGAATGCTACAAAGCTTAAGGAAGTACAACAAACTATAGAGACTCAAAATGCCCAAAGCGAGACATTTTGTTTCTCATATTTTGTTTAGCCTGCTGTTAAGAAAGACAAAAAAGAAAAAAGAAAGAAAAAAAGATAAATTAAGGAAGAAAAAGAATAGGGACATGAGAAAGGAGAAAGAAAGAAAAAAAACAGGATCAAACAAAAAGAAGAAGGCAACATTGGATCGTAGGAGAAAACTAGGAAAAAAATGAAAAAATAAGAGAAAAAAGTAACGAGTAAGGAAAAAGGGAAAGACACAAAAAAGAAAACATAAGAAAATGAGATGGGAAAGAAAAATCGATTAAGAAAAACCTTTGGAAAAAAAGAAAAAGAGAGGAAAGAGAAAGAAAATAAACAAATTACAAAAAAGAGAAGAAAAAAAGAGACAGGAGCAAAATGGCAGACAATGAAGTCCCCAATTCTCTTACATTAATTAAACGCAACTTTTCAAAGTCAAGATGTCTTTTTTTTAAAGTACTATTATATGACAATTAATAGTCTTTCGCTTTTTAATCGGATCAATATTGTGTTTTGTCCTTTAATGACGACACTTTTCATACTGGGGAGCTAAATAGTACACACGAGCCCCTTGAAAGATATTGCCCTGCGTATTACCAAGCCTTTTTCATTAGTCAGTCGTCTCAATTCTGAAAAAATTGAAAATCTTTTTACACGACAAGCTCACAAACCTCTTTTTCCCTCCAAACATCTGTTAGGGCTTAAAATAGCCAGACGGGGCCTGCTTGCCTTTACTAAGTAAGGCTGAATCCTGGAATTTCCCTCTAATGAAATAAACCCAGGGAGCCTCAGAGACTGAATAAATAAGCAGTACATTTGAGCTTCAGCAGAAACCAAGTCTATTGGTCTCAAGGAAGTATCTGATTGGATTGTTTCCCTCGCTGATTAAAGAAGTTGAAAATATACAAAAGGCTCCTTTACCGGATAAAATATTCCAGTAGAAATACCCCTTATAAATGAGCATAAAAAATGGAAATACTGACAGTTCTTGAAGGGGGAACCATAACAGTGGTTCTCAAGTGCTCTGACTTGAGGACCCACCATTTCACACCAATGCAGGGTTTGTACAGGTGCTTGAAATCCTCATAAAATTTTAATGTTGTGTTTTCAATGTTATGCTAGGAAAACTCTTGAGTTTTGGGTAAAGTGCTTGAATTTTGCCATTGCCATGTTTAATGGCAGTCTGACTCTTTCAAATGAAGACATTTAAAAGTGTGCATAAAAACGACGAGAATGGTGGCTGTAGTCCTCATTATTGAGTTGCCTCTTATTGTCACACCCAAGAGGACAGGTTCATCGGACTACTCATGGGAATGGCTCTTTTTCGAAAAACGGCTCTTTTGGCTCGGCTCACAGAGAAGAGCTCTTTTTTGGGGCTCCAAACGGCTCCTTAGGTATATTATCAATAATAATAAAATATTATGCACCTAATTAGTAATATCAAATGTTTTGCAAGGGATCCCTGAAAATATGGAAATTATTCACAAATCTAAAAAAAAGGTAAAATGCTAAGCAATATTACCTTTTCACACTCTGAACGGATTAAGTTGGGCAGCACCGCGGAGGTTTAGGGTTCATGTTCAGCTACCGCGGTGGAGTTTCAATGTTTCCTACATTCCAAAAACAGGCATGTCAGGTTAACTGGCTGGACCTAAATGGTGTGAAAAAGCAAGTGAGTTGTCTGTCCCTGTGTGCGCTACGACTGGCTGGCAACCAGTTCAGTGTGTCCCCTGACCACAGCAAGAAGAAGCTGGAGAAGCTGGAGCTCCGATCGTACTGAGGATAAGCGGTGGAGATAATGGATGGATGGAAATCTTCAGTGCTATAAATAAATGATAAAATGCAAAAAATATAAATATGTAAATGTAAATAGCTATTTTAGATACAAACCTTCCAGAGACACACAAAAAATACAAATTATAATAAGTAAAATTAAGGCAAGAGATCATCAGTCTCTAAGATTGAATGCACTTTGCTTCAGAACAATCAGTATAATGAAAATGAGTCCAAATTTGCTCAGTTTTCTTCTTTTAAACATACAGTACTTTCTTTTTTGTCTTCTGCGACCCACTTTTACCTACCAGTCGAAAATCATTGGTTTAGCCTATCGGGCGCAGTTTTTTTTTTTTTTATCATGTGTGAACAAGATCAAAGAATATTTAAAGTAAAATATAATCTGTATCATTGGGAATGGGCATGGACCAAGACCAAGTACCTGTGTTGTTGTTAGTATCAGGCGTACTTTAGGATTTGTGTTTGTTTGTTTTTTTAATTTTGTTTAGGTTTCATTAGTGTTGGGTGTTTTACTGAACTACAATTATTTGTAACAGTTACTGCTAACTTTGTTATAAAGGTAATTCAGTTACGCCCCAAAATTACTGACACCAAAAACTAGTGCGTTACTTTGAAAGCAACTATCTAGTTACAAGTTACTATATATACTGTACTCACAAAGGAGCTGACCCCTTAAAACTGCTTTATATGTGAATTTCCCTGCGGGGATGAATAAAGTATCTATCTATCTATCTATCTATGTTATAATAGCCACATAATAAAATGAATAGAAGAACACATGTACAGCAACCTGAGTAAGCCCTGAAGCCTTCATATTTTTAGGCTTGTGCAGTATTGGCAAGGCAAGTTTATTTGTATAGCACAATTCATACACAAAGGCAATTCAAAGTTCTTACAGAAATGGCAAAGAGACAGGTTTAATACACACAATTACAGTTAAAACAGAAGAAAAGACATTGAAAATTTAAAATGTGGTTTTTAAAATGCATTAAAACCACAGATAAAACATAATAAAAACAATGAATTAAAATAAAGTAAAAGTGAAGAGTGCAGATAGAACCCCTTCAGTTGTATGCACAATTGAACAGAGCTGTTTTCAGCCTGGACTTAAACACTGTGAGAGCAGACGCCTGTCTGGCGTCATCAGGAAGACTATTCCAGAGTTTAGCTGCATGGAACGTAAATGCAGCTTCACCCTGTTTAGTCCTGGCTCTGGGCACCAGCAGAAGGCCTGTCCCTGAGGTTCTCATGGTCCGAGATGGTTCATATGGGACCAATATGTCACAGATATACTTTGGTGCTAGATCATGAAGAGACTTATACACCAGCAGAGCTGTTTTAAAGTCTATTCTCTGAGCGACAGGAAGTCAGTGCAGAGACCTGAGCACAGGACTAATATGGTCGTACTTCCTGGTTCTAGTCATGACCCGAGCAGCAGCGTTCTGGATGTTCTGCAGCTGTCTGAACCCTTTAATGCTACCTGCGGTGTTCCGCAGGGTTCAGTGCTTGGCCCCGTTCTTTTCAGCATTTACATGCTTCCATTAGGTGATATTATTCGCAAGTACAATATCAGCTTCCACTGCTACGCAGACGACACTCAACTATATCTTCCGTTGGAGGAATCTCCCACACTACACTATGGAAATTTGGAGGCCTGCCTCATTGAGATAAAAGAGAGGATGTCACTCAGTTTCTTGCGTCTTAACTCTGAAAAGACCGAAATGTTAGTCATTGGTCCATCTAAATGCCGTGACTTATTCTCAAAAACTGATGTGAACATTGACAAATGTCACATCACACAGAGTGACTCAGTTAAAAATTTAGGTTTCATATTTGACCCTGATCTGTCCTTTGAAATGCATGTAAAGAAAATTACTAGAACCGCTTTCTTCCATCTTCGTAACATTGCTGAATCCGTTCAATACTGTCTCAGTCTGATGCGGAAATTATAATTCATGCATTTGTTACCTCCCGTCTCGATTACTGTAATGCACAACTCTCTCGTCTCCCGAAGTCTAGAATCAAGTCTCTTCAGCTGGTACAAAATGCCACAGCGAGGCTTTTAACTAGGACAAAAAAGTACGATCACATAACACCGATTTTGGCTAACCTGCATTAGCTCCCAGTTAGCCATAGATGTGACTTCAAGGTTCTCTTAGTATTGTACAAAATCATACATGGACTTGCTCCCTCTTATCTTTCAGATCTGATCTGCCCCTATGTCCCGGTCCGAAGTCTACGATCTGAGAGTGCCGGTCTTCTGATGATCCCAAGAGCAAAGAAGTGTTCTGCTGGTTCGAGAGCGGTCTCCATCCGGGCACCGGTGCTGTGGAATGCTCTTCCCCCTGAGATCCGATCTGCAACCTCAGTGGAAATGTTTAAATCTAAACTTAAAACTCACTTCTACTCCATAGCATATGAATAACCTACTCTTCTCGTCAGCTGAAAAATAGTCTGTGTAATATAGCGTAATAATCTGTGAAGCCCTTTGAGACTCTTCGTGATTTAGGGCTATACAAATAAAGATGACTTGACTTGACTTGACTTACAGCTCATTTAGAAAGTCCAGTCAGAAGGCCGTTACAGTAGTCTAACCTGCTAGAGATAAATGCATGAATACGTTTCTCTAAGTCTAGTTTTGACAGTAAACCTTTGATTCTGGCAATATTTTTGAGATGGTAAAAGCCTGATGATGTTATGGATTTAATGTGGCTGTTAAAGTTGAAGGATTAAAGCGAACACTTGGGAGTGACAGTCCATATTAATTTTATCTCTGGGCTTTAAACCATTCGAAGATCTCCATTTATGGGTACTGGTACAAGGTTTTGTTTTTTTCTCTGGACATGGTGTAATGCAAAAACGTTTTTTAGAGTAAAAAGAAAATCCAGCACCGTTTTACGGTAAATTTTGTGCTCATGTTTGCCCCATTTATATCCCATTGGTTTGTTGTTCGTACAGAAGCCACGCCCTCTCCTCATGTTCAACCTTCTATCTGCTAACAATGACACGCAACTAAATAAGCACATGAAAGCCTACCTCTTGATTTTAGTTTTGTTATCGTTTAGCAGTGGACACAAATGCCGGAAGCACAAATTGCAAGGTGAACTCAAGATGAAAACTAAAAACTATGATGGTTGATAGTTGATGGTGAAAAATGACCCCACAAGGTTCAAAGTGTCTTCATGAAGGGTCAGGTGTGGGGTGATTGGACACACCAGTCAAAATCACAAAAACCCATTCGGCGCAAACTAGTCAAAAAAGCCGCATCAGACCCTTACATAGCCCCCGTCAAGGGCCGGATACTAGACGGCCAAAAAGAAAAATAAATAAATACGGATTGCTGTGACATCAAGACGGATGAAAGTCCCTGCTGGAACAGGGAGGCGAAGCGGTCGGGGATTTCCTCGCAACCAGGGCAGGGAGCCAAAGTGGTCTGAGACTCCTCTCAGCCAGGAACTCTCCTCGCATGTGGGCCAGGCAGCAGAAGTGACCAGTAACTGTCCTCGTAGCTGGGGCAAGGAGCTGAAGTGACAAGGGACTCTCCTTGCAGCCGGGAACTCTCTTCGCAGCCGGAGATTCTCCTTGATGAGAGTCAGCGAGCTGAGACAACCAGGGACTCTCCCCGCAGATGGGTCAGGGAGCTGAAGCGACCAGGGACTCTCCTCTCAGCCGGGGGTGGGGAAAGCGTTGCAAAGTAAACTCAGGCTCAAAACTGAATTCAGTGATGGAGATAGTTGATGGTGAAAAATGAAAAATTACCCCACAACAGGCCTTGAACAAATCATCTTTATGAAGGGTAAGGCTGATTAGGAACAGGATTGTGGTGATTGGACACACATGTCACAATCACAAACCCATTAGCCGCCCTCTTTTGGACAAAGGCGTTCCAGACACTAACACATATACTTGCTTGGGGTTGTCCATCGATTCGATGATGACCATCTTCTTTTAATTGTGAGTCTGCTCGGGTACTCAGGTAAAAGACGATACCTGCGCAATGATGTTTTTTAAAGTGGCGTAAGGGGTGCGCTTTCCCCAACGCCACTATCTTGATTGTAGAGAAGATGGTTCCAGTGGCAAGGGAGACCCTAGACGACCGGCATCTTCCTACAACTGCAGGCGGCTGCCGGGATCCAGGTCTGTGGGAAACCGCCTCAAAGCGTGCCGCCACCAGCTTTTGGGATCACTCTTAGTCTGGACTCTACCCTTCGACCTGTTCGGCTTGGGTAACCCTGCCAGGAGTACGAGACTCCCGCCGACATAGCTCTAGGGGTCATGGAGACGCACAAAGTGCCCCACCACGATAAGGTGGTGATCCGTCGGGGCACACACATATAGTATTTTATATTCAGCTTAGATACAATTATATACAGTAGGAAAAATATCTCCATAGGGAGAAAATCACCATTCTACAACTGACACAACTGGATTCAATTGTACTTTGTAAGTGAATATAAAAATACGTACCCTTCAAAAATTGTTGCTGGCAGATTGTATGTAAGTGAGTGATGCAGGAGTATTTAGCAATCACAGGACACTGTAAGTCATGACTTGCATTTAATAAATGGCGGAAATGATGCAGCAACGCACCATCTAGTAACAACAATTGGGTTATACAGTTTTATTAATAACATTGTACAGTACTCCTTACCGGGAAAAGTAACTGCATTCCAGCAACACGATCCTTTGTAACACGTTAATACAAACACTAGTTTTCAGTTGCATGCGTTTCTTTTGTCATTGTCAGACTCACCAAGTTTTATCATGTCCTCTTGTTCCCTTGGTTTTGTGTGTATTTCCCAGATGTCTCTCATTGTCTTTGTCCATGTTTAGCGAATGTTTATTTTTTCAATCAGTTTGATGTAGAGTGGTTGTCACAGCAATCCATATCTGTGTTTTGACAGAGGGGCCGAGCCAAGAATAGATGGATTGAGTGTTGTATAAATTACACACAGGATTTGACCAATTAATGTTAACAAATTGACTTTCTGTGTATATAAAGATGTGGGTTCTGTCCCGTTTTTCCTGTGATTATTAATTTAAATACATTTCAGTTGAATAAACAAAGCAGGAAAACTCACCATCAGTTTCAATGGGAACAGTGTTGTTAATCTCCCTGTTTTGTCAGTGCATCAAAGTCTGGGGTAAGTTTTGTTGTGGCGATTCTCAGGATCTATCCGAGTTGTTGGTGAGTTATCCTGGATCTGTGACAGGCTTTGTTCATGTTCATAACACTGAATGTCTGCTCACATACATAGGTCGGGCCAAACAAGGCCAGCATCTTCTGTGCTGTCCTCCATAGGTTTGGAAAGGTGGCTTCGTTCAGTAAAGCATAAAAGTCGTTAAGTTTAAGAGTGTTGAACTTTTCCTTCAAAGTGGCGTCAGACTGAAGATCGATCAGTTCCAATTGCACCTCATGTGGTACTGTTTCCGGGTCTTGTGAGAAGGGACAAGACACGAGCTGAAGTGACTCATCAATGTTTTCAAAATCAGAGAACCGGCGACTGAATTCTCTGTGCAGGTCATCCAGTGATTTGCTGTATTTCTTTGCATATCGCGTCGCCTCTTTCTGAGTGTCAAGTGTGGCGAAATGAGTGAAAGATGTGTTCGCAACTTGTCTGGAGGATAAAATGAGCTTAGATTTGAACGCTGTAACATGTTTGTACATGTCGTGCACAAACTGATCTTTCCCCTGCAGTTTCACATTCAGCTCATTCAAGTGTAAAAATATGTCCACAGCAAACGCAAAATCACAAAGCCAGTTCTGGTCTCGTAGCTCAGGAAATTCGTCAGACTTCTCATCAAACTCTAAAAATGCGCCAATCTCCTCTTTCAGGTCCCAAATGCGTTGAAATGCTTTGCCCAAACTTAACCACCGGACACGAGAGTGGTAAAGTAAGTCCTGATGGTCCGCATCAATTTCCTCCAGGAATTTGATGAACTGACGATGCTGGAGTCCCCTTGCGCGTATAAAGTTAACAAGTTTTACTACTGGATTTGCAACATGACTAAGCTGTAATACAGACTTGCAAAGTGATTCCTGATGAATGATACAGTGAAGGTAAATAACATCCTGTTCAGGGTTTTCCTATTTTACTTTATCCTGGATTCGTTTCAGCAGCCCAACGTTTTTTTCCTGTTAAATTTGGTGATCCATCCGTCGTGACATTGGCAAGTTTACTCCAAGGTAGTTTATGTTTCTTGATTGCAGCAGACACCTTTTCATATATGTCCTCTCCCCGCGTTTTTCCCTTCAGGGACTCCATGGTCAAAAACTCCTCCATTATCTCAAAGTTGTCATCTATTCCTCGGATGAAAATTATGAGCTGTGCTGTGTCTTTCATGTCTTTACTTTCATCCAGTGCAAGTGAATATAACTGAAAGAACTCTGCCTTTTTGTTTAGCTGGCTAGCTATATGTTCATCAATTAGTTCCACACGGCGAGTCACAGTCCGACGTGACAAACTGATTTTTTTCGAAATTGGCTCGACTTTACGGACACAGAACACCTGCAGTCTCCACCATGCAGTCTTTCAAAAACTCACCTTCGGAAAAAGGCTTGCTAGCTGCTGCTAATTTGAATGCCATTAAAAAGCTTGCCTTGGTAATTGACTCCTGAAGCGCAGTTTGTCTGTGAAAAAAAAGTTGCTGGGACAGTAAATTGGCTGCCATTCTCTCAGCTGTAGCTCCCCGTTCTTGCGCCGACAGCTTGCTGGCATAATTGGAATGCTTCGTAGCAAAGTTATGGCTAATATTGTACTCCTTAAAAACCGCGACACTTTCTTGACATATCAAGCATACTGCCTTTGATCGGACTTCTTTAAAAAAATATTTTGTTGGCCATTCTGTTTTAAACACTCGGCACTCACTGTTGACTTTTTGTTTCTTTGACAAACTCTTGTTTGTTTTTAGAAGGGAGAAAGCTTTACTGCGGAAACCGAGAAGGAGAGTGCTTCTTCTATTGGGGAAATGTGGGCATTACAGGGGAAATTGTAAAAAAAAAATGAGAACGAGAGGAAAACGGGAACAATAATAATGGCAGAAAAGTGAATAAAAAAAGAAAATTGAAAAAAAGAAGAAAGAAAAAATGATAGAAAGAAAAGTAATACTAATAAAGACAAAAATAAAAATATATCCTCCTTTTTTTCTTTTCTTTTTCTTATTTTTCCTCTTTTTAGTTTTATATCATGTTTCTTTTTTTTCATTTGTTTTCCCTTTTGTCTTATTTGTTTTTTTCTTGAGCTATACTTTCTGCCCTATTTCCCTTTTTTCTCTTCATTTTTTAATTTTTATCTCTTTTTCTTTTCTTTAACCTTTTCTTATTTTTCTCATTTTCAAAAGTAATAAGATGTGTTTTCATTACTTCGAGTCTCCGAATTTTCCATTGAGATTTTAGTATTGGTTTTTAAAGGCACGACAGCAACATCTAGAGGGAAAATAATATACACAGTCCTTTTAACTTCCATGTTAAAGCTGGGGGCTCAAACGGTCATGTTTGTCGCTGTGATTTTGAGACCCCTGATTTAAACACTCGGACTCCTTGGCTCTCTGCTAGTTGTTGCCTTCCCTGTCATTTCCCAAGCACTCTTGCCTCAGCCTTCTGTTATTCCAGTGTACCGAGCCTTGGCCTGCTCTTCCGGATCAGAGTATCACCTCACGAACTCCTGGACTGTCACTTTTGCTGAAGGGATTGCCTGCATCTTGGTCGACGATTGTTAATTCGCCACCTGACTTCTTTGTACCGCACCCTGTCCAAATAAAAAAATCACAGTTTGCTGTGCTAATCAGTGTTTATGCACTTTGGTTTCACACCACCTTGATGTGGTTCCTGACGTACACCCTTGCATTTGGGTCCACACCGCTCCATGAAAGCCTGACTCAGTGGTTCTCAACCATGTTTATTGATGTACCACTTATTATCACACAGCTTTCAGATTTCAGATGAAATTTTAAATTGATTTACGACACTTAAAAGCTATGTTTGTGTGATGACAAACATGTTTAGAATAAGAAACCTTTTTTACAAGACTCCTGTCTAAACTTTAAATGTATTCCTTCAGTGTCATAGTTAATACAGCTTAAAATCATATATAATATATGATTTAAAATGTGTAACGCACTTAGGCTATGTTCACCTTTGCTCTAGGTTCATAGGTTTAGCTGGGAGAAACAAATAACCAAATGACGGTGTTAATAATACAACTTTAGTTACAACTTACACAATACCATTGGGCCCAAAATTAAATGAATAAAATGTACAATCATTTGTTTAAAATGTTTCAAAATCAAGTCCAGCTGAGGGTGGCAGAAAAGGTGGTTAGTTTTAGTTACTATTGTTAGGAAATAAATATTAAAATATACCGTTTACCAAATTGTTCGAATTAGTTATCTGACTCCATTAACCAAACATAACCTTCATTCACCTAACAATGCATGCTCGTTTCTTTTTGTGAAAAGACAGACAAGAGATTGGCATTTCCACACGGGGGCAGATTTATTTTCTTAAACAAATTAACTAAGTGAATTCCATCGAATTAGCTGAATTATTGTCGCTCGAGTCTTCGTCAAGCCTTTTCTCTCGATTTTCCCTCTCGTTCTCCCATCTTCTCTGATCTTCCCAAGTCCTTCCGGCCCACGCCTTTTCCCCAAGCTGGCGTGTCGGCTCCTCCCATGGGCGGGCCAGGAAAAGCCCCCACGTGGCCCCACCATCTCGCCTCGATGTCTGGACCCCGAGCGATTATCAAATCAGTGCCTGGCGTCCTGCGTCTTGGCCTTCTCTGTCAGAGTCCTGTTATCAACAGAACTAAACAAAACATTCGCATTCGGAACCGCGTGACCTGTCATTGAACTTAAGCCTTCTCTGTGAAAAATCTTCATTGCATTCAATAAATCTAACTTCAATAAAATCCTTTATAGTAAAATGTATAAAATCCGTCACTATATTGCGGGGTTTTTTTTGTGTTTCTGGAGTCCGATTTTTGTGGTATTTCTGTTATATTGTTGTTGTAGTACTGTAGTTTTAATCTTGTAGATTTTCCCAAGTAACATTTTGTCGTGCTTCTGCATTATTTTCGTAGTATGTCCATAGTATGATTTGTGTTGTGTCTCTTTAGTGTTTTTGCAATATTATTGTCGTAGTATTTCTGGTATCTTTCGGTAGTAATTTTGTATTAATTTCATGATTACTCATTGCTGCTAGTTGCCTGAGAGATTCCCCTCCTATTTATACCCAGTACCTAAGTCACTCCTTATAAGTTCATCAGCGAACAACTGCATACGCAAGGCAAGCACTTTGACTCTGGCTCCTGTCAGTCCCATTTTCATCCCATTTGACCACGCTCTGATCTCCCGCTCCGGCTAACGGCCTGTTTTTGGCCATCGACCAGGCTCTGATCTCCCGCTAAGGCTAATGACCCGTTTCTGACCACCGACCACGCTCTGATCTCCTGCTTCGGCTAACAACCCATTTTTGACCACCGACCACCCTCTGATCCCCCGCTCCAGCAATAGACCCGTTTTGCCCATTTGACCACGCTCCGATCTCCCGCACTGGGAAATCCACTTTCGCATTCCGATCACGCTCCCACCCCATGAGCGTCTTGCTTCACTTGTCCAGCAAGCACGAGATCGCTGGCGTTTGTTTTCTCTATATCCTAATAAACTTTTCAGCGAAACGTTTTGCTTTTGGGTCTATGATTTGTTCTGGCTCTGACAATTATAGTATTACAGGAGTAGTATTTTTGTAGTATTTACTGTATATATTATTTATATGTTTTCAGAAGCAAAGCTAAATAATATATTATGTCCCTGTTTTTAAGCACTAGATTTAATATTTAGTTTAATAGTAGTATTTTCTGGATTTCTGTAGGAGTATTTTTGTTGTAAACTCACAACGGGGCATTGTGGACAAAGGTGGAACCTTCAAAACATGTATATTTACTATTACTATTACTTACTATACTATTGTTGTTGACCATTTTTGTTTGGCGGGCTAGATCAAATAGCTTTATGGATGGCATTTGGCCCGCAGGTCTTAGTTTTCCAAGCTCAGGGGTAGAGGGTTATTTCCAGTAGATGTATCACATGCATGATTTTTTTCCCCGTTTTGATTTCTTTTTTTCTCATCAGAGCATAGAACTTTTTAAAAGGTAAATAAATACATTTTTAATGCACTTTTCTTGCCCACTTTCAAGGTGTGGCAATTCTCCCATCTAGGCTTTTGACACCATCCATGTGTAACTTTGATAATATGAGATGAATAAGGAATGTCTTCAGCCATCGTAATATTGTAGGGAAAAGGTACAATGTTGCAAAAAAAGTGTAATTTTGTTTCTTATTTTCTATGTTTTTGAATTTCCTTTTAATCTCTTTGTGGCATTTAGGCTACACGCTAACAGTTAGTTTAGCTAAGAAAATAACAACATATTTTGCCGATAGTCATGTTTGAGTCAAGTTATGTGTACTTGTGTAGTAGCCCTTAATCATAAAGAGTCTCAAAGGGCTGCACACCACAGACTATTATGAGACCATCACCTGATCCAAAAACCTACATGAGGGCAAATAATACACAGATACAAAGATATTGTCAACATAAAATGTAGGTTATTCATATGCTTTAATAATAATAATAATAATAACAATTTCCTTGTATTGTCATTCTGTGTAACAATGTACACAGAACGAAATGTCGATTACACCTGACCCGTTGTAGCGAGCCGATGCAGCCGCAGCCAACAGAGGGCGCCGCCATTTACCCATGTTTTAAGTCTTAGGTATGACTCGGCCGAGGTGCGAACCAGCGACATTTAGCATAGAAGTGTGTTTTAAGCTTAGATTTAAACATTTCCACTGAGGTTGCAGATCAAATCTCAGAGGGGCGTCGTATCACACCCAGCAGGACCCATCAACCAAAGGGTGTACCAAGCCTAGAAGAGGAAGGCCGGAGGTCAAAAACAGTGTGGTTAGCGTCCCAGCGAACACTGACCTGATCGGACCTACCCAAGAGAAAGATCACAAGGGGAGATTTATGCCGATTGGAACCGTCCCGCATCTCTTACCTGCTAAGATCGGTTTGTGACACACTGCCGACACCATCTAACTTGCACAAGAGGGGGCCCATTTTGCAAGCTTTGTGAAGAAAAGGGCACCATGATACACATTTTCTCTCATTCTCTCTTGCTTACACCTTGGAGCAAAAGCGATGCAAGAAACATCAAACGTGGCAAAACAATGCCATTTACAAAACTTGTTCGAGAAGGACAAAAGCCATCACCACTATTGCAACAAGAAACAACCTACTAATGAACGCCCAATTATGGGAAATGAAGTTAGACTTTGGAAGAAGATTGCAATTTCCTTCGGTTGTCCAGACAACCATAAGGCTAGAGTGGTAATGTGGTCAGAAGAGGCAAATAAGAGCATGCAAGGTGGCATTGGAAAGAAGGAGAACCAAATATCAGGACCTCTTGCTTGAATGCATGTGGAAAGGAAGGCAGGAATTGTTGTTCGCAGTTGAGGTTGGTTATAAAGGATTCCCCACCCAGTCAATGTGGAGGATGCTCACAGCCGTGGGAGTAATAGGAAGGAGAAAAGATCACAGCAGACCGCAGGAAGGGGGAGGCAACAGAAAGAGCCTCTCGCTTGTTATGGAGCAGGAAGGGCGAGCTTATCTGGAAGCCAGGAGGAGGAGATGGGCAATGATTTAGCCACCACTGCCAGTCTGCCATTGGAGGGTGTTGTGCTATAGGGTCAAAACACCTGATGATCTTGGTAACTGCTTGATTACATCAAATCCCGCTGGCCAAAGCTAAAAGTGAATGAAGTACAGGCATCTTTGGATGTATCGTCAACAAGACGTTTATGGGGCCACGGAAAAACCCTGGCTGTGGCCTCCAAGGAGATGGATGACAAAAAAAAAAACACTTGAATACCTCTCAGGAGACGTTTCTGCATCGCAAAAAAGCACAATATCTGCAGAGGATAAAAAAAAAACAGAGTACATGGACCAGAAACCTGTCCTGGATATAAAAGATTATATCCAGGTGCTGTTCGTATTCTTGCAACAATTGCATCCTCTTGTGCCTATTGCTAACTATTAATCAAGATGGCCTTTGTTTTTAAGTGCCGGAAAGCCCGCTCGAGAGCTTGCCTCCCCATATTCCAAGCCCCCCCAAGAGCTTGCCTCCCTAATTTACAGAGGCGCATTGTGTTACAAAGTTTCACTATCCTCATTACTCATTTATTATATTCACACACCATCTAGCAACCATTATACACTGCATTTCAACATGTGATTTCTTTCTAAACCAATCAGATTTGTTTCCTGTGTTCATATAATCTAGTTTAAACCAATAAATAAGCATCTAGCCATGGGCAAAGCGTATTTTTATTCCTGATCCAATCCTGGAAGCATGCGCCTCCGATGGAAGGGCTACCAAAAACCTAAATCTCCCATTCAGAGTGTGTTCTTTTCTTCATTCTAAAACAACGTCATGGTTGCCATGGCGCCCACTTGGCCGTGCCAGTGTGTGTCATGGTTGCCATGGCGCCCACTTGGCTGTGCCCATGTGTCACAGTTGCCGTGGTGCCCAATTAGCCCTGGTCATGTATGTCACAGTTGCCATGGTGCTCAATTGGCCCTGCTCGTCTGAATTTTACTTCAATCACTAATATAAAGCTGCTTATTTGCTGCTTACACATACTTTGGGTTTATTTGAGATGTAACTTTTTCTCGAATTTTTTTTCTGTCAATTGGACTGCTATAAACTGACATGACATATTGCATCAACAACATGTTTGCATCTTCTATAAGTCACTTTTTTACAAACATAAAAAGGGGTCTAAATACTATTCATTATATGTTATTAACATTTAGTTTTATTTATATTTTTTCTTTTTACACATTTTGTATTTGTTTTATTTTTTGCGCTGAAATGAGAAGCCCTCCAAATGCAATGCACTATAGCCATCATTATTAAAGGCCAACGATTCAATTATTCAATCCATAGGGTTTCGAGTGCCTTTCCCAACGCATGACTTAAAAAGAACTGTAAGCTAACCGGCATCCCTTGAGTTTTCAGACAACCGTGAGTGTAATGCCGGCTTCTGAGAACTTTCTATGCAGAAAAGAGCGCGCAAATTGTCTGGATGAATGGTGATTGGGAAAGGTCACAAATTGGAGTCAGATGATTAATTTAAGTTTGTGTTGATTCAAAAAAAATTCCAACAACGGCCATCCCTACTTCTACCCCCATTTGGTCTCAGTTTTCGATTTCACAGTGACAGTTTTACCTTCCTCTGCAATTTAGCTCGCTTCTTTGATTTTAAGTGTGACAATATATCCTCCATTAAATGTTTATAGGTTGAAGGGTAATATCAGAAATGTATTCCAACAGTCGTACATCTTCTTATTCTGGCAAATTTTTGCTGACCTTTCATTCAGCCTTTGACTCACAATCTGCTATGGATCTCCACATTGATAATACTGTCACAATTCTTATATAGGTTCCTTCCAGGACAATAAACTCAAACGCATCAATTATGTCTATTTTGCCATCTCGTCGGGTTTTGTACACCTTTTTCATGGCAAAATTCAAGCACTTTCATGGACAAGTCGTCAATTTTTCTAGTACCTTAACAGGAAGAACCCAGCCGATCAAAATGTTTTTTTGTTTGCTTATTTGACTTAATGACAAAAAAAGTAATTGTATTTTTGCTAGCAAATACTTTGAGCTTAATAGAGCTCTTCCTAACTATGGTTTTCGACCTTTTTGTGTTAATAGGCGTCTATAAAAGGACAGAAATTCTGCTATTCTGCTTCAATAATGCATGCAAAGATTAGCTACGTCACAGTTGTTTACAATCACAAAAAGGGCTGAGTTCAATACAGAAGACAAAAAGAAAAAAAAATTTGTATGTATAAAAAGCAGAAAAATGAGCTACATTTTGACTCATCGATTGTTATGAAGCAGAGTGCATTTGATCTCTTAATCTTAGAGAGTGATGATATTTTGCTTTTTGAGTTAATTGCTTTAATTCATATTTTGTGCATGGTTTTTTATAAGATCTGTGTCCAAATTGGTCAAAATATAACTGTAAATGGTCATTTATTTTGTATTTTATCATTTATGTATAGCGCTCAAGAGTTAATGTTCTTCTCTTTTTAATATGTTTTCATTAATTCATCATAAACAATCTTACATCCCTGAATCATAATTGAATAATGCCATTCATTTATGAGTCCAACCCTGGTAAGAATGTTTTTTTTTACCATGTGGGCCGAACTAAAACTGGTTTGACACCCCTGCATTAGATTTTACTTCTTAAGTGTGTTGGTATCATGATCATTCGTGGCTTCTGTGTCTGACGCTCCAATCTCACTGATTTGCCAAGAAGAACAGTAATTACCGTATTTTCCGCAATATAAGGCGCACCTAAAAGTCTTAATTTTTTTCAAAAGCTGACCATGCGCCTTATATATGGCTCAATAATAAATTTGCAAGGTCTCGCAACTTACTCAACAGCCGCCAACTCGATTTTACCCGAACGTGGAGTAGTCCGCCGTGTATGCTGGGATTTATATACCGGCGTTTCATTGGCTAACCAATGTGTCAATCATCATTTGAATCGATCACTATTGGCTGAAGTTATTCGGAGCCTCGGATTGGCTAGATGGCCAAAACAAACCCTGCAATCGGCCGGGTTTAGCAATGGCGTAGCAAGTCCGTGGTGTATGCTGGGATTTATATACCGGCGTTTCATTGGCTAACCAATGTGTCAATCATCATTTGAATCGATCACTATTGGCTGAAGTTATTCGGAGCCTCGGATTGGCTAGATGGCCAAAACAAACCCTGCAATTGGCCGAGTTTAGCAATGGCGCAGCAAGCTTAGCAAGCTTGCTAAAGTACACCATAAAGAAACATGTTTTATTTGTCTGTATTTGTAAATATTCTACTCTCCTGGATTTACTTCACTCACGGTTGTAAGAAGACCATGATTGCGTATCATTATTGAACGTGAGAACTTAGGTGAGTTATGCGGCTTTATATTTTCCCGGTATCTTGTTTTAGAACGATCTTGATGTTGCTGTGATGAGTTGAGTGAATTAAACTCAATTCCAAGTGTTTATTGTCATATGCACAGTAAAGTTGTGAGCGAAAAAGAAAATAGAAACATAGAAATGTTTGGCATTTCTTGAATCCCAAGACTTCAACCTTCCGAATGATATTTGAAATGACGCATTTAAGTGACATCGTACGGACACCGCATCCGCACGTGTCTACGACACGTATTTGCTTCTTTGCAAGCTTTGGGAATGTTAAGGGGGTAATCAGTTTGACTGAATCATCTGACTGTTCTGTCGACGTTCCCATTGTAGCGCCTTATAATCCGGTGCGCCTTATCTATGGAAGATATAGGACCAAAATCTATTTTTTGGGGGTGCGCCCTATAACCCGATGTGCCCTATAGTGCGGAAAATACGGTACCTATAATCCCCTGTCAGAGGACATAGCTTTTTGTGACATGATTTTCGCTCGGTCCCATTGGCCATTATCTGCCGGTTCATTGAGGAGAAAGAGAGGAGTCCTACCGAGAGGTGGGTTAAGAAGCGAAATCAGTCTGGAAATACACATGGAACATTTTACCTAGTGTTGAGAATAACTCCATTATAAATAACTCCATTAGGTAACAGTGTTATTTTTTCAGTAACGGGGTAATCTAACTCTTTATTGTTTTCCACCGTTACAACGTCGTTACCAGTACTGAGAGTCAAATGTGGTTGGTTGGTTTTTATGTGCGTGTTTTTGTGTTTTTACATACTTGTTTGTGCGTGTGTTTACAAACTGTTTTGTGTGTATTTACGTACGTTGTATGTGTTTACGTAGTTTGGGCGTGTTTTTGTATGTATGTTTTTGTTTATGTTTACGTATGTTTTGTGTGTATATGTACATTTGTGTGTGTGTGTGTGTGTGTGTGAGTGTTTGTGTGCGTGTGTGAGTGTGTGTGTGTGTACGTACGTTTTAGTGTATTGTTTACATAAGTTCTGTGTGTGTTTACATACAATTTTGTGTGTGTTTACATACAATTTTGTGTGTCTTGTCATGATTGCTAACTCTGGTCACCTGGAGCAATCATGTGGGCACCTTCTGATTGGCTGACGCTTCGTTCTTTAGCGCGCTGCGCCCAGACCTCTTCGTCAGAGTATTACTTTTGTAACTCTGTGTTACTCTCCTGTTTTCCCGTTTGATTATGAACTCTGCTTACCTGTTTCTGCCTGCCTCCGATACGACCTGTTTTCCGTCCCACGCTTCGATCTCCTCTCCAGCCCCGGTAAATTTGACCTGCCTGACTTACGCACTGCGATTAGCCACTTGATTCGAAGCTTTCTCTCCGGCTCCGCTGCTGACGTCTGACGGCCATCACGTCTCCCGCAAGCCCTGAACGCTTCCTTAAATAAAGCACTGAAACAAATGCTCTGGGGTTTCCTGGTCTGTTCTGGTTTCTTGATAGCATCAATAATATTAATAATAATAATAATAATAATAATAATAATAATAATAAACTATACTTTGTGGTTAAGATTTGAGCATTTTCTTTGTAGGACTACAAGCAACTACCTGACCTTGGTTTCCTCTATTTCTTGTACACTGTTGATTTGTCTTACACAAATTTTAGTAATTTTATTTATATTTAGTTTATTTTGTCTTTTATTAGCATATTTGGTAATGGAGTAACCCAAAAGTAATGAAGTTACATTACTGTAATATTATGGTACTTGGATTACGTTACTGACTACATTTTTCAACAGGTAACTAGTGACTGTATCGGAATACATTATTAAAGTAACCCTCCCAACCCTGTTTATTCCAAACTAAACATTTTATTGTATTTTTCAATTAAATAAAACGTTATATTTTCTATGTTTTGTATCCTTTAAGACAGGCCTGATATCGTTACCCTATATTTTCTTTGACATGAATTACAAAAGATTGTATAAGCAGTCAAATATACTCATAGTAAACCCTTTTCAAGTACTGTATTTTCCGCACTATAAGGCGCACCTAAAAGCCTTTATTTTTTTCAAAAGCTGACCATGCGCTTTATAATACAGTGCGCCTTATTTATGGATCGATATTAAGTCGCAAAGTCTTGCAACTAATGCAGCAGCCGCCAACTAGATTTTCCCCCGAACGCGTAGTCGTACGCGGTGTATGCTGGGATTTATTTACTGGCGTTTCATTGGCTAACCAATGTGTCAATCATCATTTGAATCGATCACTATTGGCTAAAGTTATTCGGAGGTAAAGGGGGCGGATCCTTTTTATCATTTACAGGCTCGCATAGGCTAAAGGGGCAAAACAAACCCTGCAATTGGCCGAAAAATATGTGTCAATCATCAGTTGAATCGTTCACTATTGGCTAAAGTTATTCAGAGGTAAAGGGGGCGGATCCTTTTTATCATTTACAGGCTGGCATAGGCTAAAGGGGCAAAACAAAGCCTGCAATTGGCCGAAAAAGATGAATATGAATAGCATGTTGGGTTGACGGCATAGAGAAAACAGTATTTTATTATTCTGTACTGTATTTGTAAATATTTTACTCTCCTGGATTTACTAAACTCACAGATATAAGAGGACCATGGTTGCACATTATTAGTGAGCACAACGACTTTGGTGAGCTACTCCGGCTATATATTTTCCCAGTATCTTGTTTCAGACTGCACTCGATGTTTCTGTGATAAGCGGTGCAGATAATGGATGGAATGGAGTGTCTATTTTTAAATTAAACTCAATTCCAAGTGTTTATTGTCATCGGCACAGTAAAGTTGCGAGCGAAAAAGAAAATAGAAACTAAGGAATGGTTGGCATTTCTTGAATCCCAAGACTTTAACCTTCCGAATGATATTTGGAACAATGCATTTGAGTGACATCGTACGGACACCGCATCCGCACGTGTCTACGACACGTACTTGCTTCTTTGCAAGCTTTCGGACTGTTAAGGGGGTAATAAGTTTGACTGAACTATCTGACTGTTTTGTCGACGTTCCCATTGTGGCGCCTTATAATCAAGTCAAGTCAAGTCATTTTTATTTGTATAGACCTAAATCACGAAGAGTCCCAAAGGGGTTCACAGATTATTACACTATATTACACAGACTATTTTTCAGCGGACAAGAAGAGTAGGTCATTCATATGCTATGGAGTAGAAGCCGGTGCGTCTTATGTATGTCAAATATAGGACCAAAAACTATTTTTTTGGGGTGCGCCCTATAACCCGGTGCGCCTTATAGTGCAGAAAATATGGTATATGCTGCAGCCAAGCACGAGAGGATCAAGTGTGTTTTCTTTCATAAGCACTTATTGTTACACATTGTTCTGACTTTGCATGCTGTGACCCATACTAATGACACAGCATATTAACTCAAGAGGGTTCCCTCAGGGAAAATACAAAACTATTCTAAATGTATTGATTTTGTGACTTGCTCTGAAATTGAACTGTCAGGTGTTCAGTTTGGCCCTGCAATGATATTGATTCCTACTTCTTTGTGGGCAGCAAATAGTCTGGTTACCTGAAACTACTCAGTCCACGGCAATGATTGGCGGTGCCTCCTTCTTTCTAAATTTTTATTGGGGCTTGAAAAAAAACAAACACATTTTATAAACTTTCGGTCTCTTTGGAATATGAGTTTTACTGCAGTGCATCACTACTGGAACAATATTGATGTTTCGGACATTTACCCTTCATCTGTCCATTAAGACTGTTATATGGACCCACTTTTTCTGATGCACAAAGTATTTAATGCACGGTGCCATAATTGAAATTGATTTGATAGCTTCAAAACGTCACGGCGGATGGGTGGTTAGGGCCCAGCCCCACGGTGGAGAGGTTCAGGGTTCAAGTCCCGCTACCGAAGTCTCCCCATGTGGAGTTTACATGTTCTCCCCTTGCCTTAATGGGTGTCCTCCGGGCACTTCGGTTTCCTCCCACATTCCGAAAACATGCATATCAGGTTAATTGGCCGGTCTAAATTGGGTGAATTAGTGAGTGAGTTGTCTGTCTACTGAGGATAAGCAGTGCAAATAATGGATGGATGGATTGATAGCTCAGCCAGTATATACAGGTTAAAAGAGGGTGTTGGAAAAACAATTGCTGTGATGCAATTACTTTTCTTTGTTTTTCTTTGTAATGACTACTGACTGTCATGC
Organism: Urocampus carinirostris; assembly: GCF_059441175.1. Taxonomy (NCBI): domain Eukaryota; kingdom Metazoa; phylum Chordata; class Actinopteri; order Syngnathiformes; family Syngnathidae; genus Urocampus; species Urocampus carinirostris. The sequence goes on along the minus strand of NC_142362.1, from coordinate 39,268,727 downwards.
GTGATAACCCTCATGCTTAAATGTCTACATTTTTTGTTGCTTTTGAATCTTTTCTCTTTAAATCACAGATAAAGCACATTAAAAAAACACTGATAAGCGGACTTTTACATTGGGTGTACAAAATGCCCTGTATTTAAATTGCCACTTGCTGACTATCCTGAGGCATTGCAGAAATGCGAGTATACTCTTGATACTGCAACATAACACAATTGACAATTATTATAGCATAGACATCCATTATAATTCAGATATTTGAATGCATTTAAACCTAATGCGCAAAAATGCATTTCCCGCAATTACCGCATCAATTGTTTTGTTTACACTTGACAAGACGAATGCATGCCAAATTGTTGTGGTAAGAGCATGCGACCGCTTTGCTATTAGGTAGAGCCAGAGGCTCACAAGTTATTTTGCTTTTTTTGCATTAGGCTCGCAAACAATGCATACTTGTACAAAAATTCTCCGTATGGATGTTAGCGGGGCTAGATGGAGGCCTCCACGCTGCCTTCACCTTCAACTGGCCTAGTTATTTTTCAAAAAAATATATCTTTTGAATACTCTATGTCTACGCAGTCCGCATGGGATCTTTATTTAAAACGGATGTTCTGCATTGGCCCAGATTTCAAAATTAGAATGACATTTTTTTAAATCCAAACTGTGTTTTATTTTGAATTTATTAGCCTAGTCAAGGCGGGGGTGAGGTGGTATTTGAGGTATTCGATCAACCCACAGAGTGAGTTGGACAGAAATAGTAGAAAAGTTTTTTTTTTTTTTTTTTTTTTTTAACCACAGAAGAAACCTTTCAAGCAATTTTTCAACTAACACTTAACACATCAGATTCATCCGAAAATTAGTTGTCGGGGGGTTTGTCCGATTATCTGTCTGAAGCTAAAATTAATATGTGTTAAGATAGGTCTGATGCCACTGAACATTTTTTAGTAATTAAAACTAAAAAAACCTTCTGAAATAACTGATTTATCACCATTAAAATACTTGTTTTTAAATGTGTGTGATGCATTATTTATATTTTTGCTTCTCCCTTGACAAATCTGTTGTTAGAACATGGTTCATTTCCATTGTACTTATTAAAAGCAAATCATGATTTACAACAGTGGTTCTTAAATTTAATCTGACCCCTGCATTTGGCGAGGCAGTCTTACAAATCTGTAAAATTGGCTCAAATACCAATCCAAGACGGATCCAAAGTAAATTGAAAGCTGTTGTTGAACTGTTTAGGGAATGGTTTTGGTCTCTTTTGAAAGGTACTAACCTGAAATTGTTTCCCCAACTGAATGAAAACACTGCAAATGCTACTTACATTGAGTATTGAATATGTCCGAATTAGTGTCGCTCAAGTCTCCGTCAAGCCTCCTCTCTCGATCTTCTGCTTCCTCCTCGGCCCACGTTTTTTCCACAAGCTGGTGTGCCGGCTCCTCCCATGGGCGTGCCAATGAAAGCCCCCACGTGGGGTCCACCCCCTCGCCTCGATGTCTGGAGAAACTCAAAACAACACCGAACGTTTATCAAAACAATGCCTGACGTTCTTCGTCAGAGTCCTGTTATCAAAATTCCCTAGTCAAAACATTCCGAATTTGGAACAGCGTGACCTAAAGCCCACTCAGTGAAAATCTTTATTGCACTCAATAAATGTAATCTTATAAAATCTTTTATAGTAAAATGTATAACATTGAACCGCGAGATGACGAACTGCTGCGCTAAACCTCTGACGAAGACATGGTTAATCTTATCCATCCCGGCTGACGCTCAAGGAAACTGTGCGGGTCAGATGTATCGACATTTCGTTCTGTATACACGTATACACGAATGACAATAAAGTATATCTGAATCTGAATCTGAAAATCCTTCAACAGGCAGCCAGCAACAAGCAACGTCCATTGATGCAGAGATGCTTTATTTTATTATTTTACTCGGTTGGATTCACTACACTCACGGATGTAAGGAGGCCATGTTTGCGTATTATCATTGAATGTAATGGCTGAAAGATGACAACTTTTGTGAGCTACCCTGTCACGAAGCGGAGCGGGAAACAGGAATAAAAGGACCCATTCGCCTAGACGTACTCACAATTTATTGGGAGAAGGATGAGGATGTTGCGCACACTCGATCCAAGGATCGATGGTCGCGGAGTGGATTGGAAATCCAAACAAAAGACAAGTTGTCAAAAACAAACAAACGGATCAGACAAAAAAACAAAACAGGATCAAATACGGGCAGATTCACAGAACTAGGCATTTAACAGGTTTTAACAGAAGTCTCACGGAGTTTAACCAGTTTTAATAAACGTTCCAGCCCCACACAGTACAAAGGAGCGCGCTTAAGTACTCCAAGAGCAATCAGTCCAATGCGTCATCCAAAAGTTGTCCTAAGGGGTGTCTGCAGGATCCATGTTGGAGACCCCTGCTCTAGGTTTTTGAGTTTTGGTTGCTTGAATTGAAAATAACAGCACTTGCGTTCTTTCACTGAACATTTCATTGTGTAGTTGTTCACTGAAAATCTCAGAGCAAAGCGTAAATGGCAGTACAATTACCCACACAATTGATTTCAAATGAGTGATTTTTTTAGTTTTTCTAAAAGAGGGGAGTCTAAACTTTTTTCAAACCGAGAGATACTTTTTGTTACTTATTAGCGAAAAAGGCACCTGGTTTAATATGCATTTATCATCTTATTACTATTTTGTTACTAATTTATTACCAGGTTAATGATTGGAAAGAGGGTTGATTATATTTGGTCAACCACAAAAAAATGATTTGGGTAAAAGTTCACAGTAACCCAGCACTGGTGAGCTATTTTCAGAACAGGTCCGCAGGCACTTCAGTTGTCCTTAGAGGGCTCCCTTGCTGGAGACCCCTGTCAACAAAACGCTCCGGACCAAAAATGTGGCCTGGCCCAAAAGGTTGAGGACGATGCTATCTATCGCAGATAAGGTTAGACTTTTAGACATGCTAAAGGAAGTTTAACGGAAGGAAAGAGTCTTCGTGTCATTTGGTCCCCGGCAGTCCCTTCTTTCCCCCAAAGATGACAGCTTTACCCCATTCTCCAATCCCCATTATTTTTCCTCTCCCCGAGTGTTTTCAGTTGGACAATCAGCCACCTCTGCTATAAATAATCTCGGCTCCCTCCTCACCTTGGTTAACCGTTTGTTCAGTGCCCACCCACTCACACGCTCTGCCCACTCAGAGAAAACGATTTAGTGATTAAGGCAGTCTGAAAAAAAAGCAAAATAAGAAAAAAATACGGAAAAATGAGAAACAAAGAAGAAGAAAAAGTAGGAAAGGAATGAGAAATATAGTGAAAAAGAAAAAGGCAGGGAAAAAGGAAACAAAAGAAGAAAATCAAAACAAAAATGGAAAGAAAATATAAGAAAAGGCAATAAAGAAAAAATATATATATATGAGGGGAAAAAAGGGAAAATAGATTGAAACAAGAAAAAAACAAGCAGGAAAAATAAGCAAAAGAGTAAAAGGCAAGAAGAAAGAACTAAAAAAATATGAAAAAGGAAACAAAAGATAAAGGAAAATGAGAACAAAATAAGAAAGCGCGATATATATGCAGACCATAGTAACCCGTTGTAAACAGTGGACGAGGGCAGTTAACATTAGACAATAACAATAATATACTCTTCAACACTATTGGCAATGACTAGTCAAACGAATATTGTGCAGCTGGTGGCTTACCTTGTCGGAATGCACAAAAGGCGCTATTTAGAGAAACTGAGGATAGCATTAGCAATGCGATCTACCGACCCATACAGTCTTCCTCCTTACATATTCACACATCTTAGCAAATTGTCCAGTCTGTCTGACTTCAGTCCACACTATCTGTACCACTATATTTCATATGGAGTATTGCCATAACCGGTGCTGATCTAAAAGCTTATAAAGCTTGGATGCTTACCTGTTCCTCGTAGCTGTTACATGTTGCTGCGCTTAGTTAGAATTGACTTCCTGCATGAGAAGTCCCCTTCGTGCAAATGTTACTAAAACATATTTCTATCTAAATATTGGGGAAATGCAACAGAACAGAAAGCATGGGACATTTGCACCTGGTATAGAAATCCCTTTTGAGCATGTTGAAAATATCTACTTCAGTGAAATTACTAGTTATCTTATGGACGTTTGTCTCCCGTTTCATCTGTTGATAATTTGACAGTTTATTTCTGTGTAATAAGCCATATGGTTGATTACATTTATCACTACATGTGATATTCAGAAGATTATGGTTTTGAATCCCTGGGTAATCACAATAAACGCAGCCCATTTATGTAGTAAGAAATAGCAATGGTAATATGCTAATGTAGCTAGTTAGCACTAACTAACTTATTATGTTGAGTATCTTGACGTGACTGTCATGATTTGACCATTGCCCTCACCTGTGCCCACTTGTTTATCCCCAGCCTCTGCTCATTTCCTGATTGGTTCCCTTCCTATTTAAACACATGACTCTCATTCACTACTTGTCAGTCCGTCAGCGAACCTCAGCACATGCAAGACAAGAACTTTTTGACTCTGGCTTACGCCTGTTCCGTCCGGTCCTGTTTCCTGCTTACCCGTCCCTGGCTTGCCGATCATCTCCGGTTACCTCACTTGACAGTCCGTGAAACTCTGTAACCACGTCTCTGCCACCGTAACACTGAAAACTGGCTCCCCCCTAGGTTGTGCACTGAGCCTCCTGCTTTTTACCCTCTACACCTCCAACTGCTCATCGACCCACCCCACAAACACAATCATTAAGTTCACCGACGATACCACCTTGATCGGCCTCATCTCTGAAGGGGACGAGGCGGCGTGCAGGGATGAGGTGGAGTCACTGTCAACGTGGTGTTCGGAAAACCACCTCATACTGAACACCACAAAAACAAAATAAGTGATACTGGACTTCAGAAGGAATGGCAGGAATCCAGCACCCCTCATCATAAAAGGAGTGTAGGGAGAGTCCACTTCAAATTTCACATGCACATCTCTGACGACCTTTCCTGGTCTGCAAACCCCAGAGTGGTGGTAGGGAAGGCCCAGCATCGACTGCATTTCCTGAGAGTGCTCAGGAAAAAACAGCTAAAACAGCAGCTGCAGGTGTCCTTTTACAAAGCCACAGTGGAGAGCATTCTAACGTACTGCATTACGGTGTTGTATGCTGGGTGCACAGGAGCAGACAAGAAAACGCTCCAGAGGGTCATCAAAACAGCCCAGAAAATTGTCGGTTGATCTCTGCCCAGGCCGGAGGACATTGCCTGCTCTCGCTACCTCAGCAGAGCAGAAAACATCATCAAGGACTTTTCTCACCCCGGCCACCACCTCTTCGACCTGCTGCCTTCCGGCAAGCGCTACAGGTCACACAAAACAATACGAATCAGTTACAACCAGTGCAAACGCTAGAAAGTTTTTGTTGGAGCTGGGGTAAGGGTTTGGTCGAGCCAGGGTTAGGGTTTTGGTCGGAGTTAGGATGAGGCTTATGATTGCGGCTAGGGTTAGGAGGTTTAAGCTACCACCGGTAGCTTATCCGTAAAACTCTTACCTCACACAGGGTTATGAACACAGCAAGGACAAAGCCTCTAATGGAAATGTTTTGGAAGTGAAGTGCCGCTCCAGTACAAAATGCAAGGGGCTTTAAATTAAATCAATCCAGGACCATCAGTGGGGGAAAGGGAAAAAACGAAGGCATTATCGTGACACTGACAAGCAGGAGGATTCCATTCAGGAAAAATCCCACAGCACAGGAGACCTCTCGGCATCTGCTGCACTTAATAGTAAGGTCCCTTCTCAAACTACTCCGCGGACAATGTCTCTTGCTGGCTCTGGAATAAGAGGGAGTAGGTAAACTCTGGACCAGGAGAAGATGGGCAGTGACTGATCATAACAGCCGGTCCGCTAACTCAAGGGCATTGTGGTTCAGGGTCAAAACTACCAGTGACAGTTAGACACCACCTGATGACATATTCTCCAGGGTGAAGGCTACAAACCTTTTTTGAGTGACTTTATGAGGTAATACTATGAAATAGCTAATATTTTGAAGCTGCGGGCATTGATTGAAAAATAAATACAGACAAATATAAAGAACAATGTAAAAATAGAACTACAATATTTTACTTGGTAATAATGTAAAATATTACATTAATTCCATTTTTGCTGATACTTTTCACAAATGCATTTCAAATCAACTTAAGTATACACTGGAGCAGGGGTGGCGAACGCGTGGCTCTCAAGCCGCCTGCGGCTCTTGGCCAATAAGCATGCGGCTTTTTGCCTCATCATATTTTCTATATACTGCGGCTCTTTGCCTTGTTTCACGTTTAGGTTTTTTTGTGTGTATTGAGGGTGGACAATTTCTTTGAAATCAACACAAGAACAATACTTGTTGTATTGTTAGGAGAGGAGTGTGTTATGGGAAATAATATGTTTTTAATTTTGTGCGTTTGAGTGTGTCTGTCTGTCATGACAGGTGAGTGCGTGGTGTGGCTCTTCGACTCTCACAGTTAAAAATGTCTCTTTTTGTCAAACATGTTCGCCACCCATGCACTAGAGCAACAGTATCATTTTATTGTATCATTCTGTCTTGAATGGGATTTTTTTATTTTAAACTTCCTCCCACAGGCATACCTTTTTGCGTGACACTGTCATAATTTATTTTGTATCAAAAACCACAATTTATGACCCCTTTTTATCTAATGCGTTCTTCCAGCCTTGTTTTCCCCAAGGTCATACCGAGGAATGGCAAAAAAAAATATTTTTTTTATCAGGAAATTGAAAAATTGCAAATGCATCCAGAGATACGGGATTACTGTTTACATCACGCATACTTATAGGCATAACTGTGTTTAAAAATGTAAACGGTTTAAGTGGTGAGTGATACCAGCAGTTTAATGTGTATGTTTTGTCTTTGTGCATCTCCCTACAATGTTAACTGCACAGTATAGAGTGTTCTTGGGCACAATTTGTCATGGAATATCTTGGAAATTATTAAGGATATAAAACACATCTGGTAAATTCATAAAGCCTGTAATCTAAATCGTTACATGAAATGTTTACAATTAAAGATGTTCAACGTGAGCACCCTTGGTTACACGACACTTATCAAGCTAATTGTCAATTTATTGCCAAACACGTCCCAGCACTGCATTTTCAAATGTTATCCGTGCAATCACTTCATCAACTTATCTTGGAATAGGGGGCACAAAGAAGAACCGTGCATAGACAGCTTTCAGCGACATAGCACATTACACCGTCACCTTTGGGAATTATTGCTGATGCGCAATAAGTTCATGCATGTTCTTAGTAACCTATTGTTACGCCTTTTCTGGTTTAGTGAGAGGTCGTAGCATTTTACTATTTGTAAACCGAAAAATCCTTAACAAATAAAATCATGTGCTTGTTTTAAACTGGAAGTGGCATTTTTTTACCAAAATGTAAATCTAATTAGATTGACAAATTGACAGCTTGATGGATTGTTAAAAAGAATTTTTTAAAAGGTAAGTAGAGCTCCATTTTCATTAGGATGGGCCTTAGATTGCCCTCGAATCCACAAAAAGTAAATCGTATTCTGCAGAGAGCCCAGTTCCACTATAAAACCGCTGTTCCTAAAATTGTCCCTATCGTGCCCCTGTGCATCGTGAGTACTTAATGCGCCATTACATGAATTAAAGGAATGCATCTCAATTACTTGCATGTGAACATCTGGGTACTTTATTGTCACAGAGGTCCATCATATAGCTTATCCAATCACACCTTCACTAAAGTGTTCAAATTTTTCCTGTGAGTATACTGTGAAGTCATTTATAATCCAGAATAAATATGATGGAGATTTGGTTTTATTGAACCTGGCGTTTGAAAAATGTACAGTCACACTGAATAGATGAGAGGAAGAGCCTGGCACTCTTCATGTGGGTTTATTGCAACTGTGTATTGTACCCGTCAAACAATATTTTCTTTTCCATACAAAGTACATCTTCAATGTGTTTTAAGACATATACGATGTAGAAAAAAATCTCTGCGTAAAAGCACAAATTTGCCAATTATTGGTACTATCCGGTATGTTCCAAATACAGTGTTTGTACACATTTTTTAATGGCCAATTTCAAGCGCTTTTCAAGGCCAGTTTTTTAATCTTTCCAATAGCTTCAACAATGGATCTCAGCACAAATCAAAATAACATTTTTGGGGTTTTCTGTTGGCTTTTATGACTAAAATAAAGTAGCTACCTTACTGCTACCACATACTGCGCTGTTCCTATCAATGATCTTCGTGAAGATTTTAGAACAAGTATATTTGACTTTATGTAAGATAAAACAGTGTATAAAATAGTATGCAAGGGGTAGGGAATATACGCATTTGCTTCTTACTACCCCTTTTCGAACATATTATATATCATTATTTTGTTGTTGAGTTATTGTTTTTGTTCTGTTTTTTTTAATGTCTGAATAAAGCTTCCAATTATATAACTTCAATACAAAGCATGAAAATTAGCCAAATTTTGACTCATTGAAATTATATTGATTGCTCCATAATCTAAGCCATTATTTTATCTGCTATCACAATGCCGTTACCAACGGTCAAAAGCACGGCAGGGTTCCCCCGCAAACCTAAAGCAGTTTTCAGCAGCAATGTTTTCTCCTCTCCCAGTTGTTTACATCGCGTCCTTTCGCATCATGTCACCATTCAAAATAGCGACTACCATATAGTTAAATAGCGATACAGTATTGACTATTGGGCCTGAAGAAAAGGTGAATTAGCGTGAATGTGAGCCCTCTGTTTGACAGCACCCCAACTCGTGTTGTTCACAAACAAAATATCTCTATGAGCCTGCTCTTGGAAGTTAATAAAGAGAAGCCGGCTCCCACCAATCATCAGCTGGACACTCGTCTGTAAGACACCTTTTTTACTTTTGTGATTGGTCAATATGTATTTTTGAGGGGATTTAGTGTTGTTTACTTTAAAATTTTTGCGTATAATTGTTTTGTGTTTTATCTTTTTTTTGTAGATTTATAAATATTTTAATCATATTTCCTGTGTTTTTCAGTGTTAATGTGTTAATATAGAAGTTTGTATCTTTTTTCTTTTTCCTTACCGTTTTGTATCTTTTTAAATGTTCTATTTTTGTCTATTATTATCTATTTCCCCCCTTTTTAAGCCATTCTGTGCATAATGTTACATAAAAATTGTTAATGCAGGGATTATGCAAACAAAAACATTATGAAGAATCAAAGGGTTTGCTCTTTTTAGTGAGCTAAAAATACTCTAAAAAATTCTCTAAAAATAATCAGAATTCCCATCTCTTTAAGTAAACTCCGGTCAAAGACGTCATTGCGTCTTGTATTTTCTCAGAAGATGTCAAACACTTTGACGTACAACTTATTTTTAAAGTAAAAGAACTAGTTACTCTCCATGGTGATAAGTTAGTTTTACTATGGAGTAATTTAGTAATTGACTCAGTTACACTTTAGACGAAGTAGTGAGTAGCTATAACAATTTTTTTTTTTTAAGTAAAATATCCAACACTGGTGGTCTGAAATGTCAGTGCTGAAAGGTGAATTCTAGAAAGCAGTCGAGGAGATGCAAGGGACACGAAAATATGCTAGCTAAAGTGAAGCAAAGTGCATCAGACAACTATACACGGATCACAGCACTTAAAGCTAGCGTCAACTCGTTGCTGGACAAGATGACCTACAAAATAAAGGTTGTGTCCGCAACTTGAAATTGTTCTACTCACTCTCTAGCGCCATATCCTGGCTTAAAGTCATGATCACATCCTCAGCCACATTATTCTAGTACTAAAGGCCCGGTCACACAGCCTTTCACGGGCGTATCGAGGCTGAATCACGGCCAGAAGTTTCTGCCCGTGAAGCAGACGCGGTGGAAAATGTGCAAAATTGGCTAAACCCGCTGTTTACCCGTGTGGTATGCTCGCGAAACAGACGCCGGCGACTGTTCCGCGTCCTTATCGCGGGTAGCCGCACGTGATAACACCGCGATACAGGCGCAGAACAAACGTGCTATGACCGTGCTCCACCCGCGATTACCCGCTAAAATTTCGCGTCCTACCCGCGTGTAACCACGTCTTGGCCGCGGCCGTAGCACGTCCTAGCACGTTCGTACCGCGTCTTTACCTCGTGTGTACCACGTGTGCTGCCCGCGGTTACCCGTGGTCTAAAGTTTTGAGCTGCGCAAAACATTTTCGCGCGGCCAACCGCCTGTGAATTTCTTACCGCGTGTAAAGCACTGCTGTATCTCGTCTGTATAGCGACCTCAAAGCGTCCAACAGCGTTTGCTTCACGGGCAGAAATTTCTGGCCATGATTCATCCTCGATACGCCCGTGAAAGGCTGTGTGACCGGGCCCTAATAAGCTCTTCTCTTTTCATCTTTTTGGGGGTTTGAGTTTGAGACTATTTGAAACATGCATTTTCTTACTTTTACCATTTTCTGGCCACATTAATAGTAATAAGAATAATAATACATTGTATTTTGAAGCGCCTTTCAGGACACCCAAGGTCGCTGTACATATGAGTAGTACACAACAATAAACAAAGAGTAAAACAAGCAAGTAATAAATAGCCAATCAAACACATTTTAGTTAAAAGGGGTGGTGTGTGAGGCATATGGTAAAGAATTAGCAAGCCTGAAGAGATGAGTTTGGAGTCCGGATTTGAAAATGGACAGGGTCGCAGAATTTCATAGGTAAGGCGGCAATGGCTTCCAGAGCTGGGGGGCAGAGCGGCTGAAAGCTCTGTAAAAGTATGTTTTTGTGCGAGTTTACCTATGTTCTTGTGCGTGTTTACGAACGTTTTTGTACTTTTTACGTTTACGTACTTTTATGTGCATACATGTTGCGTGTGTACGTATGTTTCTTGTTTGTTTCCGTACTTTTTTGTTGGGTTTTTATGTACATTTTTTGGGCATGTTGACAACTAAATCATAAATAATAATTCCAGACAATGTACATAAATAAACCAATTTGATATAATATGAATGTAAATAAAGAATATTTTTTTAGGCAAAATAAGGAGCCTTGGAGGTTGACATGTTTGCAACTGCCTTTTTCTAGGGTGGGAAGTCTTCACCATTGTTCAACTCTCAGCTGCATTCTTCATATGTAGTACTTAGTTGGGTATAGCGTTCCCACGGTCTGTGCTGCCAGCTTATTGAGTTCAGCATAACATTCTAACTGAAGGCCCGCTTCCTGCTATTCACAGCCGGTTCCTTCCTCCAATGCTGCACTACTGAACAACCATCATCTCGATAATGCAGACCAATCATGAAGTCATCCCTAAAAATTCAAAATAATTTTCTGTGTAAAATGAAAAGGAAAAAGCACTAAAATTATTCAAAAATTTGTGCACGCAATGAATTTTGTAAAATCTGTCAAAATGAACAAAACATTTCTTCAAACCAATTGCTCGTCTTGATGAAGTCAAGTTAAGTCAAGTCATTTTTATTTGTATCGCCCTTAATCACAAATGAAAAATATGAATTAAAAGTATACAGATCCTGAATTCCGGTTCGGGTGAGCATGAGGGCGAAGTGGAGATTGCTAGCACCGCATCTTAATTTCCATTTAATTAGACGGTGATCTTTTTTTAATTTCGTCACCCTATAAGCGAGACATTTTTGGAGCCCCAACATTTTTGTTTTTTTCCTTGATTTTAATGTCAGGATCCAATGACTAACATTTCGGTCTTTTCAGAGTTAAGACGCAAGAAATTGAGTGACATCCACTCTTTTATCTCAATGAGGCAGGCCTCCAAATTTCCACAGTTTAGTGTGGGAGATTCCTCCAACGGAAGATATAGTTGAGTGTCGTTTGCGTAGCAGTGGAAGCTGAAATTGTACTTGCGAATAATATCACCTAATGGAAGCATGTAAATTCTGAAAAGAAGGGGGCCAAGCACTGAACCCTGCGGAACACCACAGGTAACATTAAAGGGTTCAGATGTCATTTTGCTATATTTAACACAGTACGTCCTATCTGAGAGGTAGGATCTGAACCACGAGAGGACGGTTCCTGAGAGACCAATCCATTTTTCCAACCGTTCTAGCAGGAAATTGTGGTGAACTGTGTCAAAAGCAGCACTAAGATCCAGCAGCAGCAAAAGTGATGAAGCGCCAGAATCCATTGCCAGTAGTAGATCATTTGTTACCTTGATCAGAGCTGTCTCAGTAGAGTGGTTAGCCCTGAATCCTGATTGCATAGATTCAAAAAGGTTATTCTTGGATATGAAATCAGCTGCCGTGCCACTACTTTTTCAAGCACTTTAGAAAGGAAAGGTAGGTTTGACACAGGTCTATAATTACAGAAGATTTCTGGATCAAGGTTGGGTCGTTTCAGTGTGGGTTTAATAACAACGGACTTAAAAGCTGCTTGAACTACACCTGAGGAGAGTGATATGTTTATAATATTTAGAACTGAAGGTCCAAGGACGCCAAAAATACTTTTAATAAGTGAACCTGGGAGCGGGTCGAACTGGCAAGTTTGTCCTCTTTCGTTGTGGTTTTAGCACCAGAACAGAGTACCATATCTATGCACGTACCCTCAACTGGAGCTAACAATGACAGAGGCAAAGAGAAAAGGACAATGCCAGTTGTAATTTTTCTAGTAAAATGGTTTGCTACTGCGGCAAATTGACATAAACACTTTAAAAAGTTCACGCGACAGAAATGAATTGAACTGAAATGATCTGCATTTATATAGCGCTTTTCAAGTCAATGACTTCCCAAAGCGCTTTACATTGTGCTTCACATTTCCCAATAGCGGCCGTGATCTGTGCAGCCATGTAGGGCGCTAACCTGCTTATTGGGGGTATTGGGGATTCAGTGTCTTACCCAAGGACACTTCGGCATGTAACACGGACAAGCCGGGATTCGAACTGGGATCCCTTAATCCTAAAACGATTGCTCTACCTCCTGAGCTACTGCCAAGAAAAAGGAGCTGCAAGACAAACTTTTCCCCCTAAAAACCTATAGTCACTATGTCACAGGTGTTAAACATGGCCACAGGCCAAATCAGACTCGCCAAGCTTTTTAATTTGGCCTGCAAGACAACACCCTAAGAAGCACTAAAGAAAAATCAGCTGCAGTTTGAAGTATGTCCATTTGATGTTGGCAAAGCAATGGGACCTACACTACTTTCTTTTTTTTCTCTCTTGCTCTTTCACGCTTTTTTTAATTGTGTTCTTTTTTTTTCTTATTTCTGCTTTCAAAAGTAACAGGGTCACTATTAATCCCCCTATTTTGTCTTCTTCCGTTGTGGTTTTAGCACCAGAACAGAGTGCCATATCTATGCGCGTACCCTAAACTGGAGCTAACAATGACAGAGGCAAAGAGAAAAGGACAATGCCAAGTGTAATTTTTCTGGTAAAATGGTTTGCTACTGCGGCAAATTGACATAAACACGTTAAAAAGTTCACCCTACAGAGAAGAAGGAGCTGCAAAACAAACTTTTCCCCCTAAAAACCTATAGTCACTATGTCACAGGTGTTAAACATGGCCGCAGGCCAAATCAGGCTCGCCCAGCTTTTTAATTTGGCCTGCAAGAAAACACCCTAAGAAGCACAAAAGAAAAATCAGCTGCAGTTTGAAGTATGTCCTTTTGATGTTGGCAAAGCAATGGGAGCTATACTACTTTCTTTTTTTTCTTCTCTTGCTCTTTCACTCTTTTTACTCTGATTCTCCATTTTTCCTTGTATCTTTCATGTTTTTTCTCTCTCTCTTACTCACCCTCTCTTTCTTTATTTAATTTTCTCCTTCACGTTTTATTGCCTTCTCTCTTTTTTTATCTCTTTACTATCTTTCTATCTCTTATCTGTCCTTTAGTCATTATCTCTCATTCTTCTCTCTCTTTTTTTCTCTCTCTTTCACTTGATTTCTCTCTCTCTCTGGTTTCTCTCTTTCTCTATGTCTCTTTCTTTTACATTATGTCCTATGCACTTTTTTTCTCCTCTCCATCCCTCTCACTTCCTCTGTTCTCTCTCTTTCCTCTCACTTTAGCATGTTCTTTCTTTCTTTCTCATTTTCTTTCTGTCGTTTTTTTTCTCTCACCTTTTATCTCTCGTTGTCCCTCTTTTTCTCTCTCTTGTTCCCTTTGTTTCTTTAATCCACTAGTTTGGCCCTCGTGAGCTTTTTTCTACCATTTGGCCCCCCAGTTAAAATGTGTTTGAAACCCCTGCACTATGGCAACAGAGCCAAAAGGGCTTGTTCTACATTGTGTTTTTTTTTGTTTCAACTTTGATCTAGAGTTTGCTCTGTTGTTGTAGTAGAAGTATTTTGTTTTTAAGGTGTTAAAGGTGGGGCGAAACAGCAGCTGAGTGGTTAGCGCGTCCGTAGCACAGTTTCCCCCCACATTCCAAAAACAGGCATGTCAGGTTTATTGGCGGGTCCAAATAAGCGTTTATAGTTGACTGTCTCTTTGTGCCCTGCAACTGGCTGGCAACCAGTTCAGGGTGTCCCATGCCCACTGCCCGAAGATAGCTGGGGTTGCCTCCAGCCCCGCCATGACCTTAGTGAGGAAAAGATGCGCAGATAATGGATGCATGGATACTGTTAACATTTTTGGATTGTACTGTTAACGCTATTTGCACTTTATGACTTTATTTTTTTAAATTCTGTGCAATGGAATGTATAGTTAACATAGTGTATACTACAAGGTTAACATTGTTGCTGTTTTTTCATTTGACTTTCTTGGCTTTTCTCATGACACAGTTGTAATAAAAATATTTGTATTTATTTTTATATTTTGAAAGGGATTGACATACGTTAAGTGCCTAAATTATTTGTACTGTGTTTATCGTACACATAAACTAACTTAACAGGGATGTTTTAATAACTCGATGATCTTGACATTTCCAAGCAAGAAGTATTGGTATCGAATCGGTGTTGATCGTTACAACCATTTATTTACTTGGATCGGGTTGATACTACAATTCCCAGTATCGCCCACCCTTAATACTCGGTGCAATTCTACTTTTACAGTTCACGCATTCCTTAACCACATGGTTTGTTGGGGCACTAATGAGGACGCAACTCTTGACAGCCTTCACCACTGTTGACGTCTCTGAATTGTTTTAGGATCATGGCAAAGTTGGCACCAGTCCATTCCTTAATGTTGTCGGCCTAGTTCATTTTCATTCGTCCTCTCCTCCTGCCCCCTCGGACTGTGCCCTGAGCTATTTTTTGGTCAGTTCTGATGATCTTGGGACGTGACCATACAACTGAAGTTTCCGTCCGCGCACTGTTGACAACAGTTCTTCGTAGGGTCCAATGTACCTTCTGATGGTGTTGCACACTGTTTCGTTTGTCGCATGGGCTAAGAAGCTGATGCCTAAAAGTTTCCTGTAGCATCTCATCTCCACGGCCTGGACTTTCTTGTCTAGTTTTGCTGTGAGAGTCCATGTCACGCAATTGTAAAGTAGATGGAAGTAACCAGCACTTGCATGAGTCTGATTTTTGATTTCACTGCAATGTTCTTGTCCCACCAGATGCGTTTGAGTCTGACAAGTGCGGCTATGGTTTGAGCTATCCTGGCGATGATTTCTTGTTCTGTCCCCTCTTCTGATATGACAGCTCCGAGATATTTAAATTTGTTGACAGGTTCTAGCGCCTTGTGGTTGGTTTTAATGTTTTTGGTGACACCTTGGGGATTGTTGGTATTTACCATTGTTTTTTCTGTGCTGATTTCCATCCTATACTGGGTTGATGCTTTGTTCTACTTTAAACGCTCTAATTACCATGGGGCCGCCCACACCCTTGTTTTACAAGCGCTATTTAAATAACCGTAAGTGATCCAAAAAAAAACTCGAATCGAATCTATGTACTTCTCCAAAATAGCTACAAGGTGACAGCAACTACCCACAATCAAACAGGCATCCAGTGGCAACGGACAAATCATAGGCAAGAATTGCCACAGATGGGGCAATAAGTAATGCAATTTGTAAAACATTGTGTTATCTGTTACCAACAAAAACATTTGAATCCTTTGAACATTACTTTATTAGTTTTTATTGTCAAATGAGTAATGACCTGGGGTACTGATAGGTCATGTATTTTGTGTGGTTGTGGGTCTCGGTCTCCTGGAATTGAATAACCATCAACCACGCAAGGCCCACAAAACGCCTGGTCATGGTAAAAAATAGTTGACAATATATGGAAAACTGAGAGAGCAAGACTTAAAAACCTGTTTTAATATACTTATAACAGTTCACGGCTTCAAGAAAATTCAGGTCCACCATTCGGTGTCTTAGGGGGGTTAGCGGTGTGCCATCGACACTGAGTATAGTGGCAATGAGGCGCTGCTGACCTTGACCCGGGACGTTGTGAATCGGTGGGCAGAGTAATTTGAAGACCTCCTCAATCCCACCAACACGTCTTCCTCTGGGGAAGCAGAGCTGGAGGACTCTGAGGTGGGCTCTCATATCTCTGGGGTTGAAGTCACTGAGGTGGTCAAAAAGCTCCTTGGTGGCAAGGCCCCAGGGGTCAATGAGATCTGCTCGGAGTTAATTAAGGCTCTGGATGTTGTGGACGTGTCATGGTTGACACGCCTCTGCAACAACGTGTTGGCAGACTGGGGTGGTGGTTCCCCTCTTTAAGAAGGGGGACCGGAGAGTGTGTCCGAATTACAGGGGAATCACACTTCTCAGCCTCCCTGGTAAGGTCTATTCAGGGGTACTGGAGAGTAGGGTCCGCCAGGAAATCGAATCTCGGATGCAAGAGGAGCAGTATGGTTTTCGCCCCGGCCATGCAACACTAGACCACCTCTACACCCTCTGCAGGGTCCTTGAGGTTGCATGGGAGTTTGCCTATCCGGTTTACATGTGTTTTGTGGACTTAGAGAAGGCATGCGACCGTGTTTCTCGGGAGGCCCCGTGGGGGGTGCTTCGGCAGTATGGGGTACAGAACACTCTTATCAGGGCTGTGCAGTCCCTGTATGCCCGGTGCCATAGTCAGGTCCGCATTGCAGGCAGTAAATTGGATTTGTTTCCGGTGAGAGTTGGACTCCACCAGGGCTGCCCTTTGTGGACAGAATTTCGAGGCGCAGCCTTGGTGGGGATGGAGTCCGGCTTGGGGGCCTCAGTATTGCGTCGCTGCTTTTTGCACATGATGTGGTGCTGTTGGTTTTCTCAGGCTGTGATCTTCAGCTATCACTGGAGCAATTCACAGCTGAGTGTAAAGCGGCCGCGATGAGGATCAGCACCTTTAAGTCCGAGACCATAGTACTCAGCCGGAAAAGGGTTGAATGCTCCCTCCGGGTTGGGGATGAGATCTTGCCACAAGTAGAGGAGTTCAAGTATCTTGGGGTCTTGTTCACGAGTGAGGGTAGGATGGAATGAGAGATTGACAGACGGGTCGGTGCAGTGTCTGCCGTCATTCGGACCCTGTACCGGTTCGTCGTGGTGAACAGGGAGCTGAGCCGAAAGGCAAAGCTCTCGATATACCGGTCGATCTACGTTCATACCCTCACCCACTGTTATGAACTGTGGGTTACGATCGGAAGAACACGAACCCGGATACAAGTGGCTGGAATGAGTTTCTTCCGCAGGGTGTCGGGGCTCTTCCTTGGAGATAAGGTGAGAAGCTCAGTCGTCCGGGAGGGACTGTGTAGATCCACTGCTCCTCCACATTGAGAGGAACCAGTTGATGTGGCTCTGGCATCTGATAAGGATGCCTCATGGACGCCTCCCTCTGGAGGCGTTCCGGGCATGTCCCACTGGCAGGAGGCCCCAGGGCGACCCAAGGCACGCTAGAAAGACTCTGTCTCTTGG
This sequence comes from Urocampus carinirostris, assembly GCF_059441175.1. Classification (NCBI taxonomy): domain Eukaryota; kingdom Metazoa; phylum Chordata; class Actinopteri; order Syngnathiformes; family Syngnathidae; genus Urocampus; species Urocampus carinirostris. Next base: position 39,250,968 of record NC_142362.1, on the reverse strand, counting down.
CTGGCCTAGGAACGCCTCTGGATCCCGTCGGAGGGGCTGGAGGAAGTGGCTGGGGATAGGGACATGGGGGCTTCCCTGCTAAGAGTGCTTCCCTCGCGACCTGACCCGGGATAAGCGGAAGACATTGGACACAGCTCAGATTTCCAGTTTATGTTGTCTCACAATATGGTTATGTTCAGTTCCAGTTTGTAATTTGTTATAATTCTAAAAAAGTCCTAGTGCCTTTTTTGTTTTATTTTTCATTGTAAACTATTATTACATTGTCTTAACACGTATTTATTGTAGATATTGCCAGGTATTAAAAGTTTGGGTTGTTCTGGAAAAAAGGGCCAAGAGTAAAAAGTTATTTCGTGATTTCTGATGCTTTTTGGCCAAAATAAAAAAATAATTCCAAGCAGCCTGTATGATAAAGGGTTACTGTTTACCAAGAGGAGCTCATACTATAAAAAATGTTCTCAGTTCGGGACCTCTTAAGGCCCCGTTGCACTGACAGAAGACCAGGTGGTTGGGTGTGAAGGAGGAGGTTTTCATTAGCAGACGGCAGAAAGACCTTGAGGCACAGAGCAAAACTGTGAGACATAGCAGCTGACTGGCCCAAAATAACATTCGTCATCACCACTCACGTCCAAAGTAAATTGTTCTACCTTGCCATGTCAAACTATAATTGATGTTGATGACACGGTTGTTTCAATTTGTATTGTACTTTGGCCTGCTGCATCCAGCATTTTCTCTGTGTCAAATATATAAAAATAGCTGACATTTCAGATTTGAGCCACAGGGGAAGTACTTTATGCTACAATACAGACTGATTTTGTGGGTAGGTTCCGTAAGCTATTTAGCTGACAATTTTCTTCTTCCACTTAACGCAAGGGTCTCAAACTCAGTTTGAATCCCAAATGGGGCCCGGGGATGATAGTTTGAGGCCCCTGCCTTTATGTGAAGGTTAAAGGGACAGTGTGTATTATTTTCCCACTAGATGTCGCTCTATTCTGTTGTGCCACCGAAAATAAATAAAAGCACAACGGAAAGAGAAAAAACAGACACTCAAAATGATCATAATGCACCTTATTAAAGAAGAAAAAGAAAATAAAAAAGGAGAAAAGAAATTCTAAAAAAGAAAAAAGACCCAAAGAAAAGTGAAAAATGTAAAAGAGAAATGAGACATAAAGTAAAACTCTAGAAATAGGGAAAAGAAAAGTGAAATAAAAAAAAAAAAAAGAAATAAAGAAAATCAATTGACCAAAAAAATCAACAAAGCTTTTTTTATATTAAAAATGTAAAAAATGTCTCATGTTTGAAATTTTAAACAACTATGGCTGAAGGAGATGACAACAGATTGCGTCGTATATATACATGCAAGGCATTATTAAGACAGACCTTAAAAGAGTAGCAAGATCTCGTCAATTCAAATTTTAAGGACAATTAATTTTAAATCATCTTATTTTTAAGTGTTTGCATTATCATGAATAGTGATACATTTCACTTGCTGACTGAGTTTATTGATATTCAAATGCTCCGTAAAATAGCCTGTGTTTTACACAAGTAAACCAATGTGATTTCTGGTCGTGCGCACTTGTGTGGGTTTTCTCAAAGCATTTTACCATAAATCAGAAGTGTCAAACATGCGGCCTTTGCGAGACCCATAAGAGAAGTGCAAGAGAAAAACTAACTGCAGTTTTAAATGTGTCCAATTTATTTCTCCCCAACACATTCCTCTCTGGGCAGCACGGCGGCGCAGTGGTTAAGCGCTTGTGCGGCACAGTTCATGTCATGGGAACCTGTCGTGGGTTCAAATCCAGCTCCAGACTTTCTGTGCGGAGTTTGTATGTTCTCCCCGTGCTTGCGTGGGTTTCCTCCGGGCACTCCGGTTTCTTCCCACATTCCAAAAACATGCATTTCAGGTGAATTGGCCGGTCCAAATTGTCCCTAGGTGTGAATGAGCGAATGAGTTGTCTGTCCCTGTGTGCCCTGTGATTGGCTGGCAACCAGTTCAGGGTGTCCCCTGCCCACTGCCCGAAGATGGCTGGTATGTATCCAGCCCCCCCCCCCGCGACCCTAATGAGGATAAGCGGTACGGCTAATGAGATGAGATGAGACATTCCTCTCTCTCTCTCTCTTTCTCTCTCTCCCTCTCTCTCTCATGTGGCCCTTGACCTAAAATGAGTCCGACTCCTGTGCCATAAATGAGTGTTTGGATGAATATTTGCTCAAGACATCACCAAAAGACTTGGGTGTGAAATGCATGGCCCACCAATAGCTTGATGTTTTTATTTTTCTGTGCTATTCCTAAATAAAAAGTAAAAAAAAAAAAAAGATACGAGAATGGCTACTGGCATGCGGAACCGATACTTTAGAAAAGAGGCTATAGAATAGGACATTACTTCCATACTTGTCACAATATACAATACACACGAAAACCAGAGGAAGTAGATGGCAGGGCATTATTAAAGGAATAAAGAGCCAAGCTAAAACAGCCAACTTTTACTTATTAGCTTGGCAGTTCCCAATGTTTGTATTAAGACACTCGATTAGAGGTTTTCCATGAGATATTTCTCTGGAATGTGGGTATTGGTTTTGGGAGCTGGTCAGTTTAAACCAACCTAAGTGGCCTCAATGTTTCCTGAGACAAAGTCAACCGTTTTTCGAAACCATCTCCCTTTGTTCTAAACAGGAGGAGCTCAAAGGGGAATGAGCACAAGCAGAAGATTCATGTCATTGTGCTGGCCTTGACTGTTTTGATTTCATTGGCATTTTCTGGCAAGGTTCACCACCTGGGGCCATTTTAATTTGCTCTCTATTGACTCGGTGTTAATTGGATGGTAGCAAGAGGCTTCCAGATTTTAACCTTCAAGTTCAGTCATCTTAAACCTTAATCAGGTTTTTTACACGGCCACAAAAAAAAACTGCCTGCTGTTACGCGAGCATATGTGAAAAGGGGGAGTAGTGGGAAAACAGTGTAAGGAAGTCATATAAAGAAATGATGGAAAGTTTCAACTGTGATTTTTTTTTCTTCAAATAAGGCAAGCAGCAAAGGATAGTGAACCTTGAAAATAGTCACTCTTTCTGCTTGGCTCACCAAAAACGGTGGGTCTTCTGAAATCCGACAATCTGTGTCTCTCTGTGTGTTCAACTCCTGGGATTTGGAACAAGTATTTGGATAATGAAAAAAAATGAGTTGGGGGGAGCAGTTGAAATGAAGAATTTAATACAAAGTTCCAAAATACAACAGAGTATTTCTGGGCCAGTGATCAGGATACAGTCATTCGAAAAGGTCTCTCCCCAGTCTTATTGGAAAAAGGCATGGATTTGATTAAATAGAAAACACAACTTACATTTGCTGCAATTTTCCAGGGATGTACATTTTCACAAAAAACCTTTGCACGGACTGAATCTAACTTGCTTTTGCAGGTGTTCTGATAAGAGTATGGTAGACTCAAGGGCACTTGGAAATATTATTGGGAATATACCAAATTAATGGAAACCTTGAAACATTGAATGAGAACAGAAAGTACATACATTACAGAGTAAACATTAAAATATGTGGATAAGCATAAGATGCATGTATAACAACTAAATGAATAGGAGGATTATTTGATGTTTAAATAATAAAACTAAAATAACTCATACAGTAATGACAACAGATTCATTAATTCATTTTAATAATCTAGCAGTACTGACAATTTTGGTATACAAATAGTCTTATTTGACTTTCACTGTATTCCGACGTAGCTTTTAAGCCACCTGTATTTTTATGTGTAGCTTTTTAGCATGGTGTTTGTTGACTGGGGTAATCACACAGTGTATTTCTCCATGCCAATCCTCGTTTAATGTTACCAGAAAAAGTTCGGTTTGCGATAATTCTGCGTTTTAGTGTTGCTGTTTTTGCTTGCTGATACATTGAAAACAAAATTCCTGTCAGATCAGCCTACAGTAGGGCGTCTCAAAAGAGTAGCAGATTTGATCGATTGATTGGTATACATTTTTATTTATTTTTTCTACTGATAACCATATACATGGTTATAATACATTTAAGATCAACAGGGTTAATAAACACCTGACAAAAAACAGAAGAAAGAAAAAGGCTGACAAAACCAAAGACTTAGCTTATCTTGGTCCCGTCCCCTTCAAAACGCGTTTCACAATATTAATGTAATGTAATCTGATTTTTATAACAAGGCATTTTATGTAATAGACAACACATCTCATCAGCACACAAGATAATAATCATAAACACGTTAAAAAAAAAAATCAGGAAAAAAAAATCTTAAAAAAAAAACAAGTTTAGTACAATATATAGTTTTTATCAAATGTTTTTGAGATGAAGTGTTTGAGGAGTGTGTTAGGAGTGACAAAATTGGATAGAGAAATTAAATTGTGAGAGACAGAACTGGAGTAGTGTAACTGAGCAAGTATGTGGATAAGAGAGTACTTTGTTGGTTTGGACACATGGAGAGGATGGATGAGGAGCAAATGTTGAAGAGGTTCTACAGAGCAGAAGTAAATGGAAGGAGACCAAGAGGAAGGCCGCGATTGACATGGATGGATGGTGTTATGAGTGCACTGCAGAAAAGAGGTCTAAATATAGTGGAAGCTAGAGCTCTTGTATGTGATAGGGATGAGTGGAGAGGTGTTGTAAGAGGATATTGGGATGTTTAGACGTGTTCCAAGGGATGGGCAGGACACATGTATGATGTGGCAGGGGTAAACCAGTGAAAGCTGTCGGGCGCTGCTGTTTAATAAAAGAGTGTGTTGTGACATGGCCGCTTTCTTGTGTCCCGTTTCATCTGGAGTGACGAAAGCATGACCAACTTGGGTGCCGAGGTGCTTAACTTGTTTGGGTGTTTCAGCATTGCGGTTGGCCATGGTCCAAAAATGTTTGTGTGCGCTGTTTGCTACTTTTCCCTGGTATTTATTTTTTTTGTTTTTGTATGTGTTTCTCTTGCTGTCGGTCACCCCTCTTGAAGGATTTGACCAGGGTAGATAGATTAAATGATAAACTTTTTTTTTCTCATTGACTCTTAATCCCTTAGGGATCATGCCTTAATGTAGTCTTTAATTAGTTTCCATTAGAAGAGCCAAGATATGAGGTGAACAAAAATCAATCTTGATAAAATTAAACTAGTCAGGCTGGTCTGCCAGTCAGTAGTTTCCATTTTGACAGATTTTTTTTGTTGCTATAGTCCATATATTACCAATAACCATGCAACATTATGCACACATTTAATTTAACTCTTTTATAAAAGGGGACATCTTTCACTCTACAGTAAACTGTAAAGTAATTTAAACATTCAGCCTTTTATACGATGCAACTTGAAAGTCAGGCAGAACAAATTCCCTGAAAAATTGTCTTACACTGAAATCCTAAATGCTGTGATATAAATCGTCACATATCGAACATACCTGCATACGCTTGCACCATTTTATCCCAACTTTAGGTATTTCTGCCGGTAACAGCTTGGGGGACAGACAGTATGCTTAAATATTTGTTGGTACAGTGTGACCTCACAGAATGAATAATATGCATCTTAATCCCCCACTTTTGTTTGCAATTGTATTTATGATCAATCAAATTTAAGTATGAGGATTCTTATGTCAAAGGTGGAGCCTTATACGGCAGTTCTTTAGCACTTGGTGTCAGATTAAAAGGGATATTGGTATTGCTTTTACATCACATCAGACCTAGGGAAATATATTTTAAAGTCATCTTTCTGCCCTTGTCTCTAGCTCTTCAACTGCATTGTTATTCTTCTCGCCTACATCCCAGGCTACAAAAAAAAGAAAACAATTGATTTCCGATTTTCTCGCATGCTGCTCCAGCTGTGGAGGTCCGACAATAGTGACCAGGCACAAACATGTTTAACATGAGTGTGTGGGACCACAGGTTTATGCTGCTGTGCTGCACTATTGATTAGATCTGTTTTCATTTCCCATGACAACCTGGGTTCTGGAATAAGCAACTTCAGCCAAAGATGATAACCCACTTCTCCGTAAAACTCAGATATATAGTTAAACTTAAAATGAGTCCACAGTGGTATTTGATAGATTTTAGCACCGAATATCCGCTGCCAAAAATCATTAGTACTCAATGAAATTCTTAATATGGTGAAATGACATCTGAGCCCTTTAATGTTACCTGTGGTGTTCCGCAGGGTTCAGTGCTTGGCCCCCTTCTTTTCAGCATTTACATGCTTCCATTAGGTGATATTATTCGCAAGTACAATATCAGCTTCCACTGCTACGCAGACGACACTCAACTATATCTTCCGTTGGAGGAATCTCCCACACTAAACTCTGGAAATTTGGAGGCCTGCCTCATTGAGATAAAAGAGTGGATGTCACTCAATTTCTTGCGTCTTAACTCTGAAAAGACCAAAATGTTAGTCATTGGTCCATCTAAATGCCGTGACTTATTCTCAAAAACTGCTGTGAACATTGACAAATGTCACATCACACAGAATGACTCAGTTAAAAATTTAGGTGTCATATTTGACCCTGATCCATCCTTTGAAATGCATGTAAAGAAAATTACTAGAACCTTTTTCTTCCATCTTCGTAACATTGCTAAAATCCGTTCAATACTGTCTCAGTCGGATGCGGAAATTATAATTCATGCGTTTGTTACCTGCGGTCTCGATTACTGTAATGCACTACTCTCTGGTCTCCCGAAGTCTAGAATCAAGTCTCTTCAGCTGGTACAAAATGCCGCAGCGAGGCTTTTAACTAGGACAAAAAAGTACGATCACATAACACTGATTTTGGCTAACCTGCATTGGCTCCCAGTTAGCCTTAGATGTGATTTCAAGGTTCTCTTAGTATCATACAAAATCACACATGGACTTGCTCCCTCTTATCTTTCAGATCTGATTTGCCCCTATGTCCCGGTCCGAAGCCTACGATCTGAGAGTGCCGGTCTTCTGGTGATCTCGAGAGTAAAGAAGTGTTCTGCTGATTCAAGAGCGTTCTCCATCCGTGCACCGGTGCTGTGGAATGCTCTTCCCCCTGAGATCCGATCTGCAACCTCAGTGGAAATGTTTAAATCTAAGCTTAAATTTCACTTCTACTCCATAGCATATGAATATCCTACTCTTCTCGTCGGCTGAAAAATAGTCTGTGTAATATAGCGTAATAATCTGTGAAGCCCTTTGAGACTCTTCGTGATTTAGGGCTATACAAATAAAAATGACTTGACTTGACTTAAGTAAGCATAAACTATTTGATGTCTGTCAATATCAGTTTTTTTCCCACTTACATTATATTGTTAGTCATCCCTAGTTAAGTTGTTTAAAGTCACAATTAATTTACAATACTTAGCAAAATACCTGGTTGTATTTACGTTTGTGTTAGATTGGTAAAATGTGTCACTGAGTATGTTGTCACTATTGCATTTTCCAGTTATATTTGCTTTCCTACTTAATCATCACCGGAGTGCTTTGATAGTCACATTATTAATTTCATACCTGTCAACCTGTACGTTTTTGCCGTACAAAGTATGTTTATTATTCATTTTAAGACGTGTACGACGTACAAAAAAATCTGTACGGAAAAACCCAAATTTGTCAATTATGGGTACCATCCGGTATACACCGACTATCACGAAACGGCAAATCAATCAAGTCAAACCAGTTCGACGGGGTAGCCTTTATCTCGTTATAGTTTTTTTTTCCAGTTGCAAACTAAGCAAGCGGTTTGATGCTCCTGTGGGCATGCGTCTGCCGCCTCGGATTTCATGTCGTAGTTGTGTAAAGAAAGTAGGTCCGTCTCTTTTTAGAGAACCGGCTTTTTCGGCTCAACTCATTAAAGAGACGGCTCACTTGCTTTGATGCAATATATTACGAATTATTATGTTGTATAAAGAAGTTAAGAAAATAAAGTCTAAAAAGGGAAAAATGAAAAAAAGACAGGTTTGTGGTTATCCCTATAATCATTATATTGCCAACAATAATGCAGCAAATGAATTAATAATTTGAATAACAAAATGCATTATTCTACTTAATTATATTAGCATGTATTTATTTCCTTCTACTGTGAACGTCGAAGCTGCTTAATTTTGGAACTTTTTTGTATAATAAACCTCATTCATGTTGAGCAACTCAGTATCTCACAAGAAAATGTATCATATATATATTGTAACATGATATATATATATATATACAGTATATATATATATATATATATATATATATATATATATATATATATATATATATATATATGTGTGTATATATATATGTGTGTGTGTGTAGGTATAATGTTACAATATATATGATATAGCGAAACACATGTACAATATAACATGTTAAACTACATAAATAAACAATGTATTTTGAAAGGGAAAATACGACACCTTGTATGGGCATGGAGCCGTGGAGGTTGACAGGTAATTTAGTTGTTCTAAATGCAACTAATGCTTATCCAAATATTTGAATTAAGTATTTACTTTCTGTTTTCATTTGATGTTTTAATATGTGCATTCATTCTGTATTTTCCCCGTAATGTTTCCAAGTGCCTTCGAATTCCCACACCTTGTCAGAACACCTGTAAGAACAAGTTAGATGCAGTCTGAACAATGTAAGTTTCATTTTATTTTTCGTCAAATCTACGCCTTTTTTTCTATAAGTGAGAGGTGAGACACTTTTCAATGCCTTTTGAAGAAATGAATGTATCCTGATCGCTGGCCCAGAGTATATTCTGTTTTATTTTGTTTTGTTACTTTGTAATAAAAGTCCTCTACTGAATTGCTTAATTGACCTTTTTTTTTCCTTTGTCCAAATACTCAATATGGTCCCAGGAGTTTAACACACTGCGAGACATGGAATGTCTACTCCAACAGTATGTATTATATATCCATGATAACAAAATCACATATCCATATGCTTTTATGGGCACATTAAAAATGTGTTCGAGCATGCTTGGTAGCTAACATTGCTTTGGTTTTGTGCCTTCTCAGCATAAACAAAATAAGTTTTCAAAATCGTTAATATATCACAATTCAGGGTAGGCGCAATACGCTATGGCACAGGAAGCACGAAAAGAAGACAAGGCTGGGACCCTGTTTCGATTAGGAGAATAATGGCAAAAAAAAAAACATCAACCGTGTTTAGAAACAGGAATGCTTAAATAGTGAGAAGGAGAGGTGATCAAGGTGCAATCAGGGCAATTGACACCAGGTGTGAGTGGAAATCAGAGCCAAGGAGGAAGTGACCATAAGAGGAAAATTGAAGGTGAGAGGTTGAGAGAACCAAACCTGACAAGCCAGACTGTGACAGAATGAAAAAACTCGCTTAAACTTTTTACTGTTATTTCATTTTAATTTCAACACAACTAAAATGAATAATATTTCGTTTTAACCAAAAACTAACAGTGCAGGGAATGAAAATAAGCTTAGCAGCAACTCATATAAATGTAAATAGCTCCCTGACATGTTTTACAGTAAATAAGAATTTCAACACAACATGACTTATCTTTCACTTAAACCAAAAGTTAATAGTGCAGGAAATTTAACAAGGCTTAGCAGCAAGTTGTGTAAAAGGTATATAAAAACTTAAATAGCTCCCTGTTTTTTCTTTCTAACAAATAAATACAAATTTCAATACAACTAACATGACTTAAATTGACTTCAAACAAAAAGTGCATTGGTACTTAAGGGTATCTCTCGAATTGAAAATTGTTTTAAATCCAAATTGACAATGTATTGTCATGACAAGAGCTTATCTCTTCCACTTAAGCATGGTTTTTATGATCTCTCTCAATCACAAACACGTGTAACGGGACACAGGTGGATTGTCTAGCTCCAGCTGGTGTTACACATTTGTTTTATATATTTTTGGGTTTTTTTCTTTTGGTTTTGTTGTTCTTTTACCTAATCTGCAAAATAGATGGTAAATGTCAGTCTCACATGACACTATTTACCGTATTTTCCGCACTATAAGGCGCACCAGGTTATAGTGCGCACCCCCAAAAAATAGTTTTTGGTCCTAGCTCCCGGCCTTACTGAGCAGAGTTTGTATGTTCTCCCTGTGCTTGTGTGGGTTTCCTCCGGGCACTCCGGTTTCCTCCCACATTCCAAAGACATGCATTTCAGGTGAATTGGCCGGTCCAAATTGTCCCTAGGTGTGAATGAGCGAGTGAGTTGTCTGTCCCCGTGTGCCTTGCGATTGGCTGGCAACCAGTTTAGGGTGTCCTCTGCCCACTGCCCGATGATTGCTGGGATGGGCTCCAGGAGCCCCGTGACCTTACTGAGGATAAGCGGTGCAGCTGATGAGATGAGGTGAGATATTCCACACATAAGGCGCACCGGATTATAAGGCGCTACAATGGGATTGTCGACAAAACAGTCAGATAGTTCAGTCAAACCTATTACCCCCTTAAAATTCCAAAAGCTTGCAAAGAAGCAAATACGTGTCTCAGACATGTATGGAAACACTGTCTGTACGATGTCACCATCACTCAAATGCATCGTTCCAAATATCATTCGGAAGGTTAAAGTCTTGGGATTCAAGAAATGCCAAACATTTCTTAGTTTCCATTTTATTTTTTGCTGGCAACTGTGGACAGCAAAGTAAGAATTTTATTGTGCAGGAAAACAGGTTTCTTTACTGTGTATATGACAATAAACACTTTGAATTGAATTTAGTTTAAAAATAGACTCATCACAGAAACATCAAGATCATTCTAAAACTAGATACCGGGAAAATATAAAGCCGCATAGCTCACCTAAGTTCCCTTGCAGCCATCACGTTCAATGATAATACGTAACCATGGTCTTCTTACAACATTGAGTGTAGTAAATCCAGGAGAGTAAAATATTTACAAATACAGAATAGTAAAAAATGTTTTCTCTATGCCGTAGTGATTCACATTCATCTTTTTCGGCAAATTGCAGTCTTTATTTCACCCCTTTAGCCTATGTGAGCCTGTAAATGACAAAAACGATCCGCTCCCTTTAACCCCAAATATCTTTAGCCAATAGTGACTGATTCAAATGATGATTGACACATTGGTTAGGAAATGAAACGCCGGTATATAAATCCCAGCATACGCCGCGGACTACTTCGCCTTCTGGGGGAAATCTAGTCAGCGGCTGCTTGCCTTAGTTGCAAGACTTTGCGACTTAAGATTGATCCATATATAAGGCGCACTGTATTATGAGGCGCATGGTCAGCTTTTTAAAAAAATTGTCAAGTCAAGTCATCTTTATTTGTATAGCCCTAAATCACGAAGAGTCTCAAAGGGCTTCACTGATTATTACACTATATTACACAGACTATTTTTCAGCCGACGAGAAGAGTAGGTTATTCATATGCTATGGAGTAGAAGTGAGTTTTAAGTTTAGATTTAAACATTTCCACTAAGGTTGCAGATCGGATCTCGGGGAAGAGCAATAAAGGCTTTTAGGTGCGCCTTATAGTGTGGAAAATACAGTACTTGTTGCCATTAAGAGTGATTTATTGAACAAGCCTCATTAAATCACTTGATATCCCTTTTAACATACAAACGCAAAATAACATTGCCATCAATTGGTACTTTTCAAGAATCATTTAACAAAAACACCATAACTGTACCTTCCAAAACAACTCACTTTGTGTTATATGGTAACCAAATATACATATTAACATCACAGTACAATCTTAACCCAGCCCCGCACAACGTAGCATACCTCACTCTGTTGCTTATGCTAACGGACCACTAACTCGTACTATTTCACTTTTTGTAAACTTTACAGACATCACAAACAACATTTACAAACATATTTTCACATATTATCATCCTCACAGTAAGTGTGTTACCAGTATAAACGTCTCACCTGCAAAATAGATGGTAAATGTCAGTCTCACACGAACCATGTACTTGTTGCCATTAAGAGTGATTTATTGAACAAGTCTCATTAAATCACGTGAGTTTCCGTGAGACTTGCCGCTAAACACCCTTTTCTGACCTGTGAGACTATGTCATTTAGAGGTGATTTACTGGTACTTCACTTTTTCTGCTTTACAAAACAACACCAAAATCCCAAAATATAACATTTTAACTAGTCAGCAACCCTTGTTGCGCCACACACGCAGACTTAATTGACGAACTAATGTTATGGTAAGAGCTAATAAATCAGTCTACAACTCAATGTGCCTCTCTGAAACAAGTTAACTACACTTGTTTCGCTATCTCTTAATCACAAACACACTTTTCTATCATGGACACAGGTATGTCAGTACATGTTAGCTGAGCTTACGCTCACTCTTATTGTTCCTGCGTTAGTGGCTTCGCCCCTGTTTGCTTAACCAAACAACTCATTGGGTGGGTAGCGAGGACAGAGGAGGTGGGGATGGGAGAAGTAGAAGCAAGAGAGAGAGTCTCAGCTGCATGAGACTTAATAACCGGCTCGTCAAATGTCTAAAAAAATCTGTCAAATTCCCAAATCGGCTCACCTGATAATCGTTCTTTATTATTAGGACTATTTTCCAAATGCATATCCTCACGCGAGGTACAGGGTTGATTTTGCTATACATATATATATATATATATATATATATATATATATACTGGACTGTCTCAGAAAATTAGAATATTGTGATAAAGTTCTTTATTTTCTGTAATGCAATTAAAAAAACAAAAATGTCATACATTCTGGATTCATTACACATCAACTGAACTATTTCAAGCCTTTTATTATTTTAATATTGCTGAATTTGGCTTACAGCTTAAGAAAACTCAAAAATCCTATCTCAAAATATTAGAATATCATGAAAAAGTATACAAGTAGGCTATTCAACTAATCACCTGAATCATCTAATTAACTCGAAACACCTTGCGAGGGTTTCCTGAGCCTTAAAAACACTCAGCTTGGTTCAGTAAACTAAATCACAAGTATGGGGAAGACTGCTGTCCATAGGACCATCATTGATACCCTCCATCAGGAGGGTAAGACACAAAAGGAAAATTCTCAAAGAGCAGGCTGTTCACAGAGTGCAGTTTCAAAGCATATCCACAAAAAGTCTGTTGGAAGGGAAAAATGTGGCCGGAAACGCTGCACAACCAAGAGAGATGACCGCAGCCTTAACAAAATTGTGACGAAGAGCCGCTTCCAGAATTTGGGGGAGCTTCAAAGACAGTGGGCTGAAGCTGGAGTCCAGGTATCAAAAGCCACAGTTCACAGACATGTCCGGGAAATGGGCTACAATAGCCGTATTCCCATGGTCAAGCCACTTCTTAACTCAAGACAACGGAAGAAGCGTCTGACTTGGGCTATGGAGAAGAAGCACTGGACAGTTGCAGAGTGGTCCAAAGTCCTCTTTTCAGACGAAAGCAAGTTTTGAATTTCATTTGGGAGTCAAGGCGCCAGAGTCTGGAGAAAGGCTGGAGAAGAGCAAAATCCAAGTTGCTTGAAATCCAGTGTGAAGTTCCCACAGTCAGCAATGGTTTGGGGAGCCATGTCAGCTGCTGGTGTTGGTCCACTGTGTTTCATCAAGTCCAGAGTAAATGCAACTGTGTACCAAGAGATTTTAGAGCACTACATGCTTCCATCTGCTGAAAAGCTCTATGGAGATGAGGATTTCATTTTCCAGCATGATCTGGCACCTGCCCACAGTGCCAAAACCACCAGTAACTGGTGCACTGACCATGGCATCACTGTCCTTGATTGGCCTGCTAATTCCCCTGACCTGAACCCCATCGAGAATTTGTGGGGTATAGTTAAGAAGAAGATGAAAGACACCAGACCTACAAATGCAAATGAGCTGAAGGCCGCTATCGAAGCATCCTGGGCATCAATAACACCTCAGCAATGCCACAGGCTAAATGCCTCCATGCCACGCCGGATTGATGCAGTAATCCGTGCAAAAGGATTCCCAGCCAAGTACTGAGTGCATCAATGGACATTTTCAAATGTTTGATTTAGTTTTGCTGTTATAAAATTATTTTTTTACTTGGTCTGAGGAAGTATTCTAATGATTTGAGATAGGATTTTTGAGTTTTCTTAAGCTGTAAGCCAAATTCAGCAATATTAAAATAATAAAAGGCTTGAAATAGTTCAGTTGATGTGTAATGAATCCAGAATGTATGACATTTTTGTTTTTTTAATTGCATTACAGAAAATAAAGAACTTTATCACAATATTCTAATTTTCTGAGACAGTCCAGTATATATATAAAATGTACCTGTATGCAGCTACCTGGCAACACATAATTATTTAGATACCCTGCCGGTATTCTGGTAAGGCCCATGCATACTAGGGCTATTAGACTGTATCATGATTTTAGATGTAGTGTTACCGCAATTTGTCTCCGTCTGACATGGCAGGGATCCATATTTAGGGGATGTGGGCCAGGGTACGGTGTTTTCGCATGTAACTCACACACTGCCTCAGGAAGAGTTGTCATACAAAACTAGTGAGTTGTCATTCGCGAACACAACGGCTCTAAGAGTTGGCTCTTTAAAGTGATAGACAGGAGCCATGCGTGGGTTTTCTCTGGGCACTCCGCTTCCCTGCCACATTCCAATAACATCCATCCATCCATTATCTGCATCGCTTATCCTCAGTATGGTCACGGGGGTGCTGGAGCCCATCCCAGCTTATTCGGGCAGTGGGCAGGGGACACCCTGAACTGGTTGCCAGCCAGTCGCAGAGCACACAGAGACAACTCACTCGCTGATTCACACCTACGGACAATTTGGACCGGCCAATTACCCTGACATGCATGTTTTTGGAATGTGGGAGGAAACCGGAGTGCCCAGAGGAAGCTTACGCAAGCACGGGGAGAACATGCAAACTCCACACAGGAGGTTAGATCTCATGACCTCAGAACTGTGAAATGAAATGCATTTATGTAGCGCTTTTCAAGTCAATGAAGACTTCCTAAAGCGTTTTACAATGTGCTTCGCATTTACCCATTCACACACACTCACACCCCAATAGCGGCTGTGCAGCCATGCAAGGCGCCAACCTGCTTATTGGGGGCATTAGGGGTTCAGTCTCTTAAACTTCGACATGTAACACGGAGGAGCCGGGATTCGAATCTGCGATCTGTTGATCCCAAGACTGAGCTATTGCCGCCCCCAATGTGCCGCACACGCGCTAACCACTGCGCCGCCGTGCTGTCCTTTTTAAATTATTGAGTCATGCTGTACATAATGTTATTTATTTGGCTATATATTGATTAAAGCAAGGGTCCGCTACCTTTTTCAAGCTGAGAGGTAGTTTTTGTTACTAATTACCACAAAGTTGGTAAATAATCTCCAAAGGGCTTTTCAAGTCAATGAAGACCTCCAAAGCCCTTTACATTGTGCCTCCAAATTATAACGGCGTCAGCACCTACCTGCTTGTCAGGGTCATTGGGGGATCATTATCTTGCCCTAGGACACTTCAACATTTAATTCGGAAGAAATGGGAATTGAACCTGCGACGTCCCAGTCCCAAGACGAGCGGTCTAACTCCTGAGTTATTGGCACCCAGGTTGTTGTCTGGATTTGTAAGACAACAATTCAGCAAGTTATTTCTATAATATTTCACAGTTCACAGATCCCTTAACCACCCGGGTATAGATTATCCCTCTCCAGTCTGTTTTTCAGAGTAGGGGTTTGCTTCCGCACATGAAAGAAAAAGAGTACCAGTTTCCATGGTTACCAGTTGCAGGAGAATCCACCTGATTTGACTCAGAGACAGCAACTTTATCATCTGGTCACAGTGGTTTTCAATGTAAAGCTCCGTACCTTGGTATTGACAGGCAGCGGGGTATGACAATACTAATACAAGATTCGTACCACTGGGGAAAAATTATTTTGAAATTTTCAGTGTCATATCATCCAATACTATTGGTTTATGGCAGTTTTATCCAATGGTGGTGACATTACTCATATTTGAAAGCAAAATATCTTGTAACATAACTCTTATCACTTTTAAGTATGTAGTTTTACAAAATCTATTACAGCATGTACAGTACAACATAATTTGAAAGGCCACAAATATCTATTGGTTTTGGGGCTGTTGATCAACATTGTATATTCCCACTGACCTTTCTGTAGAGGCGGGATATAGGCACATACATGAAAAGGCACTAGGTGGTGTTTCAGCACCTGCTCTTTTCTATTGAAAGTAAGGTTAGAAATACTCAGTCAACCAGAAAAAAAATAATCTTTCCAGAAATTCACAATTATCCAGCAGATGTGATCTATTTTCATGACAGGTCCCCTAGCAACTCAGCTGTCCTTAGGGGGCACCCTGTTGCCTGCGGACACCAAGTTGGAGACTCCTGGATCAAAGCAACCCAAAAATTTTGAAGAGCCCTTTGGGACTTGGAGGAGACAGTTCTCTAAAATAAGTTGGAATTCCCATCACTACACGAAACACATATACGTACAGTGGAGAATAAATTTAGGTAACAACTTTTAAACAATTAAATAAGTTTGCAATTATTGTTCACAAAAATGACTAAAGACAAAAAAATGTTTTTCAGAAAAAATATAGAACACACTCATCAAAATTAGAGAAGAACAATGACTTTGACATGCGAAAAAATTCTGTAGTTGACAACAGTCACCAAATAGTAAGACATGTACAGGCCTCTGCTGTAAATGACTTCAGCACATCTAAAGGCAACAAAAGAGCACAAGTCTCTCCCACTACTCTTGTGTGACTTTCGTCCATTTTTTTTTTTCACGTCCTCCACAGTTTGGTGGTTGTAGTCGGTTTCTTGACCATAACTTGGTCACCAAGGATTTTCTGGATGTTCTCTATTGATTTGAGATCAGGACTCTGGGCAGGCCAAGCCATTAAGTTCAATGTTTTTACCTTTGAGGAATTTCTTTACTCGTTTTGCTTTGTGACATGAAACATTGTCCTGCATGAAGTCTGCAGGCTGATTGGGCGACAAATGCAAGTAATGAACCATGTGGTGTTGAAGAAGTTTCAGATACACATATGCATTCACTTGGCCATGTAGATAGAGAAAGAACTAAAAAATCTAAAACGAGAAATAAAGAGGTGGAGAGATGAGGAAAAAAGAGGGATGAAATGAGAGAGAGAGAAAATGAGAGAGAGAAATATGGAAAAATGAGAGAAACAGAGAGAGAAAAATTAGAGAGACGAGAGAAAAAAAAGAAAAAAGAGAGAGAGAGAGAGAGTAATACAGCTCCAGTAGTTTTGAGAGTGACTTGGTTTGGCCTAGGTTATAAAACTGCAGTTCATTTTTCTCTTGCACTTCCTCAATGTTGCCTCGTGGGCTGGCTGGATTAATTCTTTTGACGGGCCTGTTCCGGCCCACGGGTCCCACATTTGACACCCCTGACATGGAACAGGCTGGACCTGAGGACACTGTCTGCTAGCTCTTTATCAAGATCACATTTTCAAGTTACCACCGCAACTTTTGGTTTTCAGCGGTACTCCAACATTGATCCTCCAGTTCCAAAGCCTTCCCGGGCGATGACTGCTGGCATGAGCTTTCTGCTTATAAAACGAATTGTCAAATGCATTCACAGAAAGGCATGGCTTCCTGAAGGTCCTCGTGAATATGAATTTCCTCATTTCACAGTCCACCCACCCCACCGTCCTTCATACTCCTTGGACACAAATGATCACCTATCGTCCTGCCTGTTTCTTTTTTGTCACTTCCCACCTGCAGGACCAGAGGAAATTCTGTTTTCCCCTGCTGATTAACTTCCTCCCGCCTGGAGGAAGGACTTATTTAGGGCACTTTTCCATCTGTAAATATTCCAGAAATGTTGCATTGATTTAAAGCTACTTGGGGCTAGTATATACTGTAGTATATGCGTAGTATTTTTAATCCAGTGTGCCAGTGCGCACTGGTGTGCTGTAGGACCTTGTCTAGTGCTGGGGTATCATACTCATTTTAGGTGGAGGCCACATTCTAAAAAAATATCAGGGCGACCATTCTAGTAGATTTAAGAGGGAGAGAGAAAGAAATAGAGAAAGAGAAATGAGAAAAATAAGGAGAGAATAATAAAAATAGTGAACAAGGGAGAGAATGAGAGAAAAGGAAATAGAGAGAAAGAAAAGCGAGAAAGAGAGAGATGATGAGAGAGAAAAAGAATAAGAGAAGAGAAAGAAAAAGAAAATGGGTGTGTGTGAGAGAGGGGTATTTTTGCTCATTTTAAGTATTTCTTTTTATTACTTTTCTTGTAAGATGTAATAAAAATGTTAACGGAAAGCAAGATTCCACTGCAAAAATGATCAAATCAAAGATTTTGCTCATAATTTTGTTGATGAGGTTTTTGCTAATTTACTAAAAAAAAAATTAGAACATAGTAAACAAATGTTTGATCCCCTTGCAGATATTTTTTCCTTCACGTTACGTTTGTGGTTGTTGTTAAACATCTAAAAAAAAAATTGAAAAATGTTGTGAAACATGAATAACAGGTTAAAACATTGTAAAATCCAAAATTACAGTAAAATTGTGAACCAAAATGAAATGACAAAAAACGTAATACTCTAATTTTAGAAGATCTAATAATTTAAGCGTACATTAAAAAAAAACTGGTGCCGGGAATGTATTTTTAAACATTTTCAACAGGCAGTGTGCCTCGAGAATTTTTAACAAGAAAGTATGACTTGGCACAAAAAGGTTGAAAGAAATCCTGCACCGGCGTACGAACTCCCAACCAGGAAACACAGTCCTCAATGTTTGTCTTCATAGCACTTTTTACATTTCAAGGTGAAGGAGGAATTCAAACGTGAAATAGTATATATCCTCTCAGTGTGCTGAACGACCCCAATGCCTCTTTGACTAAACTCTCACCAAGATGATGGCATTTGATTTACAGTAAGACCTCGGTTATCGCGGTTAATGGGGACCAAAACCACCCGCGATAAGTGAAAATCCGCGAAGTAGCGGCGCACCTTTAAAAAAAAAAAAGATATATATATATATTTTTTAAATTATTATTTTTTAGACCCGGTTAATGGGGACCAAAACCACCCGCAAAAACTGAAAATCTGCAAAGTAGCGACGCCCCTTCAAAAAGAAAAGAAAACAAAAATCTCATCTCATCTCACTATCTGCACCGCTTATCCTTATTATTCGCGAGCGAGCCCCTAACCTGCGGCGCGGGTACTTTAGGGCGCGATACGCACGACACCGCGACAGCCTGTCTGTGCAGAAGCGCAGCAGAATGCGCGTTCACGCGAGAGGGGGGGGGATTTTGTACGGGAGTCGGATTTGGGCACAACGCGGTTTTGGTGCGGCTTCCGCTTCACCGCCGTAATGCATAATAGTCTTTGAGATCCCGTCAGCACCCATTTGGTCGATCACCGAAAATCGTTTTTGCCATTAAAAGTAATGTAAAATCATTTTAATCCATTCCAAATCCTTGAAGGCTTACCATGAACGTAAACATGAAGCTAACCCAGGCTAATCGTACGTTTGCGTTAGCGTAATCTTCCGTACGAAAGATTACGCTAACATGAACGTTTAAAAAAAAAAATCAGGTCCTTTACACGTCATTTAGCACCGGGGTCTCCACAACAAGTGAAGGATAAAGAAAAGATTTCAGAATAGGATTTCTTACCTTTGTGTTGGTCTGCAGAAGCCATGCTCTATTCCCTCGAAAGAAGGGAAACTCGCACATCTTCTTCATATTTTGCTATTATTTCTTTCTTAAATGCAATAGTTGTACGCACTACTCTTCTTTTTTTCACCTGTAGCAACTTTGTTGCTTGCACCGACCTTCTTCCGAGGCATAATTAGGGGTTAAAACACTCCGTTCACCGATATTAAAAACGAAAGCAAAAAGACAACTGTTCTTCACGAGTGTTGGGGGCAATCTACACCCGTACGCCGCTCGGCATTGCCCCTAGCATACCGGCGTCCGAACTCCGAATTTTTTAACCAAAAGCGAAAAAGGAATTTCTCTAGATTTTTGGTCGAGAACCGATTTCTTCTGAGAGGCGTTCGAAAGGTTCCACTGTATATATATATATATATATATATATATATATATAATGTAGCCAATCCTGCAGACAAACTTTTAGGTTTTTCAGCCATTTTCCAAAAATATAAAGCCAAGACAAGAAAATGTACTCGTCTCTTCAGTTTAATTGGCCAATTGATTATTTGTTGTTGGTTAATTTGAGTGATTCATTGACAACGCCAAATTTGATACATATTGAAGCTTTTGTTTTAAAGCGGCAATGCACAGACTTAATTTAGAATTGAAGGTAACACAAGAAAACCTTTTTGAGCTCAAGTTCATGTATTGTTTTTTTGTTATGAGAACCAAATGACGAATAAAATGCATATTAATTATTTTGTAAATCTCAGTGCCTCACCATTCACGAACCTTACTGCATGTCACTCACTTTTGTCCCTCATCATACTGTACATACACATTATTTTGCTCCCCGCTGAACTTTTCTATCGGTTTATTTCTGTATTAACAATAAACACTGGGGTCAGTGAGTCACGTGATTATAAAACCAAATGGATTATGGATTCTTTCAAGTTGAAAAAAAAACCTCAGCTCTGACCGTTGTCTCTCAGGTTATGATATATTCATCCTCGTTCTTATCCTTCTTCTCACAAGAGAATTTCCCTATGGATAGTTTAATGAATAGACATATCATTGATGTAATCTTATTAGGGGCAGTGAATACTACCAGATATCAGCCTTTTTTCAGGGAGCATTACATTTAACATCAGGGGCCTTCAATTTAAGTAATGGTACAATGAAGAAGCATAATAATAATAATAAAATAAAACAGGGCGGCACAGCCATTGAGTAGTTAGGCACAATCCCCACAGTGCAGAGGTTCAGGGTTCAATTCCAGCTACCACAGCCTTCCCAAGCGGAGTTTCCATGTTCTACCCGCGCCTGCGTGGGTTTTCTCTGGGCACTCCGGTTTACTCCAAAATTCCCAAAACATGGATGTCAGGTTAATTGGCCAGTCTAACTTGTCCCCAGGTGTGAATGATCGAGTGAGTTGTTTGTCTCCGTGTGCCCTGCAACCAGTTCAGGGTGTCTCCCTGCCCACTGCCCGAGGAGAGCTGGGATGGGCAGCACCCCTGCAACCTTAGTTAGAATAATTGGCACAGATAATGGATAGATAATAATGAAACTGTCACGAGGTGGACCGGACCAGAACGGAGGCAGGAAGGGAGAACTCAATTGCGTTGACGATCAAAACTTTTATTTACCAAAATAAAAGTCGTCCAAAACTCAAGGACAAGACAGAACCAACAGGCTTTAAGAAAAACATGCAAACACAGGTTTCTTCCGACTCAAAACAAAACAGGACAGAGCAAACAGAACGGGAGATGCAGACAGAAAATGCAAATCACAAAATGCAAAACAGAAAATGCAATGAGCTAACACCCGCAAAACCCACAACCCACCCTTAAGTAGCACACAGGCAAATTAACTGATCTACTGCAGCCGTGCCCAGGGGGCGGGGTCAGCCGGTCGCCACGGCGACCATGCTAGCCATGACAGAGCCCGCCCTTTAAGGGACAGCTCCTGATGTCCCAAAAAGTAAAAATTATTACCTCGCACCCCAGAATGGTTCGACGCTCTCGATTGGAGCAACCCCGCTCCCTCCTCCGAACACGCAGAAACGGGCAGAGGCAGGCGCCATCGGGGTCAGAGTCGGAATGGGTCGACGCTCTCGATTGGCGCAAACCCGCTCCCTCCTCCGAACACACAAGAACGGGGAGAGGCAGGCGCCATCGGCGTCGGACGACAGGACTCGGCGCTCGGCAGGGGGGGTCCGGCGGGCAAACTGGACTGGCGAAAAGAGACAGGCAAATCAGACAGGCGGAATCAGAACAGGCAAACAGGACAGGCGGTATCAGAACAGGCAGGGGAGTCGGACAGGCAGACAGCGGAGTCGGACAGGCAGGCAGCGGAGTCGGACAGGCAGGCAGCGGAGTCGGACAGGCAGGCAGCGGAGTCGGACTGGCAGGCAGCGGAGTCGGACTGGCAGGCAGCGGAGTCGGACTGGCAGGCAGCGGAGTCGGACTGGCAGGCAGCGGAGTCGGACTGGCAGGCAGCGGAGTCGGACTGGCAGGCAGCGGAATCGGACTGGCAGGCAGGGGAGTCGAATGGGATCGTCCGCTGAGTTCAATTCTTGGTTGGATCATTCTGTCACGAGGTGGACCGGACCAGAACGGAGGCAGGAGGGAGGAAGGGAGAACTCAATTGCGTTGACAATCAAAACTTTTATTTACCAAAATAAAAGTCATCCAAAACTCAGGGACAAGACAGAACCAACAGGCTTTAACAAAAACGTGCAAACACAGGTTTCTTCCGACTCAAACAAAACAGGACAGAGCAAACAGAACGGGAGATGCAGACAGAGAATGCAAAACAGAAAATGCAATGAGCCAACACTCGCAAAACCCACAACCCACCCTTAAGTAGCACACAGGCAAATTAGCTGATCTACTGCAGCCGTGCCATGACAGAAACAGCTTGTTCATTTAAAGACATTTCTTGAAATAAATCTTAAATGTAATTTTCAGAATCAAGGGAATCGTATGTACTAATGTTGTCGGTATGTGGTATCGGAATCAATGACTACTTAAGATTTGCGTCTCTGTATCATTCTTGGAAAATTTTGAAAAAACTGTGAAGATCCCACAAATTATGGGTGATTGAAAATATATTTTGTATGGATTTGCCTGACTGCCGAAAACAAATTTGTGATAACACATCATAGTTGTATTTTTATTAAACATTACCAAAAGGTATGTGTTTTATTTTTGTCTGTTTTAGCAAGAAATAGCAATGACTAAAAGATGTGACAGGAACCAACAACACAGGAAACTCTCTATGCATATATCTTCATAGGAAGTGTGAATTGAAATCAGTTCTAAGTGATATCAATCTTTAAATATGTCTTTTTTTCATACCTTTAAGGTGAAACTGGCTCTGGTTCTTAAATTAAATAGATACTGGAAATTTAGATCGCCATTAACAACAAAAAAGGTCAAGATGTGTGACAATAATTTAATGAAAGCGAACAGTGAAACAGGATAAGGGTGATTGAACAAGCATTAGGTCTCAATTCCAGAGGTGGCTAGCAACGGAGTATTTCGTTACTTAATAAATCCCCTCCACGTAAGTACGCGTCTGTATTGTCTCTGCCAAAGCACATTTATTTTGACTCAGAACTCCGCCAGGCTCTACCATGATTAACCAATCAAACGTATTAACCTAATTTTGTTTAGGGATTAAACAGATAAAAAATGTTGCTTAGCAATACTGACTATGAAAACACCAAAGCTTGGTTCCCTCAAAAAGGGTGCTAAAAAACAGCTACAATGTCTCCTGTATTGAAAAATATTTTTACGTACGTAAATACGCATTGAATATAAAGTTAGCCTCATATAAGCTTGTTGTTCTGCTTGCAGAGCCTGTTAAAATTGGGGCTTTAAATGTGGTACTTGGTGCTACACTTTATTTATTTGATTCATACTATTTTGTTGTATTGTTTAGTAAAGCACTTGAATTTATGTTGAATTTTTTGATCTACTTGGGAATTAAATTTATTTTTTGATAACTTAATTTGATGATCTGATCTCCGGTTTCCTCCCACATTCCAAAAACATGCATTTCAGGTGAATTGGCCGGTCCAAATTGTCCCTAGGTGTGAATGAGCGAGTGAGTTGTCTGTCCCTGTGTGCCCTGCGATTGGCTGGCAACCAGTTCAGGGTGTCCCCTGCCCATTCCCCGATGATTGCTGGGATGGGCTCCAGCACCCCCGCGACCCTACTGAGGATAAGCGGTGTAGCAAATGAGATGAGAGGAGATTTGATCTTGGTTGTTTTAAAAAACTCAATAAATACAACGTTGCTTTAGTTACTCAGTACTTGAGTATTTTTTTCACCAAGTACTTTTTTTCATTTAACTTTTACTCAAGTGAGTATTTGGATGACTACTTTAAATTCTACTTGAGTAATGTTATTCTGAAGTAACAGTACTTTTACTTCAGTAAAAATTGTGGCTACTCTACCCAACTCTGCTCACCTCCCTTTGTTCACATCTCCGGGGAACCCTTACGGATCATCAGATGGGAAACGTTCAATGACTTAGCAACCTAATTGTGCACAGTCCTCTACTGCCACCTAAAGGTACACAAATGAGCAAATGCACCATAAACAAGGATCGCAAACTCAGTTGTGTTGGGGGCCTCCAGACCCAGGGTATGGCTGAGGTTGGGCTTCAAAGAAGTTCTGATAAAAAAACATTCCACTGTTCTCAAATGCTGTATTGTTTTTTTAAAGTCCCTTTTAAATAAGATTGGGAAAAAAGTAACATTGTGAATCAAAATAAATGAATTTATTTTAATTGATCCATTAGGGTTGCACTTACAGGGACAGTGTGTATTATTCAGTGCATTCTAGTGGTAAAAAAAAAATAGTGACCAGTAATTGGAAGAAAAGTTGGATTCACCCCTACTAATGTCCCAATTTTAAAAGACCTCGTACTTTTTTATAAAGCTTACATGCAAATGTGAGTAAAAACAACATTTAAGTTTTTTTACTGTCAGAGCAATCTTAGAAAAGTCATAACATTTTAAGTCACAAAGATATGTAGGAATTTTTTCATGGATTTTTAACAACAAAGTGCTGGGTCATTTTGACCCAAAGACAACAGGAAAATTAATTACTTAGCAAAAATGCTAAAAATATCATATGACTGTGGATTTTTTTAATACTCATAGGTTAAAAAAATCTCTATTTAATGTCTTAACACGAGCCTAACCTAGAGGTAGCTGTCATAATTGTGTGCCAGCTTGCTTCTACGGGTGCCCGGAACATCAAAAAACGTTGGGAAAGGCTAGGCAAAAAAAAAAGAGAAATGGTTGGGGTTTTTTTGGACACTTTGAGTCCCTGTTGTGCGTTTCAAAACTTGCTTTTGGCTGCCTGACATAATACAGCAAAATTTAGTGGTCAAATAATACATACCCTCTTTTTAACTTTGATTTTAGGGCCCCTGCTATCACCCTGAGGGCCGCATCTGGCCCCTGGGCTTAGAGGTTGAGACCCATGTTTCGAACATTCCCACAGTTAAAAAAGGGATATGATAAATTACTTGGGACGTGAATAGGTGAGAGCAGATGGATAATGAACTATAAATGTTTAACAAACGACCTGAGGGGACCGCTGGACCCCCTCAATCCATCACAGTGGACAGCAATAAGAGGGAGGCAGTGAAAGAGGTGAAAAGGAGCGAGATAAAGAATTATATTTTCTTCTCTTGTGAAATGTTACCGTTTTTTGATGAACTACTTGTTAACATGTAACCACAAATAATTTATTTTTATGAATTCATGTAGTTCAAGGGGTCTCCAACGTTTTTCAAGCTGAGAGCTACCTTTTGTTACTTATTAACGCAAAGGCCACACAATTTGATATGTATTTCTAAAATAACTTTTTATTAATATGTTGTTGCTATGTTATTACCCGGTCAATCATTGGAAGTAAAGTTTGATTGCAGTCTATTATCATATTTTCTTTTCTAAAGTGTTTATCAAATATTTTCTCTGAAGTACCATGTCTAATCTTGTTGCATAACATTTTTCACATGATTTAAATCAGGGGTGTCAAAGTCAAATGGACGGAGGGCAGAATAAAACATTTGGCTACAAGCCGAGGGCCGGACTGTCCAATCTTTACTGAAACCAAGATTTAACCTACTGAAAACACAACAAATATATTACAATATGATTGTATAAATAAAGCAATATTTTCTTATGTCAGTCATTTTTAATTTCAGCAGGCACAAAATACAAATGTCCTTTATATAAAAAACTCATAATATATCTCATAACAACAACTCATAACCATTTTCTATCATTCAATCATCTGAAATTATTAAAAAGCAATATTGCTTTGAAATACAATAAAATAAAGTGCAAAAATCTCTTGTTACTTAAAACCAATAGCAATCAACACACTGGACCTCATCTGTCCTGCTCAAATGTACATTGACTTTCCTTTCTGGGCTTTCTCTGGGTTAGTGTGAAAAAAAGGAATTACTGATTAACAAATAATAACAATCAAAAGTCATTTTCTCTGCTAAATAGGAGACAATTTTATCAAAAGACTGTTGTCCACATCAAGATCTATTTTCCATGAAAAGCCGAAAAACAAGAAACACTCCCAGGACAGAGTCGGCAAACAAAAACAACATAGTCAACATAGACAATAAAGCTTTAAAATTCCCGAGGGGAACAACAAAAAACAAGACCTTCTTTATGTGCATATTTAACTTTTAAACTTGAACGGAGTAAAAACTTCAAATGTGTAATTGCACAGGAAACATTACTGTATTATTACTGTATTTACATACATTTATATACAGTACTGTATTACTACAACTCTACATTACTTGTTTGAGGCTGACGCTGATACTTTTCCAGCTACCTCCGTGAACATGTACTCCAACTCCCACCTTGTTTGAAAGCCCCGGTTTTCAGTGTCCACCTTCCGTTTAGCCATTGTTGATGGGTATATGTGGGCTAATTTTTGCTGTTATGCTAATGACTGCTGCTGATCGACGGCTGAATAAATCAAACCGCCTCCCGCTTTGCTCCCGCTCGGCGCGTCCCCGTTGCATTATGGGAAATGTAGTATTCATGCGTACTGCGGGCTGCTGGCTTGCAGCGGCCTGCGGGCCGTATATTGATATCGTCACGCGGGCCAGGTAAAACCCTCTCGCCACATTGGGCCCGCGGGCCTTGACTCTGACATATGTGGTTTAAATCAATGACAAAAACGACCATTCTATTCTAAATACTCAGTCGACCCAAAAAAAAATATTTTTCCAGATATGGCCGGTCAAAATTGTCCCTAGGTGTGAATGAGCGAGCGAGTTGTCTGTCCCTGTGTGCCCTGCGACTGGCTGGCAACTGGTTCAGGGTGTCCCCTGCCCACTGCCCGGAGATGGCTGGGATGGGCTCCAGCACCCCCGCGACCCTACTGAGGATAAGTGGAGCAGATAATGAATGAATGAATGAATGAATGAATGAATCACAATGACCTAGCACTAGTGAGCTATTTTCAGAACAGCCCTGCGGACACCTCATCTGTCCGGGAAGCCCTGGTGCCCCCTTAGTTATTGAAAGGCACTTTTCCTAACTCAGTACCTGTCAATTTACATATTTTTCCCATATCTTATACGTTTATTAATCATTTTAAATTGTGTACACAATTTAACATTTTTTGTTCAGGAAAGTTATTCTTTTTATTTATTTTTATTTTTTTAGAATTGATTTTGTCTTGCTTATTTGGGCTCTAATCCGGATTGCCTCAGTTTTGGAATATTTATTCATACGTTATTCTATCTTAGTATTTTTAACCCCATGATTAAGTCAGTGTGTGTGTTTGCAGTGTAAACAGGACATGGGGAAGGAACTATTGATTGCTTTTGTTTTAAGTCTCTCACGTCCTGATAAAGAGGAATAATCAGCATGAGTCAACGACCCTTGTACCCTCAGACTAAAATCACATGTTTCTGTATAAACAAAAGAACTGGTCTCAACTGATTTTGTCACTCCCCCTCCCTTTAGCAGAAGTGACCTTATGTAAACTAGGGCATTCCAAACACAATAAAAAAGCAAGGAGAAGGAGACTTTTTCAGAGTGTCTAGTAGACTGCAATAGGCAGACTATGGTCATCTCTCCTTGCAAGTAAGAAAAGTAATATTCACGTTCTCTGTGTCTTTTTTGTATACAGGTTTTTGTTTACATCTGTTGGGTTAAACCTGACATTTATTTGGTCCTTCGAGAGCCGGATTCCAAGATACCTGACAATCCCAGCGTGTGAGTAAAGATCAAGGCAAGTCTGTGGCCACAGCATTAAGACCCTTTTCGGGACTGGTCCCTCCCTTACAAGTTGGGATCCAAGGACTCAGAGAATTGTGAGTAAAACTTGTATTTTAAAAAGGAATGCATGTGACTAAAGTAAAAAGGTATGACTGTGAAGAATTCAAAACAGAGTTAAGAAAATAATTCCTGACAATCCTTGGCACTATTAGGTAAAGTGAGCTTTAAGACACAGTGAAGTCTTAAGTAAGAGGGCAAGGGTTCCTCTCTGTTTGAGCTTTAAGACACAGTGAAGTCTTAAGTAAGGGGGCAAGGGTTTCTCTCTTAAGTAAAAGGGCAAGGGTTCCTCTCTGTTTAAAAAGAACTCAAGGGAATTTCTTTGTTCTTCAAAAAAAGGGTGAAAGTGAGTGTGAAAGAAAATACTATTACCACTTGGTAATTGTATTTTATACCAAGGCAAATTTAGTTCTAAAAATGGAAAAGGGGCAAAGTAAAGTAAAACGGAAGCTTTTAGAGGATTTTACGTGCAAAGATTGGAAAGTCATTCAAAAGTAAGATGCCTCAGCGATAGAACCCCTATGTTACTGGATAAAACAATATGACTTTAATGGGCAGTTGTCCACAGCAGGCATTAGAGAACTGCAACAAAAAATAAGAAACAAATGCAAAAGGGAAAATATATACCTACACCAGATTACCTCAAGGGTATTGTATAAGTCCAACAGTTCCCTCTCAAGTAATTGCATCAAGTCTTCAAATAAGAGCCAACTACTAACTTATGTAGATGACATATTAGTTGCATCAGAGAAAGAAAAAGAACATTGCACACAAGTATTAATAGTCAAGACAAGTCACGTTTATTTGTATAGAGCTTAATTACAAAGGATCTCGAGGGGCTGCACAGAGCAAAGACTATTTCAAACCAAAGATTATGATAATAATATAATGTGAGTTGATAAGACAATTCATTAGTGACAAGTAAGTGTTGTTTTATATTGAATCAATGAGAAAAGATAGTTCATTATGATTGAAGAGAGAGGAAATGACAATTAAAAAGTTTTGACGTTGAGTTCCAGTTGGCATTTTTGAGATTTTTGATGTTATAGGCAGTGTGATGGTTTGGAATTTTGATAAGTTTAGCCCCAAGGACAAAATTCCCTAGAAGGACAACTGATAAAATGTCCTTCAAGAGAAGGTGAAATAAGCCACACTTAATTTTTTAAGTATGAGCGTGTTACAATTAACAAATAGTTCACAAATGCTCACTTATTGTTTGGTTAAATTAAAACGAAACAATTTCTATGGAAGGAGTGTTTTCAGAAGATAACAAGAAACTGATTGAATCCTGAGTAGGTAGGATCATAGGAATTTAAAAATAGCACATTAATTATCTTGAGACAGATCATGAGAATTCAAAAATATAACTGCATGGATAAAAAATAATGTCTACTTGGTCATTTAACTAAAAGAAATAAAGAAAAAAGGAAACAGAACGTGAACTAAAAGAAAAAGAGGCTAAAATAATACGGAAAGTAATGTTTCGTAGGAAAGAAAGATAAAATCGGAAAAACGAGGACAGGCTATGCTGTAGTAACAAATGACAAAGTGTTAAAGGCAGAAGCATTACCTCAACATTTTTCAGCTCAAGCTGCAGAACTAGTGGCCCTAACAGAAGCCTGCAAACTTATGCAACATTATACACAGATAGCCAGTATGCCTATGCAACAACTCACACGTTTGCACAACACTGGAAAAGTAGAGGTATGATAAGATCAACAGGAAAACCAGTGACATGTGCAAAACTGCTAACAGAACTGTTACAAGCAGTGCAGCTGCCAAAACAGTTAGCTATATGCAAATGTGTGGCCCACACACCAGAAACAAACCCAGTTTCAAAGGGCAATGCATTTGCAGATAAAATAGCAAAACAAGCTGCACAACGAGAAATAACAGTTCTAAGTCTAACAGAAAATGCCTTAAAAACAATATACCACAAGAAATGCAACAACAATCACCTAAACCAGAGCAAGAACTCTGGAAAAGAAAAGGAGCGCACCTAAAAGATGGAATCTATAAATGACCAGAAGATAAACCAATCCTACCAAAAAATCTATACAAATGGGCAGAAATATTGAGACATGAGAAGACATGTCTCAACTGGAGGGATGTGGGATTGATAACCTATGGTTTTAACTCCTATTCATAAAAAAGTTTGTAGAACATGTTTGATATGTGCAAAGTACAATGCTCAGGGTAATCTAAGACCAAAGAGAGGACAGTCTCCAAAAACAGATTATCCATTCCAACACATACATATGGACTTTATAGAACTTAACAATAGTGAAGGAAGAAAGTTCTGTTTAGTTATAATAGATTCATTCTCAAAATGGATAGAGCTTGTTCCTACAAAACACCCAGATGCGCTAACAGTAGCTAAAGCATTATGCCAAGACATAATTCCAAGTTATGGGATTCCAGAAAAGATCTATAGTGATAATGGTTCACATTTTGTAAATCAAATAATAACTATAATAGGCCAAGAATTTTATATAAACCTAAAACATCACTGTGTTTATCACCCACAAAGTGCAGGGTTGGTGGAAAGGATAAATAAAACTATAAAAAACAGACTTAGGAAGTGTATGGAAGAAACCAAAAGACCATGGACTAAATGTCTAGAATTAGTAAAACTGTATATTAACATCACCAGTACAAATGGGCTAACACCATATGAAGTAATATTTGGTAGAACTTACAGATTACCATTCTTTAAAAGTATGTGGGAAACTGATGACGAATGTGCTCTGGCTGATTACATGAGAAAAATGTTGCAGGACCAGAAGCAACTGGAAATGATAACGATGATACACTTTCTATGTCTCCACAGGAAAGCAAGTTAGTTGAACCAGGAGATTGGGTCCTGATAAAAAGCATAACGAAGAAACACATGGGTTAATTTGACACATTGTAAGAAAGTGGTTAATTATGACTAAAATAACTATTTCTAGCTTAGTATACACCGTAACCGTCCTCATTTGCGTCATTGTAATAGCATTGTGGTACCTACTGTAGAGCTGTAGTTCCTCAACAAAACTTTCAGAGGAAGTCTGGCTACAAAGGGGGCTGCAATTATAGTTTGCAGTCGTCTCAAACCAGTGAAGATTGTCCACAACTCTGGAAGTGTTATGAGGAATTGCATATCTGCAGGTAGAATGCTAACAGGTAGAATGGTAGCGGTAGGCGAATTGGTAGTAGCAATTATAGCAACATTTTTATTGTTATTTGAAGAAAACCTTAATGTGCAAAAGAGAAGAAGAAGAAGAAGAAAAAGAACTCTCGGGAAGACACCTGGGACGGCGTTTCCCAGGTTTCTTCAAGACCCCCACAGGTGCTGAGATGCTTTGGCACCCGGCAGTGGTGACGCCATATTTGACGCTCCCTGCTGAGAGCTCCAACCCTGCAACTCTTGAGGGCCCTGCAGGGTCACTTAAAAACCTGTCGGCCGGTCACTGGAAGTTTGCAGTGCGGAAGGAAAAAGGACTTCCCATCCTGGTGGAGCTACTGCGAATGGACAACGATCGAGTTGTGTGTGGAGACCACATGCCACGGACCCTTATGTTACACTCTGAATAGGCTGCCCTGGCAGCTAAAAAAGATTGCATAGTGTGCCTAGGTGCAAGGCCCTTACTACAGGTTGTACCCTCGGCTATGGATGCAAAATGTCTCTTGGATGTGATGAACAATATTTTACCAACCACTAACTGTTCTTTTTGGGACAAAGTATATCCTATCACATCCTCAGAAAAAAAAAACCTATGTTTTCTAACAAAGTGGCTGAAGGAATTTTATCCTGCTTAAATAGAACCGGTAAAGCTAGTAAAACGGGTAAATTAGACAGCACCCAATGTCACTCAGTTCAGACAGTAGACATAACCTTTAGGCCTAAGTCTCAGAGTGACATCTGGTGGTAGTGTGGAGATAACAAGTTGTTTGACAGGCTACCATGTAACACCACAGGACTCTGCACCTCAGTTTCATTAATCTTACCAGTGTCAATCACACCAACCTCAGTTACTGATTCAATGTCTAAAGCAAATAGTGTACTTCCCCACACCTGGAAAAACAGAAAGAAGAGACCATCATCGGGATGGAGTGAAGAAGACCCTACTTACATAGACAGTATTGGGATTCCAAAAGTTGTTCCTGATGAGTATAAGTTATCAGACCAAATAGCAGCAGGATTTGAATCACTTCTCTGTTGGTGGTGCGCTGTTAATAAAAATGTTGATAGAATCAACTGCATCCACTACAACGTGCAAAGACTGGGCAACAGCACGGAACAGGGCTTTTCTGCCATCCATGAACAGTTGTCAGCTACCTCCCTTATGGCTTTCCAGAACAGGATTGCTGTTGACATGCTCTTAGCGGAAAAAGGAGGTGTTTGTGCTATATTTGCTGATCAATGTTGCACATTTATCCCTAACAACACCGTGGCTGATGGAAGCCTCACTAAGGCTCTAGAAGGCCTTCGGTCCCTCAACAGCAAGATGAAAGACCATTCAGGAGTTGACACATCTATGTGGGATGGTTTTGGACAGATGTTTGGCCGTTACAAACATTTGGTAATGTCAGTCCTAATGTCTGTTGCTGTTTTCACAGCAATTCTCACCTTGTGTGGATGCTGTTGTATTCCTTGTATCGGAATATTATGCACCAAACTGATTACCATTGCTATAACACCTGTTAAAACTAAAATATCATAAATGTATGCACTCCTTGGAAAACACCATGATTCTGACCCTGATGATAATAATGATGAAAATGATTCAATGCATTTACCAGATATGTTCCCAAATCCAGAAAACTATGGAGAAGAAGATGATGGCAGTGAATCCCTTCACTTTACAGACTTGTTTCCAGAATCGAGAGATCATGACTCTCCCCTCTGAGTGTACCTACGTGTTTAACAAAATGAT
Source organism: Urocampus carinirostris (assembly GCF_059441175.1). Taxonomy (NCBI): domain Eukaryota; kingdom Metazoa; phylum Chordata; class Actinopteri; order Syngnathiformes; family Syngnathidae; genus Urocampus; species Urocampus carinirostris. Next base: position 39,218,223 of record NC_142362.1, on the reverse strand, counting down.
TTCATGGTTGAAAATCCTACAGGAAGTAACTGATGAATGATATGAGAAAAATATCCAAATAGAATAAACAGGAGGGAAATGTTGTAATATTTATTCATACGTTATTCTATTTTAGTATTTTTAACCCCATGATTAAGTCAGTGTGTGTGTTTACAGTGTAAACAGGACATGGGGAAGGAACTATTGATTGCTTTTGTTTTAGGTCTCTCACGTCCTGATAAAGAGGAATAATCAGCATGAGTCAACTAAAATCACATGTTTCTGTATAAACAAAAGAACTGGTCTCAACTGATTTTGTCACTCCCCCTCCCTTTAGCAGAAGAGACCTTATGTAAACTAGGGCGTTCCGAACACAATAAAAAGGCTAGGAGAAGGAGACTTTTTTCAGAGTGTCTAGTAGACTGCAATAGGCAGACTATAGTCATCTCTCCTTGCAAGTAAGAAAAGTAATATTCACGTTCTCTGTGTCGTTTTTGTATACACGTTTTTGTTTACATCTGTTGGGTTAAACCTGACACTCAGTCACTGATAACAGATGGCAACGCCACCATAGGTTAGAGTTCAATACACCAGATGGAAAGAAAAAGTACTGAATGTATGAAAACAGAAAAAATGAGCCAAATTTCGAATCATTTTAATGATTTTGGTCGCTCAGAGCCCTGCAACAGGCTGGAAACCAGTTCAGGGTGTCCCCTGCTCACTGCCCGAAGACAGCTGGGATGGGCTCCAGCACCCCCGCAACCCTATTGAGGATAAGCGGTGCAGACAATGGATGAGGTGGATGGACGATATCTCAGAAAAAGAGTTCAATATTTCAATCTTAGAGACTGCTGATCCTTTGCTTTTTGTTTTACCGACATTGATTTATAGATTATGTGTGTTTTTCAGAAGGTCTTTTTCTAAATTGGTTAAAATAGTATTGTGAAAAAGTTTTCTTTTCATTTTATTATTTATTTATAGCACTGAAGTGTTAATATATTAGATTTATATTTTATTGTTTCGCATTTTCAGGTATTTTGTGTAGTTCTTCGACTCCTAATCTGTTCAGTGTGTAAAACTCTAAAATTATTTTGTATTTTACACATTTTCCTGTAGATCTGTGAATATTAATCAAAATTTCATTTGTTTTGCTGCGATCCCCTGCAAAACATATTGACATATAACTAATTGCTAAACAATGAATAAACATCTAGGGGGGCCAGAATCATTTTCACTTTTAGTGGGTGGTTTTGTCCCCCATTTACCAGGTCCAAAATGATAATAATAAAAATAAAAATAAAAAAATAACAATTATATATATATATATATATATATATATATATATATATATATATATATATATATATTTTATATTTATTTATTTTATTTTTTATTTTGAAGGTGCGCCGCTGCTTTGCGGATTTTCACTTATCGGGGGTAGTTTTGGTCCCCGTTAACCGTGGTCTCACTGTACTTCATTTTTACACCTTTTTTTTTTTTCTTAATTTAGAAGCGTAGTCTATCGAGTGAGACTGCCAGGAAATAAGACAATGGAAATCACTTCAAGCATTTTCTTCTAAAAAAGGCTGGAATTCCCATGACTATCCTGATAAACCTGTCCTCTTGGGTGCGACAGTAAGGGGCAGTAACGCTTCACATTACAACTCGAAAATGGGGACTGGAGCCACCATCTACAGTGGGACCTCGCTACTTCGCGGTTCGACATTCGCGGCTTCAGAGCTTCGCGGTCTGTAATGGTTAAAAAAAAAAAAGGGTTTTTTTCGAAGGGCCGTGCTGCTTCGCAGATTTTCACTTTTAGCGGGTGGTTTTGTTCCCCATTAACCGGGTCTAAAATAATAATAATAAAAAAATACTTAAATACTTTTTTTTTTTTGAAGGCGCGCCGCTACTTAGCGGATTTTCACCTATCGCGGGTGGTTTTGGTCCCCATTAACCGCGATAACCGAGGTCTTACTGTACTTCATTTTTACACCTTTTTTTTTCTTAATTTAGAAACATAGTCTATCGAGTGAGACTGCCAGGAAATAAGGCAAAATAAATCACTTCAAGCATTTTCAAACACTTTACCCAAAATTCAAGCCTTTTCCTGACCTTGAACACATTAAAATTCAGGCATTTTCAAGGATTTCAAGAATCCATACAAACCCTGATAATTTCACATACACCTGATGCAAGGGATCATCAACAAAGTAATTTAATCTGCACCCGGGGGAGTAAAAGCCCACATTAAACCACACCCCCACATTGCATATTACCCTTTTTTATTACAGTGTGTATTTTATGTAGCACTATTTAAATAAAGTGGAACCTCGGTTTTCGGACGCCTCTCAGTTCGAACAAATCTGTGTCCAACCAAAAATTTCGAGAAATTCTTGCTTCGCTGTTCGGTCAAAAAATCGGAGTTCGAACGCCAGTAATGCGTGAGTGCGTACGCTAGGGTGCGATGCTGAGCGGCGTACGGGTGTTTTAGCCCCTTAATATGCCTCCGAAAAAAGTCAGTGCAAGCAGCAAAGTTGCTACAGGTGAAAAAAGAAAAGTATTCCATTTAAGAAAGAAATAATAGCCAAATATGAAGGAGGTGTGTGAGCGCCTTCTGCTGACCACCACAAAGGTAAGAAATCCTATTCATAAGATTACGATAACGCGAACGTACTATTAGCCTGGGTTAGCTTTAAGTTTACGTTAAACATTCAGGGTGTTGGAACGGAGCCCAACATTGAGGGTGTTGGAATGGAGCCCCCTTTCCAATGAACCGCTCACCACTATCTATCTATCTAATGTAAAACGTTAACACAGGGCAAAATAATCAATTTTCTTGCAGGGATGTAAACTAGGGACAAATTGTCCTTTGAAACATTACTTCACACAATCAACCTTGCACAACATTTGGTCAAAATTGCAATGTGTATCCTCTGTCTGATGTATTTCAGGACGCAGCTTTATCTACCAAGAATGCTTACTCAAGGTCACTCCTCATTATTCTGCTATCTCTCCTGGATGTATTGATGCCGGTAGAGCCATGGCTCTTGGCCGTTAGAGCAAAATCGATGACCGTGAGCGCTCTGCGTTTGTGTTATATCTTCCCAAAACCAGCTGCCAAAATGTTAGTATTCATGCTTGATGCTTAAGGAGACACCAAAGTAAAAAGGAAAGTCATGGCGTGTTTTAGAAGGATCAGAAATAAACTTTTATAAATAATTTACTCTAACAGGTTCACATGTAATATTTTCCAACATTTACTTCCAGGTACATGTTTTCAGCTCATACTCTTCCCAGTTTACAGCCATACTACTCTGAGAACGCCCGATCTTGGGAAGCTAAGTAAGACCTGGTTAGTTCTCAAATGGAAGACAGCCTGGGAAAAACAGGTTCGGTAAATAGGTGATTTGGTGGACGATCTGCTACGACAGCACTGACTGTATTCCCTAGTAAAGTCAGTGGAAATTAATTTCCCAGAGGGGACCAGATTATTTTAACTATCGTTATTATTATTATTTTTGACACCCATTGATGAGCCATTTAAACAGGGAGCAAGGCCTGTCTTCCACACTCTAAGTTAAAATGTTACAAAATAATGAATGATTATGTTTGCAATATAAATAGATTAAAAATATTCTAACTGATTCTAACTAATTTATGTCAAGCTGGCATAAACTGGTCGGACCTTTGAGTATTCACTGCTAAAAATTTGAATAGCTATATGGTAAGTTTAAAGTTTAGTTGACACTCAAAATAAGAATAAAATATATCTATGGCTTTTTTAACCTGCAAGGTGAAAAGAATATCGCTCAATTTTCAGATAAGAAATTCCAGCTTGTTCTTAGGTTACACAAGCAGATACACCCAATAAAAAGTGTGAAAATTAAGGAAAAGTTATATGATTGGCCGCTAGTGACAATGGTTCAAACAGTACATAATAGTCAGAATAACAGACTATTTTTCGTCAAATATCAGAAATATATATATATATATATATATAGCCGCTACTTTTTTCCCAAATGTTCAGCCCTGCGGCTTATTCAGTGAAGCAGCTAATTTATGGAATTTTTCGAACGGCCACCAGCGGCGCTGTCATGAACCAGAACGGACACTCGGATCCAATTGCGTCAGTTTTAGAGTTTTTATTGACAAGGATCGTTGGAACAGGCTTGGGACGTCGGCTCTTGCTGGTCGAAAGCCTCTTCGGGCGGAACGGCAGCTCCGTGATGAAAAGCGTGAGGTGCAACGTAGCGGGTAAATCGGTGGCCGGGGCGGGAGAGTAGATCGTAAAACTTGTAACAGAAATAGGTCAGGCAACGAGAAGCAGGCATGAATCAGGCAAGGGAATTCGTGGGTACCTTGTATGTTGGAGTCACACTCAGAGATACAAGGAGTACACTCGAACGTCCATCTCTGGACGCTGACAGCTTAAGTGGGGAACGCCATCCAATCAGGAAGCGCATTCCAGCGCGCCAGATGATTACCCCAGGTGGCTCCACTTAGGTAATCACAGGCGCTGACAAAGACCAGTAGAATATGTGCGTCAAGAAAGACAGCAATCTCAAAATTTTAGCATAGATTTTCTGTAAAGTTAAGGTACGTTCCGATATTGAGGAAGATGCCCTTGGTAGCGATAGTTACGAGAAGGAGGTTAAAGACGATCTACCGTGTATTTCACATTTACAGGATGCTTTTTCTTTGCAGGTATGTTTGATACATTGCGAGCGTGATCCTACTAGCGTGTTGGTACCTTTCAAAGGCACGGGTTGGGATGAAAGTTATATTATTATTATCAAAGCTTTGAAAGCTCTCTCGGTGTACCGTCTTTCTTCGTAAATATGTGTAACCATGTATAATATGTATTTGCAACTGTATATTTTTGTAATGTATTTATCAATTAATGTACGATGTGATACTCAAAATTTCAAAACACAATACAGAGTTCGTACGGTTGCTTGAAATCCTTGAAAATCTTTAAATTTTAATATTGAGTTTTTAAGGATGGGAAAATACTTGAATTTTGGGTGAAGTGCTTGAAAATGCTTAAAGTTTTTTCCATTGTCATGTTTCCTGGCAGTCTGACTCGATACACCACGTGTCAGCACCTGAACAAATGGTAGACCCAATCACGTAACGTTTCACACAAAATTTATTGGGATCTCGAAGAAACAAACGCCAGCGATCCGGTGAACGCTGGATAGGAGGAGCAAACAGCTCACGGGATCGGACCGTGATGGAGTGTGGTCAGGGCCAAAAACACGTCGATAGCCAGAGCGGGGGATCAGTGCATGGTCAAATGGACAAAACGGGTCAATAGCCGGAGACAAACGGGTAAATCAGGAACAGACAAGTAGGAAACGGATGAAGACGGGACCGACGGGAGCCACAGTCAAAGTGCTTGCTTTGCGTATGCAGAGGTTCGCTGACGGACTGACCAGGAGTGACTGGCGTACTGGGTATAAATAGGAGGGGAATCACTCAGGCAACAAGCAGCAGCTGGCGCCAAACGAGCAGACACAGGTGAGGGCAATAAGTAATCATGTCACCACGCTTTGAAATAAAGAATTTTTTTTTCTAAAGTGCGTAAAATTGATGCCGATGGTTAGACTATATGTTTGCAGGGATCCCTGAAATAAATCATGAAATATCAATTAACATTTTCACAGATCTACCATAAAATGTGCAAAATACAAAACAAGTTTAGCTTTGTACACACTGAAACGATTTTAAGCCGAACAACCACACAAAATCCCTTGAAATGCTAAACAATAAAATAAGATTAAAAATATTGATTCTTTGGCAACACGGCGGCGCATTGGCTAGCGCTTGTGCGGCACAGTTCATGTCATGGAACCTCCTGCGTGGGTTCAAATCCAGCTCCAGACTTCCTGTGCGGAGTTTGTATGTTCTCCCCGTGCTTGCGTGGGTTTCTTCCGGGCACTCCGGTTTTCTCCCACGTTCCAAAAACATGCATTTCAGGTGAATTGACCGGTCCAAATTGTCCCTAGGTGTGAATGAGCGAATGAGTTGTCTGTCCCTGTGTGCCCTGGGATTGGCTGGCAACCCGTTGAGGGTGTCCCCTGCCCACTGCCCGGAGATGGCTGTTTTTTCACTATCCAGTGAACTTTTAACTAATTTAAACTTCAAAACGTTTAATACTTAGAAAGTTTAAAGACAAGCAACAGGAATCCTTGTATAAAACAAAAGAAATGTCAATTAAAAATACATTTCAGTGCAGCAACAAACTACAAAATGCAAGCACAAACTAAACAGTTTTTTAAAAAGCTAATCGTAAAACACATCCCTAAAAAACACTTGTAAACATAAAAAATATTTACAAATCTACAAAAAAACAGCTAAAATACAAAACAATTCTAACCATTCATATACTCGTTCAAATTTAAAGTCAACAACACAGAAAGGGGAAAATGCATATTGACCTATCACAAGGAGTAGAAAGTGTCTAGAAGGGAGTCGGCTTCCTATTATTTTCAAATAATGAAACTTGATACAAGCTGATGTTGGATTTGCTGTTGGTTATGTTTGACGTGCATTAGTGCTGTGTAAAAAAAATTTGGGTTACAAAAGTTGTGCCCCCCCATATTTTTGATATTTCACCTATGTAACTAATCTCTGGTGACACCACAGGGTGTGACGGTAAATAGTAAGTGGTCTGCATTTATATAGCGCTTTTCAAGTCAATGAAGACCTCCCAAAGCGTTTTACAATTTGCTTCACACTTACCCATTAACACACACCAATAGGGAATCAAACATGCAAGGCGCCTACCTGCTTATTGGGGGCATTTGGAATTCAGTGTCTTGCCCAAGGACACTTCGAGATATAACATGAAGGAGCTGGGAATCGAAACTGCGACCTCTTGATCCCAAGACGAGTGCTCTACCTCCTGAGCTTATGAGAAATGTATTTGTTTTGTCTATATGAAAGTGTCCGCTTTGGAACATTGACCTGTTTGGGCCAGAAGAGAGTTCTTGATTGGGTCTAAAATCCTTGGCACCCATGGCTATAAATAAAAAAATGATGCAGGTGGCAAAAAGGCCTGACCTACAGTGTGGGTGTGCAAGATGTTTCGGGACAATTGATTTTTTATTTTATTCTATTGATATCGCATAGACTCTGAAGATGAATGGCATCACGGCTTGTACCACAGATGTCTGCTTGCCGGAAGATTGATTGTTCTGGCATTCGATCCTGGAGCTCAATAATGGGATGATGGACCCAAGAGGGGATCCATAGCTGCTCCCACTTATTCCTCCAGGCTGCTGTGCATTTTACTGTGTATTTTGCTCACATGAATGTTTCCTAAAAATCTAATGATTTACTTAAGTTTTATTGTGTTATAATAAATTAATGTACATATTAAGTACACATTAAATCAGGGGTGGGAAACTATTTGGAGTTTGGGGGACACATTAGGTTAGAAATGTGGCAAAGGGGCCGATTCTGGAGGAATATCCATTTTTTTTCATTTATGAATAAATATACATTTATTTATAATTATTTATATTTATTTTTAATAAGATTAGTGTCAAAGTCAAAACTTGAGATTGTATTAGGATAAAGAAAAGAAAACGCTTTGAGTCGGAGATTAGGTTTTTGATAGCCCTTCCATTGGAGGTGTGTCCGACCTGAGGTTTCCCCTAGATCCGCTTCCAAGATCGGCTCAGAGAGGACTCACTCACACCCAATGGCTACCGGCACATTTATTGAAAACACAGGCAAAAAAAGCAACACATCTAATTGGCCTAAACAAATCTGATTGGTTTAGAAAGAAATCGCATGTTTAAATGAAGCGAATAATGTTGGTCGCTAGATGGCGTGCGAGCATAATAAATGAGCGATAAGAAAATGCGTCACTGTAAAGTTGAAAAACGGAGGCAAGCTTGTGACCAGACCTCCAGGCACTAAAGTGAAGGCCATCTTGATTAATAGTTAGAGAGCCCCAAGAGGATATTGTTGTAAGAATACAAACAGCACATGGATATAATTTTTGGCTCCATTAAGATACTTTTGAGGGTAAAATAATGCAAATGCACCTTCAAACTATAATCAAACTATAATTTCCCTAACAATTACTCTCAAGAAATTGATTTTGAAAGGCTCACACCGAAAACAAAACAAGGATTTAGGTCCCTGTTTTTATTTTATATTTAGTTTTTAGTATTAGTGTAGTTGTATTTTTTGTAGTATTTTTTTAGTATTTCTGCAGTCGGATTTTTGCAGTATTGTGTTTCTGTTGCAATACTGTAGTTTTAGTAGTATTTTTTAGCATGTTTGCGGGGAGTGCATTCGCCTGTCACGCAAAGGGTCCCTGGTTCGAGACCGAATGGAAACATATGATGGCCTCGAGAGGAATGGGCACCCCAAAGCTGTATTTTCCCCCAGACGCACCACAGGAAATGATGCCCCTAGCACCCTAGTGGTTAAGGGATCCTTAAAATTTTTTTACCAAACGTGTGTAGTACGTATTTCCATTGTAGTATTTTTGAAGTGTTTCTGTAGTGTTTTTGGATGATAGTCATTTTGTTGTGTTTCCACAGTAAGACTGCCATCAGTAGTATTTTTGAAGTTTTACTCTATTCGTTTTGTTGTAGTATTCCTGTCATAGTGTTCCTGTAGAAGTATTTTAATTTTATTTCTGTCTTAATATTTATGTAGTAGTATTTTAGTATTATAGTATTACTGTAGTGTCATTTCTGTTGGAATAATTTTAAAATATTTCATAGCATCATTTTTTGTAGTATTTCTGTTGCAATATGTTTTTGTAGAATTTCTGTGGTAGTTCCATTGTAGTATTTTTGTACTATTTCTTTAGTGTTATTGTAATATTACTGTAGTTTTAGTTTTACTTTTGTGATTGTGATATATGTTTTAATGTGGGCGCGTGCGGCTTGTATACAGGTGCGGCTTGTGTAAGTATAAAAAGCAGTTTTCCTCCTAAAATGTGGTGGGTGCGGCTTATGATCAGGTGCGCTCTATATTCCGGAATTTACGATACTAAAAAAAGACAACTAAAGTAATTATGTTCTCCTATGAAATGCTACAAATATAGTACAGACATTCTGCAGAAATACTGCAAACATGCAACTATGGAAATCGGACAAAAAAAGATTAATGTAGAAATACTACAAAAATACGGACAAAAAACAACTACAGTAATACTAAATTACACAATTCCCGCGGCAATTGTAAGAGTTGTGATGGATCTGGCAGATGTTGGTAGAGAACCGTTAGCGTTGAGTTGTTAGCATTATGAGTTAGCATAAAGTTATCAACTCAGATGTATTTGTAATTTTTAACCTGGTTCTGTGGGGGGACTCCGCCCCCACACACCCGGTACTGGCAAGTGCATTTGAGATGGGCCCATAACTGTTAGCAACAAGGATATGCCTTGTGGAGGTCTGAAAATCACATTCATGGTAATAACATAGTAATAATACTGTTATTACACTTTTAACATTTAAAATAAACATGTTCATTTGAATTTGAATTGGCCCATCAGAAATGCATTGACACCATTCAATTTGCTGAGTCGTTAGCATATTAGCATTAGAATAATTTTTCAGCATGAAGCAGGTAGCATTTAGCCGTTAGCATCACTTTTTAGCATGTATTCATTGGCAAAACTCATTAACATGAGGCCATTAGCACAATTTGTAAATATGAAGTCATTAAAATATTGCCATTACCAATTTTTTTTAAGATAAAGAAGATAGCATTTAGCCTTTAACATACACAACATGAAGCAGTCAGCATTGCCGATGAATACTTGGGCTGGCTATGCCAATTCTTCGCCAACAGTGTTTACAGCTAGCTTGCGCTATTACTTTGGCTGGCTGTGCCAGCCCATCACTTTGATAGCGGCCAGATAGCTGTTAGCATACTCTCGCTAGCATCCACTCTTTGGAATTCACCATTTGCGGAGCCCCGGAGACTCATCACATCTCATTAGCTGCACCGCTTATCCTCAGTAGGGTCACGGGGATGCTGGAGCCCATCCCAGCAATCATTGGGCAGTGGGCAGGGGACACCCTGAACTGGTTGCCAGCCAATCGCAGGGCACACGGGGACAGACAACTCGCTCATTCACACCTAGGGACAATTTGGACATCCAGCTACCAGGCTTCCTGTGCGGAGTTTGTATGTTCTCCTCGTGCTTGCGTGGGTTTCCTCCGGGCACTCCGGTTTCCTCCCACATTCCAAAGACATGCATTTCATTACATTCAGGTGGATTGGCTGGTCCAAATTGTCCCTAGGTGTGAATGAGCGAGCGAGTTGTCTGTCCCTGTGTGCCCTGCGATTGGCTGGCAACCAGTTCATTGTGTCCCCTGCCCACTGCCCGATGATTGCTTGGATGGGCTCCAGCACTCCCGCAACCCTACTGAGGATAAGCGGTGCAGCTATCGAGATGAGGAGATGAGATGAATAATAGTATTGATGACATTTAACTTAACAGATTTTTAAGCATAATATTTATCATTTGCATATTGGGTCTGTTTAACACATTCAAATATTTAAACCTAACAACAAATTTGTTGACTCTTTGACACTGGACTATAATGTTTTACTAGACTGGAAAATAAGTTGGCCTCTCAGGAACCGCCCTCTTATGGTTCAGATCCTACCTCTTAAATAGGACGCATTGTGTTAAACATGGTGAAATGACATCTAAGCCCTTTAGTGTTACCTGTGGCGTTCTGCAGGGTTCAGTCGTTGGCACCATGCCTTTCAGCTTCCACTAGGGGTGATAAAAGGATGGATGTCATTTAACTTCTTGCCTTAACCCTGAAAAGACTGAAATGTTGATTATTGGTCCATGTAAATTCAGTGACTTGTTCACAAACACTGATCTGAACATTGACAAATGTAATGTAATATCCCATAGTGACTCAGTCAAAAGTCTTAGTGTCACATTTGACCCCAATATGTCCTTTCAAACTTACGTTAAGAATATTACTAGAACAGCTTTTTCCATGTTTGAGACGTTGCAAAAGTTCTCTAAAGGGGACCTAGTCCTCAAACGTTTGTTACCTCCGGTCTCAATAACTAATGTACTAGTCTTTGGTCTCACGAAGTCGAGCATCAAGAGCCTGCAGCTGGCACAAAATGCTGCAGCGGGGCTTTTAACTGAGACAGAAAAGTTTGATCACAGTACCCCGATTTTATCTAACCCGCATTGGCTTCCTGGCAACTTAATATGTGATCTTATGGTTCTGTTGCCTTTATACATAATCATGCATAGACTTGCTCCTTCATATCTTTCAGATTTATTTTCGCCCTATATTCCTGTAAGGAGCATTCGCTCTGAGAATGCTGGTCTACTAGTGATCCCAAGAGCCAAGAAGAGATCCGCAGGTTCGAGAGCGTTCTGGAATGCTTTGCCCTCTGAGATTCGATCTGCAACCTCAGTGGAACTTTTTAAAATTAGGCTTAAAACCCACCAATATTATATAGCATTTGGATTACCTATATTTCATGTTGACAATGCCTGTGTATTGTTTGTATATGCTAAATCCATTGCATACTTGTTCATCCTATTTATTTTATTTTTTATTCTATATTCTACTTCAAACATTTTATGTTATATTTTATCTTTTTATTTTTTGTTAATGCAATATCAATTGCAGTCTGGTCATCCTGGAAGGGGGATAACCTCATGTGCGGTCCCTTCTCAAGGATTCTTCATTTTCCTCATGCTGAGGCTTTTGAGTTTTTCCTTGCCATCATGTAGGTTTTGGATCAGAAGATTCATTGCGAGTAATCGCTATACAAACAAATATGACTTGACTTGACTATTAAAAGTGGGCTCAAATATTTGATTTTTTTTGTGGATAAAAACAAGTTGCTACACATATATGTATATATTTTTTGTATGATAAGACCAAATGTAATATGATAGGATCATTCTAGAGCTGAATAACTTTTGTATTATGCTCAGGAGGTAGAGCACTCGTCTTGGGATCAAGACATCGCATGCTCCTCCGTGTTATATGTCGAAGTGTCCTTGGGCAAGACACTGAATCCCTATGCCCCCAAAAGGCAGGTAGGCGCCTTGCATGGCTGACTCCCTATTGGTGTGTGAGTGTGTGTGTGATGGGTAAGTGTGAAGCACATTGTAAAACGCTTTGGGAGGTCTTTATTGACTTGAAAAGTGCTATATAAATGCAGACCATTTACATTTACCATTATTGGACAATGACATGATCGTGTTTTCTCTATCAATGCTACAAAATGAAAATGTTTTATTTTCAATTTGAAAACTTGATTTTAATAATTATTTTAATGGATAAATTCTCATAATTTTAAAGTGTCCTTCCTTATCTTTGGGGGCAATCTTAATCTAGTTATCACACTGACCTTTTTGTTTTGTTTCTTAGTAAATGTAATCTTGGTTAATATATATGTCTTATATTATTACATTTGGTGTCCAGAATTGTAATTCCCTGTACATTTTGAGGATAATTGTGTTTTTCTAAATTGTTAACATGTCAACTTGACCCATTTTCCATAAATTTGGTTAAAAAAAAATACATAGAAATCCCAAATACTTAAAAGTTTTGAATAAAACAACGTTTGCATCATTTTTTATACGATGTTTTGTGTTTATTCGGGTTAAGAGAAGGAACTTCATTGTATGGCTTCGTGTTTCAGCCGGACATATTTTGAAAACGTGCGGAACACTGAGGCCCCACCGCGGTCGTATGAACAGTACATTATTAAACAAGGTTTACAAAGTTTTTATCCCATGCTATTTTAATGGACTTTATTTGACAACATTCAGGCCTAAAACTGGTGAGAAACGATATTATTTTGTGTTTTTGTATCATTAATACTGTTGGACCAAAATTTACATTTTTTTTTGCTTAGCTTGATGAGATCTATTACTTAAATTAAGGATATACCGATATCGTATTTTTTAAGGGCTGATACCCATACCGAAAATTATCTTTGAGTGGAAGCTGATAACTTACAGTTGGACATTTATTTGCTGCAAAAGCTTAAACATTAACGTGAGAATTAAAACAAATGCAAGATAACAAAGAATATTTGTTATAAATTAAAATTAAACGAATAGCTCTCTAACATTTACTGTGAATATATGATAATTTCAACCTCAACTAACATGACAAGTCTATCATTCATCCATCCATGATCTGCACCGCTTTATCCCCAGTAGGGTCACGGAGCCCATCCCAGCTGACTTTGGGGCAGTGGGCAGGGGACACCCTGAACCGGTTGCCAGCCAGTCGCAGGGCACACAGGGACAGACAATTCGCTCGCTCATTCACACTTTGGACCAGCCAATTAACCTAACATGCATGTTTTTGGAATGTGGGTGGAAACCGGAGTGAAACCCACGCAAGCACGGGGAGAACATACAAACTCCACACAGGCGGTTCGATCTCATGACCTCAGAACTGTGCCGCACACGCTCTAACCACGCGCCGCCGTGCTGCCCACTACTCTTTCACTTAAACCAAAAACAAACAGTGCAGGAAATAAAATTGAGCATAGCAACAACTCGTATAAAGGTACGTAACAACTTAGATAGCTCCCTGGAACTTTTTACTGTAAATTAGAATTTACTTATTTACACTAAACACTTACAGTTCAGAAAATGAAATAAGGCTTAGTAGCAATTTGTATAAAGGTACATAAAAACTTAAATATTTCCCGTTTTGTTTATTTACAGTAAATTAATATAAGTGCCAATACAACCAACATGACTTAAATAAACTTCAAACAAAAAGTGCATTGGTATTTGAGCAGAACTCTTGTTGGAAAAGTGTGGGTACTCCTGGTTTAGAGCCAGATTGACAAACTGATGTTATGATAACAGCTATTCACTCAGCCTTCCACTTTAGTGTGGTTTTTATTCTCTCTCCAAATCACACGCCTGATTGACAAACTAATGTTGTGATACGAACAAGTATATCAGGTTCCGCCTAATCGTGCTTCCCTAAAAACAGTTTTAATTATATCTCTTAATCACACACGCTTTTCTTCCACTGACTAAATTCACATGCATGTCGGTACTCAGCAGTTAGCAAAATTACCACTGTTCACTCTGCTCTAAAGTTATTGTTCCTGCTTCAGTGGCTTCGCACCTGGTCACTTATCCAATCAGATGGCGCGGGGAAGGTAGCGTCCGAGACAAGCCAGAAGAGAGGAAGAAAGAGGCTCTGGTAAATCTGAGCCTAAATAACTCGGATTTATATCGGCCGTCGAACAAATGAAAATGTCAATAACGATGGCCATCAAATTCTTAAATATTAATCAACTCCTAATTTAAATCTGAAGTTTAATTAAGAAGCAGTGAAATATATTTTAGTGCAAATATCACAACATTATAACTACAATGATATTTTGTTTGTTTGTTTGTTTGTACATGATTCAATTGTTTGTTTGTTTGTACATGATTCAAATTGAATCTTTTCTTCCGGCGCCGTCACGAATGGCAGCCACTCCAGCAGCTCCCGTGTTATTTTCGATTGTTCTCGATTGTTCTCAGCTCAGGGATGCTGCTGGAAATGTGAATTTCCCTTCGGGGATGAACAAAGTATCTATCTATCTATCTATCTATCTATCTATGATTTCTTTCTTTCCTGATGCCAATGACCTGTTAAGCAATAATGGTTTATTGGAAACCTCTACCATGGTTTCGACGTGGGACTCAGTGTACATTCCTTCAGAAGCACATTCACAAGTTGGCGTCCCTGCAAGAGGCCCGAGTTGAATTGCCAAACAAATTCAAAGGCTTGCTTTACCCTTTTACAGATATAGAGGCATACCTCGACAGGTAGTTTTTTTTAAACTGTCAATCTGAACCTTCAAATATTATAGAGACACTTGTGTTGATTTTGATTTATTTTTTTTTAGCTCTGTGGATAGAACACCGTTCCAGCTTTTTCATCCCAGTGTTGACGACGTTCTAAAAGCAGAGAAGCTTTTCTGTCCTTCACCATCTCATAAGATTGATTATTACAGTTCGGCAGAGAGGATGGACCACGTACCTACACTGAAACAACCAGAGGTCTGCTGCATCCTAATTAATCCTGGGCGTTAGGACAAATTTTTTTAGCACGATATAAAAGAAAAAATATCAGTTGATATTAATTATCATGTTAGGACAAAGGTACATGGTGACAAACTATACTACACTGAATTTAAAAAATATGAGGATTTAACAAAAGGAGGTAATCAAAAGACAACATTGCACACAACCTGAAGTAGACCTGCAATCCCCAATATTAAACATTAAAGCTTAGATAAACAAATTTTATTTTACACTCAGCTAAGTTAAAGCTTTTATGTGCAATAAGTTTTAAATAGTCTTTAAGGGACAGAAGAAAATGAATGGCACGCTGGTGAAAAATGCTGTCATAAGTGTTTTTTGCTGTTTGGGCTTAACACTCAATGGCCCTTGGCGCGCTAGCACTCGTTTGGGCTTAGATTGTTTTTAATTCTGTATATTCTAGTAGGTTATACTGTTTTAAATGATGGAATATATTTGTCGTCTTAGTGGCCACACGTTGTTGGCAAAGTTTGCAATAGATGCTGCCGCTCTGTTTTTTATCGGGCTCTATATTTTCAAAATGCCTCCAAAAAACTGAAGAAGGGCCTCTCCTGTCTTCAACTCAGTCAGTGGGTATGCTGGTGTTCTCTTTTGTGTCATTTTTGCTAATTTTGACCGTGTTGTAGTTGTTTCCATTAACTATGTGTGAGATGCGTTTGATTTCTGTGGCATTCAAAGTTGTGCATTGTGTGCAATTGTTTTCAATTGTGATAAGTGATATACACCCAAGATCAATATTAATGCAACAACTTATAAAAAGTAAATAACTTTGAAATGATACCATCTTCACAGTTAAACAGTTAATTGACATTATATTGTGTTATTATCATGGTACTACATTTTTTTTATTTTTTTTTTAGAAAATGAATGAACGCATTTAGCCAAAAAAATAAATGAATCAGAAAACGCACTGATCAAAATTAGAGAAGACGCTGAAAAAATAGCGGACAACAATCGCTTTAGCATGGGACAAAAATCTGGAGGTTACAACAGTTAGCAATTACTAAGAAGTGTACAGGTCTTTGCTGTGAAAAATTTCAGCTCATCTGCGGCAATAGGATAGCACTAGTATCTCACACTGCTTTGGTGTGACTTTGGTCCGTTCTTCTTCCAGCCTCCTACAGTTTGGTGATTGTAGTCCATTTCCTGACCATAACGAGTAAGGAACTATGTGCTGTTTAAGAAGGTTCTTATACACATTTGCATCTACTCTGCCATGTAACTGTACAAGAGGACCAACTCCTGCTGCAGAAAACATGCCCCAAACCATGACACTTCCTCTTCCACCTTTTACTGACTTTTTAAAAATTTTTTACACACTTTGGGTTTAGTGTTTTTCCAATGATTCCCCGAACAAAATGCTTCCCATCAGACTCAGATAGTGAACTCTGGACTAGTTCTCCTTTGTGTCGACACAACATGCTCCTCAGCAAAGCTCAGTCCAGCGATTTGATTATTTTGCTAATTAGAGGTTTGGTCACTGCAGTGTGGGCCTTCAGTCCAAATGCTCTTAAACGGTGAGACATCTTTACCATGTTCAGCACTGAACAGGCAAGCAATTACAACTGCAGTGTGATCAGTGCATTTTTTGGCAGGGGGTGGGGGGTTGGCGTTTGTCGCTGGAGCCCATCCCAGCCATCTGCGAGCAATGAGCAGGGGACACCCTGAACTCGTTGCCAGCAAGTTGTTCTCTAACTTTGATCTCCGGTGTATTCTGACCGATCAATCATACGCAATATGCCACTTTTTTGTTTCTTGATCAACCTTAGCCCTTATTTCCATGTGCCTTATGGTCCAATGTGCTCTATATATGAAAAAAATATCAACAAAGATTATTCATTATTTATAACGGATCAACAGAGAATTTACCGTTATACTGGCATTTTTCTACGTTTGTACATCCACAGGTGTGTTTCATTGGCCGGAGTAATGTTGGAAAGTCATCTTTAATCAAATGTTTGTTTTCCCTGTGTCCAAATGTGGCTGTCAGAGTCTCAAAAACTCCTGTGAGTATTTATAACATATTTTATGTACATGTACATAGTATTTTATTTATTGTTTTTATTTTATTTCCACCTGTTATGTTTTACACCAGGTATAAATAATTCATCTCAGGTTTTTGATGTTTTTAAAATAAATCTAGAAAAATAGTAACAAATCTAGATAATCTAGATCATAATTGTCAAAAGTCAAAAGGGCGGTTGGCCTTATCTAAAGTTTGACTAAAAGTCAACGGCCAGACCGATCGATTATTTGAAAAAGGAAACAAGCTGCTATTAATTAATACTATTGTTGTGCTATGAAAGCAATGCTAGACATTATTAAAGCTAACAGCTAACCAATAAAGCTAAATATGTGCTTAATCCAGGCTGAAAAAGGCCAAAAATTAAAGTACGATAATACTTAAATATAAACAAAACCCTTTTTTCAGTGCATTACTTTCTTTTTATCATTGTTTTAATTAGGCACTAGATGCCAATACTAGTTGTTAAATGGTAGTTGCTAACACCAATACAGCTAGTGACTGCGTCTGTGAAGTTAGTTGCTTAAGCAAAGCTAGTTTTTAATGTAGTGCTAGTCGCACCTAAGGCAATGACAACAATACAGACACGAAAACTAAGAGCTAACCACTCAAGCAAAATATTTTCCCTCTATCTAAAATAATTAGATTTGCATTGTATCTCTTGCACTCAATGTTTTGCCTGCAAATCATTTAACAATTAAATAACACTTTGTCCATGAAAAGTATAGTATCGTGAAAACAAATACGCAAGGATTCTTGCTGTATGATACAACAATGTATCATGATCATCTCCTGATTTGTAAAAAACCTTCTTACGGGCCGCATATGGCTTTGACTTTGACATTTGTGATCCACATTAAAAGTATCTCAAACCTAAATCTTTGTAACTACTAACTCAGGTACATTACATAAAGCTACCGTGGCTTGCGAAACTATTTGGCCCCTTTGAACTTTGTGAAATTTTTCCACATTTCAGACTTCAAACATCAATAAATAAAACTATTTTCTTGTGAAGCATCAACAATAAGTGGGACACAATCATGAAGTCAAGTCATTTTTTATTTGTATAGCCCTTAATCACAAAGAGTCTCAAAAGGCTGCACAGGTTATTGCAAACCACAGACTATTATTACAGACTATTATTACACCACCCCCTGGTCTAAAACCTACATGAGGGCAGGGAAAAACTCAAAAACCTCAACATAAGGAAAATGGAAGAAATCTTGAGAAGGGACCGCACATGTGGTAATCCCTCCTTCCAGGATGACCAGGCTGCAATGGATGTTGTAATAACAAATAATACACCGATATTGTCAACATAAAATATAGGTTATTCATATGCTATGAAGTGGAACATACTTTATTGGATATTTTAAACTTTTTTGTTTGAGTGAAAGTTTAGGGGACGGCTCGATCTTGATAGATTTGCAGTGGTCTGATATTCCTTCCATTTCAATATTATTGCTTGCAGAGTGATCCCTGGGTTTTTTAAACCTTGGGAAATCTTTTTGTATCCAAATCCAGCTTTAAATTTCTCCCCAACAGTCTCTCAGACCTGCCTGGTGTGTTCTTCGTTCTTCATTATGCTCTCTGCGCTTTAAACAGACCTCTGAGACTATCACAGTGCAAGTGCATTTATAGAGAGACTTTATTACACACAGGTGGATTCCATTTATCATTGTTAGTCATTTAGATCAACATTGAATAATTCAGAGATCCTCACTGAACTTCTGGACATTTTGTTGCACTTTGAACACCCACTTTTTCGTTTTTTATTTGTTTAAAAAGTTTAAAATATCCAATAAAGTGTGTTCCACTTCATGATTGTCTTCCACTTATTTGTTAATTCTTCACAAGAAATTACAGTTTTATATCTTTATGTTTGAAGTCTGAAATGTGGCAAATGGTCACAAAGTTCAAGAGGGGGCAAATAGTTTCGCAAGCCACTGTATTTATGTTTAAATGACAATGTGAATAAGTCAGGCGGTGATTTAGATGGCTTTTTACCCTTTTAGCTAGCTATCAGTCCCCATTTATTTTTTTTTACCGGTTTACATTTCTCGCTACCTTTTTAGCTATTTGGCAAGCCATCTAGCTAACACTTGACCTTTTGTGCTAGTTATCAAGCTACATTTCGGCATCCTTCTAGCTAGATTTGTTTTTAGCATTCTATGTGTGGCTATTTAGATGGCTTTTTTACTCTTTTAGCTAGCTATCTAGCTCCCTTTTAATTTTTTTTTACATGTTGACTTTTTAAGATAACTACCAAGCTACATTTCTAGGTGTTTAGCAAGCCATATAGTTAAGTTTCTATTAAAAAAAATCATGTAAAACTGGGTGCCCTGCTCTAATTAGTAACAAAAAGTTGCTCTCAGCTTGAAAAGGGTTAGATACTCCTGTGTTAATCAAGGTTTATTCATTTGTATGTTTGTCCAATATTCCATTGCAGGGTCACACAAAAAAGATGAACTTCTTTAAAGTGGGCAAAGCTTTCACCATTGTCGACATGCCAGGTTATGGACATAGAGCACCCAGAGATTTTGTGGATATGGTGGAACCATATCTGTACTCAAGGAAAAAGTGAGATATTTATTTAACCCATTGGAAATTTTCTTGAGAACGATTTGTCTTAGTAATACAGATGTTTCCCTACTTACGAATGATCGATCATAAGTTGAATTTGTAAGTTGTTTTAGTGCTATATTTTGTATGTTTATGGTTTATATACAGTAAGTATGTTTAAGGCTTGTAGAAGTAACTTGTATTTTTTTTACTAAAAAATGAATATTTCTTAAAATAATATGCTGTATAAAGATGAATAAAGTTAAGTGTAAATTACTTTTGGGAGATTAGCTTCAAGAGATCTTCCTCCATATTAGAGAGTGGCCGAAAAAAAGCGATCCAACCATTTTCTCAACCGCATCAAGCATTCTTATTCCACTTTCATTTCAAAAGAAATGGCTCACCCCTTCTTTAGACGTGACACCAACCATGTTGAATGGATGCACGAGATCCATCCATCCATTATCTTCACCGCTTATCCTCAGTAGGGTCGCGGGGGTGCTGGAGCCCATCCCAGCTCTCTTCGTGCAGTGGGCAGGGGACAACCTGAACCGGTTGCCAGCCAGCCGCAAGGCACACATTGACAGACAAAATGCACTAAATAATAAAAAATGTCCCTTTAAAGTGACTTATATTTTGTTAATTTTGCTTGTGAGTCACTCTATGTGCTAAAGGACCCTAATTTCTGTTTTGAGGTGTACATCACACATTTTTAGATCTTTTTTTTCTTTTACATCTTTACACACAGGGCATATCTAATTAAGAGTGGAAAAATAAGCCTTTTTTGGATCTTCTAGTTTTGTGTTGGGCAAACTACAGCCAGCGGGCCACATTTTGCCATTCAGAACATTCAATCCGGCCCGCCTAACAAAAAGTAAGAAAAAAAATTAAAACCGCACTTCTAATTAAAAACATTGGTGTGACTCTTGTCCCTGGTGTCCCTTTGCAGCCCCCATTCTCCATTAAAATAGATTTCTCATGAAACATTTCTAATAACTAAGTTTTTAATTGTGCATTTTATTTCATGCAAAAGAAAACACATTTTGAATATTGAGTTTTTTAATGCATATTAGAAAATTGAGCGCAAATTTAGGGGCATGATATATTATTTTTCTTTAAATCTGTGTTTTAAAATCTATTTGATTGAATGGTCTATTGATAGAAATACATAAAATGACTTATAACATGTACATATAAATGTATGCATGTATATTTATCATTAATACATAGAAAAATGGGATATATGTTTCCTCATATATTGCCAACGTATATTGTTGAGACTCTTTATCAATAAATACAAATAATGGAATCAATTGCCTTTAAGACAATTACTTTTTAACAAATGATGCCCAACTTAAAAAAATGACCTACCCCTTGTTCTTTTCTTTATTTATTTAACATTTGTTGGCAAATGAAATTTAGAATACGTGCCACATTTTTTCTGAAAAGCTTCTGTATCTTGGTGTTCCCCTAATTCATCAAAACGCTTTGCATCCTCTTTTTTGCAGTCTTGTCAGGACATTCTTATTAGTGGATGGCAGCGTTGGACTGCAAAAGACTGATCATATTGCACTTGAGATGTGTGAGGAGACCAGATGTCCATACGTGGTAAGATTTATATGTATTTTTTAGGGCTGTAACTAACGATTATTGTAATAATCAATGAATCGATAGATTATTTCTTCGAGTAATTGATGAATTTGAATTTTTTTAAACCCATTTTTTATTTCCTCTATTCAAATATTGACGTTCTGTGCAGCTAGAAAAATAGTGCACAAGAAAAACAAAATATTTTACTATATAAAATAAGAAATAAAGAAATCCAAGTGTTTGTCAAGCTGCCTAATAATAAACAATAATGCATACAAATGCATGCTATACACCTACAAATATCTAAGATACTTTTTTATAAGGTGCAAAAGAAATTAGAGGCAACATCGGAGGAGAATGCAGGAAAAGTGGCTTGCGAAACTATTTGGCCCCCTTGACCTTTGATCTTTTGCCACATTTCAGACTTCAAACGACAACATATAAAACTGTAATTTCTTGTGACGCATCAACAATAAGTGGGACAACATCATGAAGTGGAACACACTTTATTGGATATTTTAAACATTTTCAACAAAAAAAAAAAAACATTGCAGTGGCAATTGGCATTGGCCAGAAGCGCTGCCTATCCCATGCTAAGAACATTATCAGGGACCCCTCTAACCCCCATCATGGACTGTTCACTCTGCTAGCCTCTGTGAAGAGGTACTGCAGTG
This sequence comes from Urocampus carinirostris, assembly GCF_059441175.1. Taxonomy (NCBI): domain Eukaryota; kingdom Metazoa; phylum Chordata; class Actinopteri; order Syngnathiformes; family Syngnathidae; genus Urocampus; species Urocampus carinirostris. The sequence continues at coordinate 39,196,298 of NC_142362.1, read as the reverse complement.
TGCGGTGCAGGACCACCAGGTTCCGCAATAGTCTTGTCCCCCTGGCCATTAGACTGTTAAATGGTCAATCTAACATATAGTAAATCTAAATCTAAACTGCTGCTAATCTGTACATCTGTGGGTTTATTTTGACTTTTTGCACTACTGGCAGTTCTTATAGCTAGCCACTCCTTGCACATCTGCTCTCGGCACTATTGTACTTACAGTGTTATTGTTACAGGTTTATTGTTACTGTTTACCTGACTTGATAACCTGACTGCCCATTTTGCACATCTGGTTAGCTACTCCTCTTGCACTATCTGCACTACGGTAATATACTATACGGAGCCATAATTATTTAGTATATTATTAGTACTCACTACTCCAACTCAATACAACATTTATTTATATCTGTACATTCAAGGAAACTGTACATTCAAGGAAACTGTGGGGGTCAGATGTATCAACATTTCGTTCTGTATAGACGTGTACTAGAATGACAATAAAGTAGATCTGAATCTGAATCAGTTGCATTTATATAGAAACTTGATTACACACAGGTGGATTCCATTTATCATCGTTAATCATTAGATCAACATTGAATTATTCAGAGATCATCACTGAACTTCTGCACTGAAAGTAAAGGGGCTGAATAATTTAGCACACCCACTTTTTCTTTTTTTAGTTGTTAAAAAAGTTTAAAATATCCAATAAAGTGTGTTGCACTTCATGATTACGTCCCACTTATTGTTGATGCTTCTCAAGAAATTACAGTTTTATATCTTAATGTTTGAAGTCTGAAATGTGGCAAAAGGTCACAAAGTTCAAGGGGGCCAAATAGTTTCGTAAGCCAGTGTACTTAATAGGATTTTGCACATTGTACGGCACTTCAAGTTGCATTTCGGTGTCTCAAATGAACGATTTGGATCAAGGTCAGTGTATCTCAACTTGTGGGTCGGGACCCAAAAGTATTTGCCTTGGCAAAGAAAAGAAAATGATAACCAAATGTTATTTAAACCCCTTACTTGGTGATAATTCCTTGCAAATGTAAATTGAGGCCTGAATTTCACACCACAGAAAAAGACAGATACAGTTTGTTTACACGTGTTAAGCATGGCCAAATTTTGGGGCGGCAGTAGCTCAGGAGGTAGAGCGATCGTTTTAGGATTAGGGGATCCCAGTTCGAATCCCGGCTTGTCCGTGTTACATGCCGAAGTGTCCTTGGGTAAGACACTGAAACCCCAAAACCCCCAATAAGAAGGTAACAGCCTTACATGGCTGCACAGATCACGGCCGCTATTGGGAAATGTGAAGCACAATTTAAAGCGCTTTGGGAAGTCATTGACTTGAAAAGCGCTATATAAATGCAGATCATTTCAATGCAGATACAGTGGTGAATATATGAGCTATGGATTTTATTATCTCATAAACAAGTTGGTGGAATGGAGGACGAGGTATTGCAGAGAGTGAATTAAGGAAGCAAGGTTTTGGGTGCTTTGAGGAAAGTGACGAGTAACAAGAGTATGAGTATGGATGTTAAAAGGGGACTGTATGAGAGTCTGATTGTGCCGACTGTTGTATGGTGCAGAGACTTGGAGCCTGAATGCAGTTTTGAGAAGGAAATTAAATGTTTCTGAGATGAAGTTTTTGAGGAGTATGTTAGCAGTGACAAGATTGGATAGATTGAGAAATGACATTGTGAGAGACAGAACTGGAGTAGTAGTGGAACTGAGCAAGCGTGTGGATGAGAGAGTTCTCGGTTGGTTTGGACACATGGAGAGGATGGATGAGGAGCAAATGTTGAAGAGCAGAAGTAAATGGAAGGAGACCAAGAGGAAGGCCGCGACTGACGTGGATGGATAGTGCTATGAGTGCTCTGCAGGAAAGAGGTCTAAATATAATGGAAGCTAGAGCTCTTGTTGGTGATAGGAATGAGTGGAGAGGTGTTGTGAAAGGATAGTGGGATCTTTAGACGCGTTCTAAGGGATGAGCAGGGCACCCTTATGATGTGGCAGGGGTAAACCAGTGAAAGCTGTCGGGCCCTGCTGTTGAACAGAAGAGTGTGTTGTGACCTGAGTGACATGGTCGCTTTCTTGTGTCCTGTTTCATCTGGATGGACGAAAGCATGACCAACATGGATGCCGACGTGCTTAACTTGTTTGGGTGTTTGGGCATTTGGGTTGGTCATGGTCCATACAATTTTGTGTTTTTTGCTACTTTTTCCCTTTTTTTATTTTCTTTGTTTTTGTATGTGTTTGTCCTTCTGTCGGCCACCCCTCTCGATAACATGATTGGCCGTTAGTGACGATAATGTAAACAGTTCATAATAGTCAAATTGAAGAACAACGGTGCTCAGTAATAGTCAAAGAACTGGCATCACATGCAATCTCCTTTGCTGGTATCCATTATTAAAAACAGAAAAACATATCCTTACATTTTATCCGCTGTCATTCTTTATTTTATATTTTCAAGCAAATGCACATGGATTTTTTTGATGGTGAAAAACTTATGTGCCCCTCAAAAGCTCAGTTGCATTAACATGTTTTCATTTTCTTCTAAGCACAGAATTAATCGTAATTTGGTCACCTGAGCTATTTTAATTCCCCAAATCGCTCAAAGGCGTGACTATATAATAAATCACCCTCACTCTTTTTTCACTTAAGTTAAATATTAATGCTCAAATTCTATGAGATAATTTAAGCGTTTTAATGGCTTTGACAAATGTGCTTTGAAGATAGCTTGGCAAGTAATAATAATAATAATAATAATAATACATTTTATTTAAAAGCGCCTTTCAGGCCACCCAAGGACACTGTACAGACAATAAAAAAGTACAATTTTTAAAAAGTTGTAAGCAAAGTAATAAATAAAAACAAGACATAAAATCATCAAAACATAGGAAATGGAGAAGCTATGTGTTGTAGGCAGTCTAGAACAGGTGTGTTTTTAGACGGGACTTAAAAGTGGAGAGAGGTGTGCAGTTTTGGAGGTCCAGAGGTAGATTGTTCCAAAGCTTTGTAGCAGCTTGACTGAAGGCTCTGGCTCCCATGGTGCTCAGGTGGGCAGGGGGCACTGACAGTCGGAGGGAGGACGAGGATCTAAGGGAGCGAGGTGGAACGTGCACCTGGAGAAGGTCGGGCAGGTAAGGAGGGGCCAGGTTGTGAATGGCCATATATGTATATAGGATCAGTTTGGAGCTGATGCGATGTTGAACAGGAAGCCAGTGTAGCTGTTGGAGAACGGGGGTGATGTGCTGCTGGGAAGATGTATTTGTGATGATGCGAGCAGAGGCGTTTTGAACCAGCTGAATTTTATGGAGGGACTTTTGAGGAAGGCCGAAGAGGAGCGTATTGCAGTAGTCAAGGCGGGATGTGACAAGATTGTGGACGAGAATAGCAGTGGTGTGGGGGGTGAGGGAAGGGCGGAGTCTGGTAATATTGCGGAGGTGGAAATAAGCAGTGCGGGTGATGGTGTTTATATGTGAGTGGAAGGTAAGCATGCTGTCCAGGATGACACCCAGACTCTTGACCTGGCGGGAGGTGGACACTAAGGAGCTGTCGATATTGAAAGAGAAATTGTTTACTTTGGATAAAGTGGATTTGGTGCCAAGAAGGAGGAATTCTGTTTTATTGGCATTTAATTTAAGAAAGTTTGTTGTGAACCATGTTTTGAGTTCGGAAAGGCAAGAGGTGAGGGAGGGAGGTGGGAGTATGGAGTTTGGTTTGCATGAGAGGTAGAGTTGGGTGTCATCAGCAAAGCAGTGAAAGTGGATATTAAATTTGCGGAGGATATGACCAAGAGGCAAGAGGTAGATGATGAAGAGAAGAGGACTTAAGACAGATCCCTGGGGTACACCTGTGGTGACTAGGGAGGGCTTTGAGGTGAAGGATTTCAGCTGGGCAAACTGAGTGCGGCCAGTGAGGTAAGGAATGGAACCAACTGAGGGGAGTATGGGTGAGACCAATGGAGGAGAGTCTATTGAGGAGGATAGGGTGAGAGATTGTGTCGAAGGCGGCGCTCAAGTCTAGGAGGATGAGGATGGAGAAAAGTTTTTTTTTGTTTTGTTTCCTTTTTTCTTTTTTTTTGCTTTTTTTTTCATTTTACCAAATTTAAATTGGCTAGTTAGCCACATAGGAACAGACGTCATACATTTATAATTCAGGTCCCAAAATAATTTGTAATTGCAGATGGTGGTGACCAAGATTGATAAAAGGGGCCGAGGCCCACTCCTGACTAACGTACTGAAATGTAAGGATGTGATTGAAACACAGACCGCAAGCTGCTTTCCTCAGCCTTTTTTAGTAAGGTAAGTCAGCATTTATTTTCATTGATATATTTTTTTTATTGAGGCCATGTTCAATTGAACCAGAGGTGTCAAACTCATTTGAGCTTAGGGGCCACATTGTAGAAAAAATCTTACATGGGGCCGGACTAGTGGGTGAGAGAGAGAGAGAGAGAGAGAGAGAGAGAGAGAGAGAGAGAGAGAGAGAGAGAGAGAGAGAGAGAGAGAGAGAGAGAGAGAGAGAGAGAGAGAGAGAGAGAGAGAGAGAGAGAGTAGAACGATAATCACGTATAAAACGGGAATAAGATACTGATAAAAATAATGCTGCAGATCAACTTTAAACAAAATAATAACTTTATTTTGAATTCTTATTGTAAAAATAATCTAAAATTATGTTATATATAAAACTTCTGTAGAATATCCAGCTTTAACAAAAAGCTTTTTTCTCTTTTCAGTGAATTTATGTAAATAAAACAGTGGCCTCACAACAATACCAATTTGAAAAGAAAAACCGTCACTTAAATCTTTATTTTTCTTCCTCATCCCTGTTTTATTCCTCTTGCGTTTCTTCATCTTCCTTGTCTGCCCATCCATATTTTGCTGTAGAGCTGATTTTTCTCAGCAGTTTTTGGTTGCTAAACAAAGTATGAAAGAAAGTCTTTGCAAGACATGTCTTTGAAATTGTATTGCACAAAGAGAATATCTTCAATGACTCAGAAAGCCTGTTCCTCTCATTGGTCGACTGGCTCTGCGTCAATCAGAAAACCCTCTTAACATTGGCATTATGAGAAGGAAGAGCAAAGACAAACTGTGCAATCTTCAGGAGTTCTGAATAACATGCAATGCTCTTAGCCTTCTCAAAATATGTTGTCCTCTTCTGGTGCACCTGCAAGCCAGTGATCTCCTCATCACTGCTGCACCTTTCTGTGAATCTCCTCAGATTGGTGACCAGGTCAAAACATCACACATCATCAATTGGCACCCCCTTTTTCTCCTAGGTACTTGTTGCAGGCCTCCCCATCATTCCAATCTGGAGGTTCACTCAGATCCAGCCACATGAATGTTGAGTACTCTTCCATTGGAGTCATCCATTCCCCATATACTCCAGACATGCACTGAACAGGCCTTGCACTTCGGCACAGAACTTGTCACAGCTCTTGCCAAGTCCATCGCTGCACTTTTGTGCTAGAAGCCCATTAACTCTTAGAGACAAGAAGTTGCTAGTCCTGCATTCAAGAAGAATGGTGTGGATATTGTTCAGAATTTTCTTTCTTCCATAATGGAGTTATTCTCCTTTTCCATTTCTTGAATGTTGGTGTGGAACACAGACATGAGTGAGTGCATGTGCCAGAGGTAGATCTCCCCAAAGTCATTTTCAAAAAACTTGATCACTACGGGTGTCTTTTCCGGAGACAGAAAGAATGCCTTTAAAGCTATATCATCTGTATTATCCCCTCAATGCCTGGGAACAATGATAACCACCTTGTCTTGCTGTGAGAAAGCATATTTCTGTATAAAATGTCAACAAAGTGCACCTTCGGGTTCTCAGTGCGCACTGTGTAAATATTAAGGTGCTGGGAGGTTTTGAAAAAGACATTATCAAGGTCAACATCTTTTGTGTCTGTCCCATGATAAACACAATTATTCAGTATGTGTGCTGGGCAACCCACACCAATCAGAGTCTTTTTGTGCAGCATTCTCTTCAAACATGCAAACACATTCTTTTCCCCCTTCATCAAGCCAGACTTCTCCAAAATTTGTGTTGCAATTGTCACCAGTACGCAATACATTTTTCAGAAAATTTGTTTTTTGCCAATGTTTCAATAAGATAATGTGCAATGGTTTCTGCTGTCTCATTTGGTGTGTCTTTAACCTCAATTAATTTTGCTTGTACACCACCCTTCATCCAGTAAAAGTACTGGATTATAACAGGGAATAATTTCTTTGCTCCGTGGTTACTCCCATCTGTAGAAAAACCACACAGTACAGGATATATTTGAGGCCTTATTGAGCGACTTCAACTGAGTGGGGCGCTATAACAGCATTCACAATGGCTACGGTCTTAGTGCGAGCAATGCTGAACCTCTGGCTGTGATTGAGTCTGGAAATGCCGTTTTCAACAACGCATTGTGCAATCAAGGGACCTGTAACTGTTACGGTGTCATACCCTCCGCTGCGTTTACAGCATCCTGTTTTCCCGGGTCTTACAAGGAAGTCGGTCAGTTTAGCAGAAGAATTCTCACCACGCACAGCTTTTTTGTGTTTCACTGTGTCAGTGTGAGGTAACAGGTCTCCGGCACCTTTCTTAGACACCTAAACATATGTGATAGCTTCGCACAAGGTACACTACCATTTGTTTCGACCGGGACGGTATGTGGGGAATTTTTTTTGTAATTCATCTGTGAAGATGCACCTTCACTTAGGGATTCTCATTTTCTCTTTTACTGAGCACAACAGAACCAACCACTCACTAGGCAGGCTCAGTGCCGATTTTAGGGTCTCGTTGGGCCCCTAGCAGAAATTCATTAGGGGCCTCCCCACCACTGCCCGACCCCCAACACAACAGTATTTCACGAGGACAAACTCTGAGCCTTGGCAATTTCAATAAATAACCAACAAATTGGGTGGTCATCACAGGAGGAAGGTCTCGACTGTAATGGAGGCAGATGCTGAATTACTGTAAGCAGCTGGCAAAGAATGAACATCATTGCTTTTGGTTTCTTTAGGTTTTAATGTAAGAAACTTCAGTAATGATCCTAAAAGAAATGGTTAATGTTAAATTGGCTATATTAGCTTCATCCATTAAATGGGTTTAATATTTCCACATTTTGTAACAATTCTTGAAAAAGACAGCTCAATGTTTATTGTAGACTAAACTACTTATAAAGTTTACACAAATGATTTGACGTTACAAAAGCTGTACAGGTTGACGATTTCTGAATAGATGCCATGCTTTTAATGCAGTTCCAGCTGTAAAATAATAAAAACAGACCAGTGGCATCACTGTCACAGATTTGCTGATGACAGCTTTCACCTTTCCAAACAACTAATAAAGTGCCACGTTTAAAAACAATAATTACATTTTCAGGTTTGACTATACCTGTATTATTGGTTCTAAATGGCAATCGTGAAGCCACAACATTCTGAGTATTCTTGTGTTATCCTCAAAGGGCTTTTTTGATTAAAAGTACTATTGTATTGTAGACTACTTAATAATATAGCAATAGCTTTTGAAATAAAAAAAACAACAACATGAATGAAGTATGGTCATGCTACTGCTAGCATGAGTGAAACTAGACTACCACCATTTGCACTACATTATTCATTATCAACGGTTGGGGAAAAATACCATTGATCTCTGTTCATTATTATATTTCTACCACAATTTTGCTTTCTCTCCTCTTCTTTTTTCTTTCTTTTGTTCATTCCGGGAAGGATAGATTCTCTTCATAATGAAGGTTTCAAAACGCAATTTTCAATTCTTCACTCAACTTCTCCATCAACTGCAATGCAATATTTATTCTCTCTATTGTCACCTACTGGGGGCCCCAAGCAACTTCCTGGTTTGCCTGGTGAAAAATATTGCCTCTGGGCAGGCTCCCAGGTAATACGTCACAGGCAACCCAGTGCCGTCGTATTCAGTGCAAAGCGTTAGTCAATTTCATCACAAACAAATTGTTCTCGTGAAAAATCATTAAAACCGGACATTTTCATGAATTTGGAAAACCCCGCCGGATGACCCGGACGGGATGTAAAAAGTGGACATGTCCATTCAAAAGAGGACGTTTGGTTACCCTAGTCTAGTTGACATATCACCCTTTTTTGCTAGTTTTCAGGCTACATTTTGGGCTACTTTCTAGCTAGCCATCTAGCTTTCTTTAACTTTTTATCTGCCTAGTAACACTAGCTAGTTGGCTTATTACTGTTTCAGCTCCCTATCTAGCTCTTTTTAGTTTTTTTTAACCTAATTGTCTTTCTTAGCTAATTGTCCAGCTTTTTCTTAGCCATCTAGCAATTGATATTTATTTTAAAGGAACACACTTAATGCCTCCTCGTAGTAAAAAAACTTAATTCAATTTTAAAAAGTAACATGAATACAAGGTAAAAGTACATGAACTATCATACAAATGTTAATTTTGAGTCATTTATGTTTCTTTTACACAGTAGAATCCATACCTAAGGTCACCACCATGTTTGTTTTGGGTCTTGCTGATTGCTGTGGCCCTAGCTTACGTTTACATTGGACATCTAGTAGTCATACATTAGACACCAGGGCTTTAATAATTTTTCCATTTGATTTTGATGGGCTGAGTCGTTTGATTGGCTGACCTGTGTTTTCCCCTTCCCGCACCCTGCAGTTCCCTTCAATTTTCAGGAATCTACCTCTTGAGATGCTTCATTGGTCATGTAACAGGAAATATCCAACTAGAAGACACGTCTCAAAAATGATTTTAGACTAACTTTGTGTAAAAATAAGGCCCCAGTCTCTCTTGTCTGCAGACTGTTTTATAATAAACACATGTAGTTGAAGAAATACCTTGTGTGTAAAGTCTTTCTCACCATACTTTGCCTTTAAAAAAAACAATAAATGCATACCTGCTGGGTTTGTGCAGGTGCTTGAAATCTTTAAAAATGCATGAATTTTATTGTTGTGTTTTCATGGATTGAAAAGTGCTTAACTTTTATGTGTAACACAAAATGACTAATCTTATAATCAATGAATCGGTCGATTATTTTTTTTGATTAATTGATGAATCAGATTATTAAAAGACATGTTAATTTCCTTCTCTTTACACAAATATTGAAGTTTTGGACGGATAGAAAAATAGATAGATAGATAGATAGATAGATACTTTTTTCATCCCCGAAGGGAAATTCACATTTCCAGCAGCATCCCTGAGCTGAGAACAATCGAGAACAATCGAAAATAACACGGGAGCTGCTGGAGTGGCTGCCATTCGTGACGGCGCCGGAAGAAAAGATTCAATTTGAATCATGTACAAACAAACAAACAAAATATTCATGTTTCAATAAGTGGAGTGTTAATAAAATGGGGGGAAAATAATTTCTGATACTGATATAACCAGGTAAAACTAATTTTAAGTTACCTGTCCAAATGAATAGTGCACACAACAACAGAATATTTTATAATATAAAACAATAACATATCCAAGTGTTTGTCAAGATTTTTCACACAAACAAAAGTGCTCACAAATATATGGTATACATCTGCAATTATGTTAGACTCTCTTCCTACTACCTTATCCAAAGATCATATTATCTCTCTCATCTCTCATTAGCTGCACCGCTTATCTTCAGTAAGGTCGCAGGGGTGCTGGAGCCCATCCCAGCAATCATCAGGCATTGGGCAGGGGACACCCCGAACGGGTTGCCAGCCAATCGCAGAGCACACACGGACAGACAATTCGCTCGCTCATTCACACCTCGGGACAATTTGGGCCGGTCAATCCACCTGAAATGGATGTCTTTGGAATGTGGGAGGAAACCGGAGTGCCCGGAGGAAACCCTCGCAGGCACGGGGAGAACATACAAACTCCGCACTGGAAGTCCGGTAGCTGAATTGATCCCACACAGGAGGTTCCCAAGACCTTAGAACTGTGCCGCACACGCGCTAACCACTGCGCCGCCGTGCTGCCAGATCAAATTAATTTGGACTTATTATACATAACAAACAAGAAAGAGCAATACATTTCATTTTATGCGTGGACATTTTTTTATCCACAAAAATATATCAAAATGTAAATCAATTTTTTGTCCAATTTGTTTTTTTTTTGATTGAATCTTGGATAAAACATTCCTAATATAAAAATGGTATATAATACACTTAAGAATCGGCCCCTTGTGTATAATTAAACGTGTCATTATTTTTATTTTACTTTCTTCATATTGTTTACTTATTTTCTGATTGTTTTCCTCAGTTCCTCTGCAGCACTTTCTGTTCCCTTGAAAGTTTGTTTCATAATGAACAGTCAAATACTACAAATTTGAAACCTCAATGCCAGCTTTGTTTGTAATGATGTTCAAAAAAATAAAAAGAATTATAAAAATGTGTGAATTAGTGCTTTCTGCTTGACCATAGTGCTACTACAACCCTCAGTGACACAACAGAATTGTGTTCACTCTTATTTGGATTAAGTTAACGTTCTTAGTGGCTCATAAATCACATAATACGAAAAATCCAAGATCTAATTAGTTGCCAACCCTTTTAATGATAGCCTTTAAGCAATTTTATCGAGTAGTTTTTGCATCCCTACTTTAAATTGTTGCCATGTTTCTTAAAAAGTCTGTTTTAAATGACACTGCTGCCTTGTGGCTTTGCTTTGCCATTGCATTTCTTTTTCCCTCCTAGCATTAGTTTGTACGGAATTGTCTTATAAGCCTCATCGCTACTTACACTGATTTATATTTGTCCTCTCGATGTCGCTGTAATGTATATATTGCAACTCAAAATGAGTCCAAGGAAGACTACTAACTACAGGGACTGAAAGTGAGCAAAAAGCAAATGTTTTCTTCCAATTTTTACCCACAAAGAAAGAGAAGTAGAAGGTAAAATGTTTTTTTTTTCGAAAGGAATAAAACTCGGCAAGAAGAAATAAGAGAAAGAGGCAAAAAAGGAAAACGGGATAAAAAAGAAAAGTAGGGGGAATTAAGGCAACAAAAAGATAAATGGAGAAAAAGAAAGAGAATAAAGGAAATGAAGAGAACAAAGACAAAAATGTGAAAAATGGGATTTTCTTTTATTTATTTATTTATTTCTCTTTTTTGCTTTTTTTCTTGAGTTACACTTTTTGTCTTAATTATTTTCTTCCTTCTATTGTCCTATATTTATTTTATTTTTTTTTAATAGAAAACATGGCGGCGAACATGAATGCTGCGGCTCGTAGCTCTCCAGCTAATCTTCTATTTATTACCGTTCTCTTGTCTTTTTTTGCTTTCTTTTCTGGACACATGCGTGGCTAATAATACTTATAGTCGGGAGGAACTTATTCAATTGGGTGTGCGTCTAAATTTCGACTTTTCGGGCACTTTTTATACCACTTTAAATATCCCGAATGAGATACAAAAGGATTTGGGATCTCCGTGGGTCAGCCACCCCACTTAAGAATGAAATGAAATGAAATGAAATGATCTGCATTTATATAGCACTTTTCAAGTCAATGACTTCCCAAAGCGCTTTACAATGTGCTTCACATTTCCCAATAGCGGCCTTGCAGCCATGTAGGGCGCTAACCAGCTTATTGGGGGTATTAGGGGTTCAGTGTCTTACCCAAGGACACTTCGACATGTAACACGGACGGGCGGGGATTCGAACTAGGTTCCCTTGATCCCAAGACGAGCGCTCTACCGCCTGAGCCACTGCCGCCCCCAAGAAGCGAGAAGAAGAAGCGACGGAGACGGCGTAGGGAACGTAAACAGAAGCAGGGTTGTCGCGCGGGTAAGTGTGTGAAGCTAAAAGGAGCTACATCGGCGAAATGACAGAGAAGGACATGAAGATTTGCCGAATTCCACCATTATTTCTTCAGCAATCTTGCTGGTGTTATGCCGAAAAATGCATCCCTGCCGAGATTTGCTTCCCCTAGCTACTATAACCACTTTTACTTCGTTTTTGAGCAGGTAACATGTTTATTTTGCCTTTTCTATTCAAATCGCTCGTATTGAAACTGTTATGCACTCTACCATAAAGCTTATGCTTATGCATGCTGGTTTAAGATCAGGTAATTGTGTATTTTGTAACTGTAATCCTGCTCAGTCCTTTGAGACATTTTTGTGATTAAGGGCTATATAAATAAAATTGACTTGACTTGACTTGGCTTATTCCTGCATAATAAGCTTTACGATAGAGTGCATAACAGTTCTCAAAAGTGATTTATATACGGTGTGCATTACCGTTCGATTATGTTCACAACAAATACAGACGGAATGGTTTAAGTTGTATTACATTCCCAACAAATGCAAAACAAAGTGGTTTTGGTTATATGTTCGCCATTACATTCCCGTAAAGTGATATAAAAGTGAGATAAAACGAGGTAAAAGTGGTTGTAGTAGCGAGGGGATGCAAATCTCGGCAGGGTTGCATTTCTCGGCATAACACCCGTCAACCGACGCTTGAGAATCAACACGCCCAAACGGCGACATCTTGTGACGATCTCTACAAATACTTCAGCTAAGTTAAACAATTCAGCAATGCTAAAATTTGGTCTTTTAAATATTAGATCGCTTGCTCCTAAAGCTTAAGGTGTTGATAATATTATTCGTGATTACGAACTTAACTTGACTGGTCTATGTGAAACTTGGTTGAGACCGGATGAGTTTTTACCGTTAAATGAGGCTTCTCCTCAAGACTAAGTGAGCAGTCATGTAGCACGCTCTTTGAAAAAGGGTGGCGGTGTTACGCTAATTTCTGAAAAAAGACTCAAACTTTCTCCGGGTACCTCTAATAATTATAAGGCGTTCGAGGCTCTTGTTATGCGGTCCTCCCTATTGTCAATTTATGTAGTAACTATTTATCGCGCACCAGGACAATACTCAGTTTTCTTAGATGAATTCTCTGAACTGTTGTCTGACCTAGTAACCAATGCAGGCAAAATAATAATTATGGGGGACTTGAAGATTCATATGAACTCCCCACTCAGTTCACTTACTGTTGCGTTTCTGTTTCTAATTGATACAGTTGGTTTTAATCAACTGGTTGATTTGCCAACTAATAAAGGTGGAAACACGCTATACTTGGTTCTGACTCGAGGAGTTTAAATCTCTAACATGAGGGTGTTACTGTGTACTACCGTTATTTCTGATCATTATTTGAGGTGCTAGCTAAATACAGTATTAAAAAAGCTGAAGGATTTAGCGGATGCAATAGAAGCCCTGGCACAGTTTCTGAGCTGCGTCGTTTCCTTTATATAAAGGCTCTATCAACTCACTCATAAATGAGTTTAATGCTACCCTGGCTAGTGTCCTGGATTGAGTAATGCCAATACGGCTTAAATCACGAGCTAAAAGACACACGCCTTGGTTTACTGATGAAACTAGATCCCTTAAACAAGAATGCAGGAAATCTGAAAGAAAATGGCGCGCTACCAAGCTTGAGGTTTTCTGTCAAACCTGGTGTGACAGCTTGTTAAGGTATAAAGCAGCCCATGCCTCTGCAAAATCAGCCTACTTTTTGAAGGTGATTGCGTCACAAAAGTATAATCCCAAAATCCTTTTTGACACTGTAGCATCGCTAACAAGGCAACAGATTATCCCAGATAGTTCTACCCATTCAGCCTATGACTTTATGGTCTTCATTTCTTAATTTCTTAAGACAGTGTTAATACATCACATATTAAAGGGCTGAAATCTAAAGATGCACGACATGGTGGCTGTTTAGGGAATTTGTCCCGATTTAGTTATCTGTCACTCGATAACCTTAAACAGGTGGTGAATACGGCCAAACAGACGACTTGCCTGTTCGACCCGCTTCCAGTTCGCTTATTAAAGGTATTTTTGGGTGCCTTGGACCTTCAGTTCTAAATATTATAAACATATCACTCTCCTCAGGTGTAGTCCCAGCGGCTTTTAAGTCCGCTGTTATTAAACCTACACTGAAACGACCCAACCTTGATCCAGAAAGCTTATGTAATTATAGACCTGTGTCACACCTACCGTTTCATTCTAAAGTACTCGAAAAAGTAGTGGCAAAGCAGCTAAATGATTTTATATCTGAGAACAATCTTTTTGAATCAATGCAATCAGGATTCAGGGTTAACCACTCTACTGAGACAGCTCTGATTAAGGTAACCAATGATCTTCTACAGGCAATAGACTCTGGCGCTTCATCACTTGCTGTTGCTGGACCTTAGTACTGCTTTTGACACTGTTGGACCATGATATCTTACTTGAACGGTTGTAAAAATGGATTGGTCCTCTTATGGTTCAGATCCTACCTCTCAGATAGTACGCACTGTGTTAAATATGGCGAAATGTCATCTTTAGTGTTACCTGTGGTGTTCTGCTGGGTTCAGTACTTGGCCCCCTTCTTTTCAGCATGTACATGCTTCCATTAGGTGATATTATTCGCAAGTATAAATTCAGTTTCCATTGTTACGCAGTTGACACTCAACTATATCTTCCGTTGGAGGAATCTGCCACACTAAATTGTGGAAATTTGGAGGCTTGCCTAACTGAAATAAAAGAGTGGATGTCACTCAATTTCTTGCGTTTTAACTCTGAAAAGACCGAAATGTTAGTTATTGGCCCATCTAAATGCCGTGACTTATTCTCAAAAACTGCTGTGAACATTGACAAATGTCACAACACACAGAGTGACTCAGTTAAAAATTACATGTCATATTTGACCCTGATCTGTCCTTTCAAACACACGTGAAGAAAATTACTACAACCGCTTTCTTCCATCCTTGTAACATTGCCAAAATTCGTCCTATGCTGTCTCTGTTGGATGCGGAGATTATAACTCACGCATTTGTTACTTCCCGTCTTGACTACTGTATTGCACTACTCTCCGGTCTGCCGAAGTCCAGAATCTAGAGTCTTCAGCTGGTACAAAATGCTGCAGCGAGGCTTTTAACTAGGACAAGAAAGTCTGATCATATTACGCCGATTTTAGCTAACCTACATTGGCTCCCTGTTAGTTTCAGATGTGATTTCAAGGTTCTCTTGGTATTATACAAAATCATACTTGAACTTGCTCCCTCATATCTTTCAGATTTGATTTCCCCCTATGTTCCAGTCCGAAGCCTTCGTTCTGAAGGCGCCGGTCTACTGGTGATCCCAAGAGCCAAAAAGTGTTCCGCAGGTTTGAGAGCGTTCGCCATCCGGGCACCGGTGCTGGGGAATGTTCTTCCCCCTGAGATCCGATCTGCAACTTCAGTGGAAATGTTTAAATCTAAGCTTAAAACACACTTCTACTCTATAGCATATGAATAACCTATATTTTTTTGTTGACAATATCTCTGTATTATTTGTAATTGCAACATCCATTGCAGCCTGGTCATCCTGAAAGAGGAATTACCACATGTGCTGTCCCTTCTCAAGGTTTCTTCATTTTCCTCATGTTGAGTTTTTCCTTGCCCTCATGTTGGTTTCGGATCAGGGGATGGTGTAATAACAGTCTGTGCAATAACTTGTGCAGCCCTTTGTGACTCTTTGTGATTAAGGGCTATACAAATAAAAATTACTTGCCTTAATTGGTTTTTCCTTTTTGTCTTATTTCTTTTTCCCCCCTTTTTTCTTTTCTTTTTTTCTTTTCTAATTACTTTTCTTATTTTACTTCTTTTCTAAAGTAATATGGTGCGTTTTGTTAGTTTCAAATCTGCGTTCGTCCGTTGTGCTTTGAGCACTTGTTTGACATCTAGTGGGAAACAGATACACACTGTTCCTCTAACTTTTATATCAAGGCGCGGCCTCAAACTATCATGCTGGGGTGTCAAGTTTGAGACCCCTGATCTAAATAAATAAATAAATGACCACATAAAACATTTCCCAACATTTAAACACATTTTGTGACTTAATCACCAAGTGTAAATAAATGAACTGAGTCAACCCTTAGCGTGTTACAAGTTTGGGAAATAAAAATCAGCAGTTAGTGTGGTCATAACATTTTATAGAAAGTAGCGTTAAAGGGTTCAAGGTCACACCATGAAAATCTTTTCCACTGCTATTTGCAATCACTTCATAAAAATCCAGACAGTCATCTTGTTCCCTCCAAATTTATCTCCACTAGGAGTAGCGCATTATTCAATTCTTACCTAAAATCGGATCAGCTAAGAGACTCATTTAAGAGGTTCGGGATAAAGATATTTAAGATTGAAAGCTTCCTTAATAAGGAAAATGTCATAGAAGATAACCGATGGGGTAAATAAATATTAGAGAAGAGAATATAAACTACCTACATCATAGATATCATTACCCTCTCTTTACATTACTACTCAAAAGAATCCATGAATGCATATAGTATTTGCTTAATGAGTGAATCAGCGCACATGTGTAAAGGTCTTACATATAAGTGGTGTGCGTCATGGCTCCTTGAAATGGCTTAAAAGGCATTCAATTAATCATTCTAATCATCTAAATCAGGCCCTAATTAGCATTGAAATGTTTTAAATCAATTTTCTTCACTGTTTAATATATCTCATCAGCCAGACCGCTTATCCTCATTAGGGTCGCGGGGTGTTTAATATATATATATATATATATATATATATATATATATATATATATATACATATACATATATAGTGCACAAGAGTGCAAAAGAGAGATAAAAAAGACTGAGGGAGAGAGAGAGAGACAGAGAAACAATAGAAAATGTGTGTATTTGTTAACTTTATATATATATATATATATATACATATATATATATACATATACATATATATATACATATACATACTTATACTTTTCTTTTTTACTTCAGTTTTTACTTATTTTTCTTACTTTTGTATTATTTTCCCTTTCCCCCCTTTTTCCTTTTCCCCTTCCTTTCTAGTTAAGTTTCGTTCTCAAATTTGAGCATGTGAGAGTGAGAACAAGAAAGAACATAGGGAACAAAAGAGAGAGAGAGTAAGCAAGAAGAGAGTGCACAAGAGTGCAAAAGAGAGATAAAAAAGACTGAGGGAGAGAGAAAGAGACAGAGAAACAATAGAAAATGTGTGTATTTATTAACTTTATATATATATATATATATGTATATGTATATATATATGTATATGTATATATATATATGTATATATATATATATATATATAAAGTTAACAAATACACACATTTTCTATTGTTTCTCTGTCTCTCTCTCTCTCCCTCAGTCTTTTTTATCTCTCTTTTGCACTCTTGTGCACTCTCTTCTTGCTTACTCTCTCTCTCTTTTGTTCCCTATGTTCTTTCTTGTTCTCACTCTCACATGCTCAAATTTGAGAACGAAACTTAACTAGAAAGGAAGGGGAAAAGGAAAAAGGGGGGAAAGGGAAAATAATACAAAAGTAAGAAAAATAAGTAAAAACTGAAGTAAAAAAGAAAAGAAAAATGGGTAAAAAGAAAAAAGAAAGACAAGAAGAAAAAATACAGGTTTTTGAGGGGACCTGTAGCAGTCAGATGGCCAACATTGATTTCAACTCCTTCTAGGTGAGCATCATCTTATGTAAAATGTATCCATAAATATAATGTATGTATTTTTTGCTTATTTTTTTAAACCAATACAGTTATACTTAGTCCCTGATGGTCTAGTGGCTAGGATTCGGCACTCTCCCTACTGTTGCCTGGGTTCAATTCCCGGTCAGGGAATTTGTCAAAAATTGTATGTGTTTTCTTGCAGCACAGCGGGGCAGTGGTTAGCGCTTGTGCGGCACAGTTCATGTCATGGTAACCTGTCATGGGTTCAAATCCAGCTACAGATTTCCTGTGCAGAGTTTGTATGTTCTCCCCATGCTTGCGTGGGTTTCCTCCGGGCACTCTGGTTTCCTCCCACGTTCCAAAAACATGCATTTCAGGTGAATTTCCCGGTCCAAATTGTCCATAGGTGTGAATGAGCAAATGAGTTGTCCGTCCCTGTGTGCCCTGCGATTGGCTGGCAACCAGTTCGGGTGTCCCTTGCCCACTGCCCGGAGATGGCTGGGATGGGCTCCAGCACCCCCGCGACCCTAATGAGGATAAGCGGTACGGCTAATGAGATGAGATGAGATGAGACTGTTATACTTATTGAAATATTTTTACCACTAGGAGGTGCCTAATAATACCCACTCTCCTTTCTAAATTTCATATTAAGCCAGAGGCCTTAACACAACATCCCGTGGGCCGCAATCCACCCCCGTGCCATGAATGTGATACCCCTGCTTTATAGTGGATTTGCTTGTGTAACCTCGGAAGGGAAAAAAGGAACGAGCTCATGGCAGGGGCTTTAGAACAGGTTAAAATTTCTTATGTTAGGTTTATCTTGCTCCCCTGTTGCGAGTTCAAAATCTATTGATGTCCTCTCTCCTTATTTTAAAAGTTGACTAAACTTCAAATGTAACAATTATCGAATCTTACATCCCGGAATCAAAATCATAATTATTTAATTGTGAGCCTCCAAAAGATCCACAGCCCTGCAGCTAATACACTTGTATGACATTAAGTCAATAGTCCAGCCTGTAAGTGAGTGCTTTTCTACAATGTGGCCTCTGAGCTAAAATGAGTTTGACAACTCAGGACTACAGAATAGAACAGGGGCAGGCAACTTTTTGGAGTCGGAGAACACATTAGGTCAAGAAATTCTGGGATTTTGGAGACTTATCCAATTAAAAAAAAATTCAACATTGACATGTTTCTTTTTATCCACTTCTAAATAGATAAATGGAATCAAAATGGTTTTAAAATACTCGCAATTAAGGATTATTAGAGATAATAATTTGTCAGGTTCCTGTTTTTAGCACCAAATTTGATGTTTAGTTTTGTAGTATTATTGTAGTTGTATTCCCACCCACTCAGTAATTATATACATATATATATATATATATATATATATACATACAGTATATATATCAGATTGCTATGATCCATCATGGCAGCGCGCAAGGTTGCTGCGGCTAGTTGCTGCGGCTAGTTGCTCTCCAGCTAATTTTCTATTTATTACCGTTCTCTTGTCTTTTTTGGTTTCTTTTCTGGACACATGTAAAATATATGGTTGGTCACCATTTTTTGTGGTGTGTCTTGGGCAAGTACAGCCTGGTGGCACCCATTCCTCTCTAGCACAACATGTGTATACTTGTATATATCATATCTGAAGTTTAATTAAGAAGCAGTGAAATATATATTTTAGTGCAAATATCACAACATTATAACTACAATGATATTTTGTTTGTTTGTTTGTTTGTACATGATTCAATTGTTTGTTTGTTTGTACATGATTCAAATTGAATCTTTTCTTCCGGCGCCGTCACGAATGGCAGCCACTCCAGCAGCTCCCGTGTTATTTTCGATTGTTCTCGATTGTTCTCAGCTCAGGGATGCTGCTGGAAATGTGAATTTCCCTTCGGGGATGAACAAAGTATCTATCTATCTATCTATCTATCTATCTATCTATCTATATTTTTCGGTTTGGCTTGACTTTTTTCTGAAACAGCTGTGCGAGAAATATTTATACTTTTATATACTGTTAAAGTTTGCATTGCAATGTTTCAATAAAACATTTTTACTGTCTAAAATGTATGTGCTGTTTTATTGTAATCAAAAGCTGACTCGAGGTGTAGTTAAGTCATGTTTATTTATATAGCCCTTAATCACGAGTCTTTTCTTACAAACAACAGACTACTATTAAACCATCCCCTGATCTAAAACTTCCAAAAGGGCAAGGAAAAACTCAAAACTTCCGACTGAGTAAATTAAGAAACCTTGAGAAGGGACCGGAGGTTGTAGATCGAATCATGAGCCTGCTGATTTCTTCTTGGCTCTTGGGATCACTCGTAGTACAGCATAGGGGGGAATTATTTCTGAAATTTATGAGGAGAAAATTCCAATCACAATTTCGTATAATACCAATAGAACCTCAAAATCACATCTTAAACCGACAGGCAGCCACTGCAGGTAAAACAAACCGACAGGGAGCCACTGCATGTAAAACAAAAATGGGGTAATGTGAGCAAACTTTCTCGTCTTAGTAATTTAATGCTCATATATCCAATCAATAAGTATCGGACTGGTATTGATAGTACCCTGTATTTACTTGGATTGGATTGATACTAAAACAACGATCGCCTACCCCTAACATAATCTCATCACTGTAAAATTTGTGATCAGAATTTTACTTCATATTTTGAATATTACTTTAAATTTAATTTCTGTTAACTGCACCTTAACACATTTTGTGAGCGGTCCTTGTGTATGCAACTGTGCAAAAAAGGTGCAGTCCATTGAGTACATACACAGAATCCTCATTTTCATCCAGAGAACACAATAACTCACAGTTTAACTGTCTATAAAGTTTTAAAAGGCCAAAGAACATTTTTTTTAGAAATGGTGGCGCAATCACATTTTAAAAATGATTCTTTTATATGCACGTGCTTTGAACACTGACCTCATAAAATATAACAATGGTTAATTTTTTTCTACACAATTTCCCTTCCTACAACTATGTCACAGCTGCCAGAAGGTCATATAAAGCAGTGGGCCGGACCTCTGGGTTACCTTCACCTTATTGGATAAGCATTGTATGAAGAATGAATTCAGTCCAGTCAAATCTTTGAATTCCAGCTGTTGAGTGCACGCATCAAGCTGTCTTTCTCTCATAACTCTCCTCTACAGTCGCCATATCCAGCATGTTGATATCCATGGAAAAGACAGCAGAATTTGCCGCCTGCCTTCCTGAGGCCACAGTGTGCTCCGGTACCGATTGCCTGGCTCCAACTTCGGACTTTAATGCAACACTGAGTCTGGTGTTGAGCACTGTGCTAACCATTATGCTGGCGATGGTCATGTTTTCCATGGGCTGCACCGTAGATGCCAAAAAACTTTGGGGACATTTGAAGAGACCCTGGGGCATCATTATTGGTTTTCTCTGTCAGTTTGGAATCATGCCTTTTACCGCCTTTGCCCTATCACTTGCCTTCAATGTGTTACCTGTTCAGGCCATTGTCATCATTATCATGGGTTGCTGTCCTGGAGGCTCAGGGTCAAATATCATCTGCTATTGGTTGGATGGAGATATGGACCTGAGGTAAGAAGCTGTCTTGTTTTGAGTTCATGCTATATTACGACCTGAGAATAACAGAGCTCCAACCAGAGGTAAGATCAGGCCTAAAGAATACAGCCAGACCCGGGCCCGCAGGTGTTAAATCCCGACCCAGCCAGAGCCCAAACAATTAACTTGATTTGATGGGCTGAGCCCGACGCAAACCCGACATTTAAAAAAAAATGTTGTGTGGACTTGGGAGGAAGAGGGGTGATTTTGGCTGAATTTTGGGACGGGCAGGCTTGAGATCTTATCTTTACATCTAACACTGAGATCATTTGGAGAAAATAAATTATAAGGTACTAGTGCTTACTGTCCACAGAGTCATAAATGAACGATAATAATACAAGCTTATAACACACTATGTGTTCCAAAGTGGTTGACCCTATTTTAAATGCCCATATCTCGAAAACTACTTGATGGACCTTATAGGTGCGGTGCCTGAGTTAAGTAGTGCATTATAGTACCCCCAAAAAGAAAATTTTTTTGGAGCGCGTCTAAGAAATGCACGTACTTGATGCAAGAGCTGCGATCACAGCTTCAAACCAGGAAATGATGGCAGAGAGTGGAGGTAAGATGGGGCCTAAATATTCAGTCCGAGCTGGGCCTGCGGCCATTAAAGCCTGACTTATCCACCCGTTGTTTTTTGTTTCTTTTCCTTTTTGTCTCGCGTTAGAGGATCTGCAAAATGGATTCTTACGCGCCGCCAAGAGCTCCGCGGACTGCCGCTGAGTGCCTCATCAAACGTGCCGGCTAGCGTGCCGCCTAGCACGGCAACGCAGGCTGCTTGCTCTAGGCGAGAGGGGGATTGAATCCAACCTCCACCTTGCGACACATAGAAACAGAAAACAAAGAAGAATGAAGGGTGGATAGTTTTGAAGAAAGCATCAGCGAGAGAGAACCCCGGCCTGTCTTAAGACCTTACCTCTAGCAGAGAGTGACACATTTTCAAATTTTGGACAGCATCTTTTATTAAACAAAATACACTTTATTTTGAAGGTCAAACGTTTTATTGGCCAGGTACAAAGAAAAGTATAAATATTTGTTGGTCCAATGAAAGATTTTCTTTGAAGTTTTCGCTTATAACCTTTCCTCAAGTCCTCAACGACTGCAGCTTGTCAAGTTTAAATGGCAAATTATTTACTCTGAATCATTTTAATCAAAACTATGATTCAGTGCAGCTAAATTGATGACTAATATCTGTTGATCATAACAAAGTGGTGTTGGGTTGTAATCAGGGTTGGGTAGGGTTACTTTAACTGGATTACTTTCAATTACTTTTGGATTACTCCAATACCAAATATGCTAATAAAAGACAAAATAAAATAAATATGAATAAAATTATGACTCACAACAAGTGGTAAGCTTTCTCTTCTGGCTTTGATCTCTTTGATTTCCGGCAAAACTAACATAAAATGTGACAGAAACAAAATGAAAATAAATCCAAACAGCTTGCCAACATCATTTTTGCTGTTCCATGCATTCCGTTACTCCCCAAGCCTGCACAAAATTTAGTAATTTTATTCATATTTAGGTTATTTATTCTTTTATTAGCATATCTGTTATTGGAGTAATCCAAAAGTAATTGAAAGTAATCCAGTTAAAGTAACCCTACCCAACCCTGGTTGTAATTTAGTTGTTCAACATAACTACATACTCTTATTTTAATACACTTGAGCCTCCACAAACTCTGCCACTATGCCGCAAGTGACACTAGCGGAGCCAAAGAGGAGCGAGTGTGGTGCTAGGAATCGGATAGACAGAACCATTTCAAGGCAGTGGAGTATTTTCAACGCTGCTTTGTTCACATTTTTGTTTTGTTTTACTTTTTTTTTAAATATATTATCTAGCGTTTTTCATCATCTGTAGATTGGTGGGAAGCCGACTCCCTTAGTTCACTCCCAAGAGCCATAGAAATGTTTCGTTCGCAATCGACGCGAGTCGGCGTGCCCTCTTTTGCCTTTTCTTCCGGCAAATTAGGAAATACTATTTTCGTAATCGCTATCTAACTATAAGGTAGTCGTTATTTTGGTGACATGAGCCGAAAAGATGTAAAGTAAACAACTCAGAAACTGCCAGTAAAAAGAGCGTCGGCTGTGCAGGGACACGTTTGCGTTCTGCAGCCAAAGTAACTCACTGATTTTGACCGTCATTAACGGTAATGGCGTTGTAACGGCAGAAAAAGCAGTGAGTTAGATTACCACGAGATATGGCCAGAAAACTAGTAAAGCTTCTTTAGATAAATTCACGGACCTAAAGAAAATGTGAAAAAAGTTGTGATTGAGGAAGATCGTAAGAAGATGCAAGGTTGGCAAAGCTATCAAAAGCACCTTTCGCATATACAGTGGCTTGCGAGAGTATTTGGCCTCCTTGAACTTTGTGACCTTTTGCCACATTTCAGACTTCAAACATCAAAATCAAAAACTGTAATTTCTTGTGAAGCATCAACAATAAGTGAGACACAATAATGAAGTGGAACACACCATATTATATATATTATATTCTATATATATTTTAAACTTTTTTAACAAACAAAAAATGAAAAGGCGGGTGTGCAAAACTATTCAGCCCCTTTACTTTCAGTGCAGAAAACTCTGTCCAGAAGTTCAGTGAGGATCTCTGAATAATTCAATGTTGAACGATGATAAATGGAATCCACCTGTGTGTAATCAAGTCTCTGCATATATGCACCTGCACTGTGATAGTCTCAGACGTCTGTTTAAAGCGCAGAGAGCACTCTTGCACTCTTTGCACTACTGTAAAATACTATACATAGCCATAATTATTTAGTATATTATTAGTACTCAATACTCCAACTCAATACAACATTTTATTTATATCTGTACATTCAAGAAAACTGTGCGGGTCAGATATATCGACATTTCGTTCTGTATACACGTGTACTAGAATGACAATAAAGTAGATCTGAATCTGAATGAAGAACGAGAAACACACCAGGCAGGTCGAAGATACTGTGGTGGAGAAGATTAAAGCTGGATTTGGATTCAAAAAGATTACCCAAGCTTTAAACATCCCAATGAGCACTGTGCAAGCAATAATATTGAAATGGAAGGAGTATCAGACCACTGCAAATCTAACAAGATTGAGCCCTCCCCCTGAACTTTTAGCTCCTACAAGGAGAAAACTGATCAGCGATGCAGCCTATAAGCCCATGATCTCTCTGGATGAACTGCAGAGGTCTACAGCTGAGGTGGGAGAATTTTTCCATAGAACAACAATCAGTCGTATACTGCACAGATCTGGCCTTTATGGAAGAGTGACAATAAGGAAGCCATTTCTTAACGATATCCATAAAAATTGTCGTTTAAAGTTTGCCACAAGCCACCTGGAGACACGCCAAACATGTGGAAGAAGGTGCTCTGGTCAGATGAGACCAAAATCGAACTTTTTGGCAACAATGCAAGACGTTATGTTTGGCATAAAAGCAGCAAAGCTCATCACCCTCAACACACCATCCCCACAGTCAAACATGGTGGTGGCAGCATCATGGTTTGGGCCTGCTTTTCTTCAGCAGGGACACAGAAGATGGTTAAAATTGATGGGAAGATGGATGACGGCGCCCTCTATGGCTGCGGCTGGATCTGCTCCCGACAGTTTCTCACATTCTAGTCAAAAACCCCAATCTTCGACTCAGTTTATGAGGGCGAACAAAGACAACTCTAACTGCAGATTAATATACGATCGCAGTTTTTTGCTGGATATGCGAACATCCAGAAATCCAGCGCAAATTTCGACGATCACTCTGGAGTGTTTACTTAGCCTCGGAGTGCTACGTCAACAGAACACAGCGGCCTACAAAGCAGCGAGTAAAAGTGGCAAGCGGAAGCGCTGTGACCGGGGAAGGAAACGAGGTTGTCGGGCCGGGCTAACGGCTCGGATGAAGGCTAAACCCTTCAAAACGCCTCTACCATCCATTTTCCTATCCAACGTCCGCTCCCTGGACAACAAACTGGACCATTTACAAGTGGAATTCTCATCGAACCGCGAGTTGACGAACTGTTGTGCTTTAATTCTGACGGAGACATGGCTAAACTCATCTATCCCGAATGACGCTGTTAGCATTGTGGGGCTAACTGCTTTCCGCGCTGATAGAAGCGGCAAGCTCACCGGCAAAAGCAAGGGTGGCGGTCTATGCATTTATACAAACAACAACTGGTGTAGAAATGCGAAGATAATCTCGAATCACTGCTCACGAGACATTGAACTTTTGACGGTGATCTGCAGACCCTTCTACCTACCGAGGGAGTTTAGCGCGACCATCATTACTGCCGTGTACGTGCCCCCCAGCGCTAATACGAAGGAGGCAATGGACGTTCTCTACCGAACTGTGAGTGAACTGCAGCATGCTTACACCGAGTGCATTTTTATTGCGGCGGGGGACTTTAACCAGGCCAATATGAAAACAGTTCTCCTGCATTTCCATCAGCATGTAAATTTTGCTACAAGAGGTAGGAACACATTAGACCAGGCCTACACAAACATCAAAGGTGCATATAAAGCAGCCCCCCGCCCCCACCTTGGCTCATCAGATCACCTTTCTGTTATGCTAATTCCAGCATACAAGCCCCTGCTGACCAGAGAAAAACCTACAGTGAAGCAGGTGAGGGTGTGGTCTGAGGGGGCAATGGAGGCACTACAGGACTGCTTTGATTGCACTGATTGGGACATGTTTAAATCGGCTGCCACTTACAACAACAAAATAAATATAGATGAGTACGCCATTTCTGTGTCAGCCTATATCAGTAAATGCGCAGAAGACGTCAGCAATACCAAAACTATATGCACCCGTGCCAATCAGAAGCCCTGGATGACTGCTGAGATACGCAAACAACTAAAAGTACGGAACCTTGTCTTTAAATCTGGTGACAAGGAGGCACTGAGATCAGCGAGGGCTAACCTGAACCGTGCTATCAGACTAGCAAAACGAACGTACAGTCAAAAAATCCAGGAACGTTTCCTCAATAAAACCAACACCAGGGATATGTGGAAAGGCATTCAGGCCATTACCAAATACAAGCCAACCACCGCCCCAGTGCAGGACACTAGCATGGACTTTCTGAATGACCTCAACAAATTCTTTGGAAGGTTCGAGGCACAAAACGGCACCACTGCAGCGAAAGCGGTTCCAAATCAGGACGAAAGAGCACTCCACCTGGACTCATCTGACGTGAGGAAGACCCTGAGAAGGGTCAACACAAGGAAGGCTCCAGGCCCGGACAACATTCCGGGGCGGGTACTTAGGGAGTGCGCCGATCAGCTGGCTTGTGTACTAACAGACATTTTCAACACCTCGCTAGACCAAGCCATAGTACCATCATGCTTCAAATTTGCCAACATCATCCCAGTGCCAAAGAAACTCCAGATCTTATCATTCAACGATTACCGGCCCGTTGCACTGACTCCTATCATAATGAAGTGCTTTGAGAGACTGGTTAAAGAGCACATCACCTCCAGTCTCCCTTCCTCATTCGACCCCTTTCAGTTTGCCTACAGGACAAACCGCTCCACCAGGGATGCCATCTCCTCTGCGCTTCACCTGAGCCTGACACATCTAGAGGAGAAGAACACCCATGTGCGGATGCTGTTCCTGGACTTCAGTTCAGCATTCAACACCATCATCCCACAACATCTGGTAGACAAAATGAGACTCCTGGGTTTCAACACCCCCCTGCGGAACTGGCTGCTGGACTTCCTCTGTGACAGACCCCAATCAGTGCGGATAGGTCAGAACAGTTCAGATGTCATCTACCTCAGCACGGGCTCCCCCCAAGGCTGCGTCCTAAGCCCCTTGCTGTTCACCTTGATGACACACGACTGCGTCCCTAGGTCCGCCATAAACCACATCGTGAAGTATGCTGACGACACAACAGTGGTGGGCCTCATCAGGGATGACAACGACCTGGCCTACAGAGAGGAGGTGGAGCAGTTGGTGGGCTGGTGCAGGGACAACAGCCTGGTCCTGAATGTTGACAAAACTAAAGAGATCATTGTCGACTTTAGGAAAAACCAGCCCAACCATGCCCCACTTTGCATCAACAACAAGGCTGTGGAGGTTGTCAGCAGTATCAGGTTCCTAGGGGTGCACATTACAAACAAACTCACCTGGTCCGTGAACACTGCATCACTGGTTAAGAGGGCACAGCAGCGCCTGTACTTCCTGCGGAGGATGAGGAGAGCCCACCTGCCCCCACCCTCCCTCATCACATTCTACAGGGGCACCATAGAGAGTATCCTGACCAGCTGTATCTCTGTGTGGTGTGGAGGCTGCAGCGCTACCGACTGGCGTAGTGTGAGGAGGGTAACGAGGACAGCAGAGAAAATAATCGGGACTACACTTCCCTCCATTCAGGACATTGGCCAGAAGCGCTGCCTATCCCATGCTAAGAACATTACCGGGGACCCCTCTCACCCCCATCATGGACTGTTCACTCTGCTAGCCTCTGGGAAGAGGTACTCCAGTGTGCGGTGCAGGACCACCAGGCTCCGCAATAGTCTAGTCCCCCTGGCCATTAGACTGTTAAATGGTCAATCTAACATATAGTTAACTTAAATCTAAACGGCTGCTAATCTGACTTTTTGCACTACTGGCAGTTTTTTTATAGCTTGCCACTCCTTGCACATTGCTCTCTGCACTATTGTAATTACAGCGTTATTGTTACAGTGTTAATGTTACTGTGTACCTGACTTGTTAACCTGACTGCCCATTTTGCACATCTGGTTAGCTACTCTTCTTGCACTATCGGCACTATGGTAAAATACTATACGTAGCCAAAATACAATACAACTTTATTTATATCTGTACATTCAAGGAAACTGTGGGGGTCAGATGCATCGACATTTCGTTCTGTATACACGTGTACTAGAATGACAATAAAGTAGATCTGAATCTGAATCTGAATCTGAAATGGAGCCAAATACAGGACCATTCTGGAAGAAAACCTGATGGATTTCACAAAAGACCCGAGACTGGGACAAGGATTTGTCTTCCAACAAGACAATGATCCAAATCATAAAGCAAAAGCTACAATGGAATGGTTCACCAAAATCATATCAAGGTGTTAGAATGGCCCAGTCAAAGTCCAGACCTCAAACCAGTTGAGAATCTGTGGAAAGAATTGAAAACAGCTGTTCACAAATGCTTTCCATCCAAGCTCACTGAGCTCGAGCTGTTTTGCAAGGAGGAATGGGCAAAAATATCAGTTTCTCGATGTACAAAACTGATAGAGACATACCCCAAGCGCCTTGCAGCCGTATTCGCAGCAAAAGGTGGCGTTACAAAGTATTAACTCAATGGGGCTGAATAATTTTGCACACCCACCTTTTTGTTTTTTATTTGTTAAAAAAGGTTCAAAATATCCAATAAAGTGTGTTCCACTTCATGATTGCGTCCCACTTAGTGTTGATTTGTCACAAGAAATTAGTCTTATTTCTTTATGTTTAAAGTCTGAAATGCGGCAAAAGGTCAGAAAGTTCAAGGGGGCCAAATAGTTTTGCAAGCCACTGTAGGGCTTTAAATTGTTTGATACACTTATGTTTTCACACACCAAGCACTGGGTCTAATAGCAAAGAAGGTAATAGGTGATTGATATCTAAAGGTCCAGACGAGGAAGTAGCAAAACCTTTAAAGCTCCGTCTAAACTGATACCAAATCTTTTGTATTGAGCACCACTTTGTTGCGTGTGTACAATGAAGGCTTTACGAGCTAAGACATGAATATTTAGGCAGAAACAGTTGAACCCCTACAAAACAAGAGTTCAAATTGGCACCACAAAGAGTCATTAGCATTCCACAAAAAACGTGTTTTTTTATGTAAGCTGCCCAATAATCTTTTTTTTATTTGGTAGGGCTAACCCACGAGTCAGTTTACAGCTGGGATCTCAAACTCAAATGAGTTGGGGGCCACTGAAGCTATGAACTGGGTGAGGTTGAGCCAAATGAGGTTTTTCACAAAAACAGCACTGATAAAAACATTCCGCTGTTCTTTAAGGGGCAGTGTTTTATATTTGTCCACTAGAGTTCACTGTGTTATGTAGTTCAACCAAAAATTAGTCCAAGGAAGACTTCAAACTACACAGACTGATAGTGAGCAAAAAGCGCCTTATTCTTTCAATTTTTACCCAACCTTTCTCAAAAAAAAAAATGAAGGGATTTTTTTTTTCATGAATAAAAAGAGGAAGAAGAAACAAGAAAAAGGGGCAGAAAGGAAAACAGGAATAAAATAAAAGTAGAGGAAGAAAACAAACAAGGAAAATTGAGTAAAAAAGAAAAGGGAAAGAAAAAAAGAAAGACAAGGAATTCAAGAAAAAAAAAATAATATACAAAAAAAATATACATACAGTATATATATATATATATATATATATATATATATATATATATATATATATATATATTAATTTATATTTTTTTGGGGGGGGTTGTTTTTTTTTCAATTTTTTTTTTTTTAAATTTACTTTTTCTTTTATTTTTTCTTATATTGTATCCTTTCTCTTACCTTTTTAATTATTTTTCTTTCTTTTTCCTCTTTTTTTCCTGCTTGCTTTCTTCTTTTTCTGTTTCTTTTATTCTTTTATTTTTTCCAAGCATTTTACCTCGTCTCTCTTGCTTTATTATATCTTCTTTTTTTACTTTCCTCTTTTTCCATGTTTTATTTTTTTCTTCTTTTGTTTATTTTTTTCCTAGCTTTTACTTTTGTCTTGCTTGTTTCTCTTATTCTTGTTTTTTTCCTGCTTTCTTTCTTATTTTTCTCTTTTTCTTTTATGTTTTTGTTTCTTTTACCAGGTGTTTACTTCTTTTTTCTTACTTTATTGTTTTTTTCTTTGTTTTTTCTGTTTTTACTGTTTTAACCCCCTGCAACACCCCTCCTTGTGTGCTACTGCAAGATTTCATCAGAAAAGATTGTAGCTGTTGATTTCTTTCTCTTTAGTGTCAGTATGACAGCCTGCTCCTCCATCCTGGCTTTGGGAATGATGCCACTTTGTCTACTCATATACACCTCCGTCTGGACATCCTCAGACACCATCCAAATCCCATATGACAGCATTGGTAAATGTCTAACACATGTGTATTCAATACACTTGGGCTAGGTTCACACTGCAGGGAAATCTGATTTGTTTTTGTACTGACGCATTGTACCCGATCAGTAGAAGTCCATCTGAATGGAACATATCCAATTTGGTCACACCAGAACCAGGTCGTTTTCATATGTGATCCTAAGTCAGATATATATAGCTGATCGTTTAGAATTCGACTTCTGTGTTAACAGCCAAGGCGTATTCATCTGACCTGCACGTCATCGATAGCTGACGTCACCATTCTGCCTTCAACCAGGCGGGAGAAAGCTGAAAAATCAGCCACCGTGGCGGATGAAATCACAGAGTGTCATGAATTTGCACATTCATGGACGATTCCATCGCATACAACTAGATTCATAACATGTCGCTCGAGTCAATTCTTACTGCGATGGTATCATCTAGTGGTCTTTAATAACTTTTACATTTAAAATACACCACTCCAAGAGCATTCAATGGGGGAAAAGCAAGGTTTAGATTTAATTAATATTTGGGGGGTAGAAGTAAGATCTTGGGCCCGGGCCCGAACCCGGCCCAATTTTCGAGCCAAGCTTCTCTCCCACCGTTTTTGTTTTTGTTTTGTTTTTTCTTCGTGAAGTTTCTGCACAGCATGTATGCTGTCCGGCGTACTTATTTCTACTCTAGTAATGATTTGGATTACTACTTTTGACTTCTACTTGAGAACACACTTTGGTGCAGAACTTCAGCAGCAAGCGTACTCCGGCACCAAAATGCACACTTGATTTGAGGGACTGAGCTGGAAGTAGGCTAGAAGCACACACTTCAGTGTCGAGGTACGCGAAGCGCGGAAATACGGATTTTGTTTTACTTTGGGCCTGGTCTCTCAAATCAAGTTAATCGGTCAGGTTCGGAGTTTTATAACCGTGGGCTGGGCCAGGGTGGAATTTTTACGCCCAACCTTATCCGTATTGAAGGGACAACACTCCGCTTTTGACATCCATGAGTACTTCTGCCATCATGAATGCATTGCCTGTGACGTCACCTGTCCTTTACTACGCATGCGTTGTGGCGTTCACACAGCAAATGAAGTCGTATAGAAGTCGCATTTAGCAAAAATGTGAACGATCTCACCAAAACATCATATTTCACCCAAAAATCGAAATTGAATTAAGTTCTGCAGTGTGGACCAACCTTATTCGCATGATTGTATTTTTTTTTTTTTTGTCTTGGGGTGTCTAAATGTTAATAAATAATGATATAGAACAAAATTAAATCTGCATCTGAACCAAAATGTGCTGTCTAAAACCGTTATTCTCAAACGATTTTGATTATGTACCCCATCTGGGAAGTCCCAATTTTGATAATGGATATTAATAAAAAAAAAATAAAAAAAAGCAAGTCACTTTCTCAAAAGATAGCATCACCTAAACCAGGGGGTGGTAAACCTTTTGATTGGCAGACTCAATTGGTTAAAAATTTGCAGAGGGAAAGAAAATATTGATTTCATGATGTATCTCAATTTTAGCCTTTTTTTGTAAACGTTTTATTCATCTAAAAAATTATTAATGATGAAAGAAAATTTAGATATGTATTTTTAGAATAGCCGTAATAAATAATGATGAAGGCATCTATATATAAATTTTATAATTCTACTTTTTTCATCTATAAATCAACCATTTTGTTAGTATTTGGTTTTTTCTCTCTTTTTTTAAAATTCAACACACACTATTATTTTTTTAAATGGCTTCAATTCATCCCAGGAATATTTTGGATTCCTGCACTGCTAATGTTTCTTTATTGTACCGAAAAACAATTTTGGTTCCTTTAGGTATCACCCTTGTGGCCCTTCTTGTTCCAATCACTGTGGGAATGTATTTTAAACGCAGAAAGCCCCAATTGGCAAAGAAAATACTCAAGGTAGTAATTCAATTTTAAACTATGATGTACTTTACCAAATATGTCCACAACATGTTAATCACTTTGTATTGTGTTGGGTCCTTCCAGGTTGGATCCATTACAGGTTTTGGCCTCATTATAATTATTGCTGTAGTTGGTGGAATTCTTTACCAATCTTCGTGGACCATCGCACCCTCACTTTGGATTATTGGAACAATATACCCCTTTATTGGTTTTGGGCTAGGCTTCTTTATGGCCCGGTTTGTAGGCCAACCATGGTACAGGTAAGAAGACAGTTGATGATCTGACCTTTCATTTTTTTCCCATTATAAAGCAAGTCTGCTTAAGTCAAAAGTCAAACTAAAACTATCTGTGCAGTCATATGTTTTATTCACATTTGATGGTTAAGTCATGGATTTTTCGATTAAATTTCTGTGTGTACAATATGGGTTAAAGCTGCTCCGTGTAACAATTTGTGCAAATTATCTTGTTTATGCACAACAACTATGGTAAGTGAAAATTGTGTTTATAGAGTACAAGTTTCGAATAAGCAAACCCAGCCATTAAATAAAACACACACACAATATATATATATATATATATATATATATATATATATATATATATATATGCATATATATGCATTTTTTTATAACAATAATATATATATATATATATATATGCCCACTGCCCGGAGATGGCTGGGATGGGCTCCAGCCCCTCGCGACCCTAATGAGGAAAAAGCGGTATGGCTAATGAGATGAGATATATATATATATATACAGTGCATGCGGAAAGTATTCACAGTGCATCACTTTTTCCACATTTTGTTATGTTACAGCCTCATTCCAACTTGTATTAATTTAATCTTTTATCTCAAATTTCTACACAAAATACTCCATTATGGCAATGTGAAAAAGTTTTTTTTTTTTGCTTTTTTTGAATTTATTAAAAATAGAAAACTAAGAAATCACATTTACATAAGTATTCACAGCCTTTGCTTAATACTTTGTTGATCCAACTTTGGCAGCAAATACAGCCTCAAGTCTTTTTGAATATGATCCCACAAGTTTAGCACACCTATCTTTAGGCAGTTTTGCCCATTCTTCTTTGCAATAAGTCTCAAGCTCAATCAGGTTGGATGGGAGACGTTTGTGCACAGATCTCTCCAGAGATGTTCGATCGGATTCAAGTCTGGACTCTGGCTGGGCCACTCCAGGACATTCACGGAGTGGTTCTGAAGCCAATCTTTTGAGATCTTGGCTGTGTGCTTTGGGTCGTTGTCCTGCTGAAATACGAACCTTCGCCCCAGTCTGAGGTCAAGAGCGCTCTGGAGCAGGTTTTCATCCAGGATATCTCTATATATTGCTGCATTCATTTTTCCTTCTATCCTGACTAGTCTGCCAGGTCCTGCTGCTGAAAAACATCCCCACAGCATGATGCTGCCACCACCATGCTTCACTGTAGGGATCGTATTGGCCTGGTGATGAGCGGTGCTTGGTTTCCTCCAAACATGGCGCCTGGCATTCACACCAAAGAGCTCAATCTTTGTCTCATCAGACCAGAGAATTTTGTTTCTCATGGTCTGAGAGTCATTCAGGTGCTTTTTGGCAAATTCCAGACGGGCTTCCATGTTTCTTTTACTAAGGAGTGGCTTTCGTCTGGCCACTCTACCATACAGGCCTGATTGGTGGATTGCTGCAGAGATGGTTGTCCTTCTGGAAGGCTCTCCTCTCTCCACAGAGGAACGCTGGAGCTCTGACAGAGTGACCATCGGGTTCTTGGTCACCTCCCTGACTAAGGCCCTTCTTCCCCGATCGCTCAGTTTAGAAGGCCGGCCAGCTCTAGGAAGAGTCCTGGTGGTTCCAAATGTCTTCCATTTACGAATAATGGAGGCCACTGTGCTCATTGGGACCTTCAAAGCAGCAGAAAATTTTCTGTATCCTTCCCCAGATTTGTGCCTCAAGACAATCCTGTCTCGCAGGTCTACAGACAGTTCTTTTGACTTCATGCTTGGTGTTTGTGCTCTGACGTGCACACTCAACTGTGGGACCTTATATAGACAGGTGTGTGCCTTTCCAAATCATGTCCAATCAACTGAATTTACTGCAGGTGGACTCCAATTAAGCTTTAGAAAGGTCTCAAGGATGATCAGTGGAAAAAAGATGCACCTGAGCTCAATTTTGACCTTAGGCTGTGAATACTTATGTAAATGTAATTTCTTAGTTTTCTATTTTTAATAAATTCAAAAAAAGTTAAAAAAAAAACTTTTTCACATTGTCATAATGGAGTATTTTGTGTAGAATTTGGAGATAAGAGATTAAATTAATACAATTTGGAATGAGGCTGTAACATAACAAAATGTGGAAAAGTGTAGCGCTGTGAATACTTTCCGGATACAGTGGAACCTTGGTTTTCGAACGCCTCTCAGTTCAAACAAATTGCAGTCCAACCAAAAAATTTTAGAAATTCTTGCTTTGCTGTTCGGTCAAAAAATCGGAGTTCGAACGCCGGTAATGCGTGAGTGCGCCCCCCACCCCTCGTGACCAACTGTTATCGCGTGCAGACGTGCTTTGTTTTACTTTCGCTTTTAATATAGGTGTACGAAGTGTTTTAGCCCCTACTTATGCCGCCGAAAAAAGTCAGTGCAAGCAGCAAAGTTGCTACAGGTGAAAAAAGAAAAGTACTGCGTACAATAATTTGAGAAAGAAATAATAGCAAAATATGAAAGAGGTGTGCGAGTGTCTGGTCTTGCTAGGGAATACCCCACCGTCCACCTGCTCCTTCTGCTGACCACCACAAAAGTAAGAAATCCTATTCATAATTATTTTCTTTATCCTTTTTTATTTTTATTTTTACACGTTCATGTTAGCGTAATCTTTCGTACGGAAGATTACGATAACACGAACGTACGATTAGCCTGGGTAAGCTTTATGATTCGAGGTAAAGATTCAGGGTGTTGGAACTGAGCCCAAAATTCAGGGTGTTGAAACGGAGCCCCCTTTCCAATGAATCGCTCTCCACTTGTTGTGGAGAACCGGGTGCCAAATGACTTGTAAACAACCCGATTTTTTTATTTTTACACGTTCATGTTAGCATAATCTTTCGTACAGAAGATTACGATAACGGGAACGTACGATTAGCCTGGGTTAGCTTCACGTTTACGTTAAACATTCCAGGTAAACATTCAGGGTGTTGGAACGGAGCCCAACATTCAGGTTGTTGGAACGCAGCTCCCTTTCCAATGAGGCGCTCACCACTTGTGGAGACCCGGGTGTTGGAACGTATTAAAACGATTTACATTATTTTTAATGGGAAAAATGATTTTGGTGATCGAACAAATCGGTTTTCGAACAGGGTTCTGGAACGGATTATGGTCGAGAACCGAGGTTACACTGCATATATATATATGTATATATATATATATAGGTCCATAGGCACGTAGCTGTCCATAGGTGGCACCAAGGTGCCTACGGCCACCAGATTGGATACCCCTGCAACAGGGCTACTTCAAAAGTGTTTTTTCTCAGTGTTTTGTCGACTTCCAGTGGATATATTAAAAACTTCAGGCCATCAATTGACTAGGAGCGGTTCATTTTTTTCCTTATACTTTTCTCAGCATAAGCCTGGCCGCACGTGTTTTTGTAGGTACAAAGCGTATTGACAGCTTTTGGAGAAACTCGAAATTGAAAAGTATTTACTCATACGTCTTTAAGCTTTTACGTACATTTGCAACTCAGAACGCACGTTATTGACGCACAGTCAGACAGGCAGAAAAGGGGTGGGGAGATTGTTTGGCCACTGAGAATGCACGGTCAAAATCTGTGAACTTGCAAAACCTTGAAATCTGCATACATCTAGGGATTACTGTATTTCCTTTTAACTTCTATTCCACAATTACAATATTGATAAAATCTGCCATGTTTAGAGTAATAAGGCTCCACACAACATATAGTTGTTAAAGAAGCCTTGGTTTCTTAGATGAATGACGATTGGACATAAGCTAAGCCCTTAGTAACTGTAATAGCTTTTTCACACCACAGTATGGGGTAATATGGCTGTACATTGAATTGGATAAAAACAGGTTGGATTTTACGGCATCGTTTACTGTAAATTCCGGACTTATTAAAAGCTGCATGCTCAAAATTAAGCACAAAACATAATTGTCCTTGTACAAGCCGCACTGGAATTTAAGGTGAGTGTTTTTGAAAGCCAATCAAAGACCAGATACATGGCTTGCAGCTCGTCTTTACAGAAGCCCAGACTTTTACTTAAAAGTCAGTTACGGTATATACTCGATCCTTACCTAACCATTTGATCAACTCTCAAACGTTAGGTAACACTAT
Organism: Urocampus carinirostris; assembly: GCF_059441175.1. Lineage (NCBI taxonomy): Eukaryota > Metazoa > Chordata > Actinopteri > Syngnathiformes > Syngnathidae > Urocampus > Urocampus carinirostris. Next base: position 39,160,022 of record NC_142362.1, on the reverse strand, counting down.
CGAAAATAATATTTATTCCAAAAACATTTCCTGTTATGGTCAGGGCTAATGGTTCTCAGTTCCGGTGCGTAACCATTCCCATTGTGGACTCTTACATAAGATTCAGATTCAGATCTACTTTATTGTCATTCTAGTACACGTGTACAGAACGAAATGTCGATACATCTGACCCCCACAGTTTCCTTGAATGTACAGATATAAATAAATGTTGTATTGAGTTGGAGTAGTGAGTACTAATAATATACTAAATAATTATGGCTACGTATAGTATATTACCATAGTGCAGATAGTGCAAGAGGAGTAGCTAACCAGATGTGCAAAATGGGCAGTCAGGTTATCAAGTCAGGTAAACAGTAACAATAACACTGTAACAATAACACTGTAAGTACAATAGTGCAGAGAGCAGATGGGCAAGGAGTGGCTAGCTATAAGAACTGCCAGTAGTGCAAAAAGTCAAACAAAACCCACAGATGTACAGATTAGCAGCAGTTTAGATTTAGATTTACTATATGTTAGATTGACCATTTAACAGTTTAATGGCCAGGGGGACAAGACTATTGCGGAACCTGGTGGTCCTGCACCGCACACTGCAGTACCTCTTCCCAGCGGCTAGCAGAGTGAACAGTCCATGATGGGGGTGAGAGGGGTCCCTGATAATGTTCTTAGCTTGGGATAGGCAGCGCTTCTGGCCAATGTCCTGAATGGAGGGAAGTGAAGTCCCGATTATTTTCTCTGCTGTCCTCGTCACCCTCCTCACACTACCCCAGTCGGTAGCGCTGCAGCCTCCACACCACACAGAGATACAGCTGGTCAGGATACTCTCTATGGTGCCCCTGTAGAATGCGATGAGGGAGGGTCGGGGCAGGTGGGCTCTCCTCATCCTCCGCAGGATGTACAGGCGCTGCTGTGCCCTCTTAACCAGTGATGCAGTGTTCACAGACCAGGTGAGTTTGTTTGTGATGTGCACCCCTAGGAACTTGATACTGCTGACAACCTCCACAGCCTTGTTGTTAGATAGATAGATAGATAGATAGATAGATAGATAGATAGATAGATAGATACTTTATTCATCCCCTAAGGGAAATTCACATTTCCAGCAGCATCCCTGAGCTGAGAACAGTACAATAATAAAGCCAAAAGAAAACAATATACAAATACCCAGTGTGACGTGCAAATGCCCACTTTAGCATGTTATATAGATTAACTAAATAGTGCTACACAGAACACATAATGCAGTAAGATCCAATGTAGGTGGTGTGGTTTAATGTGGGCCTTTACTCTGCCGGGTGGAGTTAAAGAGCCTCATGGCATGAGGAAGAAAAGATCTCTTCAGTCTGTCCGTAGTACAAGACAGTGACAGCAGTCTGTCACTGAAACTGCTCTTCTGTCCGGAGATAATGCTGTGAAGCGGATGCGATGGATTGTCCATGATTGACCTCAGCTTTTTCAGTGCCTGTCTCTCAGCTGCTGTTGTTAGGCTGTCCAGCTCTTTGCCCACAACAGAGCTCGCTTTCCTAGCCAGTTTATTGAGACGAGAGGCATCCTTCTTCTTGACGCTGCCTCCCCAACACGCTGCCGCATAGAAGAGGGCGCTTGCCACTACTGTCTCATAGAATATTTTCAGGAGCTTTTTGCAGATGTTGAAGGAGGCCAGCCTTCTGAGGAAGTAAAGTCGGCTTTGCCCTTTCCTACATAGAGCTTCTGTGTTGGCAGTCCAGTCCAGTTTGTTGTCCAGCTGCACACCCAGGTATTTGTAGGTCTGGACAAATTCTACACATTCTCCCTTGATGGTTACAGGAACCGGGTGAGTTCTGGTTCTCCTGAAGTCCACCACCATCTCTCTGGTCTTGGTGGTGTTTAGGTGCAGGTGGTTTGCGTCGCTCCATCGGACAAAGTCCTGAATCAATTTCCTGTACTCCTCCTCCTGCCCGTTTCTGATACATCCCACTTGTTGATGCAAAGTGGGGCATGGTTGGGCTGGTTTTTCCTGAAATCGACAATGAGCTCTTTAGTTTTGTCAACATTCAGGACCAGGCTGTTGTCCCTGCACCAGCCCACCAACTGCTCCACCTCCTCTCTGTAGGCCAGGTCGTTGTCGTCCCTGATGAGGCCCACCACTGTTGTGTCGTCCGCATACTTCACAATGTGGTTTGTGGCGGACCTAGGGACGCAGTCGTGTGTCATCAAGGTGAACAGCAAGGGGCTCAGGACACAGCCTTGGGGGGAGCCCGTGCCGAGGTTGATGACATCGGAGGTGTTCTGACCTATCCGCACTGACTGGGGTCTGTCAGTGAGGAAGTCCAGCAGTCAGTTCCGCAGGGGGGTGTTGAAACCCAGCAGTCTCATTTTTTTCTACCAGGTGTTGTGGAATGATGGTGTTGAATGCTGAACTGAAGTCCAGGAACAGCATCCGCACATGGGTGTTCTTCTCCTCTAGGTGTGTCAGGCTCAGGTGAAGCGCAGAGGAGATGGCATTCCTGGTGGAGCGGTATGTCCGGTAGGCAAACTGAAAGGGGTCGAGTGAGGAGGGGAGACTGGAGGTGATGTGCTCTTTAACCAGTCTCTCAAAGCACTTCATTACGATAGGAGTCAGTGCAACGGGCCGGTAATCGTTGAATGATAAGATCTGGGGTTTCTTTGGCACTCGGATGATGGTGGCAATCTTGAAGCATGATGGTACTTTGGCTTGGTCTAGCGAGGTGTTGAAAATGTCTGTTAGTACACAAGCCAGCTGATCGGCGCACTCCCTAAGTACCCGCCCCGGAATGTTGTCCTGGCCTGGAGCCTTCCGTGTGTTGACCCCTCTCAGGGTCTTCCTCACGTCAGTTGAGTCCAGGTAGAGTGCTCTTTCGTCCTGATTTGGAACCGCTTTCGCTGCAGGGGTGCCATTTTGTGCCTCGAACCTCCCAAAGAATTTGTTGAGGTCATTCAGAAAGTCCATGCTAGTGTCCTGCACTGGGGCGGTGGTTGGCTTGTATCTGGTGATGGCCTGAATGCCTTTCCACATATCCCTGGTGTTTGTTGTGCTGAGGAAACGGTCCTGGATTTTTTGACTGTGCGATCGCTTCATATGTCGGAAACAGTGACTTTAAAGTTCACGCAAGGTTTCTTGTTTTATTGCACAATATTCCCCACTTTGGCTTAAACAGCCATTAAACAAACAAATTCACATGCATTTCTTACAGTTTAAGCCGGGCAAACACCTGCTTACAACCCCGTAGGGAATTTGACGTTGAAGCTTTTTGCGGCAAAAGGCCAACGGAACTTTGCCCCTGCACACCAGACGCCGTTTTCAGTTCGGCCCTGAGTCATTTACATCACATGAAAACGCAATTCAACGCTGCTTTGCCTATATGTGAGCCCTGTATTTCTGGGAGACAGCGCCAGGGCTAGCATCTTGCGGAAAATAGTGCCAAATTGCAACACAGATGTGTCTTTTTGTGTTGTCATTGGGGCTTGCTGTTGTAATGGATCAAATTGCATTTGCTTGGTATCATTACTTGAGGATTAAGAATCTTGAAAAGGGAAACTTGGGAAAACCATTGGGAAGACAGTTAAAGTGGCAGGTCCCTCAACGAAAAGGGAAAACTTGAGGGATACTTGGTAAGGGATTTTGGGGTGGAGAGAATCTTGAAAAGGAGACTTACCAATGCCTTTAAGAAGAAGGTTGGAGTGGAGAAACTGGAAAGTTGAGGGAATCGAAGGAGGGTATTGTGGGAGGCAAATTTTGTCATGTGTTGAGCGAACGTCTTCAGGAATCAAAATGATTCAGCCAAGTTAGATGGAAGACTGGGGTATTCATAGTAGAGGTGGCTGATTGTTTAACTGCAAACCCCTGTGGAGAGGGAAAGTGAAGGGAACGGAAAATGGGCTAAAGCTGCCATCTTTTGGAAGAAAGAAGGACTGAAGGCATTAAACCCTGACAAATGGTGTGTTTAGATCAGGAGGGAAGCACAGATCAAACTATTGCAAAGACGTTTTGGGGATGTATTGACCTCTTCTCTAAGCAGAGGGAGCCATTTTGCCATTCACTTTTGACTGAAAATGACATTGCAGTTGCTTTGGGAAACCATTGAGAAGACAGTTAAAGTGTCATTCAACACCTAATTTCAGGGATCATGTTCCACCATAATAATTTGAGTCTTCTTATATTTACAGGGTGCAGCGAATGAGTAATTTTTCCACCCCACTTATGCAGTGAACTTCTTAAAAAATTTTTTTGATTCCCAGGTGTCGAACAATCGCTTTGGAGACGGGTTTTCAGAACTCCCAGTTGTGTAGTACCATTGTCCAGCTGTCCTTCAGCCCAGCAGAACTGGAGGTCATGTTTGCATTCCCCCTAATCTACAGCATTTTTCAGCTAGTGGTTGCCGTCCTTTTTGTGGGAGGTAAGCTATAGATAACCATCGTCCGAATGTGAGCACTACATCTATCTTTTTATAGTTATTCAGTAACAACCAAATGTTGATGAACCCAAAAGAAGCTTTACCTTCTGCTGACCACTGTTGTTTGCTAGTGCAGATCTTCTTTTATGACAGTTGTTGAACTATTCATTGAACATTTTACAAACTCAAGTGTAGAGAACATGTGTAATGATTGAATTGACTGCGTCCAAAAATTAAACGGATGTAAATTCTTACATTGTGTTCCACAGGATACCAAGCCTTTAAAAGGTCATGTGGTGTGGGATCAGTTGAAACAGACAGTGGTACACTGTCGTTGGAAGATGGCACTGCAGATCCAGCAAAAGAGAAGCACTTTCATGCTGAAAATCATGCTTTTGAGCTAAATGTGGATCATAGTCATAAAGGCAAAGCCGAGAAGTTTGACAAGAACACCCAGCTATGAGATAAATTCATAGATGTCTTTGTACGAAAATACCTTCCTAGAGTTGTGAACACACACTACAGTACTTTCCCCAGGGTTGGACTGCATGCAAGTTTTAGTCGAGTTGACATATTTGAAAGAACACCCAAATATTAATGAATTGTGGTGTTTTATTTCATTACAAGAAAAGGTAATTTATCACTTTCAGAAGAAGTAAGGTAGTATGCTTTAACGCAGGGGGTCTCTAACATTTTTCACCGAGAGCTACTTTTCCGTTACTTATTGGCGCAAAGGGCACACAGTTTTATATGCATTTCTAATTAAGGACAACTTATCTTGTTATAACGATGTTGTTACAAATTTATTACCAGGGTAAATAATGGAAGTAGGGTTAAATAAACTGTGAATGAACTAAACTAATGAATCAGGAGCCTAAAACTCAGTTTCAAACCCTAACTCTAGCCCTAACCTTGTTTTGAAACCCTAAAACCAGTTTAAAACCCTAAATTGCAACCCAAACACTCGCTCCTAACAATAGCCCTCCACCAAACTAGCTGTAACCCTAGTTCCAACCCTGTAAGCTCTAATCCTATTTTAGAACCCTACATTCAGTTTTGAACCATGTAATGGAGCTCAAAATCTAGTTCCTAATCCAAAACCTACAGGAAACTCTAGCTGTGACCCTAGTCCTAACCCTGTTTCAAACCATAACACTTGCTCTAATCCTATTTTACAACTCAACATTCAGTTTACAACCATAATATAGAGCTGCAAAATTTTCACCTCATATTTGTTAATAAATGAATTGCCGACCTCCCTGCATGTATTTGTCTGAACATGTTGCAACAATTTTCAGTGCTATTTTCTTATTAATTTTCTACAGTGCACACTATGTACATGTAGACAATACATATATTTGACATTTTTAAGTGACGAGACTACAGTAATTAAATATTTCATATGACTGCGTTTTAAACTTTAAAATGCGTCACAGTATACATCTTTTGAATATTTATATATTTTACTGCAGGGGTCAAACCTTTTCAAGCCAAGAGCTACTTTTTATTACTATTTAGCAGAAAGGGCACCCAGTTTGATATACAATTATAATATAGCAACTTGGCTAGATGGCTTGCTAAATTGCTCAAAAGTAGCTTGATAGTTAGCTAGAAAAGTCAACAGCTAAAAAAACTAAAAGGGAGCTTGATAGCTAGCCAAAACAGTAAAAATCCATTTACATAGCCAGAAAGTTTAAAACTAGATGACTAGTTAGGAAGGAGGCCAAAATTTAGCTTGATAACTGGCAAAAAATGTCACAAACCAGGACAGGAAACAGGAATTAGAACCCGATCGCGTAACATTACTCACAGTTTATGTCACGAGGTGGGTGACCGGACCAGAACGGAGGCAGGAGGCAGGAAGGGAGAACTCAATTGCGTAGACAATCATAACTTTTATTTAACAAAATAAAAGTCGTCCATAAACTCCGGGACAAAACAGAACAAAAACATTCTTACACTCAGAATGGTCAAGTACAGGTTTCCTCCGACTCAAACTAAACAGGACAGGGCATAATAGAACAGAAAAGGTGTAATGAGCCAACAACCTCAATACCCACAACCCAACCTTAAATAGCACCCACGCAATTAGCTGATCTGCTTCAGCTGATGCCCAGTGGGCGGGGCAGACCGGTCGCCACGGCGACCATGACAGAGCCCCCCCTTTAAGGGACAGCTCCTGAAGTCACAAAAAGAAAAAATACTACCTCGCGCCCCGGAATGGTTCGACGCTCGGCAGGGGGGGTCCGGCGGGCAAACTGGACAGGCAAAAACAGACAGGCAGAACCAGCGAAAACAGGACAGGTGAACAAGGGAGTCGGACAGGCAGAATCAGAACCGGCAAAATCAGGACAGGCAGAATCAGAACCGGCAAACAGGACAGGTAAACATGGGAGTCGGACAGGCGGAATCAGGGGAGTCGGAATAAGGACAGGCAAAACAGGAGAGTCGGAATCAGGACAGGTGGAAACAGGAGAGTCGGAATAAGGACAGGCAAAATCAGGAGAGTCGGAATAAGGACAGGCAAAATCAGGAGAGGCAGAATCAGGACAGGCAGAATCAGAAGAGTCAGAATCAAAACAGGAGAGTCGGACTCAGGACAGGCAGAATCAGGAGAGACGGACTCAGGACAGGCAGAATCAGGAGAGTCGGACTCAGGACAGGCAGAATCAGTAGAGTCGGACTCAGGACAGGCAGAATCAGGAGAGTCGGACTCAGGACAGGCAAAACAGGAGAGTCGGACTCAAGACAGGCAAAACAGGGGAGTCGGACTCAGGACAGGCAAAACAGGAGAGTCGGACTCAGGACAGGCAGAATCAGGACAGGACAGGCAAAATCTGGAGAGGCAGAATCAGGACAGAACAGGCAAAATCAGGAGAGGCAGAATCAGGACAGGCAGAATCAGAAGAGTCAGAATCAAAACAGGAGAGTCGGACTCAGGACAGGCAGAATCAGGAGAGTCGGACTCAGGACAGGCAGAATCAGGAGAGTCGGACTCAGGAAAGGCAGAATCAGGAGAGTTGGACTCAGGACAGGCATAATCATGAGAGTTGGACTCGGGACAGGCAGAACAGGAGAGTCGGACTCAGGACAGGCAAAACAGGAGAGTCTGACTCAGGACAGGCAGAATCAGGAGAGTCGGACTCAGGGCAGGCAGAATCAGGAGAGTCGGACTCAGGGCAGGCAGAATCAGGAGAGTCGGACTCAGGACAGGCAGAATCAGGAGAGTCGGACTCAGGACAGGCAGAATCAGGAGAGTCGGACTCAGGACAGGCAGAATCAGGGGAGTCGGACTCAGGACAGGCAGAATCAGGATAGTCGGACTCAGCACAGGCAGAATCAGGAGAGTCTGACTCAGGCAGGGGAGTCGGACAGGCTGGCAGGAGAGTCGAACAGGCAGGCCGGGGAGTCGAACAGGCAGGCCGGGGAGTCGAACAGGCAGGCCGGAGAGTCGAACAGGCAGCCCGGAGAGTCGAATAGGCAGGCCGGAGAGTCGAACAGGCAGGGGAGTCGAACAGGACAGGCAAAAACAGGACAGGCGGAGTCGGACTGGGAGGCAGCGGAGTCAGAGTTGGACTGGCAGGCAGCGGAGTTGGAGTCGGACTGGCAGGCAGCGGAGTCGGACTGGCAGGCCGCGGAGTCGGACTGGCAGGCCGGGATGTCGGACTGGCAGGCGTCAAATCCTCCCATTCGAGGCACAGCATTGGCCACGACGGGCGGGGCCGTGGTTTGAATAGGCAGGGAAGGTTACCTCAATGGGTGCTTGCAAAACGGCGTCCTCCAACTCTCCCCAAATCGCGCTGGGATTTTTCGCTGAGTTCACTTCTCGTTGGCTCATTCTGTCACGAGGTGGGTGACCGGACCAGAACGGAGACAGGAGGCAGGAGGGGAGAACTCAATTGCGTAGACAATCATAACTTTTATTTAACAAAATAAAAGTCGTCCAAAAACTCCGGGACAAAACAGGACTAAAACATTCTTACACTCAGAATGGTCAAGTACAGGTTTCCTCCGACTCAAACTAAACAGGACGGGGCATAACAGAACAGAAAAGGTGTAATTAGCCAACAACCGCAATACCCACAACCCAACCATAAATAGCACCCACGCAATTAGCTGAGAGTCAGACTGGCACAACTAAGTCTAGCAGGAGTTTCGCAGATGCTCTAACACCAGGCGACTAACAAGACAGCGTTTAAGTAGTCCGGCAGCAATCTTTCAGCTGGTGTCCGTGGGCCAAGTCAAGTCAATTTTATTTGAATAGCCCTAAATCACCAAGAGTCACAAAGGGCTTCACAGATCATTACACTATATTACACAGACTATTTTTCAGAATATTATCATACATTCCCCTGCTCTGGAACCGACGAAAAGAGTAGGTTTTTCATATGCTATAGAGTAGAAGTGAGTTTTAAGCTTAGATTTAAACATTTCCACTAAGGTTGCAGATCGGATCTCAGGGGGAAGAGTATTCCACAACACCGGTACGCGGATGGAGAACGCTCTCGAACCAGCAGAACACTTCTTTGCTCTTGGGATCACCAGAAGACCGGCACTCTCAGAACGTAGGCTTCGGACCGGGACATTGGGGGAAATCAGATATACTAAGAGAACCTTGAAATCACGTCTAAGGCTAACTGGGAGCCAATGCAGGTTAGCCAAAATCGGTGTGATGTCATCGGACTTTTTTGTTCTAGTTAAAAGCCTCGCTGCGGCATTTAGTACCACCTGAAGAGACTTGATTCTAGACTTCGGGTGACCAGAGAGTAGTGCATTACAGTAATCGAGACGGGAGGTAACAAACGCATGAATTATAATTTCCGCATCCGACTGAGACAGTATAGAACGAATTTTAGCAATGTTAAGAAGATGGAAGAAAGCGGTTCTAGTAATTTTCTTTACATGCGTTTCAAAGGATCGATCAGGGTCAAATATGACACCTAAATTTTTAACTGAGTCACTCTGCGTGATGTGACATTTGTCAATGTTCACAGCAGTTTTTGAGAACAAGTCACGGCATTTAGATGGACCAATGACTAACATTTCGGTCTTTTCAGAGTTAAGACGCAAGAAATTGAGTGACATCCACTCTTTTATCTCAATGAGGCAGGCCTCCAAATTTCCACAATTTAGTATGGCAGATTCCTCCAACGGAAGATATAGTTGAGTATCGTCTGCGTAGCAGTGGAAACTGATATTGTACTTGCGAATAATATCACCTAATGGAAGCATGTAAATGCTGAAAAGAAGGGGGCCAAGCACTGAACCCTGCGGAACGACCCCCCATAATTATGATTTTGTCTGCATAGGTTACTAGTTCAGACAAAAGTTCAGCAAATTCGTCTAAGAAAGTTGTGCATGGCCCAGCTGCGCGATAGAATAGTTATTACATAAATTGACAATAGAGAGGACCGCATAACAAGAGCCTCAAACGCCTTGTAATTATTAGAGGTACGAGGATTAAATTTGAGCGTTTTTTTTTCAGAAATGAGCGCGACACTGGCCACCCTTCTTCAACGTGCGTGCTACATGGCTACTCACGTAGTCTGGAGGAGAAGCATAATTTAGCGCTAAATACTCATCCGGGCGTAACCAAGTTTCACAAAGACCGATACAGTTAAGTCTATAATCACGAATAATGTTATCAACAAGAAAAGTTTAGGAGCAAGCGATATATTATATTATATATATATTTAGCTAATATTTAAAAGACCAAAATTTAGCTTTGCTGAATCATTTGGCTTAGCTGAAGTCTTTGTAGTCTTTGTAGAGATCGTCACAAGATGTCGCCGTTCGTGAGCGTTGAGTTTAAAGCGTCGGTTGTCCGGCGAGGAATGAATGGTGGAATTAGTCACATCTTCTCTTCCTTCTTGCTCCTTCGACGGTAATAAATAGAAGATTTGCTGGAGAGCATCGAGCTGCAGCATCCATTGTATGCGCCGCCATCTTGCAATCAATAATAATTATAATTTATCATGTTGTCATTATGTTATTACCAGGGTGATTATAATAGAAATATGGTTAAAAGATTTTCAGTGTGCTGGTGTTAGGCAGGGATTTTGCCATTGAACCACCATGCTACGTTATTTTTCTTATCTTCGGGTGGCGACAATTTTGAAAAGGAGACTTGGGAATACTTTTAAGAAGAGGGTTCGAGTAGCAGATCTTGAAGTGGCGAAACTGGATCATAAAGGGAATAAAAGGACATTGTGAGAGAAGACGTTTGTCGTTTTGGTGAGTGAAGGTCTCTAGAAATCAAAACAGTTAAGCAAAGTGAGTTGGGAGAGTGAGTTATTCATAGCAGAGGCGGCTGATTGACAAATTAGAAAAACCTGGGTAGGTGAAAAGTGAAGGGGATTGGAAAATTGGGTATAACTGCCATCTTTTGGGGAAAAGATGCACTGCAGGGACAAAACCATGACACTTATCTAAGGTTTGGGTCTTCTCCTGTTCTCCTTGTGACTATGTACACCATGAATGGCCTCTGTCCTTGTTTCGAATGTCTACTAAACTATAAACTTATTATATTGTAGCCTGTAATAAAAACCTCAATGGAACTGCTCAAATCAAGCGTTTGTTCTACATTTATCGTCTCACATCCCAGATGATGAGTGAACACTCGGAGGGAGAAAATCAATTTTTCTTGAATCAAGTGTATCCCCAAAAAAGTTTTTGTTCTCTTTAGTGAATTTTTTGCTCTTTGGTGTCAACTGTAGCTGATCAGGGTGGAGATGTGTACAACCCACTCTGGGTGGTGCTGAGGTAAAGTGCAGAAACACAGATTAATACAGAGAGTGATGGTCTTTGATTCAGGCAGGGTTTGGTGTACAGGTAGTCTGGTAGTGAGGCATCAATCAGGATCCAAAAGGCTCAGTTAGCAATCCCGTAGGGCAGGGAAGAGTTCAGGTACACTGGAATAAACTTTTCTTTAAAAGTTAACCCAAAAGCCCTTGGGATATGACAAAGACAATTAGCACATTTGAATCACGAGTTTCATACTCAATTGAATTGAGGGCTGCAGAAGCTAAGTCCTGGATGAGGTTGGGTCAAATGGCCTTTTCCACAAAAACAGCTCTGAATAAAAACATTCCGCTGTTCTGAAAGGGACAGTGTTTTATATTTGTATACAAGTTGTCGCTGTAGTGCAACCAAAAACAAGACCAAGGAACACTATAAACTAAGACTGTAATTGAGCAAAACAGATCCTCTTCCATCCCAAATTTTACCTAGCATGTATTAGATAAAAAGGGAAAACTATTTTATAAAGGAATAGAAAACAAGGGAAGAAGAAATAAACACGTGTATAAAAAAAGGCAAAAAAACAAGGCAAATGGAGTAAAAGCAAAAAAGGGAAAGAAAGAAAAGAGGAATTAAAGAAAAAAAGACATGTTTTCTAATTATAGATTATAAGTATAATTTCAGGACTGTACCCCAAAATGCAGAGATGTGAGACTGGAGAGGTTTTACAGAATTTATTGTAAGAAGAATGCAGGTAGTGCAGGGAAGGAGCGTGCTGGCTGGAGTAGGGAAATCAAGGGGACAGGAACCAAATGTGGGGGGACGAGAAGCAAAAGGTAAGAATCGAACTCACGCAACGTCTTGTGAAGAGTTTTAGTCCAAGGCAGATTTCTAAATGCGGTCAGGACAGGCTTCACTAACAGAGACCTGCTGCAGCGGCCAAACCTATATAGTCTGTTGATTAGCGCAAGAGGGGCAGTTGTGTGTCATCTGAGCCACAGCCATGCCCCCTCCCTCACACTTAGTATTGACTACCTGCACGAAAACAGGGAAGCACATCTAGTAGCACGTATGATTGGTGGGGCGGTTGGGGAGATCAGATCTAAAGGAAGCCAACAAACAGTCGACGAGTTGGGAACAAATGGAAATACAGGATGGTAGTCTTCCTGCTGGGCATTTTTGCCGGACGCGCCTCCTCCAGCGCCTTTGGAATGCTCGTGTGCCCTGAACGCCTGACTGGGTCATCAGCTCTTTTAACCCCAGGACATTTAAAACACTTTCTGCAAATTGACGGAAAGTTGGCTTTTGGGGGTTGGAGCGAACTACGCTCGCGGGCTGGTCCCAAGGTCCCGACTTTTTTGGGGCCTAAATCTTGAGAAATATAATCGTATTCACTAAGATCACCGGTCGGGACTCGCAGACGTCGTGACAGGGAGATGGCGGCGACGTCATCTGGACATTAAAAGCATTAAAGACCGGCAGTGTCTGCCCAGGCAGAATTGCCAGAGTTGGGGGAGGAGGCTAGTTTTGGGGACTGTTTCGACTCGAACGAGCAAAGTTGCCAAGACATGGTGAAGGTGAGTGAGACAGTTCAGATTGAGTTTGATGGGAATATTGTGCCTAGTAAGGTATTCGTGGGTTTTATAAGTTACCCAGTGAGAGTGTATGTGCTTAAACCACTAAGGTGTTTTTACTGTCAAAGTTTTGGTCACATAGCTAAGGTGTGTGAAGAGCAGAGGAGTGTGGTGGGGATCACGGGGATCATGGCACGTCATGGCATGTGTGGAACTGGAGTGCAGCCAAAGTGCTGTAATTGTGGTGGGGCTCACAATGTGGGGAATTTGAGGTCATGAAAAGAGATAATGAAATTGAGAAGGTTAGGGTGGAGATGAAACTCTCATATGTGGAGGCAGCAAGGTTAACGAGTGAAGGAGGATTAGGGAATGGTATGCCCCAGAAAAAGCCTGACGATGTAATGTATGTGGACAAAAAAGCCCTTTTCACGTTCATTGCGGCAGAGATCAAAAGCACTGCAGAAGTTAAGTCAAAACATGTGAAAATTCAACTTATAGTTAAAGCAGCAGGGAACCACTTGGGTCTCACGGGGCTGACATGTGAATAGGTGAGGCAAACCATCACTAATCAGTCGAGCCACGAGGCGCCATGTATTGGGTAATTTTGAATATATTTTTTCTTCTGCAGTGTAATACATGGAGTTAACTGGCAAATGGGCAGGAGTTTGAGAGCTTTATACAAGGAATGAATAGAAAATTGGACCTGTTGTGTATCCAGGAGTCTTGGCTATAACCTAGTTTGGATTTTCGGGTACAAGGCTATGTGTCTTATCGGTGTGATGGGGGCTTTGGGGGTGGAGGAGGATGTGTGACATTTGTAAGACAGGGAATTAGTTGTTGAGTGGTAGAGAAAGGAGATGATTTGGGTCTGTCCAGGTTTGGATTAAAGGGAAAGCGCTAGTGGTAGTCAATTTCTACAATTCTTAAAGGAAATTGGAACTGGATAAGTTGCTCAGAATTCAAGGCCAAAATACAGCCATGAAAGTCTGGTGTGCAGATTTCAAAGCCCTTAGTACCACTTGGGGTTCATTACAGACTGGCCTAAATGGTAGGATTGTTGAAGTACTAATGGATGCTGAGGATTTAGTCTGTATGAATGATGGAAAGAGCACTAGGATTAACATGTTTACGGGTGCAGAATCTGCTTTGGATGTTATTCTTGTGTCTACCTCATCGGCTGGGGGCAGTTCTTGGAAGGTATTGGAAACGACACTGGGCAGTGATCATTATCCAGTGGCCTGTAAGGTGGGGGACAAGGCAGGTAAGCTTAGTGGGATTGAGAAATGGCGTTTTTAAGATGGAAACTGGGATGAGTTTCAGAGATTCAGTGAGGAGGCCATTTTGAAAGGAGACAGGCCAGATGACATAGATGAGCATAATAATCACATAATATCTGTGATAGTTGCTGCAGCAAATAAATGGTGCCAGAAGTTGGTGCCATGGTGGACGGAGGACTGAAAGCGAGCTGTAAAGCAAAGGAACAAGACATTGAAGTTACTAAGGAGAACACATAACTTACAAAACCTAATTGGGTACAAAAAAGCACAAGCAAGGGTGTGGAGAAGAGTGAGGCCGCCAAAAGGGCAAGCTGGAGAAGATTTTAGAGCTCGATTGGAAGGACGACACCGGTAGGTGAAGTCTGGGGTATGGTAATAAAAATGAGTGGGATCAGGAGAGAGCAGGAGTATCCAGTAATGGTGGTGGGGGAATAACGGCTGTGACGGATGGAGAAAAAGCGAAGTTGCTTGTTAATAATTTTGTAAGAGTACACAGCCCTGGAAATCTAACGGGTGTCTGCAAAAGAAGATGAAGGCAAACGTTAGATAGATAGATAGATAGATAGATAGATAGATAGATAGATAGATAGATAGATAGATAGATAGATAGATAGATAGATAGATAGATAGATAGATAGATAGATAGATAGATAGATAGATAGATAGATAGATAGATAGATAGATAGATAGATAGATAGATAGATAGATAGATAGATAGATAGATAGATAGATAGATAGATACTTTATTCATCCCCGCAGGGAAATTCACATTTCCAGCAGCATCCCTGAGCTGAGAACAACACAATAATAAAGCAAAAATAATACAATATACAAATACCCAATGTGACGTGCAAATGCCCACTGTAGCGTGTTATATAGAATATCTAAGTAGTGCTACACAGAATGCATATTGCAATAAAATTCGGTAATATGCAATGTAGGGGGTGTGGCTTAATGTGGGCTTATACTCTGCTGGGTAGGGTTAAAGAGCCTCATGGCATGAGGAAGAAAAGATCTCTTCAGTCTGTCCGTAGTACAAGACAGTGACAGCAGTCTGTCGCTGAAACTGCTCTTCTGTCTAGAGATAATGCTGTGTAGTGGATGCGATGGATTGTCTATGATTTAACGCAGCTTTTCCAGTGCCCGTCTCTCAGCTACTGTTGTCAGGCTGTCCAGCTCTGTGCCCACAACAGAGCTCGCTTTCCTCGCCAGTTTATTGAGACGAGAGGCATCCTTCTTCTTGACGCTGCCTCCCCAACACGCTGCCGCATAGAAGAGGGCGCTTGTCACAACTGTCTCATAGAATATTTTCAGGAGCTTTGTGCAGATTTTGAAGGAGGCCAGCCTTCTGAGGAAGTAAAGTCGGCTTTGGCCTTTCCTACATAGAGCTTCTGTGTTGGCAGTCCAGTCCAGTTTGTTAAGCCGGTACCAGGAGATGTTGGATAGGAGGTGTAGAGCAAAAAAGTCTAACACAAAAAAATGACTTCTACATTCTTTGTTTCAAGTAACTCCGAACTTTGAAATGAATGGAATGACTGCGTCCCTTTTTGGACAGTTCCCAGTCGTATGGTATATTGTGGTGATTTGTCACCCTATACCATAATGGAATCTGATAACAAGAAGTTTTGAATGTAATTAAAACATTCAAGGCTATGTATTGTTGGGAATTAAATATCAAAAAGTACCGTTTGGCAAATTGTTCGGATTAGTTATCTGACTCCATTAACCAAACACAACCTACATTCACCCAACAATTTATGCGCGCTCGTTTCTTGAGGGATAAGATGAACAGGAAGCCGACATTTCCACACGGGGGAAGATTTGATTTCATTAACAAATTAACAAAGTGTACTCCATCGAAAACAGCCGAATTAGCAACGTTGGAGTCTCTGGGAAGCCTTTTTCTTCTTTCTTAATGGCGTGCCGACTCCTCCCATGGGCGCGCCAAGGAAGCCCGCTGGGCTTTACCATCTTGTAGAAGAGTCCCAATTTCTGGGGTTCTCAAAACAACACCGAGCGTTTCTACGTCATCAGGGCCTTTCTGCGTCACCAGCGTCTGGATGTGCTGATTATCTTATTAGCCGTACGTCCTGTTCCCGCCGTTCCTGTAAACAACATTTTCCACCAGGCTACCCTGACCTCGCACCACAGCCCAGACGGTGAATATCTTTTACATTAAATGTAATTTGCATTCAATCGTATAAAATCCTTTATAGTCCAATGTATGAAATCCTTCAGTATAGATAAAATAATATTCTCACCGTGTGCAATTATGTTGAGGAGACACGTGTATGAGATTCAAGGCTTTGTTAGGACCACAAGGTTTGTCAGTGAATGCAGGAGGGCAGAGACAGTGTTGTCACATTTGAGGAATGGACACACTGCCTTAAACAAAACTTTGAAATTGACAGGAAACATGGCACTGGGTTGTGTGAGCGAGTGTCAAAAAGAAGAATCTTCGGTGTATGTAATAATGACCTGCCAGGTGTACAGTGCTAAAAGAAAAGAAATGAAAAGAAATCTGCTGGAAGTGGGGGTGATGGAATTTAAAATGAAAAATTTGCAGTGGGCCTCAATAGAGGATACTTTTCCATTTTTTAAAGGGCACGGGGCTTTTTGACAGGGTTTGAGGGATGGAAGAGGTGATGGGTATTTGGTGATAGGGGGAGGTAATGCACCAAAACGATGGATTCCATCCACTGTTAAACCTGAAGAAGAAGAAGAAAAAGAAAAAGAAGAAGAAGAAGACGAGGGAAGCACAAAGCACACGTTACCGAGTTACTGCCTCGCTCGGGCAACGGCTATCACTAACCCAAAACATATCATACGATTTCAGATCTGGCCGTAATTTTTGGTACATAAATCGCTGGGCTACTTTCAAAGCTCTGGGAGGAGAAGCGGGCCAAACTTTTTGGCCAGCCCACTTATTGCCATTGTGTAATAGCCAGCCTTGCACAGCTGGTAGAGGAATTAACAGCTACAAGGGCTTCTTTCCAAAACTCTTGTAATAGGTTTACTTTTTTCTCTTTTTTTGTGCCTGTTTCTAGGGCAGCCCAAGGCGGTGGCCTTCTGCAAGGTAGCCTGGTTGGTCCGTGTTTCCTTTCCAATCCACATTTTGAAAGCTTAAAATCTTAGTTTTCTTCAGGGGGCCTTGCAGTGAGCCCTCCCCCATGTGATTCTTGGTGATGGGGATGAAGTAATTCCTGATCTTTTGAAATTATTTGATTATCTTAAAATCAGGCTTATAATCAATACTTTTCTCCCCCCATCTGTTTCCACACGGTTCTTTTTTTTTGAGTCCTGCAATTTTCTCTTGTCGACAATGTCCTTTATTTATTTTTCTAAAATTTTACTTGCCATGTAAATAAATCGTATTTTGTTGAGAATCAAACCATGTTTCATGATACATTTGTGTGTCTATGTTTTTCACTTTACATTGATCAATCATATCCAATATCACTGAACTAATTTGGGTGGGAAATCTTGAGCATCATCTGCTGGCCGAGTCACTAACCAAAGAATCGGATGTCAAACCATCCATTTATTATCTGCACCGCTTATACCCAGTAAGGTCGCGGGGAGATCACAAACCTAATAGATGTAATTTGAAGCAATTCACCCTACAATATTTTCCATACTATGCAAGTTCTTGGATTGGAACAATACTATGTTCCTGGGATCAATACTTTGTTCCTCCACCAATTTCCTCAAAGTTTCAATTTTCTAGGCACATAAAAAAAGTTTTGATTCACTCACAATGACCATTTTTTAAACACACAAATGAATATATTTACAGGTACGTGCACACCCATCGCTATGGGCGTGCCACAAAGGGCCTGGCTCCACCACTCATGGATTTTTCTCTCTCTCTTTCTCTGGTGATCTTGTAATAAGTTTTGTGAAAATAAGTGTGAGCTTCAGCCTTTTCATTGTAATTCCATGCTTTTTTTTTACTATTATTCGGGGGTTTTTAAATGTATGTTTTGTGATAAATCGGAAAACTCTCGTACATTCATTATCAATTTTAATGTGTCATTAAAATTCTGAACTTTGCATTGTTTTCACAATTGGCACTTCATCCTTAATGTTTAACTTGAAACATTCTGACTCAGATCAGCGCGACTAGTAAACATATTTACGAGTTAGCAGCCCTTTAATTGGACAGTGTATTATTTAGGGCCTACAAGTGGTTATGAAAACGTCATTTATTAAAGAAAAGACAATATTACTTTAAATAATTAGCAAAAATACATGAACTGTCAGGGTTTTGTGCCTTCAGTCCTTCTTTCCAGTCTCCTTCACTTTCCCTCTATTAAGGTGTTTGCAATTAAACAATCAGCTACCTCTACCATGAATACCTAAGGCTCCCATCTCACTTTGCTGAACTGTTTTGATTTCTGAAAATTTTCACTTAACAAATAGACCTCCCACAACCTCCTCCTTCAATTTCCTCCACATTCCAGTTTCTCCACTCAAAGACCTGCCACACCAACCCTATCCTTTAAGGTATTTTAAAGTGTCCTTTTCAAACTTCTTGCCACCCAAAGATCCCCTCTAAAGTCTTCCCCCCAAGTATTCCCTTGTCGCACCAAGACCTGCCAATCCAACTGTCTTCTTGATGTCTCATTTTTTTCAAGATTCTCGCCACCCCAAGAATCTTTCTCAAAATCTCTTTCTATGCTATCTCGGTCCCCGGCCCCTTCTCGCCGGTAATGTCTTTGGTTGTTGCTGTTTAAACAAACGTACCCCTAGTGGAGTTAGACAACATGTCTGTGTCCAACATTTGGGTCCTTCCAACACCTCGTGACATGAACTATCAAATAAACATGCATTGGTAAATTACTTAAATGTCAAAAAATGTGCATGTATTTTACATAACATGAGCCTCACCATGGGAGCTGACATAATCAATTTTCGGTGTACCCAATATAACAAAACTTTGCAAAAGAAAATAGACGAACTATGGTGATGTATGGTCACTTTGAATCTCCATAATTCGTGTTCTTCGTTGCACTTTATAGCACTCATTTTCAGTTGTACTACATAATACAGCATTATCTAGTGGTTAAATAATACACACTGTCCCTCTAATGATAAAATACCAAGCCTTTGTCTTTCCAGCTACCATTATTTTGTTGCTATAACAGAAAGGTAATTATGAAACTTCATTTTGCCCTGCCTTTCGCAAGGTTTTTGTTCTTATTGGGTACCCGTAGCAGCAGGATGGTGGAATCATGCCAGCTCCCTCCAGGCCTCATGGTAAAGTAAATATAACTTACGGGTATTTTGAAAAATTCACTTTTATATGGCAGTTCATGTATTTTTAGTGATTATATATAATATATATATATATAATATATATATATATATATATAATATATATATATATATATATATATATATATAAAATCTCATCTCATTAGCTGCACCGCTTATCCTCAGTAGGGTCGCGGGGGTGCTGGAGCCCATCTCAGCAATCATCGGGCAGTGGGCAGGGGACACCCTGAACTGGTTGCCAGCCAATCGCAGGGCACACAGCGACAGACAACTCGCTCGTTCGTTCACACCTAGGGACAATTTGGACCGACCAATCCACCTGAAATGCATGTCTTTGGAATGTGGGAGGAAACCAGAGTGCCCGGAGTAAACCCACGCAAGCACGGGGAGAACATACAAAATCCGCACAGTAAGTTCGGGAGCTGGATTTGAACCCACACAGGAGGTTCCCAATGTAGCGACCCTCGTTCATGCACGACACAAGGTTTCACAATCTCTGATCAGAACTTTCAGAGTTTGTTGTGGCAAATACATTTGCAAATGTAGAATGGATTTGCATACATGTAGAAATTTAGAAAGACTTGCTTTTACGTTTGTGGGAAAAGGTCGGGTAGACATCCTTGAAGATACTCTTGGCAGACATTAAGTTTCCTTGAAGATAGCGTGCAAGGGACGGGACGCTCTGTACTTGATACGTGATACAGGACCGCCTTTTGGGGTGTACTCAATCGAAGCCTAATCGTCACTACCAGCTTTAAATACATTGTCATGTTCCTAGCTCTGTGAGATCTTTATTGACGCATCAATAAAGTGACATCTCCCTCCATAACGAAGCGGGCTCCTGTCTATGTCTTTTATCCACTTATGAGAAGACTTTCTCTCGATTATCGGACCTCCAATTTCTACAACATTTGGCGCCGCAACGTGGATTGGCACTAATTAAGTAAAAAAGAAAAGGGAAAAGACTTCTCAGTGGAACGGTCTCGAATGAGCGGTTGAGGTAAGGAAGATTTTTTTTTCTCTCCTTACTTCGGTTTGCTTGTGGAGATTCGTGGGGGGACAGGAGCCTGTGACGTCGGAGCTAAATTATGAAAATTCGTGCACGTGGGATTTTCCGTCTATAGTCAGGCCCAAGTTCGGACGGATGAGATATATAGACTGAGTTGAGATTTTTATGTCCGACGGGATTCTGAGCTCACAGAGTCCTGTTTGCTTTGGGACATAGGCTGCTTGAAAAAGGAAAAAAGGCTAATTTTACCTGGATAAAATGGTGCAGCGGCGTCGGTATTTGTATATTTATGATTGTCTTGAGATCTGTGTAAAGCTGTGATAAGACGTCGTCATTTGCTGAAGTGACAGTTCGAGAGTAGACGATCTATGTATGGTTAATACGGGGCATGTTTTATGTGTTTCCCTAGTCGATTGATGATTTGGGAGGGATATGTAACCTTGCACTTAAGAAGAAGTGTGGTGCATGGAACCTCGCCATTTTCTACAATCTGAAAGGTTATACCGACGTTAGAAAAATGAGCAGTAATCAGATGTTGTATTATTAAGATATATTCGCATAGAAACAAGCGATACACAGAATGTGTGAGAATTGCTGACATGTTTTCAGTCTGGGAGATGTCTCATTCGGGGATGTTGGTGTGTGTGCCAGCTGGCGTTAATTGTGCGTGTCTCTCTGTATGTGGATGTGTGCGCGGGTGATTTATACTTAACTGTTTTTTGTTTTTTTGTTTTGTTTGGCGTTGGGAGAGGAGTTAAAGAAGCATGGATGAATGATGGAGTGACTGCTTATTCTACATTTTACGGTCTTGTATGTGCGTTAGAGTGTCTTGCTTTTTGTGGGTTGTTCTCGCAACCAAAGCTCACCCCCACCCCACTCTCCGTCTTTCCCCCGTCTTTCGCTCTGTGTGAGTTGAGCTCAACCGTGTATATTCCCGCCCCACCCCCGTCTTTCCCCCGTCTTTCGCTCCTTTACTGTATGGAAAAAAAAAAAAAAGTGGAGGGATTACTTAATTCGTCAAGTGCTCCGTTTGCGTGTGGCCTTTTGATTTGTGGGATCTTGTTCCGATAAACGTGATAAGTATAGTTTGGGTAAATTGAGGAAACAATTTGGCAAGCATTTTCAAAAGACAATGAGGGGCAGATTACTCGATCTTGAGGAAGACCATGACAAATTTAAGAATTTAATTGCTTAGGTGATCTCTTCATGGTCATTTAACCTAGACTAAACATCCGAGTTTGTAAACATAACCGATTTAACAGGATTCAGAAGTCAGACGGACTGTTGAAAAGGGCTGAAGATGGCAAAAAACAAACAAAGACGTTCACTCATCCGTTGTCTGCGCCGCTTGTCTACAGCAGGGTCGTGGGGACACTGGAGCACATCCAGGCTGTCCTCAAACAGTGAGCAGGTGGCAATCTGAACTGATTGCAGCCAGTTTCGAGGAGAAAGAGGTAGACAACTGGGCACCAAGGTCAGTGTGGCACTGATAAAGCTCATGGCGCATTCCTACAGCGGATTACGAGTGGAACGTCACGATGGACTGAGCCAGACGGCCAAGGCCGTCGACGAGGCGGTGACAACGAACAACACGAGTCTGCATTGAATCACGCTAGAATCTTGTTGATTGACGTAGTGTTTACAAATCTGAGGAATATTGATACGTTTGGATTGTGAATTATTTTATTTTTGACACAGAAATACTGCTAAAATTGTATTTTGAATCTGCTTTCCAGGAAAACGGTGATGTGTCTCCAGATGCAGGAGCATCAGGAGGATTATTAAGGAGAATAGGTAACAGGGGAATACCTTTGACTTTATATCAGATACAAGTGCACAATTTAAAAATATTATGCAAGGGGGGGTGTGAAATAGCTGAAAAAACAGGGTTACTGATCTCCGTATTTACAGGCCACGGCAGATGGAGAGAATAATAATGGAAAAGAGTAAATGGAATATTAAAATCAACGATGAACAAGATCTTTGTGAGTACTAGGCTCAACTGAGGGGATGCGCTACAGTTAGCGCTGATGAGTTATCGCATGCAAACTCATTGGATCACGCATTTAACACCGCATGAAATGCTAACAGGCAGACCAGCGCCGCATCTAGGAGGTCCCTATAAGGGGCCGCCACTTGAGCAACTACAAACTGAACTGAGAGACTGTATGAGACAATTGACGGCTGTCATCTACCGGCTGGTTAAGAGACAAGAGTCCAAGGTCGAACAACCATTTGAAAAGACGTCCCAGGGGATCTCGTCTACATCAAGGTTTCAACGAAAGTGGAACCATCCGAGGCGTGAGGGACCGTACACCGTCGTGAGGGCAACGCCGGCCGCAGTCCAGGTCGAGGGTAGCTCAACATGGTACCATCTGAACCGCGGTACCACGGCTCACGCTGCCACCGTCAACGAGACCAAGAGCAGAGCTCGAGAAATCGCAGCGGCGAATGGAAATTGCGGGTCCGAAAGTGCAACCGGAGATCCAAAGAGCGACGCTGCAGTTGCAGACCATGACGCATCCTAGAGACAGCAGCCCGGTTAAGTGTGACACTACTGTATAACATGCCAAAACGGTTGAGGATTTGGAAAGTACAAGTACATTTTACCTCATGAAGGGCTCAATGGCCCTGAGGTATGGAAGCTCGAAAGTACCAAAATTAAACATATTACAGGAAAAAAGAAAAATGTGAGATATGACGAAAATGTGTAAAATATAATTCTTAGAATATGGTTTCGTAAGAAACATGCACTCGAAATCTTTTAAAGGGACAGTGTGTATACATTGACCCCAAGATGTCTTTGCACTGTGGAGTGCAACCGAAGTAAAAGTGCTGAACAGGATAAATAAGGAGAGTCACAGTGCCCAAAGAAGCACTATTTTCTTCTAATTATTACTCTAGTTTACAGTCACGTAGTCACACCAGCGGTCCCTGTTTTGGATGTAAATTGCTAAAAATACTTTATAAGAAAGCTAATTAAACGATTTAGGTTCACTATCAAGACATTTCTAATAAAAACTCGCAGGAAAAAACCTTAACCGAGAACGAACGTTTTATCCAGAAGCTGTAGCAAAGAAACTCAAACGTTTTTGATTGGGTAAGTGTTAGGCACTATGAACGAGACATGCGCATTTTGCTCCATTGCCCAGCGCCTGTGCTAAAAGTAAATAATAATAATAATAATAAAAATACGTAAGTATCTTCAGTTGTAGGGATTTTTAACATTTTCATTTTGGGACAGAGTGGCAGACAAAATGAGCATCAGCACTCATAAGTGACGGCGGGAGGGAGTCGAATTTTAAGTCGCTCGACACTCAAAACGTCACACAGTGAAAATTAAAATCGCTGAATGAAAGTACCGTAGAAATACTACGACAGTAATACGGTAATAGAGAAATGCCCCTAGAGCAAGGGTGTCAAAGTCATTTGAACTCGGGGGCCACACGATAGAACAAACATTCTGTCGGGGGCCTGACTGGTAGATTCAAGAGAAAGAAAAAAAGAGAGGGAGAGAGCGTGAGAAACAAAAGAGATAAAAAGTCATGAGAGAGGGGGAAAAGAAAGGGGGAGAAAGAAAGAAATCCAAAGAGAAATAGAAAGACAGAAGGAGAGAAAAGAAAGCGTGAAGGGTAGGAAGAAAGAGAAAAGAGAGAAAAGGAAAAAAATGAAGTTAGAGCAGAAGAAGTTAAAAAGAGAGAGAGAGAGAGAAAGAGACAAAATAACAAAGAAAGAGAAAAAGAGAGACACAGAGAGTGAAAGAGACAGAGACAGAGTGGGAGAAAAGGGGTGGAAAAGAGAGAGAGAAAGAAAAAGATAGAGGAAGAGAGAAGGGGAAAGCAAAATAGAGAGAAAGAGAAAAAAAAAAGAGAAAATGAAGAGAGAGCAAAATAAAGTAGAGAGAAAGCGAAAGAAATACAGAACAGTGTCTTTGTTCAAGGCACCTGGGTTTCATATTTCAACCTGCAGCCTCTTTGACACCTGTGCCCTAGAGGTATACTAAACAGTATCACAAAACTAACGATTCAATATAGTACTTTGAAACAGAGACATAGTACACTACATCAATTAAAAATAAATAACTACAGAACTAAATACCAAGTTAAGTGCAAGAAGGGCATTTATGAGCTGGCTCTCTTCAATAAATTGAGAAAAAAGCAGTTTTGTCCAATGAAAAAGACTGACTTAACCAATTACCAACAGCAATGACGTAATCTCGAAGCCACGAGATCTCATTAGCTAAGATCGGCGTGCAGAAGAATAAAAACTCGTACAGCAGAACCAAAGTAACGATGATGTAATGCGTTGAATCTTTGTTAAAGAGGAATTAAATGATAATGACAATTTAAAGGAAAAGGTTGCGTCCCCAGCATGAATGATGCATCTGGGACACAGGTACATGGTGAAATGAAAACACTGAGTGTATAATACAAGATAATTATACAGAATAGTTTAAAAAGAAAGAATGTTTAAATAACAAAACTAATCATCTCTCGTTGAATATGCGAATGGCAAAAGGGTAAGAATTTTTAAGACGTGTAGTTATGCTCCTAATAAAGCAAGGGCGAGTAAAACAAAGAAGACGACTAGAAACCGTCCATAATTTCAGTGTCCATCTTTTTCTGGGATGAGTCAGACGAAAGAGAGACATAGATTGTGGACTTAGGTTTTAACTCAGGGGGGAAGTTGAGACATTCCGTAAAAATAAGTTAAAACCTAGTTTTTTCCGAAATTGATGAAAAATTGTCTTCTGAATAAGCTCTCCATATAACTGTTTTTTGAGATTCAAATTACGAAATTTGGACGGATAGAAAAATATTACACAGAAGAAATGTTGTAATATTACAAAATTTACAATGTTTGTCAAATTGATTAACAAAAATCAATTAAGATAACCATTCACCATTAGCAAATCGCCCACATTGAGAACATTTTGGGATGGTATTTTTCATTTTTGGCAAAATCATTCACTTTGAGCGTGAATTACCTGCTTTCTTTGCAAAATACTGTTATTTTGAACAAGTTTACTTACTGAAGAGATCATATATAGGTTATGATTTTTATAAAAGGCAAGACAAAGAGTGAATCATAACAATAAAAACGTCTTTTCTTGGGTTAAATTGACAATTTAACAATCTATCCTAGTCATCTGCCTCGGGGGGAGTGGCCGGCAGCGGGATAGCACATTGAGGATCGGAAGAAAATGCAAATAAAAAGTGCATACAAATTTTTTCTCGAATGTGATCAATCTACAAAAGAGAACACTCAAACACTCAAATCAGGGTAAATGATTCTGACAAGGATAATGGTTAAACTGATCCAGTGACTGTATTTAGTGAAAAAGCAAAATTTGAAATTTAGAACTGACAATTTAAAAAATAAATTGTTTATCTTCTAGTTAGAATTTTGGGATAGAATGCTCAAAATGGATAGGGCATCTTATAGTAGGGATTTTGATTTTCACTTAAAATAAATATAAAAACGTGCAACCAGTCGGAGTGCCGATGGACTACCGAAAACCAAATGTGTTAACGACAGTACAGACTAAAGTGACGGATAATATGCTAAACCTTAATGTGACGATACAGGCGAGAAGGGTACCGACACGCCAAAGTCCAGAAAAACCAACACCCACGGCGACAGCACTGAAGAGTGAGGTTACAACGCCGACAGCCAAAAATGAGTGCACGGCCAGTACGTAAAATTCGGGAAATTGTGTAGAAGAGGAAAACCATAACCCTAACTCGGTAGTTGTGTAGGCACATGGCCTCAATGTGCACTGACTTAATTTGACTAATTAACTTAAATTTTTGTGGGCCCTCTGTCTTGTCATATGTTTTATGTTTGTTCAATGTTGTAAGTGTTTGTATTCTTTCCTGTATTCTTATCTTTCTTGTCTATATGGTTGTCCAGCGTTTAATCGGCCCACGTAACTGAAAGGATTAACAGAAAAATATCGAAGGAAAAGGAGAAAGGGAACAATACAGTACTCATTGAGACGAGAAAAACGTTTTTAAAGAGGTAGACGGTTTAAAATGTATTGTTTTAGATAGAACCGATAGCACGTCTCGTTAGGAATCGAAAACGTTCGTTTTTTTTAGAAATCGTTTTGACGCTAAGGGTGTGCAACATAACGTCCGAGAGCCTATGGAGTTCCCAGAAAAATAAATGTTTTTTCAGTTGGAAAACGATGAATTTAGGGGTGAAAAGTCTAGAAAAATTATGTTTGGTTATTTTAGGTGCTTTAGATTATGTTAATGCCAGAATAACACCAAGAAAGGATAGGATAATAACAAAAAGAAAAAAGTTAACCTATTCCGGTTTTCAGTTCAAAATTGGAAAATTAAGGAATGTGAAGACGAGGAAAAATCCAATTGAGTGAATTGGGATGGAGTAATTTGAGATGGAAGCATTGTTGTACGAAAGTAGTGGAATAGCGTGAGTAAATTCTTTCTTTTCATTGAATATGGAGGAAAAATTCATTGAGTCGAATAAAAATGAGTAAGATGAATCATTGTAGATCAATGCACGTCGTTTTCACATTAAATAGGTGAGGCTAAGATAGTAGATTGAATTGGTTTGGAAAGAAAAATAAAAGATAAATAATTAAATAAATAAGTGAGATGGTTATATGTCAATTTCCCATTGAACTAGTGGGCTAAAAAGCATGTGTTAGAGGGCGTAGGAGAAGGGAAAGTTAAGTAGAAAATGGATTGTTGGCAGAGCAAGTAAGGAAGTTACAAATACAGAAAGATAAAAGTTAGTAAAAGAAGGTAAAGAGGGGAAAAGAAAGTAGGCGTTGAGGAAAAGAGAAGAGGGGGAAATGCAAGTGACAAAAGAAAGGAATGTAAAGGGGAAAAAGTAATTAAATGACATATTTTTGTTGACAATTGGCCGCAGTAAAGAAAGCATATGTTCCGGGTAGACGTGTATAGCTAGATACCATCGGACAACCGAGAGGAATTCCAGAGGAATTTAAAGTTAGGAATGAAATTAAGTCTGGATTAGAATCGATATTGATCTGGAAAACTCCGAATAAGAACGCAGAATGGCTTAATTACATTTATTGATTTATTACAACCAACGACGTTTTATTAATTACATTAATTACATTAACGAGGCCTTTAGTGCAGTAGGAGAGCAAAGCGATTTTCTCTTAGCCAGTAAAGGAGGCGTGTGTCATATGATAAAGGAGGAATGCTGTACTTATATACCTTTATACACAGCCGAAGCAGGAAGCTTCACAAAAGCACTGTCGAAGATTCGTGAGTTGAGCAATGAAGTGACAGTAAATACTGAAAAGAACAGTATCTCTTTTGATTGGTTCTCGTCTACATTTGGGTACTGGGGTAGTCTGTTAGCGAAAGGGGAAATTATTGTGCTAACTGTCGTAATAATTATGTGTTTGTTGTGTTTCTGTGCCATACCTATTCTTAAAAGAGGAATTCTTAAGACTTTTGGAGAACAAATGACAGTAGTGGCTAATACTAGGGTGGCAGAAGCTCAATGAGCACGGTTAGTGATTAAGTATCCAAGCCTATTCCTTAGTGAGGAAGACTCAACTAAATTCAACGCCTTGAATTTTATCTGGCAACGTAATAGTCAGTCTACATTATAATAAAAAATGGAGCATCTGCGGAAAGAGACACATATGATGATCTGGACTGAATACGATATCAATTAGCACTATTGTTAAACACGCAACGCACTATATAGCACTAGGAATAACAGCAACAAATATATTGGTTTCTGATTGTGATTCTTTTGTTGGTATGTCACACTGCCGGGGAGCAAGCTGCTGTCTGGGATGGTCAGGATGCATCGTCGCTTCCGGGTTTTTCGCTGCATGGAAACTGAGCGTGATGCCTGCTGGGATGAACACTCACTCCAACATCTGACTTCACGACACCCGTTGACAAATACGACAATGCATGGTCTTCAAATTGTTCACGGGGGTCAGGCCAAAGGCCAATGTGGATATCACTATCCAGTCATGCACTCATCTTGGAATGTATCGACGACTGTTACCGAAATTTGTTATCACTCACTTATCAGTTCATTTATTCATTTACCTTTATCACGTACCGATCAACCGTCGACGGTCCGCGTGTATAATCCAGTGTGTACGGATAAAGATAAATGAAGGGGGGGTTAGTGCATGGGTCAGATGTTTGGAGTGTTGGGGGTTTTTGTAAATGAAACATGAACAATGAAAGTTAGAATGATCACAGCAGGCTGACCGCCAGAATTTTATTTTATTTTCGATTCGCGTAAACTCTGTCCGTGTATTGATGTCTATGATTTGTAATACTTTGCCACTACTCTGTATTGATTTTCAATTTTAATTTCCATTCAAAATGGGAGTATAAACTCCCAAAAGGGGGGATAAGGTAACAGAAGAAAAAAAAAAAAAAAAAAAAAAAAAAAAAGGGGGGATATGTTGTGGCAAATACATTTGCAAATGTAGAATGGATTTGCATACATGTAGAAATTTAGAAAGACTTGCTTTTACGTTTGTGGGAAAAGGTCGGGTAGACATCCTTGAAGATACTCTTGGCAGACATTAAGTTTCCTTGAAGATAGCGTGCAAGGGACGGGACGCTCTGTACTTGATACGTGATACAGGACCGCCTTTTGGGGTGTACTCAATCGAAGCCTAATCGTCACTACCAGCTTTAAATACATTGTCATGTTCCTAGCTCTGTGAGATCTTTATTGACGCATCAATAAAGTGACATCTCCCTCCATAACGAAGCGGGCTCCTGTCTATGTCTTTTATCCACTTATGAGAAGACTTTCTCTCGATTATCGGACCTCCAATTTCTACAACAAGTTCAGCCCATGCACCCACTCTCTGGTTCTCTCCCCAGATGCAGGTGTGAGATCTGTGTAGTTGTCAGAGCCTGAGATGCTTACAAGACTCTGCGCATCATCTGCCGCACATCCAGACCGGTTTAGCTGAGCAGGCACTCGAGCATGAGACTCTTCGGAGACAGTGGGACTGGTCATTGAAGAACAAACAGAGGCAGATGATTGTGCAGAGGACAAAGACAAATCAGACTGGGGAGAGGGCTGGTCTTGAACTGGGAGAAAGTTAACCAACATCAGCAGGTTACGGTGAACAACCTTTTCATTCCCTGTGATGGTGTCTTGAATTCTGAATGTGTGCGTTTGAGGGTTCATCTCAATAACAGTGTAGATGATAGACTCCCACCTATCAGCCAATTTTCGCTTGCCCCTCTCATTTTTGTTCGCCACAAGGACTCTATCTCCAACTCCAATTGACGGCCCTTTTGCTGCCCTGTTATAGAGTCGAGTCTGTCTGCCCTGTTCCTTTTTTGCATGTTCCTGAGCAATTGACATAGCCTCCTTCAGGTCTTCAGACAGTTTTGCAACATATCTGCCATAGGTGGTAATGTCAGGGTCAGACAAAATGTTCCCAAACAGAGTGTCGACTGGGAGGCGAGGAACTCTCCCAAACATCAAGTAAAATGGTGCATATCCAGTAGTTTTATGAGCAGTGCAATTGTACATGAATGTGAGTGTTTGTAAACGTCTTGGCCAGTCCTGCTTTGATTCAGGGGGCAGAGCTCTGATCATATTACCCAAAGTACGATTAAAACGCTCAACACTTCCATTTCCCATCGGATGGTACGGGGTAGTATGTGACTTACGCACCCCAGATAATTGTAAAAGTTCTGCGACCAAATTGCTCTCAAAGCTTGGGCCTTGATCACTGTGGATCCTCTCCGGAAAGCCATAAACACAAAAATACTTTTCCCATAGAACTTTAGCCACTTGCCTGGCTGACTGGTCTCTACATGGAAAAGCTTGTGCCAATCTGGTGAAATGTTCTGTTATGACCTGTACGTCAACAGATTTGTTGTGTGAATCTTCAGCGGACCAGAAATCAATACAAACAAGTTGCAATGGGCGGGAAGTGGCAATGCTTTCCAGAGGGGCCCTCCCTGCAGGCTCAGTGACTTTGCTGACTATGCAACGCTGACATTGACGAACATGCATCCTCACATCTCTGTCCATATGCAACCAAAAGAATCTCTGTCTGGCGATGCTCAGGGTTCTTGACTGGCCTTGATGGCTCGCACTGTCATGCACCCCTTTTAAAACTTCGGCCTTCAGGCAATCAGGGACCACTAACTGATGACGTTTTGCATTTGAAATCTGATTACGGGATACTCTGTACAAAACATCATCACTCAGAACAAACTTCTCCCAGTGCTTCAGGAGGCCCAGAACTTGACTTGTCTCGTGTGCCCTTTCACGTCTAGACGGTCTTCGAGACCGTTCCACATAAAACCGAAGACGAGACAAAACTCTGTCCCTGGACTGAGCCTCCCGCAGATCATCCATGGAGAAGGCAGGCAGACTGGGTAGTGTATCTGGAATAAGGTGGGGCATGTGGCTTATCAGTTGAGCTGCACGAGTTCTCGCACCGGAGGCCCATTCAGTGTGTGACTGGACAACTGCAACTTCTTGATTGGATACAGTCTGGGCCGACACGAGTACTGACTGGACATTTGTAGCTATAGAATGGGACAGCTTCTCTGCCATGACAGGCTGATCTGTAGAGTCTCTGAGAGTCTGTTGGACGGCTGTATCAGACAAAACCGCAGCTTCCGCAGTGAGATCATGAAGAGGTTCACTGACTAGTCTGTGGCCAACATTCTGACAAAAAGGGACACGGCTGAGAGCGTCAGCAACCGTGTTTTTGGGACCAGGCACATATTTGATTTCAAAATTGTAACTGGCCAGCTTTGACACCCATCTTTGCTCACAACAGTCCAATTTGGGTTTAGTCATAATGTGTGTAAGTGGATTATTGTCAGTCCAGACGGTAAACTCATGGCCTTTCAACCAATGGCTAAACTTCTCACACACAGCCCACTTCAGTGCAAGAAATTCCAAACGGTGAGCTGGGTAGTTCTTCTGTGACCGGGTCAAAGACTTGCTAGCGAACGCAATTGGCCTAGCCACTGTGTCACCTTCACGTACCTGGGACAAAACGGCTCCAAGGCCATCCAGTGAGGCGTCAGTCGACAGCAAAAATGGACGACTAAAGTCTGGATGAGCCAAAACCACAGAATGGATAAGGGCCTTTTTGAGGTCTGTAAATGCCTGGTCGTGGTCAGCAGTCCAGTCACCTGATTTCAGTTTGCGGCCCACTACAGTGCATTTGGGCTTTCTGCCTTTCTTCTGTTTCTGGCCAGCCAGCAGATAAAACAAGGGCTTTGCGAGTGTTG
This sequence comes from Urocampus carinirostris, assembly GCF_059441175.1. Lineage (NCBI taxonomy): Eukaryota > Metazoa > Chordata > Actinopteri > Syngnathiformes > Syngnathidae > Urocampus > Urocampus carinirostris. Next base: position 39,128,501 of record NC_142362.1, on the reverse strand, counting down.
AATACCCCGGAATGAAGTGTTGATAAAAATTTAACATGCCCAAGAAAGACCGCACACGTTTCACAGAAGGTGTCGCTCCATCCGACTCCATCAAGTCCGCCACAGTCATTTTGCTTATACTTTCAACTTTTTCTGGATCGGTTGACACTCCATGTTCATCAATAATGTGCCCCAAGAATTTTACAGATTTCCATAAAAAGTGACATTTCCTGGGGGCCAGTTTCAGATTGTGGGCACGGAGTCTGCTGAACACATTTCAAGACGTCTGAGTGCAGAACTTTCATCAGGGGCAAAAACTAAAATGTCGTCCAAGTAGCATAGCAGACTTAAATAGTTTTGGTCCCCGAAAATGGATGTCATCATCCTCATGAAACTCCCTGGGCTATTACAGAGCCCCTGTGGCAACCTGTTGTACTCATAAAGCCCCATAGGCGTAGTGAACGCTGAGTACTTTCTATCATCTTCGTGTAAAGGCATGTTGTGAAACCCAGACGTCAAGTCCATTGTACTGAAGAAGGAGTTGCCACCAAGTGCTGCTAAGCAATCAGCCTGATGTGGCAGAGGATGAGCGTCTTTCAGAGTCCTCTTGTTCAACCACCTAAGTGTCAGTGCACACACGCATATCACCATTCTTCTTCCAGATGAGAACTAAAGGTGAAGCATATTCACTTGTCAACTTTCGAATGATCTCTTTCTCTTCCATTTCATTCAAAACTTGGCGTAATTTTTGATACTGATTCGGTGGCACACGTCTAAAAGGGAGTCTGAACGGCTTTTGGTCAACCAGATGGATTCTGTGAACAAAGTCCTTGCCTTTCCGCAGTCAAGGTGATTACGCGAGAAGATGTCTTGGTAGTGAATGATCAGCTCTGACAACTTGTCTTTACACTCAGACGATGCATCACAACAGCCAACATCTAGTTCACCCAGGCCAATAGACTGTAGCTTCTCCTCAGCATTACTTACATCAGAGCAGACAGGGGGCAATTGCACAACAGAAGTACTCTGATGGCCACTGACCAGGTCTAGATCCTCCAAAGCAACACAAGGCACCAAGTCAGCCAGCTTTGCATTGCGTCTCAAAAACAGCGGATATTCTGTGACATTCATGACCTTCAGTGGAACCCATCCATCTGCCCACAGAGGTGTGACGATTCTGGCGACCATTAGACCCTTGGGGGCAGATCGTGCCGACGTAGGTTCTGTCATCGCTGCGCTCCCAGGAGATACTCGTGCAGTTTTTGACAGCTTCCCCCACAAGAGGTACTCACGGCCAGGCTCAAGGCATGTGGCTGAATTGCAGAGCACTGTGCCTATCTTCTCAGGCATTTCACCACCACTCCATCTATGCAAGCCAGCTAGCAATGAAAGAAATTGCTCAGTTTCAGCATTAGTTGATGATGGAGCAGAGATTGTTGTCCAGTACGCACCAAACTTCTTTGACTCATGCAATATGTTTCTGATAACATTAGTTCCAATGATTAGGTCATCAGGTTGCCCCTCAACAACAATTGTTGGCACAATCATTTTACAATTATTGATTTCCATTTCGATGTTGAAAGCTGACTTTGGGCACACTCGTCGACCCCCAACACCAATGAGTGTCACGTTGGTGGAAAATTCGTCTTCTGTACGTACTGCTCCAACAGAGAGCATTTTACGCAGAGCAGTCTCACTCACGGTACAGGCCATGGAGCCACTATCCAACATCCCCCCCAAAGTCATACTGCTCCCCACTCTAACTGGTACATAAAACAAACTGTCGCGGCCCCCTACAGTATGTGTGTTTTGATAAACAATATTAGGCAACTGAGATTGTGTGAACGTGTCAGAATTAAAAACTGAATTGAAATTGAGATCAAATGGGTGGGAGAAATCATTTTGACCTGTACGGCCTCCCTCTGAATACAGGTCAGCTAGTTTCCCGAAACTAAACTTATTTGGGGAGAAACTTTGTCGGGGCAATGCTGCTTAGAGTGACCAGGGGCTAGGCACTTGAAACACAGATTATTCAATTTGCAATGATATAAAGTGGAGTGATCAGCGCCACCACACACCTTACATGGAGGAGAGTTGAAAGGACTTAGGCGCCTCTGTATACGCTCTGGATTTTGTGGCTCCACTCTAGACAAAACTCTCTCTAGCATGCTCATCATTCGGCCAAGGACATCACTGTCATCTTTCTGAGCAGGCTGTGGGACATATTGTGGTGGGACATGCTGTGGTGGGACATGCTGTGATGAGACACGGACAGGCGGTGAGACATGCTGTGGGCGCTGGGCATGCTGTCGAACACACGAAAAATGTGTATATGGATCGGGGTTAACATGGGTGGGACAAATGGACTGGAGACCCGTCTCTATAGAGCCAGAGTAGGAACAACAAGAAGATTCACTGTCAAGCACTGCAGTCGGGTAATTCTTCAGTGGAGGGACACTGCAAGACCTAGTTGACGCCCCTGATTCCCTTTGATACTCATCTATCCTGAGTTGAACGTCCTTAGAAGTCCACTCATTAACAGGCTTGCATCTGAAAATGTTTGATAGCTGTGGATCAGGACAGTACTTTGCAAACATTTGTGCCACTTCCCCGCCAAGGTTTTCCATTTTTCTGCCCAAGCGACGCAAACCCTCATCAGCAGTGTCTGCTGCTTTGTTTAGCCTGATCCAGTAGTCAACTGGATTTTCCTTTGGCGTGGGTAGCGTGGTGTAAAAATCTTGCAACGGGAGAGTTGACGAGGAATGACTAAAGTATCGTATTAGAATGTCATAAATGATATCTGGGTCTTGCCTCACATCAAGTGCCTCATCACTCCTGAGAGCTACTCTGACAACGTCTCTTGCCCTCCCTAAAAGCCTGCTTAGTATCTCATCTGCTTTCTCAGCTGTTGTATAGGACTGTTTCCGAAGCTGGGCTTTAGTCATGGTGATCCATTCTTGAATTGAACACTTGTCAGAACCATTTCCCCATAAAGTCACAATTTCACGTTCAGTCTTGACATGGACAATTACCGGTGTAGTGTTTTCCTGCGTTGTGTTATGTGGTCTAGGGTCGTCTTTAGTCATAACAGTCGCTGCTTTTCCAGTCATTGGTGTGTCATGTGCATGTGTGCGATCAATGAAACCAGAAGAGAGCAGACTAGCCAATACTGAGTTGCCTATCTGCTCTCCAATTCGGCCTACCATGTCAGTCAGGTGTTGCAGGGCAATATTATCACTCATTTGGGTTGAAGTCTGTGCACTCTCCCTCAAGAACTGTTCACTTGGAGACCAGTTTGGGCTCATACCACGCCCCCTGTCCCTCCCATCACTAACATGTTCTTGGAGACCACCTACACCTTCACTTCCATACCCACTAGTAAGTGTGTTTGCATTCAAACCATTAAAATGGACACCCCTGCCAATAGAAAAGCCCTGAAAATCGTCATTTTGACTACTATATCCTTCAGCCATTATACTTTTGATAATACAAAGAATAGAAAATAAAACAGGAAAAAAATAAAAACCAGAAATTAACTAATAATTTACGTATCGATAGCAAATGCACAGTGGCACAAATACATAAAACAAAATCAAAGCGCCAATGCAGTGCAACAGTACCCTCTAGTGGACACAAGAAGAATATGCAGCAACGCCGGGATCTGCTCAGAGGCTGATCGAAATGATCCAGTCGTGTAGTCACGGCACCAGTGTAGCGACCCTCGTTCATGCACGACACAAGGTTTCACAATCTCTGGTTTATTGCCTGCATTCAGTAAATAAAACAATACAAAAGTCAGGGGTCTCTGTTCTCGACTGCAATTATCTTCAACGCTTACAAAAATCACTTAAGCTACGGCAAGCAGACAACATGCGAGCACATTAATAATGAAACTTCGATAATAACAATGAACATAACTTTCCCACGTACCTGCATTCAGTAAATAAAACAATACAAAAGTCAGGGGTCTCTGTTCTCGACTGCAATTATCTAAAATATTGAAGATACAAAAGAACGGGTCATCACTCAACAGGCCGCACCTCGTGGCGTGTTTGCATCAAAACATGTTGCATTTTCATTTCAAGCTGTATTACTTAACTTCTTATTTAGTGCTTTTTTAATATACATCATTTAGAACCACTTATATATCTTTATATACAAAAATAATTTCGAAAGCAGCTCAAATGTCTAGCAAAATATGCATTTTTTATCCAACTGATATTGGGCACATCTTACCTTCAACGCTTACAAAAATCACTTAAGCTACGGCAAGCGCTGAAGCCCATAAAGTGCCAAACGAAAAAAACAGTCGCAGAGGCCCATGACTTAACAACCGAATGAGGTACCGGAATATTAACAGTAATACAACAAAAACACAGATTTTGTGAGAATTCAAAAAAACATTCAAAACAATCAAATTTCAACTCTGTTACACCAAGACCTTAGAACTGTGCCGCACCCGCTAACCACTGTGCCGCTGTGCTGCCCCCATATATATATATATATATATATATATATATATATATATATATATATATATATATATATATATATATATATATATATATATATATATATATATATATATATATATATATATATATATATATATATATATATATATATATATATATATATATATATGTACTGTATGTATATATTATTATTACATAATAATGAAGTCTTACCACTAGAAGGTGTTTTATAATACACATTGTCCCTTTAAACCACAGGTGAAAAAAATGTGGCCCGCGAGACAACACCTAAAGAAGCACAAGAGAAAAATCATCTGCATTTTGAAATATGTCCATGTGATGGTGACAAAGCCAGTCGCCACTCTCAAAGCAACTAGAGCTACATTACTTTTGCCCTGTCTTTTTCCCCCTGCATTTTCACTCGTTTTCTCTCTTTTTTGCTATTTCTCTCTTGTCGTCTTTCTTTTTCTCTATTTTTGTCTCTTCCTTTTTCTTTAATTCTGTTTCTCTCCCACTCTTTCTCATATCACTCCTTTGTTCCTTTGTTCTTTGATTAAACATCTAGTACAGTCCCCGTGAAGTTTTTTTTCTACGATGTGGCCCCCGATCTCAAATGAGTTTGACAACCCTAACAAATGTATTTAGGAGACGTTAACTAAGAAGCGCTGAATCAACACCCTTTCCTTCCATTGTCTTTGCCCCACCTCCGGAATGAAGACACATTCAACTATACTGTTTTTTTTTTATCCAAGCTCTTTTGGCTTGAGTGTATTCTTCAGAAAATAAATGCAGTGTAATTTTAAAATAAGTTCGGTCACAGTTTATTTGATCAAGTAGCAAACCAAAAGCATCACATGCTCATACAGGTAGATCATTTCAAACGAATGAACAGTATTCCAGGTTTCTACTCGAGTATTAACTTTACGAGTTAGCATGAATGCATCGTCAGAGAGGACATGATACAGTATACGGTAATGGAAAACAGCAAGCACGATTCTGTAAGTAGCACATCATTTACTCAATGGTTTTCGGATGTATCGTTCAACGACAATTTATGCGTGAAGTGCTTAAATAGCGTTTGTAGTAAAATATTTTGTGTCTGAGTTAGCAGAAGTGTTAGTCTTGCATCACCGCCTCAGCTTTACCGTTATTCTGTTCTTATTTGATTGCTTTAATGTGCAGAAAATATTTTTGTGAAAGTTGTTGGAAATTCGTCATTTCAACATACATCCGCTGTTCGCGAGTTTGACTTGGGGTTCCTACAGCACTTACATTGTTTAAATACCGATACGCCAAGACAACTGACATCTGACGTCGATTATGGACAAACAACCGCTGTTATCACACAATTAAACGTTTTTCCAAACGGAATAACGCGTTTTATTCAATCGAAGTGTTTAAAGAAAATCTAATTCAATTTCCTCTCAAAATTGAGGGTTTTACCTTTTGTGCCTTTTGTTTTTACATTTTAATTTTGCAATGCATGTCCACCCTTTAAACAGTGTATCTCCTCGCTGTACTCAATTATTTTCTACATAGAAAACAGACGAATGTAGCAAATAATACTGATTGGAGAATGTTTCGTGACCTTGCCTTTTTCCATCCCCCTGATAAACAGTTTTGGGCGCATTACTGAAAAAAGTACGGTCATTGGCTACAGTTACTAGTTACTCCCATTTAAAAGGAACTATGTTGTTCCTACTGTATCTTTGATCTGCGATCATTTTGTGTCAACTGGCTGCTATAAAATGCCATGAATCTTGCCTCAACAATGCTTGCACAGCTTGGCTACGAATGCCGGAGTGTATAATCAGGAAGAATGGGAAATTCCCCCGAAAGGCCGCCTCATGTCAAGGTCGAGTTTGGGCTGGCTAAATGAGAAAAATAATTTAGACATGTATCTGTCACCTGTACTAACTAACCTTACTCGAGCATACAGTCTCTAGTCATCTATTTGGCCACATTCAGCGCAAAGATGAGTTGAGTTTTACCATCTGGGCGAATTCCTCACTCCCAAATTTTAAGTTAATCTGACCCACCACCACTCGTCTTTTCTGTAGCGGTAAAGTGAACACAGGACAGCACGAAAGATATGAGTTAGGTACGATGGAGAAAAAAAAAGTGCTAGTTGGAGCCGAAAAAGCCAGGGACAGAAAAGAAAAAGAATCATGTTAAAAGAACCGTTGTCATTCATCTCAAGTCATGTTTATTTGTATAGACCTTTATCACAAGGAGTCTCAAAGGGCTGTACAGACCACAGATTATTGAAAACTACAGAGTATTATTACACCATCCCTTGATCTAAAACCTACATGGGGGCAAGGAAAAACTCAAAAACATCAACATGAGGAAAATGAAGAAACCTTGAGAAGGGACCGCACATGAGGTAATCCCTCTTCCAGGATGATCAGGCTGCAATTGATGTTGCAATGACAAATAATACACAGATATTGTCAACATAAAATATAGGTTATTCATATGCTACCGAATAGAAGTGTGTTTTAAGCCTATATTCAAACAGTTCCACTGAGGTTGCAGATCGAATCTCACAGGCAGGAGCATTCCACAGCACCGCGGCCCCGAATGGATAACGCTCTCGAACCTGCGGATTTCTTCTTGGCTCTTGGGATCATTAGTAGACCAGCATTTTCAGAGCCAAGACTCCGGACAGGAACATAGGGGTAAATTAAATCTGAAAGATATGAATGAGCAAGTCCATGTATGATTTTGTATGATACCAACAGAACCTTAAAATCACATCTTAAGCTAACAGAGAGAAATGAAATGAAATGAAATGATCTGCATTTATATAGCGCTTTTCAAGTCAGTGACTTCCCAAAGCGCTTTACATTGTGCTTCACATTTCCCAATAGCGGCCGTGATGTGTGCAGCCATGTAAGGCGCTAACCTGCTTATTGGGGGTAATTGGGGGTTCAATGTCTTACCCAAGGACACTTCGACATGTAACACGGACAAACTGGGATTCGAACTGGGATCGCTTAATCCTAAAACGATCGCTCTAACTCCTGAGCTACTGCCGCCCCAAGGGGGCCAATGCAGGTTAGCTAAAATCGGGGTAATGTGATCAATCTTTCTTGTCTTAGTCAAAAGCCTCGCTGCAGCATTTTGTACCAGCTGCAGGCTCTTGATTTTGGACTTCGGCAGACCGTAGTGTAGTGCACTACAGTAATCGACGTGAGGTAACAAACGCATGAATTATAATCTCCGCATCCAACTGAGACAGCATATGGCGTATTTTAGCAATGTTGCAAAGATGGAAAAAAGCTGTTCTAGTAATGTTCTTAATGTGTGTTTGAAAGGACAAATTGGGGTCAAATATGACACCTAAATTTTTGACTGAGTCACTCTGGGTGATATTACATTTGTCAATGTTTTTAAGAACAAGTCAAGGCATTTAAAGGGACCAATAACTAACATTTCGGTCTTTTCAGAGTTAAGGCGCAAGAAGTTGAGTGACATCCATTCTTTCACCTCAGTGAGGCAGGCCTCCAAATTTCTACGGTTTAGTGTGGCAGATTCATCCATCAGAAGATATGGTTGAGTGTCATCTGCGTCGCAATGGAAACTGATATTAAACTTGCGAATGATGTCACCTAATAGAAGCATGTAAATGTTGAAAAGAAGGGGGCCAAGTTCTGAACCCTGCGGAACACCACAGGTAACACTGAAGGGCTCAGTTGTAATTTCACCATATTTAGCACAGAGCGTCCTATCTGAGAGGTAGGATCTGAACCATGAAAGGACGGTTCCTGAGAGACCAATCCATTTTTCTAACTGGGTCAAATAGGCAAGTAGTCGGTTTAGCCGTATTCACCACCTGTTCAAGTTTATCAAATGACAGATCCCTAAATTGTAAAAAATCACTGGACAGCCATCATGCCGCGCATCTATAATTTTCAGACCTTTGACCTTTACATGGTCTTTAGAAATCTCTTCCCGTATGCGTTGAATCTTCTTATTAAAGAAGACCATACATTCATGAGCTAAATGGGTAGAACTATCTGGAATAATTCCTTGACTCGTTAGCGATGCTACAGTGTCAAAGGATTCTGGGGTTATTCTTTTGTGCCGCAATCACTTTCGAAAAATAGTCTGATTTTGCAGAGACAATGGCTGCTTTATACTTTAACAAGCTGTCACACCAGGTTTTACGGAAAACCTCAATCTTGGTAGCGCGCGATTTTTGTTCATATTTCCTCCAGTCTTGTTTAAGCGATTTAGTTTCATCAGAAAACCAAGGCGTGCGTCTTTATGGTCATGATTTAAGCTCTAGGGGCACCACGGAATCCAGGACACTAGCCAGGGTAGCATTAAACTCATTCATGAGAGAGTCAATAGAGCCTTTATATGAAGGAAACGAGGCAACTACTTCTGAAAGAAGATCGGAGAGCTCAGAAACGATGCCAGTGCAAAGATTGCGGCTGCTAAATCCTTTAGTTTCTTTAATACACCATTTAGCCAGCACCTCAAATGTCACTAAATGATGATTAAAAAAATAACGGTAGTACAGGGTAACACCGTCACATTTGAGGTTGAAACTCCTCGAGTCAGAACCAAGTCTAGTGTGTTTCCATCTTCATGAGTCGCCAAATCAATAAGTTGATTACAACCAAATATGTCAATTAGAGACCGAAATGCAACAGAAAGTGAACTGACTGGAGAGTTCATATGAATGTTAAAGTCCCCCATAATTCTTATTTTGTCTGCATAGGTTACGAGGTCATACAACAGTTCAGAGAATTCATCTAAGAAATGGTCCTGGTGCGCGATGAATAGTTACTACAAAAACTTCGCCGATGTAGCTCCCTTAGCTTAGCACTATGGCACGAGCGACAGCCCAGCTTTTGTTTGTAATCCCTACGCCGTCTCTGCCACTTCGTAAGTGGGTTGGCCACCCACGGAGATCCCGCAACCTTTTGGATTTCTTGCGGAATATCAAAGATGGCATAAAAAGTGCCCAAAAAGTCGAAATGTAGACGCAGACCCAAATTTATAAGTTAGTCTCGACTCTAGGTATTATTGGCCACGCATGTGTCCAGAAAAGAAAGCAAAATAGACAAGAGAACGGTAATAAATAGAAAATTAGCTGAAGAGCTGTGAGCCGCTTTTTGCCTGTCATCTGTGTGTCCTCGGGCGTGTGTTGTGCGTGTTTGCAGAATTTAGTTAGTGACTGCTTTTACCTTGTTGCTCAAATAAGCTTGTAGTAATGGGAATTCTATTTTTTGAGAAGCTGCTCTTTTGGCTAGGCTCACTAAAAACAGATGGCTCTTTCGGTTCCCAAAAGCTTGTTTTTTATTGCTTTTATCCATATATTAAAAGATATTTTGTTTAGCTGCTTTGTTTAGCCTGATCCAGTAGTCAACTGGATTTTCCTTTGGCGTGGGTAGCGTGGTGTAAAAATCTTGCAACGGGAGAGTTGACGAGGAATGACTAAAGTATCGTATTAGAATGTCATAAATGATATCTGGGTCTTGCCTCACATCAAGTGCCTCATCACTCCTGAGAGCTACTCTGACAACGTCTCTTGCCCTCCCTAAAAGCCTGCTTAGTATCTCATCTGCTTTCTCAGCTGTTGTATAGGACTGTTTCCGAAGCTGGGCTTTAGTCATGGTGATCCATTCTTGAATTGAACACTTGTCAGAACCATTTCCCCATAAAGTCACAATTTCACGTTCAGTCTTGACATGGACAATTACCGGTGTAGTGTTTTCCTGCGTTGTGTTATGTGGTCTAGGGTCGTCTTTAGTCATAACAGTCGCTGCTTTTCCAGTCATTGGTGTGTCATGTGCATGTGTGCGATCAATGAAACCAGAAGAGAGCAGACTAGCCAATACTGAGTTGCCTATCTGCTCTCCAATTCGGCCTACCATGTCAGTCAGGTGTTGCAGGGCAATATTATCACTCATTTGGGTTGAAGTCTGTGCACTCTCCCTCAAGAACTGTTCACTTGGAGACCAGTTTGGGCTCATACCACGCCCCCTGTCCCTCCCATCACTAACATGTTCTTGGAGACCACCTACACCTTCACTTCCATACCCACTAGTAAGTGTGTTTGCATTCAAACCAATAAAATGGACACCCCTGCCAATAGAAAAGCCCTGAAAATCGTCATTTTGACTACTATATCCTTCAGCCATTATACTTTTGATAATACAAAGAATAGAAAATAAAACAGGAAAAAAATAAAAACCAGAAATTAACTAGTAATTTACGTATCGATAGCAAATGCACAGTGGCACAAATACATAAAACAAAATCAAAGCGCCAATGCAGTGCAACAGTACCCTCTAGTGGACACAAGAAGAATATGCAGCAACGCCGGGATCTGCTCAGAGGCTGATCGAAATGATCCAGTCGTCATCTTAAGCTAACAGAGAGAAATGAAATGAAATGAAATGATCTGCATTTATATAGCGCTTTTCAAGTCAGTGACTTCCCAAAGCGCTTTACATTGTGCTTCACATTTCCCAATAGCGGCCGTGATGTGTGCAGCCATGTAAGGCGCTAACCTGCTTATTGGGGGTAATTGGGGGTTCAATGTCTTACCCAAGGACACTTCGACATGTAACACGGACAAACTGGGATTCGAACTGGGATCGCTTAATCCTAAAACGATCGCTCTAACTCCTGAGCTACTGCCGCCCCAAGGGGGCCAATGCAGGTTAGCTAAAATCGGGGTAATGTGATCAATCTTTCTTGTCTTAGTCAAAAGCCTCGCTGCAGCATTTTGTACCAGCTGCAGGCTCTTGATTTTGGACTTCGGCAGACCGTAGTGTAGTGCACTACAGTAATCGACGTGAGGTAACAAACGCATGAATTATAATCTCCGCATCCAACTGAGACAGCATATGGCGTATTTTAGCAATGTTGCAAAGATGGAAAAAAGCTGTTCTAGTAATGTTCTTAATGTGTGTTTGAAAGGACAAATTGGGGTCAAATATGACACCTAAATTTTTGACTGAGTCACTCTGGGTGATATTACATTTGTCAATGTTTTTAAGAACAAGTCAAGGCATTTAAAGGGACCAATAACTAACATTTCGGTCTTTTCAGAGTTAAGGCGCAAGAAGTTGAGTGACATCCATTCTTTCACCTCAGTGAGGCAGGCCTCCAAATTTCTACGGTTTAGTGTGGCAGATTCATCCATCAGAAGATATGGTTGAGTGTCATCTGCGTCGCAATGGAAACTGATATTAAACTTGCGAATGATGTCACCTAATAGAAGCATGTAAATGTTGAAAAGAAGGGGGCCAAGTTCTGAACCCTGCGGAACACCACAGGTAACACTGAAGGGCTCAGTTGTAATTTCACCATATTTAGCACAGAGCGTCCTATCTGAGAGGTAGGATCTGAACCATGAAAGGACGGTTCCTGAGAGACCAATCCATTTTTCTAACTGGGTCAAATAGGCAAGTAGTCGGTTTAGCCGTATTCACCACCTGTTCAAGTTTATCAAATGACAGATCCCTAAATTGTAAAAAATCACTGGACAGCCATCATGCCGCGCATCTATAATTTTCAGACCTTTGACCTTTACATGGTCTTTAGAAATCTCTTCCCGTACGCGTTGAATCTTCTTATTAAAGAAGACCATACATTCATGAGCTAAATGGGTAGAACTATCTGGAATAATCCCTTGCCTCGTTAGCGATGCTACAGTGTCAAAGGATTCTGGGGTTATTCTTTTGTGCCGCAATCACTTTCGAAAAATAGTCTGATTTTGCAGAGACAATGGCTGCTTTATACTTTAACAAGCTGTCACACCAGGTTTTACGGAAAACCTCAATCTTGGTAGCGCGCGATTTTTGTTCATATTTCCTCCAGTCTTGTTTAAGCGATTTAGTTTCATCAGAAAACCAAGGCGTGCGTCTTTATGGTCATGATTTAAGCTCTAGGGGCACCACGGAATCCAGGACACTAGCCAGGGTAGCATTAAACTCATTCATGAGAGAGTCAATAGAGCCTTTATATGAAGGAAACGAGGCAACTACTTCTGAAAGAAGATCGGAGAGCTCAGAAACGATGCCAGTGCAAAGATTGCGGCTGCTAAATCCTTTAGTTTCTTTAATACACCATTTAGCCAGCACCTCAAATGTCACTAAATGATGATAAAAAAATAACGGTAGTACAGGGTAACACCGTCACATTTGAGGTTGAAACTCCTCGAGTCAGAACCAAGTCTAGTGTGTTTCCATCTTCATGAGTCGCCAAATCAATAAGTTGATTACAACCAAATATGTCAATTAGAGACCGAAACGCAACAGAAAGTGAACTGACTGGAGAGTTCATATGAATGTTAAAGTCCCCCATAATTCTTATTTTGTCTGCATAGGTTACGAGGTCATACAACAGTTCAGAGAATTCATCTAAGAAATGGTCCTGGTGCGCGATGAATAGTTACTACAAAAACTTCGCCGATGTAGCTCCCTTAGCTTAGCACTATGGCACGAGCGACAGCCCAGCTTTTGTTTGTAATCCCTACGCCGTCTCTGCCACTTCGTAAGTGGGTTGGCCACCCACGGAGATCCCGCAACCTTTTGGATTTCTTGCGGAATATCAAAGATGGCATAAAAAGTGCCCAAAAAGTCGAAATGTAGACGCAGACCCAAATTTATAAGTTAGTCTCGACTCTAGGTATTATTGGCCACGCATGTGTCCAGAAAAGAAAGCAAAATAGACAAGAGAACGGTAATAAATAGAAAATTAGCTGAAGAGCTGTGAGCCGCTTTTTGCCTGTCATCTGTGTGTCCTCGGGCGTGTGTTGTGCGTGTTTGCAGAATTTAGTTAGTGACTGCTTTTACCTTGTTGCTCAAATAAGCTTGTAGTAATGGGAATTCTATTTTTTGAGAAGCTGCTCTTTTGGCTAGGCTCACTAAAAACAGATGGCTCTTTCGGTTCCCAAAAGCTTGTTTTTTATTGCTTTTATCCATATATTAAAAGATATTTTGTAAACGTATGCAAAATACTTTTGTGAGACAAATAAAGCTAAATAATAAAAAAAGAAAATTATGAAAAAGGAAACGACAGAAGACATAAATAAAATGATGGCAAATAAAGGAAAAAAAAGTAACGATAATAAAGTAAAAAAAAAAGAAGGAAAAGTCGAGAATAATCAAAAGAGTTAAAGGAAAATGGAAAAAAGGAACAGAAAATGATGGGAAAAGCAGAAAATCTTGGGGGCAAAAGAAACTAAAGAAGAGAAAGGGGGAAAAAATATGTTTAAAAAGACAAAAAAAAACAGGTCCTCTCATAATATAATCTTCTCACATATATCTACCATGTCATCGGGCTGGCATTTAAGTTGTTGTTGACCCTTTACTGTACTCAGGTTGCATGTGAGTAGAGTTTCTCAGCTTTAAAATGTGTGAGATTTGGCTAAGATGCTCATTGTCTCATGTACCATTGGAGGTCTTCATGCTGATGTACTCTAAAAAGAAAATTCTCATGTCTATAGACAATGGCATTGTCATCAACAAAGTTGCGGAGACCAGTGCTTTGCAATGAAGGATTTTGATGTTTTAAGTAGCCTCATCTAATTTAATGACTATAAAACGCACCTTAAATATGGATCAACACCGAGTCGTAAGGTCTCGCAACTAAGGCAAGAAGCCGCCGACTAGGTTTTTACCCGTGGGCAAAGTAGTCCGTGGTGTAAGCTTGGATATATATACCGCCGTTTTATTTACTAACCAATGTGTCAGTCATCATTTAAATATGTCACTACTTGCTAAAGTTATTCGGAGGTAAGGAGGCGGGTCCTTATTAGCATTTACAGGCTCGCATAGGCTAAAGCGGGGTAAAACAAAGCCTGCAATTGGCTGAAAAAGATATGAATCACATGTTTGGTTGCTTTACGGCCTGGAGACAACATTTTTCACTCCTTTAGTCTGCATTTGTAAACGGGAATTATGGGGCTAAAAAGACAGCTAGCAACAAGCAACGTCCATCGATGCAGATGCTTCTCGGCTATTTATTTTTTATTTTATTTTTGTCAGCATTATTGCGTTTTATTGCAGTGTGTAAATATTTTACACGGTTGGATTTACTACACTCACAAGCTTAAGAGATCCATGGTTGCGTACTCTTATTGAACATGACGGATGCAAGACGAATTTGGTGAGATACCCCTGCTATATATTTTCCCAGTATCTTGTTTCAGATTGATCTTGATGTTTCTGTGATCAATCTATTTTTCAATTCTATTCAATTCAAATTGTTTATTGTCATTTGCACAGTAAAGAACCATGGTTCCCTGCACGATGAAATTCTTACTTTGCTGTCCACACAGTTGTCAGCGAAAAAGAAAATAGAACCTATGAAATGGTTGGCATTTCTTGAGTCCCAAGAGTTTAACCTTTTCTAATGATATGTGGAATGGCGCATTCGAGTGATTGTGACATCGTATGGACACCACACGTATTTGCTTCTTTCTGAGCCGTCGGAATATTGAGGGGATAATAAGTTTGACTAAACTGTTCTGTTGACATTCCCACTGTAGCGCCTTTTAGTGCGGTGCGCCTTATGTATGGAAAATATAGGACAAAAAAACATTTTTGGGGGGTATGCCTTATAACATTACTTAAAATTTGTGTCTTTAAACTACTTCATGAGAGTTATAAGAGAGACTTCAAATTACTGATATAGGTAAATATGTTTTCATCTATATCAGAATTATTATACAATTTTCCTTTGAATTAAAATGGTAAAGGGTTTTCTGTTAACTCGTTAACATACACTTGAATTTCTTCCCACTTAACATGCATCATAAGAGCTCACTTCTGTTCCATTCATTCAAATACCTCCTCCATAGCTAAATAGGGCCACACTTGGGTATAAAACTCCCAGGCTGAAAAAGGGGCCCTGGTCAGATTTGTTTACAAACATGGAAAGGTCTCTATAGGTGTTGGGTAATAAATGAGTTTAATGCGTGAGACAAAAATAAAGTACTGTACTGTATGTATGAAAAGCAGAAAAATTAGCCAAATTTGGACTCATATAGTGATAATGATTGCACCGAAGCAGAGTGCATTCATTATTTCAATTATAGAGACTGCTGATCTTTGGCTTTTTGTTTCACTCTGTAAAATTTTTATTTTTTGTGTGTTTTTCATAAGATCTGTGTCCAAATCGGTTAAAATAGAACTGTAAATAGTTCCTTTTCTTCCATTTTATCATTTATTGTTCTGAAGAGTTGATATTTGTAATTTTTATTTTATTTTTTTGCTTTTTCAGGTTTAGACTTTGTATCTTGTGTGTAAACAGCTCAAAGAAGCTGATAGAGCCGTCTCTTCTTAGTGAGCTGAGCCAAAAGAGCAAGTGCGACCAGTAGGGGCGGTGACAGTTCCCATGACAACGCCATGGCAAGTCACCAGAGCAGGCGTGTCGACATCATTTTCAC
Source organism: Urocampus carinirostris (assembly GCF_059441175.1). Taxonomy (NCBI): domain Eukaryota; kingdom Metazoa; phylum Chordata; class Actinopteri; order Syngnathiformes; family Syngnathidae; genus Urocampus; species Urocampus carinirostris. The sequence goes on along the minus strand of NC_142362.1, from coordinate 39,112,628 downwards.
ACACTTTTTTAAAGGTTTTCTTAATTTATTGCATGGTCCATCTAGTCATGCTGACAAGAAACATTTTCAAGCACTTCACCGGAATTTTAAGCATTTTTCCGACCTTAACAACACAACATTTAAATTCAAGCATTTTCAGGATTTTAAGCACCTTGTACGAACCCTGCACTCAAAAGTTCAAAATTTCTCTGAAAGTCCCTATCTAGTTACAAATTACCGTATACACTCTTTTTGGAGTCAACACCTAAACTGCTTTAAAATAGCCACATGAAGAAAAAAAAACTAGCTTTTTCTTGCAGTGGTGGCAACCCATTAGGCCCTTTGGTGGTCACTGGCGGTAAAGGATGCCGTCATACTGAAGGAAGAGTCTTATTGGGCCCTCTTGGCCTGTGTGACTCTGAAAGCAGCTGGCAGGTATTGACTGGCCAGACCCAATATGGCTTCAGCAGTTGCCGAGGCAAAAACTCAGGCATCGGAAGAGTTTGGCGAGGCTTTGAAGAAATTCTGGTCCACTATCCAACGTCTTGGGGGAGGAAATTGGTGTGCCCTTTGCCACCGATTCTGTACATATCTTTTTATGGATGGGTTCTGGTTTGGAAGCCTCAGCATTGTATCTCCGCTTTTTGATTATGTGGTGCTGTTGGCTTTCTCTGGCTGTGATGTTCAGCTCACACACTTGAGCAGTTTGAAGCGGCTGGATGAAGATCAGCACCTCCAAGTCCGAGACTATGGTTCTCACCTGAAAAAGTAAGTACTAAGCAGAGTGGCTGGGCTCTCCCTTGAAGATAGGGTGAGGAGCTCAGGCATCCGGGAGAGACTCAGTGTACAGCCGTTGCTCCTCTGCATTGAAAGAAGCCAGCTGAGGTGGCTCGAGCATCTGATACGGATGCCTCCTGGACGCCTCCCTTGGGAGGTGTTCCGGGACTGTCCCACCGGCAGAAGGCCCCGGAGACAAACCAGGTCACGTGAGAGTGACTACATCTGTAGGCTGGCCAGGGAAGGCTTCGGGATCATGCCGGATCAGTTGGATGAAGTGGCTGGGAATTGGGCGGTCTGGGCTTCCCTGCTGAGGCTTATTCCCCAGGGACTTAACCCCGGATAAGCGGAGGATGATAGATGGATGGATAGAAAAAAATAAATAGAAGAAAATGTTTACACCAACCTGAGGAAGCAGTGAACCCCTTATATTTATTGCCTTGTGCAATCATGAGAGCTTGCAAAAAAAACACTCCGCTCAGACAGTCCATATTTATTTTGTCTCTGGCTTTAAACCACTTGAAGATCTCCTTCTCGATTTCTGGGTATACTGTCTTAGATGTTTTCTTTTTACTGCAGGCATGGTGTATTGCAAAAATAATATAACTGTAAATTCAGTGCTCACGTTTGCCCCAATAATTTTGTTGGTTTGTTGTACCTGTATAAGCCAGGCTGTACTCCGATGTGCTGCTTACCATTCATTACTGGAGACACAAAACCAAATAGGCTCATATAACCTGACTCCCAATTTCAGTATTTTGTTTTATAGTTGTAAAAAAAAATGTAACTTTTTTTTAAATTCGCTTTATAAAACAAATATATTGGAATTTAGTTTGTTTTATTTCCTGTGAAATGAATCAATAAAAAGACAAATGAATACATTTGTTTAATACATGAATGGATTCTTCTTCTATTCCCTTAATTGCTTGAAAATAATTATCAATAATTACCAAAACTTGAATAGAAGCCCATTTTGTCAATGAAGCCCATTGACTGGAATTTATTTAAAATAAGTTTTTATTTTATTAATATGTTATTACCAGGTTCAATATTTAAAAATAGAGCTAAATAGACTCAGTAAAACACTACAAAATCATTTTACCAGAAAATCACAATGACCCAGCACTGGTGAGAAAAGAACCACAGGCACTCCCAACTGTCCTTAGGCGGCACCCTGGTGTCCATGTTCGGAGACCCCTGGCCTGGGCCCTGTTTGGCTGAGTAAGCACTATCTCTTACTCTTCAAGACCACCATTTTTCCTGCTTCTAGTTATTATTTTGTGGAATTCATGGTTACCTTTGCAATTGACAGACACCTATTAAAATGATAGCTTACTCATTTTGTGCATAAGGCACTTTATGCCTGATAATAGCAGCAACAGTAGCTGTCTCCTGCTGGATCTCCTGTTCTCGCTAACCATAACAACCAAAATACACTGACGCAAGATACAACACTCCTTTGGGATTAAGTTGGTAAACAAAATGTTACTATGTATTCATGTTATTTGATTAAGATGTACTGAACCTTAAAACTAGCATAGTTTAAGGTGTGCTTAAAAAAGTTGAAAGGGAAATACTTTATTTATTATGCGTGAACAATGCTCATACTGTAACCCTATTAAGTGCATAGTGAATCAAGGAGGCAAGGTTGTGGATGCTCTAAGGAGAGTGATGAGTAAAAAGAGTATCAGTAGGAATGTTAAGCGAGAACTGTGAGAGTGTGATTGTGCTGACTGTGTTGTATGGTGGAGATACTTGTAGCCTGAATGCAGATTTGAGAAGGAAATCAAATGTATTTTAAAATAAGTGTTTGAGGAGTATGTTTGGAGTGATAAAATTGGATTGATTGATAAATGAAATTGTGAGAGACAAAACCGGAGTAGCAGTGGAATTGAGTAAGCAAGTATTTGGTTTGTTTTGGGCACACAGAGAAGATGGATGAGGAGCGAATGTTGAAGAGGATCTACAGAGCAGAAGTAAATGGAAGGAGACCAAGAGGAAGGTTGCGATTGACGTGGATGGATAGTGTTATGAGTGCACCGGAGGAAAGAGGTCTCAATGTAGTGGAAGCTAGAGCTCTTGTTGGTATTAGGAATGAGCGGATATGTGTTGTGAAAGGACAGTGGGATGTTTGGAAGTGTTAAAAGGCTAGGCAGGGCACCTGTATGACACGGCAGGGGTAATCCAATGAAAGCTGTCGGGCCCTGCTATTGAACAGAAAAGTATGTTTTGTCACCCTGACCCAAGTGACACGGCCGCTTTCTTGTGTCCTGTTTCATCTGGAGGGATGAAAGCATGACCAACTTGGGTGCCGAGGTGCTTGGGCATTTGGGTTGCCTATGGTAAATTTTTTGTGTGTTTTTTTGTTACTTTTTTCTTTTTTTCTTTTCTTTGTTTTTGTGTGTGTGTTTGTCCTGTTGTCAGTCGCCCTGAGGGATATGACCAGGGTAGATAGACAGATATAACAATACTGAACTGATTTCAGAGAGCCATTATGTATATTTTTCGTTGCACCTATTTGCTGTTATTTTAAATCAAGCAAACGGGGAAAAAGCAGAAAAACAGTCATTAGGTACAGTTACTTGTTACTTCATTTAAAGAGTTATTTCATTACCTCCCAGATTACTGACACACAAAAGTAGCGCATTACTCTGGAAGTGGCCATCTAGTTCGAAATTACCGTATTTTTTATACTCGCATATAAGCAGAGGCTTTAAAATGGCAACATTATAGAAGAAAAAGATGAAAATGTGTATCCCTTTATTTTTCTTGGCTTGAGATATTTTCAGAGCTTGCAAACTAAAACTTAGCCGAGACACTCCATATCCATTTTCCCTGTGGGCTTCAAATTACTCGAATATGTCCCTCTCAATTTCTGTGTACTGTCCTATAGGTTTTCTTCAGAACAGTTGCCTGTCATGTTGCCTATTTGCACTACTGCATCTTGCACGACTACGATCCCCAATGTAAATATCTTCTGCTTTTACACTTTCTTGTGTAAATATTTTGTGTTCATTTTATATATATATATATATATATATATATATATATACACACACACAAATGACGCGAGTGACATGACTGTTTCTTGTGTATGACCAACTTATGTGCCCTTTTTATTTTCTTTGTCATTGTATGTGTTTGTCTTGAAATGAAATGATCTGCATTTATATAGCGCTTTTCAAGTCAATGACTTCCCAAAGTTCTTTACAATGTGCTTCACATTTCCCAATAGCGGCCTTGCAGCCATTTGAGGCGCTAACCTGCTTATTGGGGATATTAGGGGTTCAGTGTCTTACCCAAGGACACTTCGACATGTAACACGGACGAGCCGGGATTCGAACTGGGATTGATCCCAAGACGAGCGCTCTACCTCCTGAGCTACTGCCGCCTCTTGAGGGATATGACCAAGGTAGATAGACAGATAGATAAATAGATGTATCCAAATTCTTTTTATCCTTTTTCTTTTATAATATTTAATCTTTACTTTCAAAATGTTTAAGTGGAGTGCCACGTCCAATTTCGCTGTCACAATATGTTCAACCCATTTTGAAACTCTGATAATAAAGCTATGTTCTATTCTATTTTATTTTATTCTTTTTTTCCAGGCATGATCTATTGCAAAAATAATTTTATAAGAATGGCCAAAACGACACTTTTACCGTAAATTCTGTGCTCAGGTTTGCCCTAAAGATTCCTTTGGTTTGTTGTATCTGCATAAGCCAAGTCCCATCCCCACCTGCTGCCTACCATTTAATATTGGTGAAACACAACCTAGTATGCACAGTATTTTATTTGATTGTTGTAAATTAATTTTAGATGTGACTACTGTATAGACAGGAGGTATATTATCTACATGAGGAGAAATTTAGTGCCCTTGTACCCCGTGTTTTAAACTGCAACACCATAACTGTCATCAAGTGTACTTTGTAAGTGAATTTAAACCTTTCTAGTTTCCAGGTTGTGAGACTTGGATTTTTTTATTTTACACTGCAGTGTCAAAAGTGCTTTATATTGTTAAACTGTTCACTTTTGTTGTATAAAAAAACTTAACGTTCAGTAGGATATGTCTGCTTGAGAAGTTTTCTGTTTAGAGATTGTGATGTATTCTACAGAATAAAAAGGTATATTGTTTTACAATTTACTTTTGTTGTGAACAAATTTCTTGAAGAACAGTAGGCTATGTCCAATTGACCAGTTGTCTTAGGTTGTGATAGTTGGATATTATTTATTAAACTCACTTTATATTGTTCACTGCTGACTATTACTTCATTATATTGTTTACTGTTTATTTTTGTTGCACCTCAGGTGCAGGATAAATCTGTTGTTGGTGAGGTGCAATAAATATTACAAAGTTCTATAATACAACTGTCTGTTCTTTTCTATTCAACTGACTCAAATTCTGCTCAGAAAATGTCTAATTCTTTGAAATGCAACAACCTTTTTTAAAGTAACGTAGTAACTATTACTATAGAGCTGCTCAGTATTTTTTGGGAAGAAGTAGAGAGTAAATATAAAAGTAACATGCCCAACACTGCCTGGCACTGAATTGATCCTTTGGTTTGTGAGGATTTTATATATGTGTGGCTTGATGAGTGTTTCTCTCTGAATGTGATGTTTTTTCTTATAGAAAATGGTGCCGTAGGGTCGTCATGGAGAAACAATGAGTCAAAATAATACCTGCCTGTGGAGGCAGCTTCCTCAGAGCATCACGGCTCCTTGTGACCGCTACAAGCATGCCTGCTGCAGCTACAACGGCATTGTCTATATTTTAGGGGGTAGAGACAACAGCGCTCTGAGGGACTTTTGGCAGTACAGTGTGGGTAAGTTATAAGTGTGATTACAGTATTTTCTGGACTATAAGGCCCACTCAAAACGCCTAAATTGGCCAGAAATTTTAACGTGCACCATTTAATCCTGTGCGCCTTATACACAGATAAAATTCGAAATATATTACCTTGTTTGTCCAATCATTGTACCACCTCTAACAATTGCCTATTCTTTTTTGCAATGGGGCTTAAACCGGTTAGCAATGGTAAGAACACTGATTCCTAATCATCAGGCCTCTAGGGATAGGGATGGTTGTTCACGATTGCATAACATTGAATGCAATGGGAATCAAACCTGAATTGCGGCGTGGTCGCACCAAATTCACCCACCAGACAGCAAGGGATACAAACAAACCATGAAAAGGAATTAGGTCTTAACTCATTAGCACAGTATTGTTAGTCATGGTCCTATATATGTTAGGGTAGAGAGTTGGGCTGCAACAACTAATCAATACAATCGCATAAAATCAGTTTTCAAAGGTTTAGCAAAAAATTAGGGCATCGATTCGTTGCATCACGTGATTGATGAGTCACTAAGTACATTACATCGACGCAAATAAGAGTGCATACAATTCGGTTGTTACGCTGAGAGTTATAGTACCACTTTGGTCGGAAATTTAGTTAATAATATTAGAAATAATACAAATAATAATATTGACATGTTTAACTCTACACAAAGGACACAGTATTTAGCATATTATTTATTATTTTCAAAACTAAAAACCTGTTGACAACATTTAGAAAAGTGAGTTTACATTGTCGTGTATATAAAAATTGCTACACATACAATGGAATGTATTGTTCTTTCTTTTTTGTTTTGTATAATAAGTACAAATTTAATATGATCTTTGGATAAGGTGGGACGAAAAGAGCACAGACGACTCCTGACTTACATACATTCGACTTACGGATTCTGCCAGATTTTCAGTCATTTTTTTCAGTCTGTATGGGTAATGGATTGCTCCTCCTTCATGAAAAAATACTCTGAAACTCTTACGATCTCTTTGTAAACACACCAAACTCTCTCCAAAATTAAACTCTCATGCTCGCCTACACTCTTGCACCAACTCTCGCGACATTCATCGCCCTACTGACATTATTCATGCGCACCATACATTCTACGCCTACACTATCTCCAGCGCGCGAAGAACTCTGACATTTTTATTGTTGAAAATCTCGTGCATCCATTCAATATGGTTGGTGTAAATTGTAAGGAAGAGGTGAATCGTTTCTTTTGAATTGAAAGTGGAATAAGAAAGCTTTATGCATTTGAGAAAATGGTCGGACTGCTTGTTTTCAGCCACTTTTTAACGCGGCGTAGGACCTCTTGAAGCGCAAGTAAAAAAGTAAGTAAAACCTCACTTTATTTATCTTTATACTGTAGAGCACATTATTTTATTGAATGTTTATTTTTAGTACAAAACAATACTGGTTACTTATGCAAGCTTTAAACATACTTATACAAACCATAAACATACAAAATATAGCACTGAAGAAACTTACGACCAAATTCAACTTACAAATGATCGCCCGGAACCTAACTCGTCTGGCGGTCGGGTAGCGTCTGTATCTTACATACCATAAATTCTGGACTATAGAGTGCACCTGATTATAAGCCGCACCCACCACATTTTAAGAGGAAAACCAATTTTGTACTCACACAAGCCGCACCTGTATATAAACCGCATGCGCCCACATTAAAAAATGTAACACAAACACAAAATTAACCCAAAACCGACTTTAAGTCCCGCAATTAAAACTAAATATCCTTCATTAAAGTACACAGTCCAAAAATCACAGGCAAAATGAACAGAAAAATGATACCGGTACTTAAGGTTTGATGTATGTAGACCTGCAGAGTCCGGGCCCCGTTGAAAGTAATCCAAGGAAAAAAGTGTATATTTCCAAAAGTAAGGGTGGGAAAAATATATGTCCACTAAATATATATCTCCTGACAGACGGACCTTTTCGTTTCATAAATCTAAGACACCACTACGGTCCTCCTTTGAAATCCGGAATTTTCTTTTCTCTGGCAATTGTTTTTGCTTTCAGTCTGATCTGCACAGTCGAAACACCTCGGCCATCTGCTCTTTGTGTGTTCACCCAGTCTTCTAGAAGGTCTTACAGTTCGGGCCACCTAGTTTTATTACCTCGGAAAGGTTTTTTCGCCTTTTTACATTTCTCCAGTTCTTGCCGCTGCCGTTTCCAGCGTCTCACCATCGATTCGTTTATGCCAAGTTTACGTGCAGTAGCTCTGTTTCCTTCTATATCGGACTGCTCGATTGCTTTTAGCTTGAAAGCTGCATCATGTGCCTTTATTTTTGCATTTTACATGATGAGGGTATGTTTACACTAATTTAATTTAGATAGATAGATAGATAGATAGATATGCACAAGCCAAGAAGTTGCAGTCTTCCTCGGCGTATATATTCCACCGGTCTAAATCTTACCTTTTGTACTCGAGCGCCGCTGCCGGCCGTTAGAAAAGTTACATAAATTGGCCGCATCACTGAATAAGCCGCAGGGTTGAAAGTTTGGGGAAAAAAAGTAACGGCTTATAGTCCGGAATTTACGGTATTTGGGGGTGTACAGCATGTACAGTATTTGTATTTAAGTTAATTGGCAAACACTTTGAATTTCTTTATTGTTTAATATTATAGAATATTCTGTTGTTGTGTGCATACTTTTTTCGGTCCAAAAATTTAATATTTAAATAAGGAGGAGTAAATAGAAAAATGTCTTTAAAAAATATAATTATCAATCAATCAATTAATTGCGGCATTTGCGGACATGATGTATTTGCAGCCACAACATATGTCTACGCTGCAATATCTGCTTGGTTTTACTGTCAGAATGGCCAAATAGCTGATCAAAATGCCCTTCTGATCATTTAGTTCAGAACCTTGTGCGCTTCGTAATGATTCCGCGAGCCGCCTGTGCCTCGGACCAGTTTAATATCGGAAAATATTCTCGTGGCCCATCACAATAACATCAACAATTTGGTACCATGACCAAAAATAGTGTGATAATGAGATTAGAAATACTGCCATCTCATGTTTCGTTTGTGTAACTACATGTCTAGTGACTAGGATCCGGCACAATCTTGGTTGCATTCCTATTGCATCGGATGTCAAGCGATTGTATTCACTTGTGATCAGTGATACATTCCTGCTTAGAGATAAAAATCTGCGGGTATTAAAGCCTGAACCAGCCTGAGCCCGACTAATTAGCCTGATTTGAGGGCCCTAAATTTTCATATTTTATTAGTAAGAACTCGGGAGGAGGAGGGTTGCCTTGCACAAGAGGGGGTCAGAATCCATTGTGCGCATCCTCCACAAAGAAAAAGAAAAAAATACCAACGTCAAGTGGATGATTATTCTAAAAAGTCAGCAAGAGAAAAGCCCAGCCCGAAAATGTTTGACATTTAAGGCCGACCCAAATTTCGGGCTGGCCCGTTAAGATTCTACCTCTGTCAGGAACCAGAATGGAATCTCGGACCCAATTGCATACGTTTTAAAGGAATCTTTATTGGATTGAGCTGACAGAGCTTGCTTTGGAAGCCGATGGTTGTCGGTCACTAGCAGTGTTGAATGGCAGTTCCGTGACAGGTAGGCAGAATTGATACGGCTTAGCGGGCAGGTCGATGGCCAGGGCAGGAGAGCAGGTCGTAAACGTGGGACAGAAACAGGGTCAAAACTGAAGGCGGGCAGGAATCAAGCAGGAGAAGTCTTTGGTACTGGTAATCTGGCGAAACACACAGAGAGACAAATGTACGGTCTGACACTCCTCTCTGGGCGCTGACAGCTTAAGAGGAGAGTGCCAGCCAATCAGAGAGCGCGCTCCTGCGCACCAAACGATTGCCCTAGGTGTCTTCATTTTGGCAATCATGACAACCTCTATTACGGCTGATCGTTCAATGCGCAAATACAGACATTTTTATTATTTTTTTTGTAACCTTAGTCCATGCAGTAATTTTGATAATGTGTCCCTTATACAGTAATCCCTCGGTTATCGCGGTTAATGTGGACCAAAACCACCCGCGAAAAGTGAAAATCCGCGAAGTAGCAACGCCCTTTCAAAAATGTTTAAAAAAAATATATATATACATATTATTATTATTTTTTTTTTTAATTATTTTATTTTATTATTATTATTTTTTAGACCTGCGAAGTTCTGAACCCGGGAACGTGGAACCACGAAGTAGCGACGCCCCTTCAAAAATGCTTTAAAAAAAAAAAAGAATATATATGTATATATATACAGGGATCAGAATTTTCCGCGGATCTGCGGATTTCCACTTTTTTTGAACCCCAAAGGCATTCCGACTTTATTGCTCTGGCGCAACCTGGCGGCCGTTCCGCCCTGGTTTATTCCTGGACCCTGGCTATTTCAGCTGAAAATGAAAATCTCCATTCTGATCCCTGTATATATATATATATATGTATATATATATATATATATATATATATATATATATATTTAAATTTTATTATTATTATTTTTTTAGACCCGCGAAGCTCCGAACCCGCGAACGTGGAACCGCGAAGTAGCGATGTCCCGCTGTAGTTGGGTGCGCCTTATATATAAAAAAATATCACAAAAGACTATTTTTTTGGGAGCGCCTAATATTCCGGCTTGCCTTCTTGTATGGTATACTTAGTTATTTCGCAAGAGAGATATGCCATTTTGAAAAATTAAAACGTATTGTTAATTGCACATTGTCTATCTATCTACTGTATCTACCTTGGTCATATCCTTCAAGAAGGGTGACCGACAGCAAGACAAACACATACAATAATAAAGAAAATAAAAGGGGGAAAAAAAGCAAAAAACACACACAACATTTTTTGGACCATGGCCAACCCAATTGCCCAAACACCCAAACAAGTTAGGCACCTCGGCACCTAAGTTGGTCATGCTTTCGTCCCTCCAGATGAAATGGGACACCAGAAAGCGGCCATGTCACTCTGGTCAGGGTGACACAACACACTCTTCTCTTCAACAGCAGGGCCCAACAGCTTTCACTGGTTTACCCCTGCCGCATCATACGGGTGCCCAGCCCATCCTTAAGAACGTATTTACAAACCCACTATCCTTTCACAACACCTCTCCACTCCTTCCTATTGCACATTGTATTATGTAAGACTCTGCCAGCCCCCTCTTCTAAATGATTATTGATTATAGCTATATTGCTCCCAGGTTTTTCAATTTGCAAAGTCAGTCTTTGCATGTGTTAATGATCTATAGACAACAATATAGGAGAAGTGGAAACTAATTAAGCATGAATGTGTTTAAAGTCTGCCCATTCCACAAATATCTTTTATTTGTTCTTATAGATTTTCCTTTAATTCCTGTGTGTTTTTCAGTGCGTAATGAATGGACAGAGTTGAGCTGCACAGATGAAACTGCTCCAGAGGAAGTTGAGGAACATTCTATGGTGGTTCATAAGGTAAAAATGAATTTATATGTTTTTCTTGGTCTTTGCATTTATCTTAATATACTAGAGATTATTTATGCTTGCCAATCAGCTCGGTAGCCTAGATGGTAGGGGGCCCGCTCTGAGACTGGGATGTCGCTGGTTCAAGCCTCGGCCGAGTCATACCTAAGACTTACAACATTGGTACTCATTGCCACCCTGCTTGGCGCTCAGCATTAAGGGTTGGAATTGGGGCGTTTGGTCACCTAATGACTAAAATGGCTGCGCCCTGTTTGGCTGCGGCTGCATCGGCTCGCTACAGTTTAACTGTACGGGTCAGGTGTATCGACATTTCTCTCTGTGTGCATTGTTACAAAGAATGACAATAAAAGTAAATTATCTTATCTATTTACATTGCACTATTTTAAAAGTGCCAGCTAATTACCAATCTTTAAAAGAATTCCATGAGAAAAAAATAACAAAGGAAAAAACAAAGTCAAGACATGTTTATTTTTGTAGCCCTTAAACCACAATAAGTCTCAAAGGGCTGCACAGACCACATACTATTACAGAGTTCAGACTTATTTTTTACACCATCTCAGTTTTTACAAAAGACTTAGTTTGTGCGCACTTTTGTTTTAGCCTGGTCTAATATTAGGTTATCTAATATCAAAATATGATTCAACGTTTGCCACAAAGCTTTGATACACCATTCATTTATTTACAGGCACCCCAACTGAAAAGAACAAACATTTTTTGAGTCAGTTTTGTATGTCTCAGGTTTAGAATGTAATGCTGAGGCCCCCAAACCGGACTCCATCCCCACCAAGGCTGCGCCTAGAAATTCTGTCCATAAAATTTATGAACAGAATCGTTTGACAAAGGGCAGCCCTGGCGGAGTCCAACCCTCACCGGGAACGAATCTGACTTACTGCTGGCAATGCGGACCAGACTCTGGCACCGGGCATACAGGGACCGCAGAGCCTGGATAAGACTGTGCGGTACCCCATACTCCCAAAGCACACCCCCCCACAGGGCCTCCCGACGAACACGGTCGAATAACTTCTCCAAGTCCACAAAACACATGTAGACCCGACAGGCAAACTCCCATGCACCCTCAAAGAACCTGCAGAGTGTGTAGAGCTGGTCCAGTGTTCCACGGCCAGGACGAAAACCACACTTTTCCTCCTGAATCCGAGATTCGACCTCCTGGCAGACCCTCCTTTCCATTACCCCTGAATAGACATTACCAGGGAGGCTGAGAAGTGTGATTCCCCTGTAGTTGGAACACATTCTCCGGTTCCCCTTCTTAAAGAGGGGAATCGCCACCCCAGTCTGCCAGTCCAGAGGCACTGTCCCTGATGTCCACGCAATGTTGCAGAGGCCCGTCAACCATGACACGCCCACAACATCCAGAGCCTTAATGAACTCCGGGCGGATCTCATCGACCTCTGGGGCCCAGCCACCGAGGAGCTTTTTGACCACTTCGGTGACTTCAACCCCAGAGATGCGAGAGCCCAACTCAGAGTCCTCAGGCTCTGCTTCCCCAGAGGAAGACGCGTCGGTGGGATTGAGGAGGTCTTCGAAGTACTCCACCCACCGATTCACAAAGTCCCGGGTCGAGGTCAGCATCGCCCCATCGCCACTATACACAGTGTCGATGGCACACCGCTTCCCCCCTAAGACGTCGGATGGTGGACCAGAATTTCCTCGAAGCCTTCGGAAGTCGGCTTCCATGGCCTCGCCAAACTCCTCCCATGCCCGAGTTTTTGCCTCGGCGACCGTCGAAGTCACATTCTGCTTGGCCGGCCGATACCTGCCAGCTGTTTCCAGAGTCCCACAGGCCAGCAAGGCCCGATAAGACTCTTTTTTTCAGCTTGACAGCATCCCTCACCGCCGGTGACCACCAACGGGCCTGAGGGTTGCCGCCGCGGCAGGCACCGACTACCTTACGGCCACAGCTCCGATCAGCCGCTTCGACAATGGAGGCGCGAAACATGGTCCACTCGGACTCAATGTCACCCGCCTCCCTCGGGACATGGAAAAAGTTCTGCCGGAGGGGCGAATTGAAACTTCTTGTGACAGGAGATTTTGCCAGCCGTTACCAACAGACCCTCGCAACACGCTTGGTCTGCCGGGTCGGACTGGCATCTTCCCCCACCATCGAAGCCAACTCACTACCAGGTTGTGATCAGTTGACAGCTCCGCCCCTCTCTTTACCCGAGTGTCCAGAACATGCAGCCGCAGGTCCGACGAAACGACGACAAAGTTGATCATCGAACTACGGCCTAGGGTATCCTTGTGCAAATTGCACATATCGACACACTTATGTCTGAACATGGTGTCCGTTATGGACAAACCATGACGGGCACAGAAGTCCAATAACGAAACACCACTCGGATTCAGGTCAGGGGGGCCGTTCTTCCCAATCACGCCCCTCCAGGTCTCACTGTCATTACCCACGTGAGCGTTGAAGTCTCCCAGCAGTAGGAGGGAATCCCCAGGGGGCGCGCTCTCAAGCACACCCTCTAAGGATTCCAAAAAGGGTGAGTACTCTGAACTGCTATTTGGTGCAGAAGCACAAACAACAATCAGGACCCGTCCCCCCACCCGAAGGCGGAGGGAGGCTACCCTCTCGTCTACTGGGGAAAACCCCAACGTACAGGCGCCGAGCCGTGGAGCAACTAATATGCCCACACCACGGGCAACTCCAGAGTGGAAGAGAGTCCAATCCCTCTTGTGAGGACTGGTACCAGAGCCCAAGCGGTGCGTGGAGGTGAGTCCGACTATATCTAGTCGGAATTTCTCAACCTCACGCACCAAGCTGCGTGTGCAGAATGTCAGAATTCATGTCAGTTTATAGCAGCCCGTAGATCGTAGATCTTAGATAGGAACAGCACAAAAGAGTACAAAATGTGTTCTAACAGCTAGATAGCGACTCAATTTTAGTCATCAAAGCCAACAAAAAAAAACGTTCTGTTAATCTGTGCTGGATTTCTTCTTCTGAATCTACTGGGAACATTTAAAAGTTGCTTGAATTTGCCCATGAAAAAAGGTGCACGAACCCTGCGCTATCGTTTATGGTCACATGACACTTAACTTATCACACCTCGTGTTCCATGAAGTAATGTGACACCAGCGTATCCCATGCTCTTCCTGCCTTCTGCACGTCCAATACAGCATTGATGAAGCCAGCATTGTTCTTAAACCAACTTCCCATAGCTACATTGTTTATGTATTACTACGTACACTCATTTCCCTTCATTCGGGATATTTTTATGCCTCAAAGCACTCTGGACTTGTATGATGATCGGGAGGCTTTGGATAATAAAGTCCATTCTATTCTAGAGGCCCTCCCCTGAGCACAATTTCTAAATTACTAAATCTTCACGGTTCCAAAACACAGATCAGCTCTAAGGGGTGTGGAATATCAATGAACAGCAACATGATATACAGGGTTCGTATGGGTGCTTGAAGTCCTTGAAAAAAGGCTTGGATTTTAATGTTGTGTTTCAAGGTCAGGGAAATGAAGGTGAAGTACTTGAATATGCTTAAAATGATTGCCATTGACATGTTTCTTGGCAGTGTGACTTTATAGACCATGCAATAGATAATTTAAAAATTACAAATATTAACTCTTTAGTACTATAAATTATAAAATACAAAGAAAAATTACTATATGCAATTCTGTTTTAACCAATTTGACACCGTTCCTCTGAAAGGCTTGCTAAAGATATAAGTTAAAATAAGTAAAACAACAAGCAAAACATCATCTATCATTTCTAAGATTGAATGCAGATTTGAACCCTTTAAACATTAACTAATTAGCTTTGATTTTCAAAGGGGCAATGAAATGGGTTACTAATGTTTGATGTTGGTCTCTGTCTCCAGGAATTGCTTCACCATGTACCATACAGGTCTATTAAACGCTTAGTCATGGTGAAAAATATTTTGACAATATATGGACATTTGAGAAAGCAATAACTTTTTTTATATTTTTATACAAATTCATAATTCCAGTTTTTGTCTTCTTACAATGTGTTCATGCCCAGTTCTATTCTGTAATTTATTATAACCCTGAAAAGTCTATGTCGGGTTTTTTGTTTTGTTATTCATTTTAAACTGTTATAACATGGTCTGAACATGTATATATGGTACATTATGACAGATATTGAAAGTTTGAGGCCTAAAGTAATCAAAAAGGTTCAAAAGTAATCACTCATAACCAATGTTCCCTCTAAGACGCGCGCGTGCGCAACCGCGCACTGCCCGCACATTCTCAGGGCACAAGAAAATCTAGCCAGCTCACAAAAATCAAGGCTCAAAAATGTTAATTAAGAAGCGAATTAAATCAAAGTTACAGTGCATTAAGGTAAAAATACACGGGTTCCCCTGACGCTTTTTTCTAAATGCGGTATTTTGAAGTCAAGGTCGAAGGAGAACGAAGTTGAGTAAAGTTAGTAGAGTTTTTCAAGAACCGGCTTCTTCGGCTCGGCTCACTAAAGAGAACCGGCTCTTTCGGGTCCCAAACGGCTCTTCAGGTTGTTTTTGCTTCATTAATCCCTACACGACCAAATATTATGTAAAATTGTGCACAAAATGACTTAAAGGAAGGGGGGAAATGGAACAAAAAAGAAAAAAATACCAAAATGAAAAAGTAGCGAAAAGCTGAGAAAAAAAGAAACAAAAGGAAGAGGAAAAAAGAAGGAAAATTTCATAAAAAAAGCCAGAAAAAAGGAAAGAAAGAAACAAAGGAAAAAAGTAAATAGAGAACAAAAAGAAAAAAGTAACAGCTAGGAAAAAATAAACACAATGAGTTTGTTTTAAAGGAATTAAAACAGGGAAAAAGAAGAAAAGGTTTGTGTCGCATTCAAATAATTTCCAATTATACCAAGTCAATCTTGTTGCCAACATTGATCTTCCACTAAAATGTGTAATTATATACAGTTTTGTATCGTTTAACCGACTAAATAAGCCCCCAAAAATGTAAGTATTATGCGACAAAAGATAACAGGGGGAAAAAAGAAATGAAAATCCTGTGAAAGAATTGTAAAAACAAATGACGTTTGTAGGCCGTACAACCTTTGCTATAATACATTAGTCAATTCATTCAAAAGTGAAAAAAAAAATTGCATTGCCGGAAACTCAGCAAAATGTAACTTGATGTCAAGTTTTGGACATGTTTGATAATGACTCAGCTGCCACACTTGGGATTTCCGTTGCTCACTGTTGTTTCAAGCGTTGTTCACCGACTTTGTGTGAACGCTCAGAACCGTTGAAAATTAGAGGGAACATAGCTCTTAACATGATTTCTGACTCTTTTATGCCCAAAATAACAAAAACAATGATACTAAGTCAATAAAGGGTTAATGGTGAGGAGTAGTATATATTTGTGTGGGTGTTAACCCCCGCTTCGGCAGGTTTCATTGCCCCTAATGACAGTCTTGTGAACTTTCAGGGCATCATATATGTGTTTGGAGGAATACTGGATTCAGCCTACACATTGCTGAGATGTCCCCTTTGGGTGTTTGACATTGGTAAGGATTTCAATAAAAATAAAACATGTTGTAACATGCAAGCATGCCGATGTGCCTCATGCTTGGATTCACAACTGGTCTACAGTTTATTCAGTCTACACTAAAACCTACCTGTCAACTGCATCCAATTGCTCCCCTTATAATGGTAGCAATTCCTCCTGTTCATTTGAAATTACGGTAACTTTCATTTTAAATGTACAGTAAGGGCTTCTGTATCGTCTCTCGATCTCATACCTTTCAACATTTACCAATTGCTTCCCTTATTTATGATTGCAAATCCTCCTTAATATGGAATTACAAACCAGGGGTTTGGAACCTATGGCTCTTTACATGAGTGCATATGGCTCGGAGATAACATTTTATGGCATTCCAAAGTCGGGGGGGAGATTTTTTAAGGGTTATTGTTCTATTTTCTTTATTAATTATCCATTATCCGTTATCGGTCAGTTCATAATACGCTACAAAGCCAAAGAGTCGGGACTCTAACTCTCAGCCAAATGGCCAAGCTAAGGTCCTAGCCTTAAAGCCTTGCTGCGATCATTGCGAACGCACCTTTCCCGGAGGTACTGCAATACCGGGCCGATGCGTGGAGTGGACAGAGCAAGCTCTTATTCGATCTCCGAATTGCAAAAATCAATCATCAGACTAGCTAGATTAATAGCCGTCACATGCCGACAAATCTAGATTCTCATAACCAAATTCGGGGGATTGAATCCGGATTTTGGTTTATGCAGTCGAGGAAGCACTGAAGAAGTCGTGGTTCAGTATATATAGGGCTTTTTTCAACTACTTTACTGCCAGGGTGTCATACCGATTTCCCCAGTTTTGGCAATAGGACACTAAGACATCCTTTAAATGGAAGCTCATTAAATTATACATGTTCACTGTCCAGATAAAATATTATGAAAACGCTCAAAAAAAACACTCAAAACACAAGCAAACCTCTCCATGTAATTTGATTGGGTAAGGAGTAGAGGTGGGCAGATCTCTGCACAAAGTACAAGGCTCTCCATTCGTTCTCACGCTCAGTGCAGTTCGCACCAAAGTTAAATACGAAGGTATTCTTCTCGTTTGCAGTATTTTGTGACATTTTTTACAAAATAGCTTTACTTGTGCCTTGTTTCAAAACCATTTTTCAGGACAAAAATGATGGTCAAAATGAGCTTGAACACTCATAAGTAACTGAGGGAGACACAATTTAGGTGGCATATAATTGATATGGGACACAGGCTCTGCCGTTATTACCGTATTTTCCGCACTATAAGGCGCACCTAAAAGTCTTAATTTTTTTCAAAAGCTGACCATGCGCCTTATAACACAGTGCGCCTTATATATGGCTCAATATTCAATTTGCAAGGTCTCGCAACTTACTCAACGGCCGCCGACTTGATTTTACCCCGAACAAGTAGTCCGCGGTGTATGCTGGGATTTATATACCGGCGTTTCATTGGCTAACCAATGTGTCAATCATCATTTGAATCAATCACTATTGGCTAAAGTTATTCGGAGCCTCGGATTGGCTATGCCCAAAACAAACCCTTCAATCGGCCGAGTTTAGCAATGACGTACTAGTCCGCGGTGTATGCTGGGATTTATATACCGGCGTTTCATTGGCTAACCAATGTGTCAATCATCATTTGAATCGATCACTATTGGCTAAAGTTATTCGGAGCCTCGGATTGGCTATGCCCAAAACAAACCCTTCAATCGGCCGAGTTTAACAAAGGCGTAGCAAGCTTGCTACAGTATGCCATAAAGAAACATGTTTCATTAGTCTGTATTTGTAAATACTCTCCTGGATTTACTTCACTCACGGTTGTAAGAAGACCATGATTGCGTATCATTATTGAACGTGAGAACTTGGGTGAGTTATGCGGCTTTATATTTCCCGGTATCTTGTTTTAGAACGATCTTGATGTTGCTGTGATGAGTTGAGTGAATTAAACTCAATTCCAAGTGTTTATTGTCATATGCACAATAAAGTTGTGAGCGAAAATAGAAACATAGAAATGTTTGGCATTTCTTGAATCCCAAGACTTCAACCTTCCGAATGATATTTTGAAATGACGCATTTAAGTGACATCGTACGGACAACGCATCCGCACGTGTCTACGACACGTATTTGCTTCTTTGCAAGTTTTGGGAATGTTAAGGGGGCAATCAGTTTGACTGAATCATCTGACTGTTTTATCGACGTTCCCATTGTAGCGCCTTATAATCCGGTGCGCCTTATCTATGGAAGATATAGGACCAAAAACTATTTTTTGGGGGTGCGCCCTATAACACGGTGCGCCCTATAGTGCGGAAAATACGGTAATATTTCATGGATTTGAACCATTCATCGAATGCCACACAGTGAAATAAAATGTGCTTAACAATTAGCTCTTGTCTGGAAAGCAGGTTTGGCTACTTTTTTATCTTTGTCTTAACATATAAGGTGTGGGTCTCTCAATTATTATTTTCTTAATACTTTTGGCTGTATGGCTCTTTGGGTCATAAAGGTTCTGATCCCTGTCATAAACCCTACATACACAACGCAGCACTTATTTACTTATAACAAGACAGACTATGTAGAATACCGTGACCAAATGAGACCTGTCTGTCAAAAACAGGTTTTTAAAAATCAGTATTATTTTTTTAATTTCCCATACAAAAATTGTTATATGGCCTACATAATTTGTAATGATGAAAAACCGTACAAAATATAGGGAAAACGTTGACAGGTAGGCTAAAAGTGCAACTTGACCCATTTAACTAAACACCAGCCATCAGCCATTGTTTGATTCATTAAAATTACAGTGAAGCCCTCTGGCGGCCAAAATTGAGTTAAAGCTTTCGACTACCTACCAACACCTTGATTGATGTAATTGTTTCTTACGCGCACTTTTAAACAACCCACGGCTTGCAATGCTGAGCCATTTTTGTTGTTGGTCATAAACATGTACATTCTCCAGTTTTCAGTATTTATCTGTTAAACAAAAGCTTGTTCCTTTTTTTATTCCAATGTATTGTAGAGCATTTTCTTGTATAATTTTTTAAAAAAGGTTTCTACTTTATGGATTTCGTTTATCTCCAAGATAAATCCTAAGCCCAAAGATAAATGAGGGATTGTTGTATATCTTTTGTAATTTTAACTTGGCTGAACTTTATTTTATAAAACACTTAAAAAATACAAGCTATGATGTAACAAAGTATCTATAAAGTTAACAAATTCTGAAAGAAAGAAGCATTTAGGCACTTAAATTATAGTCCAGGTAAAAAGGATTTAAATAGTCATGGCCAGTTAATTAAAACACAACTGAAAGACAGTTGCCGTGGCAAGAGGCGCAGAGCTGATCTGGGCATATTCGTTGTCCCACAGCTTGGCGCTTTTATATTGAAGTTCACCCGAGTCGACCTGAGGGTAGCCTTCCTCCGCCCTCAGAACAAGGGAGGGAGGGAACATTTAGTCCAAATGGACCAGGTTCCATGCTTCCATCGTTACGGAGGCTGATCCGAACTGTGGCAGTCAGGTAGTCGGTGCCTGCCGTAGTAACAACCCTTAGACCCGTTGGTGGTCACCGGCGGTAAGGAATGCCATTAAGCTGGAGAAGGAGTCTTGTAACTCCCTCCCGGCCTGTGGGACTCTGGAAGCAGCTGGCAGGTATCGTCTGGCCAAGTGGAATGAAACAGGAAGGTGTAAGATTTTAAAGTCAGGTCATGTTTATTTGTATAACCACTTAGACTCCTACAGTTGGAATCTGTTTGGATTCACACAACAAGAGCCATAGGTCTTAATGGTGAGCTACACTCACCAGCCACTTTATTAGGTACACAATGCTAGTAACGAGTTGGACCCCCTTTTGCCTTCAGAACTGCTTCAATTCTTTGTGGCAAAGATTAAAAAAGCTACAGGAAGTATCCCTCAGAGAATTTAGTCCATATTGACATGATGGCATCACACAGTTTCACATCCATGATGTGAACCTCCTGCTCCAACTCATCCCAATGATTCTCTATTGGATTGAGATCTGGTGAATGTGGAGGCCATTTGAGTACAGTGAACTCATTGTCATGTCAGTCTGAGATGATTCCAGCTGTACGACATGGCACATTATCCTGCTGAAAGTAGCCATCAGAAGTTTGGTACATTATGGTCATTAAGGGATCAACAGGGTCAGCAACAATACTCAGGTAGGCTGTGGCGTTGCAACGATGCTGAATTGGTACCAAGGTCCCCAAAGAGCGCTAGGAAAATATTCCCCACGCCATTAAACCACCAACACCAACCTGAACCGTTGATACAAGTCAGGATGGATCCATGGGTTCATGTTGTTGATTCCAAATTTGAACCCTACCATCCGAATGTCGCAGCATGAATCGATACTCATCAGACCAGGCAACGTTTTTCCAATCTGTTATTGTCCAATTTTGATGAGTGTGTGCAAATTATAGCCTCAGATTCCTGTTCTTAGCTAAAAGGAGTGGCACCCGGCGTGGTCTTCTGCTGCCGTAACCCATCTGCCTCCAAGTTCAACATACTGTGCATTCAGAGATGCTCTTTTGCCTACCTGGGTTGCAACGAGTGGTTATTTGAGTCACTGTTGACTTCCTATCAGCTCAAACCAGTCTTAATCCTTACTAGAGTTTTGGGGGTGCTGGAGTCCATCTCATCTGTTTTCGGGAAGTGAGCATGGGACACCTCGAATGGTTGCAAGCAAGTCTCAGGGCACACAAGACAATTCACTCACACCTAGGGACAATTTGGACCTGCTAGTTAACCAGCCATGCATGGATCCTAAATATGGGAGGAAACCGAAGTGCCTCGAGGAAACCCAAGAAGCCACAGGAGGAAAAACTAGTGAATCAATGGCATAAAAAGTGTGTGTTGTTTTGCAGGCTCACATTTACTTTATGATTCAGTTTGATGATTCAGTATGATTCACACTGGGGATAAAAAAACATAGCTTTGTAGCAAATGTTGCAGTTAAGAAAGACATCCACACAACACACGTTACTGCAATTGTATTGCCATTACTTATAGTGTCAGTAACTTCAATTTTAAGTAAAAATAACATGGATGGGCATTACTTCAAAGGTTCTGTGGTTAATAAATGTTAAACAGCAGATACAGCTACAGTGGCTTTGCTTCGGGAGTGGCCCTTGGCTTTGGCGTGGACGTATTTAAAACTGCAGAACATCATTTGACGTGATGTGTCCTGTTTTTCTCTTGTGCTTCTCTTGGCATTTTCTCGCAAGCCAGACTAAATTCTTTGGTGGGCCTGATCCGCTCAATGGGCCATATGATTGACATCCCCGCTCTAAAACATGCAGAACTCTGGCCCATTGGGGATTCCTTCTGACATGTCTGGTCTAATTGATGTCTTGTTGAATCTTGATGATCGGATTCCTAAAATAAGCTGACTAATTGGCCCTGCCAACTAAAGACAAGAGCATAAAACCATTTCCTGGAGAAGTCATTGCAGGTTTCCCTGATTCAGGTTCACAGAAGCTGAATTACGTTAGTGGTGTTATTATTAGATGACCAAGTACGATCAAAGGCTTTTTACATGTACTATTAAGTAAGTGCCTCAGTTTTTTTAGTTTTGCACCAGATTCCAGCACTGAAGAGCAACAAAGAAAATGTTTTTTGAATATTAATGCACATTACAAATTCATTTATTTTAATATCAATATTTGAACCCCACCCCAAATCTTGATTAAGGAGGAATAAGGCACGACTCTGTATTTTCCATTAAAATTGGAGCTTCAGCCTTAAAAATGATGCATACTAAAAGTATTAAAATTGATTAAAAAATGGTGGAGAGTTGGGATCCCAACCATGGTTAGGTTTTGTTCCAATGCACTTTGACTAGTATTAGTAATCTGAGTCTGAATAATTTACTGAAGTTATATGGATAAAAAATAACTAGTTTGTGTTTTTCTTTCGAATTGCATACACACAGCACTTGTTTTCATCTGTTTCAGCAAAGAAGAAATGGGTGCACTGTCCGAGAAATACAAGTGTGTCTCAGGTAAATATTTCTTCATTTTCTTTATCTTGGGAAATAATTTAGCATTATCTCATAGAGGTGGCTTTAAAGCCAATTAAGTCATTTTGCAACTCCTTATGTTTCCCTCACTTCAGGATAGAAAAGAATAAAACAGAATAGAATAGTCTTTAATGTCATTGATAACAATGTAGCAAACATTGTTTGCAACAAGATTAGACATGTTAAGTTAGGATAAACAAGATAGAAAAAATGAGGACTTAAAAGTTAAAAATGAAATAAAAGGATGTCAGGGAAAGTTTGTCATGATTGCCCATTGCCCCCACCTGTGCCCACTCGTTGGGCGGCAGCTTCTGCTCGTTGCCTGATTGTTTTCCCTCCTATTTAAACTCAACGCTTCCTCTCACTCCTTGTCAGTCTGACAGCGAATCTCTGCACATGCAAGGCAAGCACTATTTGACTCTGGCGCCCGTCTGTCACGTCTTTAGCTGTATCCTGCTCATCTGCCCCTGGCTTCCCGATCGTCTCTGGCTCCCTTACTTTTTCCTCCCTTTGACAACGCTCTGATCTCCTGCCTCAGCTACTCGACCCGTTTTTACCCACCTACCATGTTCTCATCTCTCGTTCTGGCTATTCGACTTGTTTCTGTCATTCTACAACGCTCCGATCCCCCGTCCCGGCTACTCAACTCGTTCCTGCCTTTCAACCACCCTCCAATCCCGTGTGCTCCCTGCTCCTCCTGCCCAGCGATCGCCGGATTGCTGGCACTTGCTTTCCCATACCTGACTTCTCAGCTTCCGCAATAAAGTTTGTTGTGAAACGTTACGCGTTTGGGTCTACCATCCGGTTGTGACAAAGTTGGCCAACATATTTACAAGATAGTGCTCGGAAACTGCTCTAAATTGTAAGTGCAATTTTTCTTTCGTAATAATAGTTTAATGAGAACAGCGCATCGTAACAAGTAGTGCAATGAAAAGTAGTGCAATAACAATCCAAGATCAAATTTCATTAGTGCAATTGTTTCATTTAAAAACAAAAATCAACATCTTGCTGGAAATATGTACCAAAACACACTTATTTTTTAAGGGCTTTCCTTTTGTCTTCTTACAGTTTGCTCAACCTCTTTTAAAATATAGCAGATGTTCTTTGTTAAATTGCATTATTGGCATAAGTATCTGATATTTATAAAGTTTCGATGACCCTTAAAATCAGCCGAGAAGACATCAATAGATTTTGAAGGAGAACACAAGAGAGTTCAAACATCATGGAAGAAATTCCAACCTATTCCAAAGGCCCCCATTTTTTTTTAATTAATCTCTTCAATTACAAAAGCAAATCCGCCCTAAAGTTTGGGAATCTAAGAACAGCAACACGATTGGCTCATAATGACAATTATGTAAACGGTTGATAATTGTCAAGTCATGTTTATTTGTATAGTCTTTAAACACATGCAGTCTCAAAGGGCTGCACAGACCACAGATTATTGCAAACTACAGACTTGTTAAACTATCCCCTAATTTAAAACCTACATGTTAAATGAATAAACAACGGTGCACAATAGTGATCAACATAGCAGTATCTCAGGTGGTAACGTGCCTGCTGGGGATCAAGAGATTGCATGTTCAATTCTTTTTTTTTTTTGTATTATATGTCGATGTGTGTCAGGATTACCAGAACAGAGCAGGAGACCCCAGAGCGTTCGTAAAATTCTTTTATTTGGGGAAGCGTACAGGGTTAGCGGGAGACGCGATGACCGTCGAACGTCAGCAAAGCCGTGAAGACAACTTCGGAACACGTAGCCAATCGTAGCGTGGGACGGAAGCAGGTCGTGTTTACCGGGACTGGAGAGAAGATCGTAGCGTGGTACGGAAGCAGGTCGGGTCGGAGGCAGGCAGGCAGAATCAGGTAAACAAGAAGGCACAGGTAAACGGGAGAGTCATACGGGGTACAGAAGTAATCCTCAGACGAAGAGGTCTCGGCGTAGCATGCTTAAAAAGGGAACATAAACCAATCAGGAAGCGCATTCCAGCGCGCCAGATGATTACCCCAGGTGGCTCCACTTAGGTAATCATGACAGAACCCCCCTCAAGGGACGGCTTCAGAAGTCCCCCAGGAAAAAAAATATTTAAATCCAAAACACGTCACAGGGAAACACGGGTAATCGGGGAACCATGTAACAGCACAGTAACTCTCAGAATCCCTCAGAATGGAGGGAAGCCCCCTCATCAGCATCCGAAGGGACGGCAGAGGGTGGGTCCGGAGGACAAACAGGAAGAATCAGGACCGGCGATTCAGACAGGACAGGCAGAATCAGATCAGGCAAGACAGGAGAGGCGGAGACAGGACAGGCAGAATCAGAACCGGCAAACAGGACAGAATCAGAACAGGCAGAATCAGGGCCAGCAGCGGAGTCGGACTGGCAGGCCGGAGAGTCGAACAGGCAGGCCGGAGAGTCGAAGTCGGACTGGCAGGCAGCAAAGTCGGACAGGCAGGCCGGAGAGTCGGACAGGCAGGCCGGAGAGTCGGACAGGCAGGCCGGAGAGTCGGACTGGCAGGCCGGAGAGTCGAAGTCGGACTGGCAGGCAGCGGAGTCGGACTGGCAGGCAGCGGAGTCGGACTGGCAGGCGGCGGAGTCGGACTGGCAGGCCGGAGAGTCGGAGTGGCAGGCCGGAGAGTCGAAGTCAGACTGGCAGGCAGGGGAGTCGGACTGGCAGGCAACAGAGTCGGTCTGGCAGGCAGCGGAGTCGGACAGGCAGCGGAGTCGGAGTGGCAGGCCGGAGAGTCGAAGTCGGACAGGCAGGCAGGGGAGTCATCGCGCAGTCATAAGGCCGAAGGTGCACTGTCAGTGTTGGGCACCGATGAAGTGGCTTGATGGGTCATTACTTTGGAGAGATAGGACCAGTCCCGACGCAACAGATCCCACTCGAGCCGTAAATGACTCACTTGCTTGGCCAATTTTGCCACGTCGGAAATGACCTGCCGAACTTCACATTCTAAAGGGGGAATGGGCTGCTGGTTCTGGCTTTCATAGTCGTCAGGGGACAGATGTACGAACGCGGGGTCCATTCTGGTCTGAGGATTCTGTCAGGATTACCAGAACAGAGCAGGAGACCCCAGAGCGTTCGTACAATTCTTTTATTTGGGGAAGCGTACAGGGTTAGCGGGAGACGCGATGACCGTCGAACGTCAGCAGCAAAGCCGTGAAGACAACTTCGGAACACGTAGCCAATCGAAGCGTGGGACGGAAGCAGGTCGTGTTTACCGGGACTGGAGAGAAGATCGTAGCGTGGTAATCGGGAGAGTCATACGGGGTACAGAAGTAATCCTCAGATGAAGAGGTCTCGGCGTAGCATGCTTAAAAAGGGAACACAAACCAATCAGGAAGCGCATTCCAGCGCGCCAGATGATTACCCCAGGTGGCTCCACTTAGGTAATCATGACAATGTGTCCCTTTCTGCTATATAAATGCAGACCAATTACATTTAAAAACGGTCATCCTATGCAATCACCATTGCAGGTGTCCAATATTAAAAGCAGAATAAACTTATCAGTATAGAATCTTGAGATTTACCGGGACTGGAGAGAAGATCGTAGCGTGGTACATATAAGTTATATATAAGATATATAAGTTATTTATCGTATTGTGACAAATTTGGTGTTGTTTCATATCTTAATGTACATATCAACCAGGTAAAGTAAAGTCACATTTATTTGTCATAAATTGTCTCAAAGGACTTCACAGGTTACAATCACACCACCCTGATCTTAAACCAACATGCGGGCAAGAAAAAATTAAAAAACCTCAGCATGAGGAAAATAAGAAACCTTGAGAAGGGGCCTCACAAGTGGCAATCATCCTTCCAGGATGACCAGGGTTCAATACATTTATTATTGGGTAACAACACACACAAAAAATGGAACATGAATAAAAAGAAAAACATAGGTAGTATGAAAGTGTGTACCGAAACTGCATTAAAGCAACGAGGCCTCAAGCCTGTAACAATGTTTTGACTGACACATAAGGAATTTTGTTTGGCACACCTAAGAGAGCCTTTTTAACATAAAAGTCGACAAATATGTATGTTAATGCCACGACCAGAACGGAATCAGGACCCAAATGCGTCGCGTTAACCACAAGTTTATTGATAGAAAGAGAAAGGGCTGCGCCTGCGATCCAGTGCTTGCTGGATGCGGGAAGCAAGCAGCTCACGCAATCGGATCGTGTTCCGAATACGGAAGTGAATCTTCCTGAGCGGGAGATGGCGGTGTCGAGGACGGAAAAACGTGTCGATTGCCGGGACAGGAGAGCAAAAACGGGTCGTAAGCCGGGACGGGAGACTAAACAACCGGAGAGTGAAAGGACTGGGTTTAAAAAGGGACAGGGACCCAATCAGGTAGCCCGCAGCGGCTGGCGCCAAATGAGCGCGCACAGGTGATACTAATCAGTAATCATGACAGTTAAAGGGACTAGAACTCCAACTAACAATTATTTTTTATAATCGATGAATTAGTCGATTATTTTTTTCTATTAATAGACAAACTGGATTTTTCAAAAACACATTTTTCATTTCCTCTATTCAAAATTTGAAGTTTTGGACAGATAAAAAAATAGTGCACAAAATAACAGAGAATTCCATAATACAGAACAATAAATAAAATCCAAGTGCTTGTCAAATAACAAAAAAATACATTCTAATGTATGCTATACAACTGCAAACATGTAAGAAACTATTTTCCTTCCACCTTATCCAAAGATCCTACTATATTTGGACTTGTACAAAAAAGCAAGAGCAATACATTTAATCTTATATGGTGCAATTTTTTGATCCACAAAAAATACATAAAAAATCTAGACCCACTTTTCAAAATGTAGTCAACAAATTAATTTTGGGGTTAAATCTTTGAATATATTAAACATTTCTAATGTGCGATATATTCAACATACTTAAGAATCGACCCCTTGTGTTGAGCTTAAAATGTCATCATTATTATTTTCATTTTATTTTATTACTTTATTTACTTATTTTCAGATTGTTATCTCTCTGTTTTTGCAGCACTTTCTGTTACCTTGAAAATTGCTAACTTTATAGTATGCCAAATTTGTTTGGAATGATGCAATAAAAGCATTTTTTGGGGTGCACTTCCCGTTTAGCCATGGCAAAACTACGCCTGTGTCATGATGTGTCAATTGCCCTCACCTGTGCTCACTCTTTCAGCCCCAGCTGCGACTTGTTCCCTAATTAGCCCTCCTCCTATTTTAGCACGTCATTCTGATTCACTCCTAGTCAGTCCGTTAGCGAACCTCAGCGCATGCAAGGCGAGCACTTTTGACTCAGGTTCCCGTTTTGATCCCGTCCTGTTAACTATAACGATCCCCGATCCACGCTCTGTTCTCCTGTCCCGGGTACTAACTGATTCTGTCCCTTATTTCCTGTATTGATCCCCGATCTACGCTCCGTTCTCCTGTCGCGGCTAGCTGTAACCTAACTGATTGCGTCCACTATTTCCTGTATCGATCCCCAACCACGCTTTGTTCTCTGTCCCGGCTACCCGACTTGTTACGATCCACGATCACGCATCGTTCTCTCGTCCCGGCTACCCGACTTGTTCCGATCCACAATCACGCTTCGCTCTCCCGTCCCGGCTAGCTGACTGGTTCCAATCCATGATCACGCTTCGTTTTCCTGTCCCGGCTACCCGACTTGTTCTTATCCGCGATCACGCTTCGTTCTCCTGTCCCGGATACCCGACTTGTCCGATCCGCGATCACGCTCGCCTCTCCGGCCTCGTCATGCCTCTGTCATTTGCCGCGGAGTCTTCCTGTTCCACCTGTCCAGCAAGCACCAGATCGCTGTCTTTTCCCCAGTCCCTGACTTCTCTGATTCCTTAATAAAGCATTGTGTGAAACGTTACATATTTGGGTCCACTGCTTGTTCCGGTCGTGACAGCCCACGCATGAAACCATAGTTGCATACGTATCTTTCGTTTTATACAAGGCACAACAGGGTTCAGGCCAGATGTGGAAAAAATTAACAAATGTTGAAGTAAGCGAGTGAAAGCACTAGGTTTAGCTTCAAAATAAAAAGTCATTAAATTAATACAACTGACTTGGCCTGCGGTTACGTGTTGTTTTTTCGGTTGCAGAATCCAATGCCAACTAACAGAAAGGCCCACAGTGCAGTGGTGATAGGTTCTGCCATGCTGATGTATGGTGGCTTCATAGATATAAAAGGATCATCCCAAGAATTTTGGAGTTTGGATTGTGGTGAGTGCTTTATATACAGTAGAAACTAACAATGGAACGTTTCTGGGAATTGCAAATGTAGGCAAAAAAGGTGGAATATTTTACTTGAAGGGTTGAAAACTGGGATGAATGAATGGGAATAAAGTGGAGAAATTTGGAATAAGTTGAAAATGTTACAACAAAGACTTTAATATGGAAAGGTAAAGTCTTCACAACAAAAAGTCCTGAGATGTATTGAAAATACAGAAAAGTATGATATTAGTACTGAAAAGTTTGTAGAATGTATTTAAAGGACTAAGTAGAACAGTAGAACGGCGTGGCAGGTAAGTCAGTTGTTGTTTGCAGATGACACAGCGCTTGTGGCTGAATCTGAGGAAACATTGGGAAGGTTTGGAAGAGTGTGTGATAAGTTATGTGTGAATGTTGGGAAGAGTAAGGTGGTGAAGTGTTCACGTGATGGAATGGGAATGACGTTGGAAATAAGGTTAAATGGACAGGTGCTGGAAGAAGTTGAAAACTTTAGGTACTTGGGTTGCGATGTGGCTGCAGTTAGTGGAATGGGGGTGCGAGGTAGTGAATCATCAAGCAAGGTTTTGGGTGCTCTGGGGAGAGTGATGAGTAACAAGAGTATGAGTGTGAATGTTAAGAGAGGACTGTATGAGAGTCTGATTGTTCCGACTGTGTTGTAGGGTGTAGAGACTTTGAGCTTGAATGCAGATTTGAGAAGGAAACTAAACGTTTTTGAGATGAGGTGTTTGAGGAGTATGTTAGGAGTGACAAGATTGGATGGATTGAGAAATGAAATTGTGAGAGACAGAACGGGAGTAGTAGTGGAACTGAGCAAGCATGTGGATGAGAGAGTACTCTGTTGGTTTGGACACATGGAGAGGATGGATGAGGAGCGATTGTTGAAGAGGATCTACAGAGCAGAAGTAAATGTAAGGAGACCAAGAGGAAGGCCGCGATTGACGTGGATGGATGGTGTTATGAGTGCACTGCAGGAAATAGGTCTAAATATAGTGGAAGCTAGAGCTCTTTTTGGTGATAGGAATGAATGGAAATGTGTTGTAAAAGGATAGTTGGATGTTTATACGTGTTTTAAGGGATGGGCAGGGCACCTGTATGATACAGCAGGGGTAAACCAGTGAAAGCTGTCATGACATGACCGCTTTCTTGGGTCCCGTTTCACCTGGAGGGACGAAAGCACGACCAACTGGGGTGCCAAGGTGCTTAACTTGGGTATGTGGGCATTTGGGTTGGCCATGGTCAATTTTTTTGTGTGTTTTGCTACTTTTTTATTTTTTTATTTTCTTTGTTTTTGTGTATGCGTTCGTCTCGCTGTCAGTCACCCCTCTCGAGGGAAATGACCAGGTTAGATTGATAGATAGATGTTGTTATCTCTTGTGTCTAATGCTTTTTTTAATATAGCTTTATGAAAATACTAACGGACTACAATTTTATATAAATAAAATGTTTTGTCATCTGTGTGGACAATTCCAATAATATTAGGGCTGTTGATTTTTTTTTCTAAAGCCATACTTAGGTTCTTTGACTGAATTATACTTATTGAACTCAACAATCATTGACAAAGTACTTCTCTAGAATTTTTAATAGCTGAGAGAGTATAGATATTGGCTGACAGTTTGTGAGCTGGTGACTATCTCCACGGGTTCCACGGGTGCTTGAAATACTTCAAAATGCTGAATTTTGATGTTGTGTTTTCAATGTCAGGAAAATGCTTGAAGTTCGGGTGAAGTGCTTGAAAATGCTTGAAATTATTGCCATTGCCGTATTTTTGTCAGTCTGACTCTAAAGACCACACAATAAATGAAGAACGAAATTTGAAAAGTGCGTGAAAATGACGCCGACACACCTGCTCTGGTGGGTTAACATTATTGACTTGTCACGTAAAGCCAGTTCAAATTGTCGCTAGGTGTGAATGAGCGAGTGTTTTGTTTGTCTCTGTGTGCCCTGCGATTGGCTGGCAACCAGTTCAGGGTGTCCCCTGCCCATTGCCCGAAGATAGCTGGGATGGGCTGGATGGATGGATGGATGCTTTCAATTACCAATTTTAAACAAAAAAAAACTTGGTAAAAAGTTATTGCAGAATGGTCAAATACTTATTCGTCGGTGGAGCAAGCTATTTCTTCTACTTTTGAGTGTAAACTGCAACATAATTTATAAACTAATTAAGCCATATCGTTGTCACAATATGTTTAACCCATTTTGTAATAATGACAATAAAGGTATATCCAACGTTCACTCTCTGGACAATAAACTGGACCATTTACAACTGGAAGTAACATCGGACCGCGAGATGACGAACTGCTGCGCTAAAATTCTGACGAAGACATGGTTAAACTTATCTATCCCGGCTGACGCTGTGCGGGTCAGACGTATCGACATTTCGTTCTTTATACACGTGTACACGAATGACAATAAAGTAAATCTGAATCTGAATCTGAATATTCTATTCTATTCCATTTTAAAATAAGTAAAACAAAAAAAACAAAAGATCAGCAGTCTCTCAGATCTAAAGATTTAATGCACTGTTTTGGAGCAATCAATAGCATTAAAATGAGTTCAAAGTTGGCTAATTTTCCTGCTTTTTATACAAACATTACTCACTTTTTTGTCTTCGGCCTTGCACTCCATTATAACCCAACACTTATAGAGCCCTTTCATGTTTGTAAACAAATTTGACGGAGCCAAGCAGAATTCATATCGGTTTATAGCAGCCCATTGAAACTAAAACATCGTAGATCATCGATAGGAACAGCTTGAAGTAGCACAAAGTATGTGCAAGCAGCATGATAGCGACCTTATTTTAGTAATCAAAGTCAACAAAAAACATTCTTTTGATCTATGCTGGATTTCTTTCTTTAAATGTTCTGGAAAAAATTGGCCTTGAAAGTGCTTGAATTTGTCCATAAAAAATGTGTAAGAACCCGGTTTTCAATGTTTGGTAGTTTTGTTGTTTCAATCAATGGATGTTGTACTTTTTCCTTCACAATCTATTTTGCTGACAGACACCATGGATTGGTCGCTTCTGAATGGCCTCCAGCAGGGGTCGCTTAACCCAGGTCCAAGACACAGTCACTCTGCCATTGTCTACCAGAGCTGCATGTACCTGTATGGGGGTCTAAAAGGCTTAAGGGAGCAGAGAGACTTCTGGAAATGGAATCCTTCCAGCTACATGTGGAGTTCTCTCAAAACCAAGTGAGATGGTTGACTCTTTACAGCTGGGGTCGGAAACCTATGGCTCATAAGCCATTTATGGCTCGTTTCATGAGTACATATGGCTCGAAGATCAAATTTAAACTTAGTACATTTGTCTGCAGCTTTCCAAAGTCAGATGATTAGATTCTGATTGTGGTTACATATGAAGCGGCAGCAATACAAGTGTATCTTGAGGTTTAATCTCGTACATTTAAGGCACATACTTTACTACAGTTTACAGTCTGGGTGTCACACCAACATACCCCATTTTGGCAGTAGGTTGCTAAGAAACCCTTTAAATGGAAGATCGATAAACTATGTGTGTTCACTGTTGAGATACATTATGATGTAAACACAAAAACACTAAAGAAAACACCCACAACACCACAAAACCCCTTAGAACAATTTGATTGGGTAAGCGATAGAATTGGGCGGATCTCTGCGCACAGCACTCCCTTCCCCCTAGTGGGAGGTGGCTAGTCAGTTCCGACTCTTTTTGGGAGATTGATTCAGAGGAGGGGATTCCCAGCCCCCTCGCTCAACCCAACTGAGGTGTTGGGAGTCATTGGGTGACAAAAAACCCCAATTCCAACCCCTAATGCTGAACGCCAAGCAGGGAGGCAATGAGTACCAATGTTGTAAGTCTTAGGTATGACTCGGCCGAGGCTTCAACCAGCGACCTCCCAGTCTCGGAGCGGGCGCCCTACCATCCAGGCTACCGAGAAAAAAAGAATAAACTTTACATTTTTATATAAGCACATTAACACTGAAAACCTAATTGAACTATTTAAAATCTTCATTTAAAAAATTGGCATTTTTATGCTCAACCAATTTAGATAAATAGCACAGAATACAAAAATAATGCATATTGAACAATCACAAGAGAAAAAAAGGCATCTCAGATGGAACCACTGTTGATTGGCTCTCTTCACTTCCAGGAGCTCATAGAGACATTTCGTTTGGGTCCGGGTTCTGCCAAATATAGGGCTCTCATTTTTCGCGACTCTCTCAACCCTCTGTTTGCCTTGGGCACAGTAGTAAATACTATATTATTAGTTACTAACTATATATTAGTTGCTATTTTGTATGGTGACTGGATCCGAAAAGACATATCATAAACAACAAGGAGAGCAGAAAACGGCTTTATTCAAAGTAACCCATCGCTTTTGACCGTCAGTCGGGGCGTTATAACAGCGAAAAAAATATATATATATTTTATTACCCCGTGATTGAAAAGTCAGCGCTTTCATGTAACGGCATTTATTTATAACAGAGTTTTGCCCAACACTGGTTGTCATACTTCTTTATTTTCATTTCTCCCTAGGTCTGGACCATCCAAATTGATTGGTCACTCAGCAGTTGCCTACAAGGACCACATGCTTCTTTTCGGAGGAGGAGAAACTCTCAATTATCCAAAGAATAGTTTATGGAGCTACAATTTCACCCATCATAAATGGTGGCAAATCAACACAATGCCAGGATCTAACTCTCCAGATAAGATTCACCACTGTTGCATTGGTCTGGGTCCCAAGTACAATGCCGACACCACCAACCTCTCCTTACAAATGCCATCAAAGCGGCAACATGACAAATCTAGGCCTTTCAAAAACAAATGTGTCCCTTCCCCACTCAATTTTATGGTACCGGAGGGCGCCATTGAGCTCCAAACGTTCACCTTGGAGGAACGTCACCTTCGACCTCACAACGCAGAAAAAAGTGTCTTACTGGAAAGAAATGTGCACCTGGGTAAAAGCTGTCTAACATTTGAAAATAAGGCTTTCAGTAAGCACTGGAGCTGCACTGAGGAGACCTTGCTGGAAGAAGAGGAGGAAGATATTTCACAACATTTACCTGACCTGTTACTAGTGTTTGGTGGGAGACCTTGTTCTGGTCTTAATACACTCTCAGTTTGGCAGATGACTTTTACTTATGACAGGTTTTGAATTACAGTGATCCCTCAGTTTATGGGGACCAGAACCACCTGCGAAAAGTGAAAATCTGCAGCAAAAATCTGGATCATCAAACCTTCATAAAAGCCCCCCAAAGGGTTAAACTTACCCCGAGACAACGTCTTTATCGACTGGGACTTTGTTACTGTCACAAAACAACAAATATAGATAAAAAAATAACTATAAAATAATTGTGTGTTAACACAACAAAGAATTGCAGTTGAATGAATAGTTTTACTGTCATGATACAAAAGTAAAACAAAAATTGGATGGCTTCTACTTTCAGTGTAAGAAAGCAATTTAGAGATCGGCTGGCTAGCTGCACACTATTATCGAGTGTCCTATCGAATGGAAACATATCTCCGCATTGATTAAAATAAAACAGTCCCGAATGTAGCGGTTTTCTACGAATTGTTGTTCCAAGTCATCCATTTCATGGCTAATGGACCTGGCGTTGGCAAGATACAAGGTCCGCAGCTGTGGTTTCGATGAGTTGTTGGCCTAGCCATTAGCGGTTGACTGGACCAGCAACACCGCTCTTGCCTTCTTCCAGACTCCGCCCTAGTCCCTCCTGGAACCCGATAACCATACATGAAATACAGGCTCTGGTGATCACAGTTTCGTTGCGCTCTTCTGACTTTCGTGAGAGTCTGATTTAATTCATGAATTTCTTTTTAACAATCCGCTAAAAGCTAGCAGTCGCTATTGTTCCTAAGTTGTAGGCAGCCCTCGAACTGCTGTTCTACTGACAGTTTACACCAGCCTATCAGAGACATGCAAACAGAACGTCACACCAGCCTATCACAGTCGTGAACAGAGACAGTCACACCCTCCCAACATTGCGCCCTCCCTAATCTGTGCCTGCTGCTGTTGTTGTTGTCGTTGTTGAGTCACTCAAGGCGCCTAAGGTAATCCTTAGTAGCGCTAGACTCGCTTGCGGGAGGCTCCGTAGTTCTCCAAAGGAGAGGGGGCTGCGACTGTCCTGTGCCGCCAGGCCTGACGGGGTGTGACCCAAGCAAACCAAGCATACGAAGCCTCTGAAGTCCTTAGTACGTTCGGACAGGCCGGTGCATGATTCATGGAAGCCCCGTGGGCAGGTATAGAATAGAATAGAATATACCTTTACAGTATTGTCATTGTTACAAAATGGGTTAACATTGTGACAACAAAATTGGGCATGACACTCCAGTTTTACACATTCACATTGAGGTATGAGCCAAGAAGATAAAGGAACAGAGAAGATAAGGTTATAAAACAAGGGGGATAAGGCTATAGTTATAATTTACATGGTATTTACACAAGAAATGTCGGATGGGGGGTGTTACATACAGTGTCGTGATACCGTTGGTATCGTAAGGGTTGTGTAATATTGCATTTGGTGCAAAGTCATCATAGTGCAAAAATAGTCAGCATATGCATTGGTGCAAACATAAACATCATAGTGCAGAAAAAAGGAAATGGTCAAACATTGTGCAAGGTGAGCAGTAAACGTAGTGCAGTCGACATGTGCAAGAACATAGACATGAGTACCATTATATTCGTATGAGGTAGTGTTTTCAGTTTTTTTGTGCGGTGTCTGTTTTGAGCAGTGAACAAACATAGTGCAGACAGCATGTACGTGAGTACCATTTTACATTCGTGTGAGGTAGTTTTTTGCAACAGTTTTCAGTTTTTTTGTGCGTTGTCTGTTCAGGGTGGTAATGGCTGTGGGGAAGAAACTGTCTCTGAGTCTGTTTGTTTTTGCTTTGTGTGACCTGTAGCGCTTGCCAGAAGGCAGCAGGTCGAAGAGGTCGTGGCAGGGGTGAGAAAAGTCCTTGATGATGTTTTCTGCTCTGCTGAGGTAGCGAGAGCAGGCAATGTCCTCCAGACTGGGCAGAGAGCAGCCGACGATTCTCTGGGCTGTTTTGATGATCCTCTGGAGCTTTTTCCTGTCTGCTGCTGTGCACCCAGCATACCACACCGCGATGCAGTATGTTAGGATGCTCTCCACTGAGGCTTTGTAGAAGGACACCTGCAGCTGCTGTTTTAGGTTATTTTTCCTGAGCAATCTCAGGAAGTGCAGTCGCTGCTGGGCCTTCCCTACCACCGCTCTGGCTTTTGCAGACCAGGAGAGGTCGTCGGAGATGTGCACACCCAGAAATTTGAAAGAGTGGACTCTCTCTACACAGTTTCCTTTTATGGTGAGTGGTGCTGGATTCCTGCCATTCCTTCTGAAATCCAGAATCAGTTCTTTTGTTTTTGTGGTGTTCAATATGAGGTGGTTTTCCGAACACCACGTTGAAAGTGACTCCACCTCATCCTTGTATACCGCCTCGTCCCCTTCAGAGATGAGGCCAATCAAGGTGGTATCGTCAGCGAACTTAATTATAGTGTTTGTGGGGTGGGTCGGTGAGCAGTCGGAGCTGTAGAGGGTGAAAAGCAGGGGGCTCAGTGCACAACCTTGGGGGGAGCCAGTGTTCAGTGTTAGGGTGGGAGAGACGTGGGTACAGAGTTTCACCGACTGTGGGCGGTTGGAGAGGAAGTCCATTATCCAGTGGCAGATGGAGGGAGAGAGTACTAGGTGTGCAAGTTTCTCCACCAGGATCTCCGGGATAATGGTGTTGAAGGCTGAGCTTAAGTCCAGAAAGAGCATTCTGACGTAGCTCCCCCGGTGGTCCAGGTCTTTCAGCACGGTGTGAAGTGCTGTGTTTATGGCGTCGTCAGTGGAGCGGTTTGCCCTGTAGGCGAACTGGTGGGGGTCCAGTGTGAGTGGCAGGGAGTTTTTGATGTGCCGGGACACTAACCTCTCGAAGCACTTCATGACCACAGGCGTAAGAGCTACAGGCCTGTAGTCGTTGAGGCTTTCAGTACAGGTGATTGGGGTGTGGTCGCAGCGAACGGTTCGAAAGCACCACTGGCATTTGGACTGGGGGCCAGGGTCGCTCCCGATGTCGCCCGCCCTAAGAAGAACAGAGAGAGGAGAGTAGAAGAGAGAGAAAGAGAGGGACTGATAGAAGGAGAGAAAGACAGAGTAAAACGCAAAAAAAGGAAAAGAGAGTGAGAGAGTAGGAAAGAGAGGGATAGAGAAAATGAGAGACAAGAGTGTAAAGGGGGAAGAGAGAAAATGAGAGACAAAGAAGGAGGGAGGACCAAGAAAGAACGAAAGAGAGCGAGTCTGAGTGGATCGAGTTGGATTCGTAAGGCTCCCCCGGGAGAGAGCCCTCCGCAGGACACCACGGGAAGGTTCCTAGTCTTTGTCCTGCCCTGCTGCTGTCTACCAGAACACGATGCACGATACAATCATATCGCTAACAACAAAGACCATTGTTGTTGGTTTTTTTACCCGGCCTTTCGCAAGGTTTTTGGGGGACCCGTAGCAGCAAGATGGTGGTCAGTTATGACGCCTCCTTCTAGCTGAGGCTCACGTTATATGAAATAAATGCATATTACTCGCTTCCAAATATTTTACAAAATGAACATTTATATCACGGTTCATGTATTTGTCCTTATTTTTTTCAATAAATATATATTTTTATGAATACTTATTTCTACCACTAG
The DNA here is from genome assembly GCF_059441175.1 of Urocampus carinirostris. Classification (NCBI taxonomy): domain Eukaryota; kingdom Metazoa; phylum Chordata; class Actinopteri; order Syngnathiformes; family Syngnathidae; genus Urocampus; species Urocampus carinirostris. The sequence continues at coordinate 39,075,151 of NC_142362.1, read as the reverse complement.
GAGGCGCTAAACAATATTCTTGAGGCCCTGGTCTACTCATTCGCATGTGGAGGATATGGCTCAACAGTGACTTCAATTTGAATAATTAAACTTAAAATCACATTTTTTAAATTCAAATAAAGCATGAATTTATGTGTCACTCATGCTACAACTTCTGCAAGACTTTACACTGTAAGACTGTCTAAAGCAGTGTCAAACTCATTTGAGCCTGTTTACAACATGGTTAGAAAAAAAACTCATAGGGGCCAGACTAGTAGATGAAAGAGAAAGAAAGAGAGTGAGAAAAAGAAAGAGATAGAGAGACCAAACACAAGAAAGAGAGCGAGGACAAGCAAGAGAAAGGTGGAGAGAATAAGAGAGAGAAAGGGAGAAAGAAAACAAAGGAAAAAAAGACAAAAATGTTATTACCTATGTTATTATCTAGGTAATTATTCAAAATTTGGTTAAATGTACTCAAACAATAAAAAATAATAATTTTACTAGAAAATCACAATGACCTAGCACTGGTTAACTTTTTAGTTTGAAACCCTTGTTTTAAGATGTATTAATGGGAAGCAGCAACGAGAAACAAAATGAGGCAAGGTATGACTTTAAAACAAACACATATATATAAATGAACACTTGACAAATACTGATTTTTTTTTTTTTTGTCGGTGGGTTTCTTACCATGAGGCAAGGAAAAATTCCTCCTGGCACTCTGTTTTCCTCCCACATTCCCAAAACATGCATGTCCAAATTTTCTTTTGGTGCGAGTGAGTTGTCTGCATCTGAGTGCCCTGCGACTAGCTGGCAACCAGTTCAGGGTTTCCCTTGCCTACTGTCCAAAGATAGCTGGGGATGGCCTCCAGCACCCCGCGACCCTACTGAGGATAAGCGGTGCAGATAAAGTCAGGTGGTGTCGCTACGAATGGCACAGACTGTCCTAAGTTGTAATCATGCAATAAAGAAGAACAGTGCATAGTTACAATTGTTTGATCAAAAGATATGCAATAACATTAAGTAGCAACGGAATCCCCCCCATCCCCGAAAAAGTCACATATACATATTTTAGCAGTTTCGTGCAATCAAATTTTGTCCGTGGGTGAGCATTGCAAAATGGCTGAAATTTCCTCCCAAGTCGGGTGGTGTCGCAATGAACCGGACGCCCCAAGAGACACTTTCCTCTCGAAAGCAGTTTTGGTGTCGTCACATCCGCTCGCTAAATGCGTAATCTTTAGTGTAGCTTTTGGTAACGGGAAGCTAAGCGCACGCGTGGAGTTTTCAGGGTTGTAGACACGTGGTTCAACATGGCCGATTTACAGATGAAGATTCTCCGAAAGAAAATCCAAAAAAGAAACGAAAAAGACAAAGAACGAAAGCGACTAAAAAAACAACAAGAGGACGAAGTTCCTGGTGCGTATGATTCATAAAAAATGTGAGCTTGTTTTGATGCGACTGTTGACCTCACAGCTTGGCTTTGTTAGCTTGTCTTTGATTGGTATCTAGACAGGCATATGTGCTAACGAATGTCTTTTTATTTTACAGGTAAATTTGTTTTGTAGATTCCGAGGATTGGTATTACGATTGTCAAAGCAAGTGGTTTTGTAAACTATTTGAAACGTGTTGAGTGACATTGCACTCCTACGATACTTGCATTTTGTAATTGGTGTTGTGTTCAATAAATGCACTAAATGCACTCGTTTTACCATACTTGTCAAATAATACGTCTCCAGCATTTTATGATTGTTTTATTATACCAAATTGTGTTGTACAATGGTTATTAAGGGTTTAATTTTTGTCAGACATATTACGTGTAGTTTATTTGGTTGTAGTGGCTAATTTGATACGTATGTTAAGCAACAATACATTTACTGGAAGCAGAAAAAGAATAAACTTGTTTTGTATTGTTAATTTGGTATATTCACGTCATTACACGTTTTTTTGTTATTTCTACATAGTCTGACTTGCTGTTAATAATTGGGTGCCATGAAGTGTTTGTTAGGTGACTAATCGTTTAATAAAGGGAATTACAATCATAAATAGGGAGGTCAATTGGCTTACCTTGGCAATGGATATGTTATACTTTGTATGCACCAAGAATGCAGATGAAGTCACTTACATCCGTATTGTGACCACCGATAAAGATCTACGTTTTCTGTTGTGAGCTCAGATGGACTTGGGGAGAAATGTCCTCAGGAAGTGCCCAAAGTTAAAGCTGAGTTCCAGAATCCGCAGATCAGGGACCAAAAGGCAGTTGACGTTCTTACAAATGCTCAGGGAACCTCTGCAAAGAAAAAGAGAAGAAAGAAAAAGCCACCTCTCACAGAGGAATCACCTGGTATGCTCACCTTTTAACAGTAGCAAACTGTTATGAAAACAAGACATTTTCATTTTTCAATAACATTTCATGATCCTTTTTGTAGCTGAGAAACGGACCAAAGTTGAAATCTTAGCAAATGGAGATAAAGATAGCAAAGAAGTTGTGGGGATAGAAGCTGACAAATTGGCGGAAGAAGATGGAGATGGTGAGGAGGATGATGTTCCTGAGCTCCCCTCTGGCTTGACCGGTAATTTTAATTTTTATATTTGTTCAGTTGTTCATCCACACAAGGTTACAAGGGAACCGGATAGAGCAGGGGTCTCAAACTCAATTGACTTGAAGCCCGCCAGAGCTAGGGTCTGGGTGAGGTTTGGCCTAATTGGATTTTCCACAAGAAAAACTCTAATAAAAAAAATCACTGTTCTCAAATAGCTTTTAAAAACTGCTACCCTAAATAAGATTTAAAATTTTAAAAAAATTCAAGAATTTATGTCAAAATAAATCAATCCGTAATAAATGAATCCATTATTTGTGTGGGCTGCACTTAGTTCAAAGGGACAGTGTATATTATCTGACCACTTGATGTTGCTTTATTGTGCCTTGCATTTGCACTTGCAAGTGCTAAAAAGAAGAAAAAAAACTGCAGAGATTTAAAGTGACAAAACCACAACATTTCTTTTATTCTTGCCCAACATTTTGCCAAGAAAGCAGAAAAGTAAATAAAAAACAAAGAAAGACAAAAAAATGAAAAAGAGAAAAGGAAAAAGGACTGTATAGTTTTGGGGGTACCAGTAGCAAGAATATGGCCGACAATGACGTCAGCTACGTCTAAGTGCGGTTAATTTTATGTAAAAAAAAGGGGGGGGAATGTCTCTATCTATGAGTATTTAAAAATATGGACGTATGTTGGTCCCAGATCAGGAGATGGTGTAATAATAGTCTGAAAAAATAGTCTGTGTAATAACCTGTGAAGCCCTTTGAGACGCTTTGTGATTAAGGGCTATACAAATAAAAATGACTTGACTTATTTCATCGTTTGTGTATTTTTGCTTGTTTCTCAAATCAGTTTAATTTTTACAAAATTATTTTCCCACATGGAGTCGCTTAATAATACAAACTGTCGCTTCGGACTTTTATATTAAGGCTGGGGCCTCAAACTATCACCCCGCAGGTCTCTGGAGTTGAGGCAATCCCAAATGATTGGAGGTAAGAGATTTCCAAAAGACCCTTATTTTATTACATTATAGTTATTTGTATAATTTGGTAATTTAGTGCTTCTCTTTGATGCTCTAAAATAAATTAGGTAAAAATCCATAAAAAGCCTCTGAACATTTTTGGGGGGGCTGGCAAATCATTCAAATTAAATATTTTGTTTGGCCCTGTTCACCAAGAACATGCTCATCGGCAGCAGTAGAAAAGTAAAAAAAAAATGTGTGTGGATATAGAATAAATATATATATATATATAATATAAATGCATTTTGTGGTCAACTGCAAAGTCAGTAACAAAGGTACTTAACGATTCTCAACTGTTTGAAATCAAATGGATTTTAACGACTGACGTTTGTCATCTTTAATTCCTTGACAACTGGCATTAGTTCTTTGGGCTTCATACATTTAATATCTAATACTTTGTCAGGCACAGGCTGGCATAATGGTCGTTTCGGACTCCTAATGATTCTAATAACATTTACATGTTTTTTTTTGGGGGGGTGTCTTCCTTTCACTTACATATGCCCAATATTTCAGTTTATTTTCTATGGCAATGAAGAGCCCATTGAATACATGATCTTGTCTGCAACAACTTCAATGATGTCTCTTGAGTTGTTGTACCAAAAGTTGAACAAGGCCGTGACTGCGCAGCAGGGACAACAAGGAGGATTACTGATGTAATGAGCGCAACACCATATTAAAATGTTTTCTTGCCAACAATTATAGATTGTATCGTTGTTGCAGCCAAACTATGTGTTTCTTTTTAAATGTGGTCGTGATTCTAACTTCATCGTTTACCTGTCAGGAGCGTTTGAAGACACATCGTTTGCTTCTCTTGCTGAACTGGTGAGTGAGAATACTTTGAATGGAGTGAAAGAGATGGGATTTGAACACATGACGGATATCCAGCACAAAAGCATTCGGCCTCTACTGGAGGGAAGGTAGGTGTCTAATTTTCGGTCTTTCAACTGTGACCTGTTTTATGTAGACATAGGGCTCCCTTTTTTTAAGAAAAATTAAACAAAACCACTAAACCCGCTCTTGGCGCATTTTATTTCACTGTGTGGCTTTAGTTTTGTTAAATTCTATGAAGTAACAATAATGTCAGCGATTGTGTCCCAAATTAATGTAAATATACATCTAAAAAATTGTCTTCCTTTCGCTATTAAGAGTGTTGTGGCTCACTTTGACCATCATTTTTGTCATGAATAATGGTAGCAAGTTGCGAGCAAAGTTCTTATGTATGAATGCCACAAAAAAACTGCAAACAAGACATCGGTATCTGTTTAACATTGGTGCAGAGAGCGCTGGGCGAGAGACAGAAGGGAGTTCTTGCAATGTCTGCATAGTTCCACCCGTCCGTACCACTCACCCAATCGAATTGCACTGGGTGCTTTGTTGGCGGTTTGAGGTGTTTAACGTTTGTTATGTGGGATTTAATCATAGTGTCTCAAAAGTGAACATAGATTATTTAATGAGCTTCCATTTAAAAGATTCCATAGCGATGTAAAGCCCAAACTGTTTTGGTGTGACACCTTGACTGTACACCGGAATTAAAAATTACCCTATATACCAGGGGTCAGCAACCTTTTTGGTGTGGAGTGCCACTTTCAAATTTCCTTCTAAATCAGTGTGCCGTACCAAGATAAATGACTCGCACGACATTTTTTTAATATCCAACAGAGCTTTAATTTTACACAAGCCCAAATATACAACATTAACCAGAATAAACCATTCTTCGTTATCAATGAACTACAATCAAAAAACAAGTGCTATGGAAAGCTACCATTCCATTCATCAATGATATCTTGTTGCAGAAAATATCAAAACTTAAAACAACAGCAGTAAAGCAGAAGGCGTGCACGCATACACGCACACATACGCTTCTTTAAAATATTCAGTAAATTGTTTTCTGTGCTTTTCTATGCAGTGAGCAATGTGATGGCTTGCTTCATTGGTGGTGTTTTTAGCAGTGACAGGTTTTCAGGGTCTTTGTTTGCAGTACCTGGACACTGCGCGTTTTAATGTCTCCGCAATGTCAGACTCATCCTTGAATTCATGTTCATGTTTCATCTCGTAATGACGTTTAACACTTGCTGTGCGAGGTACAACGCTTTTTGGGCATAATGCACAAAACAGCACGGTCATTTTTTGCACAAAGCCTCATTCGTCTGTCCACGCTGGCTGTTAAGAACGAGATGTTTTCGCAAGATAAAGGTGGTGATGCATATGAAAGGTACAAAGTGAAGAAAAGGTTGGTAAAAGAGGCAGCGAAAAGGAAAGCAAACAATGAATGGTGTCGAAAGATGGGAGTGAACTTTGAGGAAAGGAGAAAAGTGTTCTGGAAAGAATTGAAAAGAGCAAAAAAGAGCGAGTCTGGAGAGAGTGAAAAGTAAGGGCGGTAGATGGTTGGTTAGCGGTAGTGCAGTCAGGACGAGATGGGCCGCATATTTTGAGGAGTTGCTGAATGTGGAGGATGGGAGAGAGGTTAGAGTCGAGGCAATCAGTGCTATGGGGAGAATGCCCGTGTTGGGTGATTTAAATGTGAAACCTGTGGAAACATGGGAGGTGCAAGAGGCAGTGAATGAAATGAAAAGGGGAAAGGTGCCTGGGTTGGATGGTTGTACTGCTGAATGCTTGAAAAAAGGTGGCACGGTTATGATTGATGATTGATATATTAGTCCGCTTGTTGAATGAATGGTTTTTAAGTTGTGTGGTTCCTGTTGATTGGTCTAGTGCATGTGTGGTGCCATTGTATAAGGGTAAAGGTGATAAGTATGAATGTAGCAATTCGAGAGGTATCAGTTTGTTGTCTGTGCGAGGTAAGCTGTATGGAAGAGTTTTGATTGAGAGAGTGGGGGGAAGAATGCCTGAGGTGGTGATGGAGGAGCAGAGTGGTTTGAGGAAATGAAGAGGATGTGTGGATCAGGTGTTTGCAGGACAACAGGTGTGTGAGAAATATTTTGCAAAAGGTAAGGCTGTTTATTTGGCTTTCATGAACTTGGAAAAGGCATATGACGGAGTCGATAGAGAGGCATTGTGGCAGGTGATGGTAATGTATGGAGCGGGTGGAAAGTTGTTGTAAGCATTGAAGAGTTTTTATGTGACCAGCAGAGCATGTGTAAGAGTAGGGAGTGAGACAAGTGAGTGGTTCCCTGTGTTGACTGGTGTGTGACAGGGGTGTGTGATGTCACCATGGCTGTTTAATGTGGACATGGATGGTGTGGTGAGAGAGGTAAATGCAAGAGTATTTCGCAGAGGTGTAGAGATGATGGATAACAGTGAAGCTGTGTGGCGGATATGTCAGAATGTTGTCTGCAGATGACACAGCGCTTGTGGCTGATTCTGAGGAAACATTGAGAAGGTTGGTAATGGAGTTTGGAAGAGCGTGCGATAGGCGTAAGTTATGTGTGAATGTTGGGAAGAGTAAGGTGATGAGGCGTTCACGTGATTGAGTGGGCATGGCATTAGAAATAAGATTGCATGTACAGGGGCTGGAAGACGTTGAAAGCTTTAGGTACTTTGGTTGTGATGTGGCCGCGGTTGTTGGAATGGAGTGTGAGGTATTGCACAGAGTGAATCAAGGAAGAAAGGTTTTGGGTGCTCTGAGGACATTGATGAGAAAGAAGAGTGAGTATGGATGTTAAGAGTGGACTGTATGAGAGTGTGATTGTGCAGACTGTGTTGTATGGTACAGAGACTTGACACCTGAACGCAGATTTGAAAAGGAAATTAAATGTTTTTAAGATGAAGTATTTGAAGAGTATGTTAGGAGTGACTAGATTGAATAGATAGAGAAAATAAATTGTGAGAGACAGAACTGGAGTAGTAGTGGAACTGACCAAGCGTGTGGATAAGAGAGTACTTGGTTGGTTTGGACACATGGAGAGGATAGACGGGGAGCGAAGGTTGAAGAGGATCTACAGAGCAGAAGTAAATGGAAGGAGACCAAGAGGAAGGCTGTGATTGACGTGGATGGATGGTGTTATGAGTGCACTGCAGGAAAGGGGACTAAATATAGTGGAAGCTAGAGCTCTTGTATGTGATAGGAATGAGTGGAGAGGTGTTGTAAAAGGATAGTGGGATGTTTGGACGCATTCTAAGGGATGGGAGGGGCACCTGTATGATGCGGCAGGGCTAAACCAGTGAAAGCTGTCGGGCCCTGCTGTTGAAGAGAAGAGTGTGTTGTGTCACCCTGACCCGAGTGACATGGGCGCTTTCTGGTGTCCCGTTTCATCAGTAGGAACGAAAGCATGACCAACTTGGGTGCCGAGGTGCTTAACTTGTTTGGGCATTTGGGTTGGCCATGGTCCAAAAAGTTTTGTGTGTTTTTTGCTACTTTTAAAAAATATATATACATAATTTTCTCTGTTTTTGTATGTGTTTGTCTTGCTGTCGGTCACCCCTCTCAAGGGATATGGCCAGGGTAGATAGATATTGAATGGATGCACGAGATATTAAAAGATAAAAATGTCATAGTTCTTAGCGCGCTGGAGATACAGTATAGAATGTTTACACTCAACTAGGAAGAGGAAGCCGTATTTCTGCTTTGGGGTGGATGCTGGGTGTCCTCTCAAAAATCGAACGAAGCACTACAGTACTGTCCTCTACTCTGAAAAAGCTGCACACAATACAAAATCTAACTTACAGCAATGTCTGTATATTTTTCCACATATGTACCGTATTTCGGAAGTCGAATGGTCGTAAGTAGGGGAGCGTCTGTATGCACTGGACCGTAGATTTGGTATTAGTGTTGTATCAGCTTTGCTTATGCCAAAATTAAAACATGATGGATACAATTTGCATGACCTCAATTTATCCTCTCAAGCCATAGGTTCCCGACCCTGTGCTAGCCGCTAACTGGACCTAGATTGTTTCTATGCTAACTCAGAGCTACTCATTACCTACAGTTTCGCAGTTTCAATTCATAAACACGTAGTATTTGCATGGCATTCATTCTGTTCATCCGCAAAGTCGAGTGGCTGGCACTTGGTCATGTGTGAGGAAAGGATAATCAACTATTATTTATTATAGCGATTACTGCAACATTTTTAACATTAGTCTCCAACCTCCCATTTTCGTCACTACTCACCGTTCTGTCCGGTAAAATTTGCGTCTTAAAGGGCCCCTAGACTTTTCAATGTAGCAGATGCAAGCCATTTATTTTTCATTGTCACTTTATTTAAAGTAAGGTACACACCAAGAATCTAACATGCGTTCTGAAACAGAGATCGCAAAATACAATTCCTGTAAAGCGGGAGATTGAAACTTATATTAACTGGCTTAAACTAAACCATACGTATCATCAATATTGTTTCGGTACTTTAATGACTAGCAATTAAAGTGGAATGTGTTGGTTCTGTCTTTGTGCTGAACAGAGATGTGCTAGCTGCTGCCAAGACGGGGAGTGGTAAAACCTTGGCCTTCCTAATCCCATCTATTGAGCTGATCTACAAACTGAAGTTTATGCCCAGAAATGGTAATGAATGTGGTTGACCTTATTTGCTTAGAAAAGTTGCTCTTAAGGTGCATGTTATTTGTTGGGTGTGTTTTACCTATTGTTAGGATGTTTTTGTTTGCCTTCTTTCTTTCAGGAACTGGTGTGGTGATCTTGTCTCCAACTCGGGAGTTGGCAATGCAGACATATGGTGTGCTGAAAGAATTAATGACCCACCACGTGCACACTTATGGCCTCATCATGGGAGGCAGCAACCGATCAGCAGAGGCCCAAAAACTGGCCAATGGTGTCAACATTCTGGTGGCAACACCAGGCCGTCTGCTGGATCACCTTCAGGTAAGCTGGGATCAGTCTCTCCGGCGGTGACTGCATTTAGGACGCAAAAATGCCCAAACATTCGCATTTCCCCCCTCTATTGTTTAAAGATTTCACAAGCAGAGAGCAAGAAGGTGGCAGTAGGGGGGCGGCAGTCCGTTGTGAGAAGTTTGAATGTTTGTTGGACGATTTGTACACAAGTTAGGGCTGCAGGATTAATCGAATCGACATCGCGATGTGACGTATTGCGGTTGCGAAACTGCAAAGTTGTGCGGTTTTTCAAGGTTTTGTAGTGAGAGATGGAGTTTTGGCAAACCACAATTGTTACTGTTCGAGCCGATAAACGCGATTAAAAGTTTGCAATTAAAAGTTTGCAAACACCACACTATGCCACACCCACCGTGTGAGCTCATTGAGTCATTGAGTGTTATGGCAGACTCTGTAAACATATTCCCAGAGCCATCAAGCGACAAGGAAACAAAGCTTGCGTCAAAGAAGGGCGGTACATCACTTGTTTGGACCTATCTTTGTTTTGTTGAAGCGGACATGGAACAGAAGAGAACGCCCATTGGAGAATATGCTTTCGCACACACAAGGCACCTTAAAAATTATCACATATTAAAATACACGGCATTCATACAAAACAAAAACAAAATTCACTGGGGAGCCAAGGGGGTGCCAGCCTGCAAAAGTTTGGTTCCCAAACTTTTACATATATGGAAACAAACACCTCTTTCTTGATATTTGATATGCTGCAATTTGACTGGGCCAGGGCGGCGTGCGGTAACCGGACCCTGATGCGTCGTCCACACTGATTTGTCCTGCTGCACGTGTGTTAGGGCTGATTTTGGAAAAAAAAAACCTAATTGCAATTTTTCAGACCAGTATTGCGATTTCTGATTTTCTGGTGTATATTTTCTTTGTTAATTTTGTTTTAGTTAACACTCAACTATATTGAAATGGTAAATCTAGAGAAAACATCCTCTGGCGAGCTTTGTTTTCTGTTGACCATTTTTTACCACCCTTCTTCAGCGCCTGCTTCATTTGCTTTTCGTTTGTTGACTCTGGGACTACTTTTATGGAGTCTGCCATGAAATTCAATGAGCTCAACTGTGGGTGTGGCATAGTGTGGTGCTTGCAAACTTTTTGTCTCCAAGCTACCAAAATTGTTTCTGCGTTTAGCAAACATCCATTAAATGTTTTGTAGATTGCAGGGATGTGATTTTTCCGTTAATTCGCGGAATTCCGCTTTATTTATCTCCAAAAATAAAATTTTAAAATTTCCGATTTTTTAATTGGTAAAAAAACGATTTCGTCTCGACAGCATTCCATTTTAGTGTTTCAGTAACTGAAATGAAACGTACTTGCGATTGGTTGAAGTCTCCGTGTTGACCAATAAACGCGCTTGTTATAAAGGCGTAGGAGTATGCCATTGTTCATTTCTCACACGTTTTTGCCGAGTGTTTAAAGAAAGATGTCCGAGATCGAACGCAAAGATGCTCCGCGAGTTAAAGAAATTGCTAAGATCGTAAAAAACAAGTTTCGATCGGACTGGTTAGAGAAGGAATTATCTACAAATGTTGGTGACCCCGACGTAATCCAATGTAGCGAGCAGAGACGGGAGTCGTAGGCGGAGTGTCAAACAAAGGTGCCAACGAAAGCTGCTTTAATGACATTTAAACTTGCAATAACAAAACAAACACGAGAGTGGCTCGAGCCGGTCGAATTAAGAGTCCCCCTAGGAACTCGCTAACTAAACAATGGTTCCGTGGGTGAATTATGTACAACCCACTACAGTACTTTCATTTATAGATAACATCTTCTGCTATAACAAAGACATTTGTGGTATGTTCTAATATGAGTTACTTTTCATTTGGTCATGATACAATTATTTCTTCATGAAATTTGAACTCTTCAACATGATTTATGTGTTAACTCAGTAATCACATGAGTTAGATATGATGATATTCTCAGTGATAGTTTTTAAAAGCAAAGGCAGTCCAATGTTTTTTAATGTGACTGATTTTGAGTTGACTTAAACTGTAATTTTGTATGGGATAGTTCAAAATACATTGAAAATTTATGCTGTTGTTTTGTCTATTTCTTTGTCATCTGAGTGCATTGAAAGTACTTAAAAACACGGAAAACCCATGAGCTCCGGGGGGCTTCATCGATGGTATGCCCGCAAAACAGACGCCGGCGACTGTTCCGCTTCCTCATCGCGTCATTTCCGCGTCATTTTCTCGTGTGGACCACGGTTATAAAAGCTCCCGAGCCGGTGTTGTGCCCAAATCTGACTCCTACGCAGCCCCGATACGCCCGTGAAAGGCTGTGTTTCCGCGCTCTAAAGAATTGAGCAGCGCAAAACTTTTTCGCGCTGCCACCCGCGCGCGAAATTCCGACCGCGAGTAAAGCACTGCTGTATCTCGTCAATATGGCGGTCTCAAAGCGTCCAACAGCGTCTGCTTCACGGCCAGAAATTTCTGGCCGTGGTTCAGCCCCGATACGCCCGTGAAAGGCTGTGTACCCGCGCTCTAAAGAATTGAGCAGCGCAAAACTTTCGCGCTGCCACCCGCGCGCGAAATTCCGACCGCGTGTTAAGCACTGCTGTATCTCGTCTGTATGGCGATCTCAAAGCGTCCAATAGCGTCCGCCTCACAGGCAGAAATTTCTGGCCGTGATTCAGCCGCAAACGGCTGTGTGACCGGGCCCTAAATAAACCACAAACTGTTTTTTAGATGCGCACACTTGTATGCTTGCTTGTGGTGTTTTAAAGAGGCCGCAGCATAGGGCGCTCGAGCCCTATAGTGCGGTGCTTCCGATTCATGTTTAAATACAAAAAATAAAACCAGCTACACTGAACTTTTTAAACCCCTTTGAGCTCTATGGTCATGAAAATTTGTAAAAGAAAATTTATAAAATAAAATAAGGCAAGACAAATCTATATGCGAGTGACTCCGGTTTTCAACGCCCTAAAAATACAAAGGAGTGTGGTGCTGCAGTACTACTCGCTTCGTGGAGTCTGCAAGAGTAGGATGGTCTTTAGTCTGCGCATGTGTGACAGTGCCGCTACTAAATGTAAAACAAAGCCTGAAACATGACACGGAGAAATAAATATCTATTTCCATAATTTACGGACTGTAGCCCACACCTGACCATAAGCCACAACCAAGATATTTTTTATAAGGCGCATTTGCCCATGTAGAAACATTAAATTGAATTGAACTGTCTTTATTGTTATAGGCTATCAGGATAAATGTCTGAAAAATATTTACAACAGGAATTTACAACTGAAACATGAGATTTTTGCAAAGAAAGACGGCACACCGTTTTCAGAGTTTTATTTACAAACAGAGCGTCACAAGTCTGGTTAAAAACCATGGGCGCGTCCGCGCGCGCACACACACACACAGGTAAAAGTCACTGAGAGCCATCTTCATCCTCCTGTGCACTAAAACTATGGACTTCTTCCTCCTCAGTTTGTCTCTGTCCCCTCATCCTGGGTAATTATTTTTTCATTGGGTCACTTAAGGGTCTGATCCACTTAGTAGCTACATTTCATACTTAACGCTTATACTCTGCGGTATATGCATGGTGTGGAGGTTAAATGTAAATTAAACTTTCCCAATGACGGCGTCACTGCTCCCTATTGCAATGGAGGTGCAATTCCACTTGATTATTTGGAAAGTTACCCAAAAAAGTTTCTTGAGATCAAATGTGCCCATGCCCCCCTTGATGGAGCTTTGCAGGGGGCCCTGCCCCACTGTTTGAAAACCATTGATTTAAACAAACTTGAATAGTTGATAACCACAAAGCTTATGTTTACCCGGTTAATGTGAATTCTCAGAATACACCTGGCTTCATGTTCAAGAACCTGCAGTGTTTGATAATTGATGAGGCAGATCGCATCTTGGAAGTGGGTTTTGAGGAAGAACTCAAGCAGATCATCAAGCTTCTGCCAAGTATGGGTTTTTCACATTTTTTTATTTTAATGCATTCACTTTTTCATTTTCATACTAATTGGGGTTTGAAATCCTTGAAAATGCTTAAATTTTGACGAGGTGCTTCTAAAAGCTTGGAATGGCTTTGCCATTTCATTTTTTCTTCCCTCATGATAAACTGCAGCTGTTGTTAGTTGGTTAGGCATTGTCCTATAAAGCTTTGTAGCCCCCTACGGATTGTGCCGAAGAGGGCAGGTGCACGCTAAACCTAAACATGGCATCAGGAAATGTGTACTCGTGCATGGATTACATATCACAGGGAGCATTTCCCAGCGGTAAATTGTAGTGGCAAAAACTTCCTGTTACTGAAAATGTAGGCTACTTATTAATGTCATTTTAACTCAACACCTATTTGGGGAGAAATTTGTCCCAATTATATTGCAACACGTATTGTTCAGATCCACATCTATTCGCGATTTACTAAAGAACTGTAAAATTCATATGTCCTGCGAAATTAAAACACAAGAATAAAAATCGCCTATGTAAATTGCAGATATAATTTTGGCTCTGTAAAATATTTGATTCACTCTAGAGGTCCACCGATTATCGGAATTGAAAAATTCCGCTGCACTTTTTGTTATAATTTTTGTTGTATTTTATTTATTTAAACTAGTGTAAAAGGGAGTTAAGTTTTTACGCATGTTTTATACAGTATGCTGCTAAGCCTAATTTTATTTCCTGCACTGTTAGTTTTTGGTTTAAGTTATATTTGAACTTAAAACCAATTGTTTGTTCCTTTTTCATTATTACAAATGTCTTGTGCCAATTTCTAAGCTTTTACAGCAAATGTATATCGGTCATCGGCCTCCTTTTAAAACTAATAAACAGTATTGGACCTGAAATCCCATATCAGTCGATCCGTAATTGACACTGGATTTATTCTTTTACTCCTACTAGAAAAATTGGAAAATTGACTTTTATAGTCCTTAAAAAGTGCTTGCCTTTGGCCATGAAAAGGCTTTACAAACCCTGATTAATAAAATGTCTGTTTCACAGTCGAAACTTGTTTTAAAATGTTTTTTTGCGGGGTGGGGGGTAGAAAAAAGGCAGACTATGTTGTTTTCAGCTACACAGACTCGCAAAGTGGAAGACTTGGCACGTATTTCTCTGAAGAAAGAGCCGCTGTATGTCGGGGTGGATGACAATAAAGACACCGCTACAGTAGATGGTTTGGAACAGGTACGGCACTTTCTCACTAACGTGTTAATGTGACCAACTTTTCCTTGTTAATGGTAGTCTGTTTTACTTCAGGGTTATGTTGTTTGTCCATCGGAAAAGCGCTTCTTGTTGCTCTTCACCTTTCTGAAAAAAAACCGTAAGAAGAAGCTGATGGTTTTCTTCTCCTCATGCATGTCTGTTAAATTCCACTATGAGCTCCTTAACTACATTGACCTTCCCGTGATGGCCATTCATGTAAGTTACATAAAACATCGTCCATCAGTTTCCTGAGTATCATCTGCGGAAGCTGACGTGTCATGTCCTCTCTTTTACTGTTCAGGGCAAGCAAAAGCAGACCAAACGCACCACTACCTTCTTCCAGTTCTGCAATGCCGACTCTGGAATTTTACTCTGTACGGATGTAGCCGCTCGAGGTCTGGACATCCCAGAAGTGGACTGGATTGTCCAATATGACCCCCCAGATGACCCCAAGGTAAAAACAGCCAAGCAAATTCACACAGAAAAGGTTGATAATGTAGTCAGTACCTACTTTTTGAAAGGGTTCAGTCATTGCTCATTAACAGGATTCGTTCGGGTGCTTAAAAGTCTTGAAAATGCTTTGTTTTCTCGGTCAGGAAAATGCTTGAATTTCGGTTGAAGTGCTTCTAAATGCCTCTGCTTTTTGCCATTGCATTTATAGACCACGTTTTAAATAAATAAAAAAAAAGTACGTCCAAATAAGGGCTGATGGTGGCTACATTCCTCATTGAGTTGTCATGTGTTACTTCCTGCTCCCTACTGTCGCATTGAAGAGGGCAGGTTGATAGATAGATAGATAGATAGATAGATAGATAGATAGATGGACGGATAGATACTTTATTCATCCCCGTAGGGAAATTTACAGTCATGAAACGAGTCATGGAAATTCCGGCTCTTTTGGCTCGCTTCACTGAGAAAGCTCCCAAACGGCACCTTAGATATTATTATTTATTTTGTTTTTGGTGGTATATTATCAATAATAATAAAGCATAATGCATCCAATTATTAGTTTTGTTTTGCAGGCATCACTGAAAAACATTCACAGATCTACAACAAAAAGTTCTAAAATACATAACAATTTTAGATTTTTACACACTGAACATATTTTACGTTGAACAACACACGATCCCTAAAAGTGGAAACCAATAATAAAAATTCATCAACTCTTCAGTGCTATGAATGATAAAATACAAAAACAGCCCATTGATGTCCAATTTAGGAACAAAAGATCCAATATAGGAACATCTCAAGATAGCACGCGAAGTATGTGCTAGCGGCATGGCGGCTGAGTGGTTAGCGCATCCGCGGCACAGATCTGAGGTCATGGAATCAAATCCAGCCTTCCTGTGTGCAGTTTGCATGTTCTCCCCGTGCTTTTGTGGGTTTCCTCCCACATTCCAAAAACATGCATTCCAGGTTAAATGGCCGATCCAAATTGTCCCTGGGTGTGAATGGGCAAGTTATTTGTCTGTCCCTGCGTGGCTTGCGACTGGCTGGCAACCAGTTCAGGGTGTTCCCTGCCTACTGCCCGAAGACAGCTGGGATGGATTCCAGCACCCCCGCGACCCTACTGAGGATAAGCCGTATCGATAATGGAAGGATGTGCTAGCAGTTAGGCAGCAGCTTCATTTTTGTCATCAAAGTTATCAATGACAAAAAAAAGTTAAGTCCACTCTTTTGATCTGCACTGGATTTTTACATTTGAGGGTACTGGAAAAATTGGCTATGAAAGTGGTCGAATTTGGCCATTAAAAACAGTGCACGAACCCTGTCTACGGACAAGTCAGTTTTCGAATATAATATTCCCCGTCTTTTAATTCAAAAACATTTTTATTTTTCGTACTGTTCAATTATCTTAAAAATGTTTTCTTTCCAACCACATGAAGTTACTAAAAACTCTTGCCTTCAGGAATACATCCACAGGGTAGGCAGAACCGCTCGAGGCATTAATGGCAGGGGCCACGCTCTTTTAATCCTGAGACCAGAGGAGCTAGGTTTCCTGCGTTTCCTCAAGCAGGCTAAGGTAAATAGTTGGGGTGGCCTGATTTGTGTTCGAAACATTTTTTGTACTTATAAACTGGTTTTCTCCAGGTTCCCCTAAGCGAGTTTGAATTTTCCTGGAGCAAAATCTCTGACATCCAGGCTCAGGTAAGAACCTAAGTGAGGTGTTTCATTCTGAACCCAGGGTCACTTCAAGTTCTTTCCTAGTTGGAGAAGCTGATTGAGAAGAATTACTATCTTCACAAGTCCGCCCAAGAGGCTTACAAGTCTTATGTGAGGGCTTACGACTCTCACTCGCTCAAACAGATCTACAGCGTCAATACGCTCAATCTCATGATGGTGGCGCTGTCGTTTGGATTTAAAGTTCCACCATACGTAGATCTCAGTATCCTTTTATGGCATTTCATGTGAGTGGTATGTTAATATGTGTAAGCAGTTAGGCAATTTCTTTTGACTATTGAAAGGAAAACACAGGGTTCCTACAGCTTAAGGCAAGTTAGATTCAAGACTTTTTAAGACTTTTTTAAATGCCTTTTGAAATTAAATGTTAGACCAAGTCTTCAAAAAACATACAAGCAAAATAAAAGAAACATAAATAGTACACATTGCGTTCACATTGAGTTCATGGCAGTTTATAGCAGCCCATTCACACAGATCATAGATAGGAATACAGTACCTCAAAGTATGTGCAAGCAGCAAGATGGCGACTTTATTTTATTCATCAAAGCTCAAAAACATTTTTTTTTTTTTGATTGGCGCTGTATTTTTTTCTTCAAAGGTACTGGAAAAATAAATAAATTGCCCTCGAAAGTGCTTGAATTTGGCCATGAGAAAAGGTGTACGAACCCTGGAGATAGCATTCATGTCTTTCCCCAATTAATATTCACTGTGTGTGTATCATATATATATATCAGTGTTCATTTTACCTCTGAAAAGTGATGGGGTCCCGGGGTCTCGCATGCTCAAATCTGGGTCCCAACAGAGATCTATCCCCAAAATTTAGTGTTATCAAGGTTGAAATTGTAAATCGCCAACAAATACATAATATAAATTCATATATTCAGTTTTAATCATCAGTTTATTGGTAATGCGAATCAGTTATCACTTCAAGATTTCAGTTCACAACAATATTGTACATTATACAAAATAATATTGCTGAAATAATTATATTAATCTATATTCTCATTTAGTTTTAATCATCACAGTTAATTGATAAGCAGTATCTTCAGATTTTTCAGTTCATATATTCTTCGTGGTTTGCTGTCCCGCCACAGTTGTAATGCCTTCAAGGTCCAATCCATTATCATCCTCCTCACAGCTTTACCAGGAATATAATTTAGTCCATTTTGGCAGAGAAGTCCTTTTTTTTTGCTAGGAGTATTCTTTTGCATATTATCTTTCGTTAAATCGTTTACTTTAACACACGTGTTTTCTTTCCCTCCGCAGTCTTCCGAAAAAAAATTCTGCCTTTTTTTCGTGCCGGAATTATTGCCGTTGTTATCACTTTCTGCATTATGTTTCGACTTATTACTCAAGAAATGACCAATTTTGTGTCGATTTTCACCTAATACTGACTGTCTTGCTTGACATGAATGAGGTTTATTATTAAAAAAAAAGTTCAAACATTAGGTAGCTTTGATGTTCACTGTAGAAGGAAAAAATACATGCAAATATAATTAAGTAGAATAATACATTTTCTCATTAAATTATTTTTGGTAATATACTGATTAAAGGGATAACCACAAACCTGTCTTTTTAAATTTTCTCCTTTTATATTTTTTCTTAACTTCTCTATACAACATAATAATTCGTAAGATAATGCATCAAAGCAAGTGAGCCATTTGAGAGGCGGCTCTCTTTAATGAGTTGAGCCGAAAAAGCCCGTTTTCTAAAACTCGAACTCGCTTGACTTGATTTGCCGTTTCGTGATAGTCGATGTATTCCGGATGGTACCCATAATTGACAAATTATCTTTTTTCCATACAGATTTTCTTGTACGTGGTACAAGTCTTAAAATGCATAATAAATGTACTTTGTACGGCAAAAACGTACAGGTATGCATACTTAACCTTCACTCAATGACAAACACCACAACAATGACGTAATCTCGAATTAACGAGATCTGCTTGACGAAAAGTTGAGTGCGGTAAATCTTTCTTAAAAAAAGGGTAATCGGGTAATTATTACAATTTTGTGTCAAAAAAGTTGCGTCCCGGGGACGCACATTAATTTGAGACGATGTGGCCCCAGCAGAAATGATGCGTCTAGGACGCAGGCAAATGAGAACACTGTATAATGTGTGTAGATATATATATATATATATATATCTAGAGGGAGAGATGTATCTATCTCTATGTATCTCTATATTTCTAAAGATTATAGATACATCTATCTTGTTCCACAACAGGCTTTGCATTTCTTGAGTAAAAGCAATGCAGAATTCAAGCAGCTTTTCCCTTAACTCGGCTCTTCCTCAGATGTCCAAGGCAATAAAGGGGCAAAGCTCCAAAAGCGAGGCAGTGGCGGTGGTTTTGGTTACCAGAAATCCAAGAACGTGCACAGGGCCAAAATCTTTAAGCATGTTAACAAAGGATTTGGTGACAAAAGGCAGTTTTCTCGGTAACTTAAGACTGTTGTCATTGTGACAAGAATAATTACATTAGAATATAGGTCCAATGTACTCCTATGAATTGTATTGTTTGTCAATATAAGCATATTTCCCACATCTGCAGAATTCCATGTTTTTGTAACGGCACACATTTCTTCACAAAAAGATCTAATTAAAATGAGATCGTATGCAATATTTTTTAAAATTTTATTCATTATGCATATTTTATTTCGTCACAAAGCCAAAAGACGATACTGTAGGCTTACAACCTTTACAGAACAGGATATTCAAATCAGATGATTTGAGATTTACATGACAAATTGATTGTGTTGTTTTTATCAGTTTTTCTAATAGTGTTTATCGATACATCAGCTTTGATTGCAAATGTTGTTTTTTTTTTCACAAAAACACATGTTTTTAATCATTGTGCTTTAATAAGGCATGTCAAAATGAACCCATCTCAAAAATGGTTACAGTTGTTCTTGTAATAGGTTTCCCTAAACGTTCCTGTAAAAAGTCCCTAAAATCCCAATCAAAACGTACCCAAGGTCAAGTCAGTGTTCTTGAACTGTTAGGCGAATATTAGCGTTTCCTTTCAAGAGACCAAAATTTTTTTTCCAAACTGAAAAAAATCACTGCAAGTCCTACTTAGAGTAATCCTGAGTTGGAACACTGAATTAGAAGACTTGTATTATCGCCTGATTTTTTTATTTTTTACAATTAAATGCCTGCAGATGAGTGTAGCATACTTAATGCATAATGACATTATGAAAATCTAAACATTGTATTTAAGATTTTTCAAAGGATTAGTTTTCAAAACAGGCCATTTGGAGAAGTTTACTGGAATAAAAACTACGCAAATGTGTATTTTACTTTTCCTTTTTTGACATTGTTAAAGTTTTTAATGCTTGACTTCTCTTTCTAGAAGTTGATCAAAAATTGTGTATACTTGAGTATAATAGTGATGCATAAAAATGAATCACGACTGGCATTTACCTGATGGCCAAGAGCAGTGTCAATTGAAGTGTCCATATTTTTAATTTTATTTTTTTAATCTATTGGTAAAGTTGTGTTTTGGAGTAAATATTTTACATGGTTGGATTGTCCTGGATGTAATAAGCCATTTTTAGGACATTCAACAAATTTGACGTTTACAATTTTGGAATCATCTTGGAAGAAATCAAAAGGGGGGAAAAAAGAGCACCAAGAATACTTTGTGGATACACTGTAAGTAGTGACTCGCATCTTAGGATCCCTACAAAACTGCATACTGATTACTCTATATGAATAGATTAAATTTAATAAATATTGACCCGAGATGTTCTTGATACTACAACCTCTCTTTGAGAATAACTTACACCCAATCATTAACTGTGATATGGTAAGATGTCCATGTCCTCAACAGTAAATGTTCCCTTTTTCCAGATAAACTTCTCATTGTCTCAAAGCTTCCATTCTTCAATTTCAATGATGTGATGAAGCTTCATCCAGGAACTCCATTTCCAAATTGCAAAGTGTGTTCTGTTAAGGAAAGAAAGAACAGTATTGTGTGGAATTGAAATAGAAATTAGGGTGATAGGGAAGTGAGATTTTTTTACCTTCAATAGAGGGTCTATTATAGAAAACTAATAAAATTAATCTCTGGTCATAAGGTCATTAACATTTTTGAAAGAGCCTATATAAAAGGTCAAACAAAGCAATTTCTGACATGTACAAATGTTTGAAATGTAGTAGGCATTCATCCTTTCATATTAAAAGAAAATCTATAAAAAATAATAGATTGAAAAATAACAAGACGAGTGGTGGAATATCTGTAAAGCAGAGTGCACTTCCACTAGCTCCCGGATTCTGAGGGAATTCAAATGGAAGAACTTGGTGAGATTTTTTTGTTACCCCCAAAATTAGAGGTTTTCTGGATGTTCAACTACCATGATGGAGAGGAAGACGATGGCCGCATGCATATATTTCGGCTGTGTCCAAAAATACAAAAGAACTTTGACAAATTATGGTTTGTTTAAAAAACAATTGTGGGATATGGTAAACCTAAAACATTTGAAGTGCTCTATTAAGGAAATATTACAGAAAAAGATTAATACCTGGTAAAACATCTTCCAATGTTTGGCAGAAAAGTAAAAAGATTACAGTATAAAATAAAGCCACGTTAGTTAAAATAGGATAAATGTAAAGGATTGCTTGCTAGGTAGCTAAAAAGACAGGAAGCTAGCTAACTCAAACTAAAAGTATGTTTTGCTCATTCAGGTTGTTAAACTCAAATTGTTGAATTTATTTTGTTGTTGTATTTCGTGTAAAATAAATCGAGAAAAATGTGAAAATACATATGTTCAATCCATTGATAGTTTCCCGTTCTGTTCTTTTAATTTTCTGCTTTTGAAAATAATTCTCAATACTTAAACCAAATTATTTTGTCCATGAAATCGAGTTCACTTATTTGAATTTCTAAAATATCTTCAGATTTTTTTACAATTCATTTACAATGTTATTACGAGGTTAATTAAAAATTGGGTTAAATAGATTCTGTCAACTAGAAACTTACAATGACACGGCACTAGTGAAGTATTTTCAGAACAGGTCCACAGGCACCCCAACTGTTCTTAGTGGGTACCAAGTTGGAGAGCCCTGGATTGGAGTTTATACTTGCATATGAGCTTTCATTGCACTGTTTTATTTGTTTTTTTAAAGCCAGTTGACACATTTAAAACAGGAGGTTTGCTTAAAGTGGCTTAATTTTTCTTTAGTGCATTGTCTCCCTGGCTGGACTAAATCCATTGTTGGGCCTATTAAGGCTATATGTTTCAAAACCCTTAGTTAGACTGATCAAAATCAAACATTTTGCTAATTTTATCACTTTGCCGATTTAAGGTTGTTTTCTTATGGACTTTATTCATTCATTTATTAATAAGACTTGACTGGCTCGGTTCGGTTGCCTTGGGGGTAGGGCATCTGCCTCAAGACTGGGAGGTTGCTGGTTCAAGCCTTGGCCGGGTCATACCTGAGACTTAAAACCTATTGACTCTCAACAAGACATTGCCAAACATAGGTTTGGTTAGCTGAGGGGGCTGGTAATCCTCCCCTCTGTATCATATCTCCCAGAACGAGTCAATAATGCATACGTACTGACTCTAGCCACCTCCCACTAGGGGTGTGTGGCTCTGGTATACAGTGCATCCGGAAAGTATTCACTTTTTCCACATTTTGTTATGTTACAGCCTCATTCCAAATTGTATTAATTTAATCTCTTATCTCAAAATTCTACACAAAATACAGTAAACCTCGGATAAGTCGGATCCAGATGGACCGGTCATTTTCATCCGACTTATCCGAGGATCCGACTTATCCGAGGTCGCAAAATTTCGAACTAAGAAGAAATTTAACTCTTAGAAAAGTGCATACTTGCTTTTCAGAATGTCGCTCAAAGTTTGAGGGCTCATTCCAAACTTCGCCGCGATGTCTTTTTGCTTCATGTGCTGATTCTTTTCTTGGAATTCAATGATAGCGAGCTTTTCTTCATACGTTCTAGTCTTGAGACTCCTGCCTTTGGTTTTAGAACTTGAGGCCATCGCCACACCGTAGACCGCACAGACCGCAAGGAAGTCCAAAGAAATTCACACAAATTCAATTTGAATGCTAGCACTACTGTAATAAGAAACAATGGGATTATGATTACGAGGCTTTGTTCTATGACCGCGTGCTGTGATTGAGAGTGCTATCATTCAACACTGAGGAGGAGTTTGATGAATAGCCTCTGCCAATCACGGAACGCCACGTCACATCAAGAAATCTTCCCGGAAAATCTGGGAGGGGTGAAAATCTTCCCGGAAAATCTGTGAGGAGTGAAAATCTTCCCGGAAAATTCCATCGCTTACTGCCACTGGAGGCTGAAATTTAGAGCATTTGGGAGATGTCCTAGGCGACCTGATACCGATCCGACTTATCAGAGGCGAAAACCATTAAAAAGGGTCAATTGTACGGAAAAATCCATCCGACTTAGGCGAGGATCCGACTTATAAAATCCGACTTATGGGAGGTGTAATACTACAGAAAAGCCTAGAGAACAAACGTTCCACGCAATTTGTCCGACTTATCCGAGAATCCGACTTATGCGAGTCCGACTTATCCGAGTTTTACTGTACTCCATTATGACAATGTGAAAAAGTTGTTTTTACTTTTTTCTAATTTATTACATAAGTATTTACAGCCTTTGCCATGAAGCTCAAAATTGAGCCCAGATGCATCTTTTTTCCACTGATCACCCTTGAGCTCTTTCTACAGCTTAATTGGAGTTAGACCTAAGATTTATGGCCCAAGCCCAAACCCAAGGCAATTTCGGGCCGGGTCGGGCCTGAAATGTCAGTCATACGGTCGGGTCGGGTCCGGTCCTGCTTTTTTTTTTTTTTTTTTTTAATTAATTAATAATTATAAATATATGTTCATTAAAAATATATACTTAAACTATGTATGGATATTAGACCAAGGAATACTTGTTATAAAATAAATAATTTGGATAAAACGGAGAAGGAGCTGTAATTGCTATTTAACGGAGCCAGAGCATGCTCTGTGCACGTGACGTGAATGCTGTCCTCTTAATAATCTTCCCCTCCGCAAATTTGCATGATTTTGGCCTGGTATCCCGATATGGAGTCGGACCAACAAGAAGTGAAGGATAAACTAAAGAGAGGAGAACTGACAAGGAAAACACACTCTGGTAAGAGTGAAGTGTGGAGCACTTTCAAATTGATAGTCGAAAATGATACAGAGACTTGCGTTGGCTTCGCTGAGTGTCAACGCTAGAATCTTAAGGATGTCCTGCTGCTGTGGATTATGGCCCAATGATCAAGTCGTCAAAATGACGGACGCCCTTGTTGTTTATGCTGCCTCTAAAAAAAAACCGTCAATGACAGATTGTCGCTTAATGTAACATCTGCAGTGCAGACACAGAAATATAAAAGATGTAAATGTTTATACAGTTTTATTTAACTTGGGCCTAGATGTTGTAACAAAAGGCAGAGTTTAATTTGTTATCATAAATCACCCCTCCTTATAAATAAAATATGTAATTTCAGGCTCCTTTCGGGCCGGGCCAGCAAATCCAGTTAATTAGTCGGGCTCGGTCTGGGCCGGGTTTAATACCCCTTGGGCCTGCGTCGGGCTTGGGTGCTTTTTTTTGGCCCGATCTTACCTCTAATTGGAGTCCACTTGCAGTAAATTCAGTTGATTAGACATGATTTGGTGAGGCACACACCTGTCTATATAAGGTCCCACAGTTGAGTGTGCATGTCAGAGCACAAACACCAAGCATGAAGTCAAAAGAACTGTCTGTAGACCTGCAAGACAGAATTGTTTTGAGGCACAAATCTGGGGAAGGATACAGAAAAATTTCTGCTGCTTTGAAGGTCCCAATGAGCACAGTGGCCTCCATTATTCGTAAATGGAAGACATTTGGAACCACCAGGACTCCTCCTAGAGCTGGCCAGCCTTCTAAACTGAGCGATCGGGGAAGAAGGGCCTTAGTCAGGGAGGTGACCAAGAACCCGATGGTCACTCTGTCAGAGCTCCAGTGTTCCTCTGTGGAGAGAGGAGAGCCTTCCAGAAGGACAACCATCTCTGCAGCAATCCACCAATCAGGCCTGTATGGTAGAGTGGCCAGACGAAAGCCACTCCTTAGTAAAAGAAACATGGAAGCCCGTCAGGAATTTGCCAAAAAGCACCTGAATGACTCAGACCATGAGAAACTAAATTCTCTGGTCTGATGAGACAAAGATTGAACTCTTTGGTGTGAATGCCAGGCGCCATGTTTGGAGGAAACCAGGCACCGCTCATCACCAGGCCAATACCATTCCTACAGTGAAGCATGGTGGTGGCAGCATTATGTTGTGAGGATGTTTTTCAGCAGCAGGAACTGGCAGACTAGTCAGGATAGAAGGAAAAATGAATGGAGCAATATGTAGAGATATCCTGGATGAAAACCTGCTCCAGAGCACTCTTGGCCTCAGGCTGGGGCGAAGGTTCATTTTTCAGCAGGACAACGACCCAAAGCACACACAGCCAAGATCTCAAAAGATTGGCTTCAGAACCACTCCGTGAATGTCCTGGAGTGGCCCAGCCAGAGTCCAGACTTGAATCCGATCGAACATCTCTGGAGAGATCTGAAAATGGCTGTGCACAAATGTCTCCCATCCAACCTGATTGAGCTTGAGACTTATTGCAAAGAAGAATGGGCGAAACTGCCTAAAGATAGGCGTGCTAAACTTGTGGGATCATATTCAAAAAGATTTGAGGATGTATTTGCTGCCAAAGGTGGATCACCAAAGTATTAAGCAAAGGCTGTGAATACTTATGTAAATATGATTTCTTAGTTTTCTATTTTTAATAAATTCAAAAAAAGTAAAAAAAAAAAAAAAAAACTTTTTCACATTGTTATAATGGAGAATTTTTTGTGGAATCTTGAGATAAGAGATTAAATTAATACAATTTGGAATGAGGCTGTAACATAACAAAATGTGGAAAAAGTGAAGCGCTGTGAATACTTTCCGGATGCACTGTATATTTAACTTAAATATTGAGCAAAGTAGCAGCAAACCTTATGGATCCACTCTGGTTGAGGAAGGCGGTGGAGAGAGCCCCCAGGAGATTTCATGCCGTTTCTTAACTAATCCTGATGGAACATATATAAGGGTAAAGTATCGAGAACAAGAAACTTATCTACTACCAGGAAAACCAATATCCTACCATTATCACCACAACCTTGTTCGGTGGTTTCCCAGTTCATGGATCGCTGGACAGCCTTCTTCCAACGAGCAAAGCGGAACTCGCTCTCTGAAAAGAATAAAATGTTTACATGAAGTTGGCTCACTATTTGACCTAAGGTTTTTTTTTTTCACAAGTTTTGCCTTTTTTTTTTACCATCCGAGTTGATCTGAGGGTTGTATTTTTCCGAAGTGATCCGAGGAAGGTCGCTAGGGTTCAAGCTCCACACCTTCACTCCTTCTGCAGCACCTGCTGCCATGGCAGCGCCGAGAGCTGTTGTCTCCGACATTGAAGGTTTCACTGGACCAGCAAAGGGAGAAAGATTCAAATTTCCATTCATCCAATTGATTTGTAGGATGATTTTTTTTATACAGGCAGGGAGCTGAAATTGATAAGGAACAAAATGGGATGTCTTGCGTCATTATCGTGTGTGTGTGTGAATGGTTAAGTGTGAAGCGCTGTGGGCTCATTTCAGTGACTTCAAAAGCACTATACAACCATCTGAATTCCAAAATACAATAAAATCCTGAAACTAATTATTTTGATTCACCATAAACTCACCAACATTAACTTATTTGCGCAATTTACACTCATCTAAGAACCATGTCATTGGAATGAGGTATAGTTTTTTTGAAGCAATTGTCTCCTCTAGCAATAAAAAGAGACCATATATAAAGCTACAGAAAGAATCAGCTCCTCTCCACAGCCCCTTAGCAGTGTGGAATTGAAACAGCACTCGACTTAACCCAGTTTTGTTTTTAAAACAAATATAACTTGCGGATGTCTGCATGTATATCTATTCATAAAAAATTGGAAAGGTCTCCATAATTTACCCCATAGCCAAATTTTTTAACTCAATGCAGCCCTCCAATCAAAATAGTTGCCCACCTCTAAAGGAAGGCAGAAAATTCTGGTCTGGCAGATTGTTAGGATGTATTCTCATACCTACAGACACACCAAGGATGTCAGCCTGCAATTGCATCAGTAGACTGTTAGCAGTCATGCCACCATCCACCTGCAGCTGCAACAAAGGGACACCGCTGTCCTTGTTCATGGCATCTAAAATCTGAAGCACACAAGTGGCATACCTTTCAGTATGGCATAAAAGGTGTATTTCAATTTTGTTGAAAACAAAGTTATTTCCTTTTAGAACAGGGGTCAAGAACCTTTTTGACCCCCAAAAAGTCATAATAGCAAAATATTTTTTTTTAAAAATGGGAAGAGAGTGAGCCATACCATATTGGAAGACATTTTAACAACACTGCGAAACCCACTCTCCAGGCGAAAGCTAATTTGCCAGTTAATTTTAATTCACTGTGTAATGTTAGATCAATGGTGTCTATTGAGTCTAACTATTGAGTCTGGGGGGCAATATGGTGGAAAATTACTCATGGGGGCCAGACTAGTAGATTAAAGAGAAAGAAAGAGGGAGCTAAAAAGACAAACGGAGAGAGAGAGAGACAGAAAAAACATGAGAGAGAGAAGAGAAAAATACAAAGAAAGCAAGTAAAGGTGAAAAGACCAAGCAAGAGAAAGAAAGGGAATAAGAAAAAATGGGAGAAAGAGAGCAAGAGAATAAAAAGAGAATGAGCAAGACAAGAGAGCAACAAAGGGGGAAAAAGAAAAGAATAAGAGCAAGAGAAAAAAAGAGACACACAAAGAGATGCAATCAGAGACAGAGGGAAAAAGTGACAAAAGGGAAATATAGACCGAAAGAGATAGCCATACAAAGAGAAAAGAGACAGAGAGAGAAAATAGATAATACTAAATAGATAAGATAATAATAAATAAATAGATAATATAATAGAAAAGAGATTAAAAAAAGAGAAACAGAGGGGGAGGGGAAAGAAAGACAAAAATGACCCCCCCCCCAAAAAAAAAGAGAAAGAGGGAGGTAAGGAAAAAAAAAGGGAGAAAGAAAGAGGCAGAGAAAGAAATACAGCTAGAATTAGGT
Organism: Urocampus carinirostris; assembly: GCF_059441175.1. Lineage (NCBI taxonomy): Eukaryota > Metazoa > Chordata > Actinopteri > Syngnathiformes > Syngnathidae > Urocampus > Urocampus carinirostris. The sequence goes on along the minus strand of NC_142362.1, from coordinate 39,047,342 downwards.
ATAGCGCTGGTGACATATAGCGGACATATTTCAAACTGTGGCTCATTTTTCTCTTGAAATGGGGGGGGGGGGGGGGGGGGACATACTGTTTACTGATAAAAAAGATCCAAAATATCGAGTATGAAAGAACAGAATAAGAGTAGCACCACTGGCCTGACATCAAAAGCATATCCCCTCTAAAAGGGTGCTCAAGGGGTTAGCGCTTGTACGTTGGGATTCTGGTAGACGAGAAAGCCTTCAACACTGTGTATAGTGGCAATTGGGCGCTGCTGACCTCAACCCGGGACATTCTGAATCATTAGGAAGAGTACTTCGAAGACCTCCTGGATCCCACCTACACATTTTTCTCTGAGAAAGCAGAGCGGGGGGACTCTGAGGTGGACTCTCATATCTCTAGGGTTGAAGTCAAGGTGGTCAAAAAGCTCCTCGGTGGCAAGCTCACAGGTGTTGATGAGATCCGCCCAGAGTTCATTAAGGGTCTGGATGTTGTGGGCATGTCATGGTTGACATGCCTCTGCAACATCGCGTGGGCATCTGGGACAGTGCCTCTGGATTGCCAGACTGGAGTGGTGGTTACCCTTTTCAAGAAGGGGGGACCGGAGAGTGTTCCAACTACAGGGGAATCACACTTCTCAGCCTCCTTGGTAAAGTGTATTCAGGGGTAGTGGAGAGGAAAGTTCGCCAAGAAGTCAAATCTCGGATTCAAGAAGAGCAGTGTGGTTTTTGTCCCCGCCGTGGAACACTGGACCAGCTCTACACCCTCTGCAGGGTCCTCGAGGGTGCCTATCTGGTCTACATGTGTTTTGTGGACTTGGTGAAGGCATTCGACCGTGTTTCTCGGGAGCCCCTGTGGGGATGGTTTGGAATGGGGTACCATACAGTCCCTGTATGCCCGATGCCAGGGTCCTGTCCGCATTGCCGGCAGAAGTCAGATTCGTTTTCGGTGGGAGTTGAACTCCGCCAGGGCTGCCCTTTGTCACCAATTCTGTTCATAACTTTTATGGACAGAATTTCTAGGCGCAACCTTGGTGGGAAATGATTTCGGTTTGGGGGCCTTAGCATTGGATCACTGCTCTTTACAGATGATGTGGTGCTGTTGGCTTCCTCGGGCCGTGATCATCAGCTCTCACTGGAGTGATTCGCAGCATAGTGTTAAGTGGCCGGGATGAGGATCAGCACCTCTAAGTCTGAGATCCTGGTACTCAGCCAGAAAAGAGTGGCATGCTCCCTTAAAAATATATTACTAGTATTTAGTTGCACCACATTTGGCTTTAAGGACAGCCTGCGGTCGTCATATCTTGAATCCCAAGAGTTTAAGCACGTATTTCCGTGACAGGTGACATCGTGAAGACATGTCTTTTCTTCTCGACAGTCTGATGGCCGAACAATTGGGATTACTTTCTATAATAACTAAGGAATATAAATTTTCCAGATTAAGGTAAATATTTTCATTATTCATTGTTATCGGAGTCACTAGCAGAATACAGACACTCCCCTACTTACGACCATTCGACTTACGAAAAACGGTAGATACGAAAAAAAAATTGGGATGTCGAAAAATATCTGCACATTGCTGTGAATTAGATTTTGTATTGTGTGCACCTTTTTCAGAGTAAAGGACAGTACTGTAGAGCTTCTTTCTGCTGCGTGGTGCTGTGAGGTCGCCCAGCATCCACCCTAAAGAAGAAATCTGGCTTCTATTCCCTAATTCGTGTGTAAACATTCTTTACTGTATCTGCAGCGCGCCAAGATCTTGGACATTTTTATTTGTTTATATCTCGTGCATCCATTAAATATGGTTGGTGAAAAGTGTACAGAAGAGGCGAGCCATTTCCTTTGAAATGAAAAGTGAATAAGAAACCTTTATGAGTTTGAGAAAAATTGATCAATTTTTTTCAGCAGCCAGTTTTGTAAAATAAATACAATGTTTTTGACCTTACGAGTATTTTTTAAAAGTATGTTTAAATGATAGTTCACGTATTATAGCTCACCATAAAAGTCAATATTCTGTTTTTCAATAAACTCATGTTTTTACCACTTAGGAGGTGCTAAATAACACAATAATAAAGGGACATTGTATATTTGACACACTGGATGTCGCTGTATTGTGTCATGCAACCGAAAACTAAGCTAATAGCACACGGAAGAAATTACAACAAATTACGTAGACTTAAAGTGACCTAACAGCATAATTTCCCCCTTTTTTTCTTAGCAGTACCTGTTGCAGTAAGATGGCGGACAATAAATAAAAACAAATGTTTTGACCTACGAATATTTTTTTTAAAAAGGACGTTGATATGGTAGTTCATGTATTTTTGCTTATATAATGGTCATACTCTTTTTTTTTATATACATATTAGTTTACCACTTAGGAGGTGCCAAGTAAAAAAGCGTACATAGCACTGCAACCACAGAGGGAGATGAGCACTTTTGTGCTTGCTATGTTAAAAATGTTGGCAGCAGACAGCACAAAGCCAAACAAATAAGGCTCTCACAACAAGACATTACAATCTTCGTATCTGTAATCTCAACATCTGTGTGTTTGGTGCTTTTTAATTTTTAATTCCCCTGCTAACTGATCAATCAAAGTATGACAATCATGATAGAGAAAAAATGTTGTGGCCTTTGCAGAGAATTGATGGTGAAGAAAATTTGACAGGGCTTGGTCCTACCTCTCGTGTTTGGAAGCAAACTGCCTCGAGAGCAGCAAAGGCCAAATGGCTTTTGTTGGTGAACTGTGTGAGGCCACAGATAATGCTGCAAACAAAAGAAAAAGTGTGTGTTAGAAAAGAAAATCAACAAAACACTTTTTTAGAGATAATTTAAGTGGTCCTCATCTCACCCTCTTGCACTGGGCTCCCAATACGGAGCATAGAGCCCAGAGAAAGCAGGTACAAAATAACAACCATAAGATGTCCCGGCCGAGGAAGCCAATTTTTCTAAAATGAGGGTGAGAGAAATGGTTCACAAGACAACAGGATGAGCAGTATTGGGACTACAGATAAGATCTTAAGTTCAAACCCTAACCAAACACGAACCAGACACGAAATTTAGGTCGGGCCTAAAATGTCAATCATTATCTCGGACCGGGTCAGGCTTCTCGCTGCTGCAGTGCCCTATTTTTTTTTTTAATTCACCGCTCTGTCTCTCTCTAGCGCTTTTGTTTAAATCCACAGCTCCTCTCTCACTGCTTTTTTTTATATCCACGGCTCCTCTCATGCAGCTTTTTTTTTAGATCTCAGCTCCTCTCTCGCTGCTTTTTCTTTTTTAAAAATCCACAGCTCCACTCTTGCAGCTGCCTGACAAAAATATCAAATTTGGGCATGGTCCTGCCAATCTAGTTCATTTGTCGGGTCTGGATCAGGTTGGGTTTTAATATTTGCGGACAAAGATGTGTTGGCATGGATTTTTGAAGCCCAATCTTAACTCTAGTTGGGACTAACACGTTACAAAAGAACACGTTCCTGGAACGCAATTAATTTTCTCAGTAATGAGTACTGTAACACATTTATAAAATTTTGTAACCCGGCTGCTTACAACACGGTGTGTTATTCCGCGACATCTTAAAAGCAGCCTATGATTTACAACTTCCAATGATTGCCAACTGTTCTTCCTTCGCTCACAATGAAATATACAAACCTTGTTCCGCCAGCAACATTGTGGAAGGGATGGGCTTGTTTATATTTACCCACAAAGTACAATTGAACACATTTGCGGTGGAGTTGTCTCAAGTACAAAGCACTGAATTTCTCCTGATGGAGATATTCTTCTTATCATATATATTCTCACATTAAAGCCAGGTTTATAACTAAAATAAAATGCTCAAATCAGGGGGTCAGTTTATTTGCACATATTTGGTTGTGTTTCACCAGTAGGCAAAAGGTTCGTGTGATTTATTTAAAAAAAAAAAAAAAAAAAAAATGGAGCAAAAGTGAGCACAGACGTCATGATAAGTGTGCTGAATTTTGGTCTTTTTATTTGTCAAATTATTTTTGCAATACACCATGCCTTGAGAAAAAAAGAATGTCGTTGACAGTACCTATACATCAAAAAAGAAGATTATAGAGTTGTTTTGAAGCCCAGAGATATGAAGTGGCTCTGCAATGTTTGTTTGCAAGCTCTCAAAATTGCGCAAGCCAAGAAATATGAAGGGATCGCTGCTTCCACAGCTTTGTGTACATGCTTTTTTATTATTATGAAGCCCTTTTAATGCAGTTTTAGAGGGTTGGCGTCAATACAAGCATATACTGCACACTCATTTCTAAATAAAATGTTTATTTCAGAGTAACACGCTACATTTTGGGAAGTGACAGAATTACTTTTTAAATTAAGTAACTAACAAATGGGTGTTTTTATTAGTAACACACCCAACACTTATGATGACAATGAGTTGTTGGAGGTGTCATACCAATCTCTGCAGAAGACTGTACAATGCCCAAGTTGTCCTTCAGCCATCTAACTACTGCGCCAGCAATGGCCACTGAGCCCTGTCAGGAAGAGAAAAACTCATCAAATAGAGTGATCATACGTTCTGCTAAAAAATTGATCATAACAAATAAAATCAAACCTCCAGTGCATAGCAAGGAGAAGCATCTGTTCCTAATTTATAGGCAACAGTGGTCAGCAGACCGTGCTCAGACATCACAGGCTGTGAAAATTGCAAAAAATGTTAAATATGAGAACAAAGAAAATGGAACTACTACCAAACATTGTTGACAGATAAAACCTTGTTTCCTGTGTTCCTGAGCATGAAGCAACCTGTCCCATACCTTGACATAACAATAAAACAAAAGGGCAACATATCAGCAAAACTGGGGGTTAAAGTAGAAAGACAGAGATAATGAGTACTGTACTGAACGTGTTTTTGGTCTGGCCATCCTGAAAGCACATCTGACCAACCAGGGCTGCGGACTGGTCACCAAGGCACTGAAAAAAACAATGTCACTATTAGCAAACCACCAAATTAAAAAGAAAAATGAAATAAAACAGGGGTTTGAAACCCAATTCACTTGGCAAAGTTCCTAAAGCTTAAGGTAAGTTAAATTGAAGATTTTTTGCTGCTTTTTTAAAACCAAATTTAAGATCTACTTGAAAAAAAACAATTGAAACAAAATAAAAAACACCACATTAATTAAAGGCAGTTTTAAACATATGTTTATGTTATTGGGCGGCAGTAGCTCAGGAGGTAGAGTGCTCGTCTTGGGATCAAGAGATCACAGTTCGAATCCCAGCTCCTCCGTGTTACATGTCGAAGTGTACTTGGGTAAGACACTGAACCCCTAATGCCCCCAATAAGCAGGTTGGCGCCTTGCATGGCTGCACGGCCGCCTTGGTGTGTGAGTGAATGGGTAAATGTGAAGTACATTGTAAAGCGCTTTGGGAAGTCTTCATTGACTTGAAAAGCGCTACATAAATGCAAATCATTTTAATCACATTTTGGTCCAGTTGAAAACTATCTGAAAAACAGTACTCTCCCAAGTTCTAATCATAGCCCTGCTGATTGGCCAGCTGGGTTGAAAAAATGAGAAGGGAAAAGACAAAAAAGGCGTCCGCATGACGGAGCGGGAGACAAACGTTTAGCGAGATGCAGAGAAGAATGCAGAGCAGGTGTCCGGTCATAATACAGTATGTAAGATGTTATAATATGAATTGGCCAATCGGCATTGGCGATCTTAAGTCAAGAGATGCTGGACGATTGGCGTGAATCATGGCTGACTTAGCAAGCAGATGTCTGGTCATGAAACATGAGTTACTGTTTGGAATCCACAGATAAGATGAAAAAAGGCCAAAGGTTTGAGTCTATTTTGCTTCTATTTGCACACCAATGTTTTCCACTTTTTTTTTTTTAATGCACAGCAATCAAGCTACTGAACGGCGTCTGGATTCTAAATGCGTGTTCATGTGATCTACTGCCAGCATTTCTTTGGGCAAACTTGAATTTTGTGACAGTGCCAAAAGCGAACATCTTTCTCCAAAACAAATAGATCACACAAGCAATAGACATGCAAAAACAAATATGCCAAATGCAACTCCATCAAGTAAATGTTGTTTATCTTATGTGTAATACTCGACTCATCAAAAATGTATAATAGATAAAAAGTACTATCGAACTACATTGAGGAATCAAATTTAGCCCACAAAAGACTCGGTTTATTTATGTTATCCAGTCCCAATTGTGTCCCAGTGAGATAAAATGGTATACTTTGCGTAAAAATGAGCCAATACTTATTTTTAAAAGATTTTCCCGAATGCTTACCAGCCCTCTACTATAGGACACATTACTACTGTAAGCTGGAAAAATTACTTTTAAATAAATTACTCTGTACAAGTATACTAAAATTCTAGGTCCCCAGTTATGTTTGCTTGACTTCTACAAGTGAGAAAAATCTTATAAATTCATGGGTTTTCATAATTTTTGTGTAGCCCTAATGATAAAATCCCTCACCTAATGTCAATTTCAGTTATTAGTTTAGAGATTTTAAACGCACTATGTTGTGTCCCAGTGTTTTACATATTTACGAATTTGGAATTAGCTTCAAGGTCAAGATGAAGAACTCTTAGGAAAACCCTTTGAAAAAAGTTTTTTTCTAAATTGGGGGGGTCCAAAACCAGCAGTTGACTTTCATCTCATCAGACAAATGAAATACTTTAGTAAATAATAGCAAGAAGACATAATATAAATAAAAGTTTTACCCCAGATATCGGAACTCCTTCAAGGCTGGTTGTTTTCTGGTGAGGACATGAACACAACAGGTTAGCATTTTTCAGGTGTTAAAATAAGCTTTGTACCGGTCTCACATTTGCAACTGTATCACATATGCAAATTGTGTCTGATTTTTAGCACATACAATGGAATCATTTTGGATCATAAAGTATAGACTTCGAAGTGTGCATTGATTTAAATGCAGGGATCTTTAAACATTGTGGATGCTGCATCGTCTGCAAACATGGGTTAAAATGAGTCCGACTTCAAGTTTGCTTCGCTTGAAACCACAAATGAATAAATACTGTATTTTCATGAACATAGGATGCGCCGTGTTAAAGAGCACCGTCTCTATAACTGGTTCTTTTTCTGTATTTAACACTGCACAGGGCGCACCGCACGATAGAACGCCAATGGCCTATGCTACTGCTGCGTGACAACAGCGCAAAGAACTTTTGTTGTGGTTTATTTAAGTATTGATAAAGTAAAATACGGATTTGCAAATAGGATTGTATGAGTGTAAACACATGTATGTAGCTTGTGTATATACATACAGTATGTATGTGGACAGCACGATTTGAAGAAAATTTTACGTGAGCCTTATGGTCAAGAAAGTATGGTAAACATTATAGTGTGAGTAATACCATCCAGCCGTATATTTCAGAGGAGCTTCTGACTTTGGGGAGCAGTTCCATTGGAATATCAAAGTAGCTAAAAGAGGCCCAGAAAAAGAAGGAATCAAAACAGGTCATTTTGTGCCGTTTGAGTATTTGTATCAAGCAGCGTTACACACGTTAGTGATTCAATGAGAGCGTTTGATTTTGTTTACATTATGGTGTTTACAGAATGCTATTTAATGCATTGGGGAAGGACAAAACCATGTTAAGCTTTCACTAATTAGTGCAGGGTTTCATACACCTTTTTCATGACCAAAAACTTTCAAGGCCAATTTTTTCAACTTTCCCAATACCTCTAGAGGAATAAATCCAATGCCGATCAAAAAAACATTTATTGTTGGCTGTTGATGACTAAAATAAAGTTGATGTCTTGCTGCTAGCCATACTTTGTGCTTTTTTATCAGTGTCTGTTGAGTCGTAACGCCAGGAGACATGCTCTGCCCACCCAAAGAAAATTGGATGTAGTGGTGAGAGCAGTCTGAAAAAATGAGAAAAAGACAAACAAAAGAAAAGATAAGGAAAAAAGGAGAGAAAGGAGAAAAAGAAAAAAGAAGTAAAAATCTGAAAAGGAAACAAAGGGGAAAAAAGGAAAGAAAGGAAGAAAAACAGGAAAAAAGAAGAAAAAGAACAACAGGCAAGAAAGTAGAAAAGCTAGAAAAACAACTAAAGGAAAAGGGAAGAAGAAAAAACAAACAAAAAAAAAGCTAGGGAGAAAAATAATGAGAGGAAAAAGGGAAGAAGATGGAAAAAAAGAATAAAAACAAGCAGGAAAAAATAAATATGAAAAAGCACAATTTATCTCCCACCCACAGTCTCTCAGTTACACAATGATGAAGTGTTAATTGAGAATTAAGTTTGTCCAAATTAGCTGTGGTTTGTGTGTGTGTTGCAGTTACCTGCAGAGCTCATTATCCCAGTCCATGGTGTGAATGTTAAAGAGCATTGTGCGACTAGCATTGGAAACATCAGTGCAATGAATTCCTCCATTCTTGCCACCTGTAAGACACTGAGAAAATTGAGCATTAATAATGTATGTCAAACTCATTGGGGGCCACATGGTAGAAAAAAACATTCTCACAGGGGCCCCACGAGTAAATTAGTGGGATAAGAAGTGTGCCTTAGCTGGAGGACTGTGGATCTTTCAGAGACTCGCAATTACATTACAATTTGGATATAGGCCAGGGTGTAAGATTCGATGATAAAAACTGTTATTGACGACAATCAAATTTATTTCCACTACAGTTTAATCAACTCAGGGAAACTCATGCAACCTTAAAAGTGACCAAAATAGCACACAATTAAAATGTCAGTAGAAATGAGGTAAACGATTGATTCAATGATGTAAAAGTCACTTTCTGCTTTCTTTTCTTTTTTTATAAAAACTGTTTATCTGAATTTTAGATTTCACATCTATTTTGGCAAGCTAATGCTTCTTTTACAGGGCTCTTAAAACTTAAGGCAAGTTCAATTCAAGACCAAGACAAAAAAAAAAACCCCACTATTAAAACAAACAAAACAAAACAAAACACAGATATTTCTTGCACACAGTACATTGCGTCTCGTACACACGACCTGGCACAGCTTTTAAATGAGAGAAAACAAATGTACCCTTTCTCACGGTCCAAAGTAAACGTCTCTGTTCCAAGTTGCTATGTGGGTAGACCTAAGTGTTGGACCGAAACCACAACACCGTTTTGATAGTTCCAACATTGTGGTCCGGCCATGTTGCCAATAAAATAAACTGCTGCATTATTAAAAAGACGATTAAGAAATCTTTATTGTTCAAACAGATATACATCTTATTAATCTGTTCACATTTTTAAGACCTTCGAAAATTGCATTTAAGACATTTTTATGCCAATTAAGGCCTTATTTTTAGAATAATTAATGAAATGTCTTTTAGGACTTTACCAGCACGCCCGTGACTTTTATTTAAAGTAGATTAAGATGGGTGATTCCGCAAATGTTCTCTGGTTGATATATGCTAGTCAATAAAAACAGCTCTAGTGGGTGGTTTGGTCTGGGAGAGGTGCCTGGCTTTGGGGACATCTAGTGGACATATTCAAAACCGCAGGTAAATGTTGGACTCCATGCGGCTCATTTTTTTCCTGTGCTTCTCTCAGCATTGTCTCGTGGGCCGGATTAATGTTAAGTGCAAGAGAATAATGAGCTGTACTTTTAAATATTACCACTTTGTCACCAAAGTCAGTCACCCCTCCTAAAGCAACTGAATCTGCATTTCTTTCTTTCTCTCGCATTCTCTGTTCATTTAGCTTCTTTTTATCACTTTCCTTCTCTTTTCCACTCCCTCTCACTATTTTTTTCTCCATTTCTCTTTTCCTTTCTCTTTGTCCCACTCTCTCTCCCACCGTTTCTTTCACTCTACAACTCTCTTACTCTAGCTCCTTTCCTTTTTCTCTTTCTGTTTTTGTTTCTCCTTCATTCTTCCCTCTTTTCTCTCCTTCATTCCCTCTTCCTCTCTTTTTATCTTGCTTTCTTACTCTCATTTTTTCTATTTCACTCTCTCTTTTTCTGTATCACGCTTTCTCTTCGCTGTCTCTTTTCTTTCTTTCTCCCTCTCTTTATCCAACCCTTTCTTTCCATCACCGTCTTTCTCTCCGTCTACATTTTTTCTTCTCTCTCCCCCTCTCCCTTCCTTTCCATCTCTCTTGTTCTCTCTCTTTCTTTCACCTCTTTTATCGCTCTGTCTACATCCTTTCTCTCTCCATATTTTTCTTTCTCTCGGTCTCCATTCTCTTTCTCATTCCCACTTTCACTTTAAACTTTTTATTTCTCACTATCCCTTTTTCCTTCTCACCCTCTTCCTTTCTTTCTCTTTAATCCAATAGTACGGCCCTCATGAGGTTTTTTTCCTACCATGTGGCGCCAGCTTCATATTTGTTGTCTCTAAGTATTGTGTTTTTTATTGAATCTGTGAGTCGACTGAGATAATATCAACCGCAAAGTGACAAAACACTGAAATAAATTTGTATAGGTTGGTTTTTAATAAATCTGTGTGTGTGAAGTGTCCTACCCAGATGATCCATGAGTCGACTGTACCAAACATTGCGCGCCCACCGAGTACAGCCCTTTGCACCGTGTCCACGTTGTCCAGCAGCCATCTGAGCTTCACCGCACTGAAATAGGTGCTGATGGGGAGGCCTGTTTTGTGCTGGTTCATCAGAAAATGGGGGAGATCAAAAGAGAAACAAACGCAAATTCGCTGTTACAAAACTTTAAATATGTTTAGAGAAAACACTCGACTTATCACATTTACTTTGAGATGATTCTTGTTTTTGTCTGGTGCTTTGTTGATAAGTCTTTCCACCGTGGATTGTGTGCGCAGGTCCAGCCAAACTATAAAGCAGATAGAAGCGAAGTTGAAGGGAACCCAAGTGTCTGATTATTGAAAACCAAAATTGCCCAAATTAAGAATGTAAATTAACACCGTAAAATACATTTGTCCTCCATGAGATTCATGTCGGGTGATGCCTCTGTATACGGCTGTTCGTCATTTTGACCATTATTTTGCACTTGTTATTTTTACTTTTACGCACTATTTACAATAGTGTCACTATTAGCCAATCCTGTTACTGTTAGTTGATTTCCACACCCCTTAGGGCTGATCTTTTTGTAACCTAGGAGATTTAGTAAAAAGGAAGTGCTCATGGAAGACCATCAGGTTGAAACTTCTTATCTGAGGACTAGTCTCTCTCCACTGTTCTCCTTGTGAGTTGAAAAAAAAAAAATGTGTCTCCTTATTTTGAGTGTAGTATTTGTAAATGCATCAATGCAATAAAACTAAATATGTCATAGATACATTTACTAACTACTTAAAAAGGCAAATAACAAAATGTCAAAACAACAAACTAGAAACAAAAAACAAACATGACAAAATTCAAACAATGACAAACCAGAAATAGAAACTACAATGGGCAAAGTAACAAAGAAACAAACGAACCTGGGGTCGTGTTGGAATTAAATGACACAAGGAGGATGACAGAAGAACTCAAAATTACCTGCCAAGTTTGCTGATCAAAAATGTCCAAGTTCAAGCGCTTTTCAAACCCTTTCAAGTCAACTTTTTCAATTTTTCCAGTACCTTTAAAGGGAGATATAAAACGCCAATCGAAAGAAAGCTTTTTTGTAGTTGTTGGCTTTGACGATTAAAATGAAGTCATCTTACTGCTAGGACATAATTTGTGGTATATTGAGCTGTTTGTATCTATGATCTACCATATTTTTGTGTCAATGGGCTGCTATAAACTGACATGAATTCTGCCATTCTGCTTTAACAATGCACGCGCAGCTTTACTATATCACACTAGCTTAGAACCACGGAAAGGGCATCAAAGGTGATGGGTAATAATGGAGTATAATACAACGATGAGATGACAGATTAACTCGAAATCACCTGCCACAGTTTGCTAATCAAATATATACGTTTAAAGGGTTTACAATAATCAGGCACAGGTGTGTAATAATTGGGAACACCGGTGCCCAGTTTAAACCCCAGTTAGGGCCTTCTGGCGGTAGGAGGTATGTTAGACCCCAACACCATGCTCTTCAAGCCTAGCACAAAGACTTTCTTCAATGTTGAAATTCTTTAAAAATCACAAATTAACTTGTCTGTTAAATTGAAAACTGAAAAAAGGCTAATAGGGAACAGCCAAAGCTCAACTTGACCCCGTCCCCTTAAAGCTTTTCATTTCACTCCTCAGGCATACCTGTACTTCCTGCAAATTCACCTAGTGCCTAGCAGGTGCGGAACATATCCCCAGCAAAAAGTAACAAAACACTGAAATACACTGATTATTTCAACTACATTGGACTTACTCTAACCATGTTTATAGAAGTTATTGTGTTGTGTTTTTTTCACACTCGTTTTTGGTTGCACAAGGAAGTTTGCAAACTACGGAGAGTTAAAGTAACCAAAATTTATCTTTTTGCCCGGCCTTTTTTAGGTTTTTGCGTCCCTGTAGCAGTAAGATGGTGGAAAATTATCAACTCCCTTTGAGTGAGACTCTTTGTGTGTAAAATAAATACCAATCTCTCAACCTATGAATATTTTTTATTATTCAAATCAACATTGTTTTTTTTAACAAATTAAGCTCATTTTACCACTGAGCTACGCTGAATAATACACACTGTACCTTTAAAGTGGTTAATGTCATGATTTCGGGAATCTGTAGTAAAGATAATCACACCAGAGATACTGCAAACTCACCAATGGCATTATAGAGAGGCTCTCCGGTGTCTTTGTCCCAAACTACGGTCGTCTCTCTCTGATTGGTTACACCCACCGCTAATAAGAATACAAAAATAAAATTAAAGATAGGTTTCAAAATAAACTGCCCGAGGACATTTTTACCACCTTTAATGTTGCTGATATCAATGTTGAGCTTGCAAAGTTTCTCACAAGTTTTCTCCATACATTCATAGACTGATTGGATTATTTCCCTGGGGTTTTCTTCAACCCACCTTAATCAAAAAGAGAAATACAACATTAGTGTTATATTTTATATTTCAAGACATTAAAACTGATTTTTGACCAGAAGACCCTAATCTACAGACACAAAACCTTGGGAAGTTTAAAGGACAAATTTGTTCTTGTCACAAGTAATAAAATATCTCAGTGTTTCTATTCGTGGAGACCTCGGGCCTCCAACGTGGTACCCGCAAGCACCAGGGTGCGCCCTAAGGACAGCAGAAGTGCCGGCGGACCTGTTCTGAAAATAGCTTAGCAGTGCAGGATTATTGTGATTTTGTAGTCAAATTATTTTTTTTAGTGGTTGACTGAGTATATACAGCAATCCCACGGTTATCGCGGTTAATGGGGACCAAAACCACCCGTGAAAAGTGAAAATCTGTGAAGTAGCGACGCCCCTTCAAAAATGCTTAAAAATATATATATATTATTTTATCTTATTATTATTTTTTTTTAGATCCGCGAAGCTCTGAACCTGCGAACATGGAACCGCGAAGTAGCGAGGTCCCACTGTATATTTCTTTCTCCTCTTTCTAATGTTTTCTTTTTCTCTCTTTGCTCTTATTTTGTACACTCTTACTCTTACCCTCTTTCTCATCCCCCCTCACTCCTCTCTTTTGTTCTTTTCTCATTCACTCTTTCTCTTCTTTCTTACCCTCTCTCTCTTTCTTTCACTCTTTTTGTCTTCTTTCCCTCACTCCATTTTTTCTTACACTTTTTTTTCTTCTTTCTTACTCTCTCACTCTCTTCCTTCTACTTCCAATAACCAACCTGGTAATAATATAGTAACTAGTACAAGTTACTATTTTAGAAATGTACATCAAACAAGATTCCCTTCGCACTAATAAGTAGCAAAAAGTAACTCGACGCTTGAAAAAGGTTGGAGACCCCTGATGGACCAAACCCACAAAAACTGATAATCCTTAAAATGTCACACAGATTGTATGAAAAACTAGTAAGAACATTGTTTTTAGACTGTCAGAAGAGTGTTTTGAAACCCACCCTTCCTTTGGAAAACTTTGTTTGATTTCTACTTGGTGGTGAGTAATTAATTCTGCTGTCCTGGCATTGAACACCTGCAAACAAAGAGAAAGACAACAAAAGGATTTTCACTAAGACTTTACAAAGTAGCAGAATACTTTGTGTGTTTCAGGAAACGATACATTTCAAAAATACATACAACAGGAAAAATCAACCAACCAGTGTGTTTTGAAGCTGCACGGAACGCCTATTTTTATTCGTAAGTCAAGAAACAACCATTAACAGTTTAAATCATCGGTGTCAAAGATTTCGTAAAGAATTTTAATGTTGCCCGAGAGAATATGCCGGGAGAAGCACAAGAGAAAAATGACTTGCAGTTTGAAATTTGCTCACTGGATGCCTAAGCCACGGCACCACTCACAAAGCGACTGAATCTCTCTCCAAAATAGTCACACTTGGCCATCTCTTATACCAGCATCTACTAACATGCCTGTAACAACCAATGATGTAAAATGGGCTAAATATTTTACAATCATGGAGTTGTAAAACAAAATAATGTGACATACCGAAGTAAAAAATGAATCAAAACGGTTGGACAGTCATCTCCTCTTTTTAGTCATTAAAATACCTTTGGAGGCAATGTCACCTCAATGTTCACTTGCCTCCCTACCAAGAACACAGTCGAAACTGTGATGTACATTTGCACAGTAGAGGAACATGCATTTTACACCTAGGCCTTCAGTGATGTGTTTTTTGGGAATGAAACAGCTATATGGAAAAGAAAGACAGAGGCAGGTTCCCTTTGATATGCCGTTTTTCTCTTGATATTGGTCAATATGCATGTTCTTTTTCAGGGATTTTTGTTGTTGAAATTTGTTGGGTATAAAATCTTTAGATTGGTTTGTATTTCCTTTTTTGTTGTTTCTCTAAATATTTTGATTTATGTTTTCTGTGTTATCAGGGCTAATGTGTTTTGCGAATAGATTTCCGAAGAAAAAGTTCAATGTAAAAGTAAAAAGATAAATTTTATCCTAATTAAGTCGAATAATAGATTTGACTTTGGTGCATAATTGCCCTCTAGCTAGGTTAACATACACACCCTAGAAGGTTGTGGTGTGGCCAACCTGAAATCTGATTGGCTAATCCAACAGTGTTATGGACACCAATTTCTATGCTACAAGGGCCTTCAGAAATGTTGTTGAAGGCCTTGGGGAAGATACCTTAGCCTAACTTCAGGTAATGTTGTGGATAAAAGACATGCTGACATCAGACTTTTGGAAAAAGTCTTGGCAGACGAACTAGGTACAGCATCTGACCTGCCAAGATTTTCAGAGAAAACTGAGACGAAAACATTTCCGGAGAAGTTCGTAAGCCCTCTCGCGGGGCTGAGACCCCCTTTCAGTTTTAATCATTTGAAGTTATAAAAGCTCTGTTATGTCTAAGATTCTCTGAGTTCTCTTGTAAACGCTGAAGATGCAAAAATTAAACAAGAAGCTCCCTTTTACGTAACCTGCATTCCTGCATTTCTTTGAACGCATACGAGAAGAATTAATCGATTCTCAAACCCAGATTTCTCCAACAGTAGTTGCTAAAATGTTATTGGTTAAATGCTTAAATAAGATATCTCAGTACTGGAAGCAGCACAAGCAGGGGAAAGCAAGAAAATGAACAAATAATTTCAAATTATTTCCTAAGTATGCATGAACAAAATATAAATCATATAATTCAGATATTTCTATGTCAACAGAGAAGGCCTTGCAGGCCCTGACGGCCTACCACTGGATTTGCATGTTCACAGACTCAATATACAACAGATATAATGCCTTCCTTTAGAACCATAACCTTAATGCCACATTTTTTTATTTTAAAACCACATTCTACAGGCAAAAGCATCACAGTAGCTCTGCTTTGATTCATTGTTATCCCCCATCATGACCTTATTCATAGAGGAAATGGAAAGTGGGGCTTGGGATCTCAAACTTGCAGCCCTGTGGCTAACTGTGGCCCCCAGGATGATAGTTTGAGGCCCCCCCTCCCTAATATGAAAGTTAAAGGGACAGTGTGTATTATTTTCCCACCGGATGCCATGTAGTATTCTGTTGCTCCACCAAAAAAGAATGGTAACAGCACAACGGAAAAAGACAAAATACAGAGTCTCAAAGTGACCAAAATGCACCTTTTTACTTTTGAAAAGGAAAAATGAAAATTAAAAAAAAAAAAAAACCTACAAGAAAAGAAAAAAGGACAAAGAAAAGGAAAAAAAGGAAAATGAAATAAAGAAATAAGACAAAGTAAAACTCAAGAAAAAAATAAAATTTAAAATATAAAATAAAAAAGAGAAAGAAAAAAATAAAATAAAAAAAAACAGAAAATTGCACTTTTTGTGGGTAAAAATTAGAAGAAAAATGATGCTTTTTGCTAACTTTCAGTCTCTGTAGTTTTTTGTAGTCACCCTTGAACTAATTTTAGGTTGCACTTTACATTACAGCGTCACCTAGTGGACAAATATTAAGCACCATCCCTTTAAGAATGGCAAATTGTTTTTAATCAGTGCCGTTTTTGAGGAAAACCCCATTTGGCCCAACCTCACCTAGCTTCAGCGGCCCCGACTAAATTGAGTTTAAGACCGCTGATGTTCTTCAAGAAGACAACTCTACAGCAATCGAAGCAACAGAAAGGACAAAGTATAAAAAAACAAAGCTATTTGCTTTAGAACCAAAACACACAAGCTTATCTGTTAAGCATGGTTGCACTAATGTAATGATTTGGGCTTTAGCAGAATCGATCCTGTATTTGCAGCAAAATGCATCCAAAATCATTCCTAAGCAGTTTTATTGTATACTATGAGACAAAACACTGCTAATAGAACACAGCATTTAATCAAAAGGAAAAAGACAATAGTTTAAACTAGATAAGTCAACAAAATCAACCAATAGACTTTAACCTTATTGGATTTTTATCTCCTCAGTACTAAAAGGTAAAATATCAATCAATTTAGGAAATAACCGTATAAAGATCAGAATAATTCTGATATTTAAGTTTTGTAAAGCCATAATAACATGCAAGGTGCCCCCTAAGCTGAGGTGTCGGCAGACCTGTTCTGAAAATAGCTCACTAGTGCTGGGTTATTGTAATTTTCTAGTAAAAAAATGTTTGGATTGGTTGACTGAGTATATTTAACCCTATTTATAGAAATAACCTCGTAATAACACAGTAACAACAATGTAATGACATGCAAAATTGTTATTTAAGAGATTCAAATAAATAAATTCCAGTTCATGGGCTTCATGGACAAAAAAATAAAACATGTATTGATAATATTTTTGAAGCAGTGAAAATTAAATGATGATATATTTATATACTAAACAAATGTATTTGTCTTTATATTGATTTATTTTACAGGAAGTACAACTAGTTATCAAGCTTTGGTGTCTTTTCTACTTAGCTATCTAGCTTTTTTTAGTTTTCTATTTGGCTATTTAGTTTGCTTTTTACTTTTTTAGCAAGCTATCTAGCTCCCTTTTATTTTATTTTTACCTGTTTTTCTAGTTGGCTATCTTTCTACATTTTTAGCCATTTAGCAAGCTATCTAGATAGCTTTTTAACATTTTTTTACATGTCATTTTGCTAACATTTTACCTTTTTTTGCTAAAGAATACATTTTGGCCTGCTTTCTAGTTAGCCATCTAGCTTTTTTTTTTAGCTTTAAATCTGGCTATTTTGTTGGCTTTTTAGTCTTTCGGCAAGCCATCAAGCTAACATATCAGACTGAATGCCCTTTGCTCTAATTAATAACAAAAAGTAGCTCAACGATTGAAAAAGGTTGGAGACACCCTGCTGTAAGGAAATGCTTCGGGATGACTTCCAAACGAATGTCTCTACCCAAATTCCAAACAAAAAGCCACGACCCGCTTGGAAAAGTAAAGTCTTCCATAGGAAGAGCTCCTAAAAATGCCATATGCCATTTGGTGGTAAACATTTACAACTGTACCACTACAATTTACGTTTTCCCAGTTAAAAGTAAATCAGGTGCCAGAGTACATGCAAGAGTTGCAGGCAGCCGGTTTAAATCAATGCAAAAACATTGAACATGGACAACAAAGGTTATGAAAATACCTTAACGTTACATAGATGGAGAGTTAATTTTTGAAAGGGGATTTCATCATACCTAGGCACACAACTGATAGAAACAGAAATGACCTTCACCCCTTAACGTTCTTGTACAATTCTCCGAAAATCTTCCAAGACGTACCCAAAGAGCATTTAATGCTGTTCTGGACGGTTTTGGTCTCTTTTGAAATAATCACTGCAAGTGCTACCAACAATGAGTGATCAGAGTTGAAACACACAGAAAAAGAAGGCTTTTGTTCTTGCCTGAATTTCTTTTGCAATCAAATGCCTGCAGATGAATGTAGCATGGGCATCTTCGCCAGACAACAGGTGAGACAATAGCATAAGCCTTACTGGGTATCTAGTTAAATGTGATTACAATCTGAAACACTAAACAATGTATTTTACACATTTTAGAGCACACATTTTCGGTTGCACGGCACAGTACAGCGACATCTATAGTAATAATAATAATTCAAAGTTTTTCACATGCATAATAAAGAACCACGATTCCATGCACAATGAAATTCTTACTTTGCTGTCCACACAGTTTGCCAGCGTAATAAAATCAAACTATACACATGTATACATAAAATACAACAAATATTACAAATATAAAAATAGAAGATTAACTCAAGATGAGTTAAGGGATTAAGATAAAAAAAAAGATAAAACACAGTTCAAAGTGACTAGTGCAAGAATAGTCCAAATATGGTTCATTTTAAAGTGTGTAATATGCTGAACATGTCTGTGGCGTAACTTTCGATCAGCAGCATTTTGATGTCTGATGGCAGAGGGGTAATATGAGTTTTACATTTCATACTCCTGTACCTTTGTCCTGAGAGCAGAAGTGTAGACAGTCTGCGTTGTGGGTGGGGTCCTTAATGATTGAAGCGGCCCTCCTGTGTACTCTGCGATGGTTTATGCTCTGCAGATTGGGCAGTGCAGTCCTGGTGGTCCTCGGAGTGTTCCTAACCACTCTCTGCAGGCATTTGCGGTCCATGGCCATGATGCTGTCGTAGCAAACAGTGATGCACATGGTCAGGTTGCTCTTCACGATGCAGGTGTAGAAGTTGAAGAGGATCTTGCTTGCCATTCCAAACTTCCTCAGCCTCCCCAGGAAGTACAGTCGCTGTTGAGCTTTCCTGCAGCTGTGTGGTGTGGAGGGTCCTTGTGAAGTCCTCAGTGATGTGCATGCCAATGTACTTAAAGCTACTCACCTGCTCTACTTCAAGATCCCGGATGAATAGTCCACTATCATCTCCTTTGTCTTCTCCGTATTGAAGGTGAGGTTGTTGTCCTAACACCAGGTCGCAGGACACGCCACTTTCCTCTTGTAGGCTGCTTCTTCCTCCGCAGTGATGGGTCCTATCACTGCAGTGGCGTCGGCAATCTTCAGGATGATGTTGTCCTTGTCGGAGGAGACTCAGTAGTGCGTGAAGAGGGCAAAGAGGATTGGGCTGAGGAGCTAGCTTATGAAGAGGAAGTCACGTGTGGTGACAGGAGAAGGACCTAAGTTGTATCAATTGAGTGCGGCCTTTGAGGTAGCAATGGAACTATAGGAGGGGGGTGCGGGTAATGCCAATTGAAGAGTCTGCTGAGGAGAATGGGGTGAGAGATAGTGTCAAAGACGGCACCAAAGTCGAAGAAGAGGTGAATGGAGACTAAACCAGCTGAAATGAGGAGGTCGTTACCAATTTCGATAAGTGCATCTCCTGGGCTGGGTCAGGGAAGAAAACAGTCTGGGTCAATTCGTTGAGTTTGGACAAGTAATTTGGCTGTTGCCACGTTTCAGTTAAACAAGTAAAGTCAAGATGTCCCTTGCTCAAAAGTGAGCTGACGTTGAGCAGACCAAAGAGAATGGTGGATGAGATGATCCCTAAGGCAAGCAGTCCATTGTTCATTTTCAGGATCGAATTCGTCTGGTTTGGCGAAATTGGCCATCTTCACTGCACACTACGGCCGCATTTACATTGTCGCCAATTATGTGGTGTATTTTAAATGATCACACACACGTTTCACGCTCTTAACCACATTTACTGAACACTTTTCATTCATATTACAACAAGCCAACCGGCCCGAATACTAGGCATGCGCAGTAACACTACAACAGCGAGCTCCTAAGCTCAATATACCGCACGAACCAATTGGGCTGTGCCATTTCCAGGCAGTGGATTATTTTCTTTTTTAATCATACTTAAGCCTAACCTGTCTTTTATTAAGTGAAAGGGCGACAAAGGGACCCGGCTCCTTTATTGATGGGGAGCCGGCCCTTGTTCACTTCAAAGAGTCAGCTCGTAGAGTATTTTTGTTCGCAAACGACCCATCACTGTGTACTATAGGTTGACAATATAACCACGTTGTCACCGTTGCATAACATGAACATGCCGCCACACTGCCACGTCACTTACCAGAAACCTTGTTGAGCTCGTGCCTTGGTCAATAGCACCCACGAGGGGATCCATGGCCGTTCCTCGACCCTGTTGAACTATTTGGAGAGGCAAAGTGACGAAAAGGCACACTTGCTCGCTTCAAAGTGTGCTTTGAAAGGACAGCGGCTCAACGAGGGAAGAAGTGACATGCAAGAGGGCGGGGCATTCCGCAGCTGGCGAGCCTATCTATGCGACGCTCCTATTGGTTAGTCATTTAGGCGTTGGTCGCTCCTCCACCAATCAGCTCTCAGCAGGAGTGTCACCACAGAGCGGAACATTCTCTTCATATTCATTTACGTACTTTAGAAGTTTACTTGCATTTCGATCAAAAGTAAACGTGGGAAGAGTAGCCAAAATGTTACTCAAGTAAAATTACTGTTACTTCAAAATAATAAGACTAAAGTAGAGGTAAAGCAATCAAAATAAGTACTTGCGTAAAAGTAAAAAAGTACCTGGTAAAAAAACTACTCAGGTACTAAGGGCCGGAGTGGGCCGCTTTTTTAGCCCGGAGTTTTCAACCCAAAGCCTGCCCACTTGGGTATGGAGGAGGAATTGGAATAAATGGAGCAGCAGCGAGCTCTTATGATGCAGTTTTATTGGAGATATTTGTTGATAAATTAACAGAAAGCACTTTACCGTTTTAATTCAAAAGAAAATTATACAAACACTTTGCATTCCCAAAAGATAGTTTAACTTTACGCTAAACTCTTGGCACTTTAATGAAGTAACTTCACTACACACGTTTTAAGTAGGCTACTTAAAACACCAAAATCCTCCTAAGCAAAGCAATGGTCTCTGCAATGTTGTTCATGGCAATGTAATTGTAAATAAACATAAGAGTTTCTTTTTCAGTGTACATCTGAGACAGTAAGATTCTTATCCTAGTTTTCAATTTCTTTAAAGCAGAGAAGCAACCAAGTAAAGGAAAGTGTCACGATTACCCAATGCCCTCACCTGTGCCTGCTCCTTTGGCGCCAGCTGCTGCTCGTTGCCGGATTGGTTCCCCTCCTATTAAAACTTAGAGCTCTCATTCACTTCTAGTCAGTCCGTCAACAAACCTCTGCACTTGCAAGGCAAGTATTTTGACTTTGTCCCGTCCCTTGCTCGTACATTCTTTATCCGGTATCAATCCCGCCTGTCCCGTCCTCTCCGGTATCCTGCTCGTGCATCCAGTATCGATCCCGCCTGTCCCGTCAAGTCTGATATCCTGCTAATTTATCCAGTATCCGGTATCGATCCCGTCTGTCCCGTCCTGTCCAGTATCTTGCTCATGCATCCTGTATCCGGTATTGATCCCGTCTGCCCCTTCCTCACTTGTATCTTGCTCCTGTATCCTGTATCCGGTATCGAACCCGTCTGTCCCGTCCTACCCGGTACCCTGTATCCAGCATCGATCTCGTCAGCGTCGTCCTCACCTGCATCTTGCTCGTGTATCCGGTATTGATCCTGCCTGTCCCGTCATCACCTGTATCCTGCTCGTGTATCGATCCCGTCTGTCCCGTCCTGTCCGGTATCCTGCTCATCTATCCAGTATCTATCCCGTCTGTTGCATCCTCACCTGTATCCTGCTCGTGTATCCTGTATTCGGTACCGGTCCCGTTCTGTATGAAATCCTGTATCTGATATCGATCCAGTCTGTTCCATCCTGTTCGGTATCTGGTATTGATCTTATCTGACCCTGGCTTCCTGTTTTCCCGCACCTGACTTCTCTGCGCCGCTTCTTCTGCCCAGCGATCACCGAATCGCTGGCGTTTGTGCTCCCGCGCATGACTGCCCCGCTTCCTTAAATAAAGCTTGGTGTGAAAACGTTTGGGTCTACCGTCTGTTGGGGTTTTGACAAAGGCTCAACAGAAATGTAAATGCCAGCCCAATGGCATGGTAGGCATCTGTGAGGAGGTTATATTGTGAGTGGACCTGCGTCTTCTTATTCCTTCTTTGTTCATTTATTTTTTCACAAGCTTTTTTCTTCTCTTTTTCAAGTATTTTCTCTCTTTTTTTATTATTCTTTCCTACCTTTCCTTCGTTTTTCTTATTTTCCATGTATTTTGACTCTTCAGGCCTTGTAACAATTTTTCCCTGCCTATTATTTTATTTTCTTCTCTCTCTTTATTTTTTACAGAATTTTTTTCTTGTTTTCTTTTTCATTTTTGTAATTTTAATTTTAAGCTTTATTTAAAGGTAACTGTGTGCATAATCCCCGTGACCCTACTGAGGATAAGTGGTGCAGATGGATGTGTGCATAATGTTACATAAAAAGTATTATTATATGATAGGTAAAACATACCTGTGAACCTGTATGTTTTTGCTGTACAAAGTACGTTTTTTATGCATTTTAAGACGTTTACAACGTACAACAAAATCTGTATGGAAAAACGCAATTTTGTCAATTATGGGTACCATCCAGTATACACAAAATGGCAAATCAATCAAGTCAAACGAGTTTGCTGCGGTAGCCTCTATCTCGTTTTTTTTTCCGTTGCAAACGAAGCGAGCGGTTTGATGCTACTGTGCGCATGCATCTGCCGCCTGGGGTTTTCCTATCACGAATCATTCCGAACAAAAAAAATATGGTGCAAGATTATTTTGTATTTTGTAAGGGAAAATAGACAGTTTGTAAGCGCATGGAGCCGTGGAGGTTGATAAGTATGAGAAAAGCAACATAAACAATGTGAAGAGGCTTTAGGTAGCCGAAAGAGCCTGCTCTTTTTAGTGAGCCGAGTCGAAAAAGCCGCTTCTCGAAAAAAAGACGGCATTCCCATCACTCCCAACTTTTTGAGTGAGAGGAGCTACCAGGTAAAGGCAGTTAACTGCTAAGTTCTGCAAATATATAGCTCAACACACAACTGGGGAAAACAGGACAGATGACAGGCAAAAAGTGAGTGAAATGAAAGATAACAGTCCTTCTTTTAACGTGTTTCAATTATTTTCCTAGCCTTCTTGGCTCCAACTCGCACCTTTCCACCCTCCATTGTACCTGCCTCGTATCATTCGCATGATCTGTGTTAATTTTACCGCTTCCGACAAGCGGTGGTGGGCCATACCAACTTAAGGTTTGGGAGGGGAAAATTAGCATTTTTTAACAGTCTCTTTTGTTACATAATGCTAACCCTTTGGGAGATTAATTTGTTTGGTTTTACAATCCAGAGCTGTATTAATCACACTTTTTAGTGAAATTACGATGTTGGCAACAAGATTGACTTGATATATTTTGAAATTATTAGAATGCAACACAAGAACAATCAATGAGACTACCACAAAATGTATTTTTTTCGATCTTTTTTGGAATCATTTCTTCCTTTTCCCTGATTTAAAAGATACCCTTTTTCTTTATTTTTTTTCTTATTATATTTATTTTCCTCCATGACCCTTCACTTCTTTTTTCTTACTTTTTACTACTTTTGTTCAGATTTTTTTTCTTCCATTTGTTTCTTCCTTTTTTCTTTTTTTTCTGGGCTTTTTTTCTTCCTTTTTTCTTTTTTTTCCTGGGCTTTTTTTTCTTTTTAGCTTTTTTTCTTTTTTGCTTCATCAACCACCGCCCCCTTTTGTGCATAATCTTACATAATAATTGTTAATATATGGATTAAAGCAACAAAAACAATCAAAAAAGCCAGTTTTTAAAGACACTACACTCGAGAATAATTTATATGGTAAATTTACCAAAGTCTATGAATGTGAGTACTACATTTTATGTATGAGGAAATGTGAAGACATTAAGCCACATGGAATGGAAGATATAGCCATATGTGACTTAATGGTCTTGGGACCAATGCATCAACTGCTTAAGTCTATACACAAAATCAGCGATGATGATAATTTGCTATATACTGTT
This sequence comes from Urocampus carinirostris, assembly GCF_059441175.1. Lineage (NCBI taxonomy): Eukaryota > Metazoa > Chordata > Actinopteri > Syngnathiformes > Syngnathidae > Urocampus > Urocampus carinirostris. The sequence goes on along the minus strand of NC_142362.1, from coordinate 39,023,122 downwards.
TTCATGCCACATTGTGGTAGGATGTGTATGTATTTACTTTTTTTTTTTTTTTTTTTAACAAAAAAAAGGATATTTGATTGGCTAGATTCTAGTCTCTAGATAGACCAAGTTATAGATCGACCAAGATAGCCTTAGATCTTCTTTATTTGTCATTCTTGTACACATGTATAGAGAACTAAATGCCAATACATCTGACCAGCGTTTTCCAAAAATATATAAATAGTATATATGTGACTGCGGTGTACCCGTCCCACCAAGGATCCACATTCAGGCTGGACTGGATGATGAGGCTTTTATTTCAGTTACTGCAATGAGTCAAGTCAAGTCATTTTTATTTGAAAAGCTCTTAATCACAAGTCTCAAAGGGCTTCACAGACTACAGATTATTGTAAACCACAGAGTATTATTACACCATCCCCTGATCTAAAACCTACATGAGGGCAAGGAAAATCTGAAAAACCTCAACATGAGGAAAATGAAAAAACCTTGATAAGGTACTGCACATGAGGTAATCACCCTTCCAGGATGACCAGGCTGGAATGGATGTTGCAATAAAAAATAATACACAGATATTGTCAATATGAAATATTGGTCATTCATAAGCTATTGAATAGAAGTGTGTTTTAAGCCTAGATTTAAAGTTCCACTGAGATTGCAGATCGAATCTCAGGAGGAAGCGCATTCCACAGCACCAGGCCCTGAATGGAGAATGCTATTGAACCTGCGGTTCTCTTCTTGGCTCTTGGGATCACTAGTAGACCAGCATTTTCAGAGTAAAGGCTCCAGACCGGAACATAGGGTAAATTAAATCTGAAAGATATGAGGGAGCAAGTCATCTGCGTAGCAATGGAAACTGATATTATACTTTTGAATAATATTACCTAATGGAAGCATGTATATGCTAAAAAGAAGGGGGCCAAGTACTGAACCCTGCGGAACACCTCAGGTAACATTAAAGGGCTCCGATGTCATTTCACCATAGTTAACAACACAGTGCGTCCTGTCAAAAGCAGTGTCAAAAGCAGCAGAACTAAGGTCCAGCATGAAGCGGCAGAGTCCAATGTCAGTAGAAGATCATTGGTTACCTTAATCAGAGCTTTCTCTGTAGACTGGTTAGCCCTGAATCCTGATTGCATTGATTCAAAAAGATTGTTCTCGGATATAAAATCATTCAGCTGCCGTGCCACAACTTTTTCAAGTACTTTAGAAAGAAACGGTAGGTTTGACACAGGTCTATAATTACATAAGCTTTCTGCATCAAGGTTGGGTCGTTTCAGTGTAGGTTTAATAACAGCGGACACCTGAGGAGAGTGATATGTTTATAATATTTAGAACTGAAGGTCAAGGACCCCAAAAAGACATTTAATAGGCGAACCCGGAAGCGGGTCAAACAGGCAAGTTGTCGGTTTGGCCGTATTCACTACCTGTTTAATATTACCGAGCGACAGATCACTAAATCGGGACAAATTCCCTGGACAGCCACCATATCGTGCATCTATAGATTTTAGCCCTTTAATATGTGATGTATTAACACTGTCTTTAGAAATTTCCTCCTGTATGCATTGAATCTTCTTATTAAAGAAGACCATAAAGTCATGGGCTGAATGGGTAGAACTATCTGGGATAATCTGTTGCCTTGTTAGTGATGCTACAGTGTCGAAAAGGATTTTGGGGTTATTCTTTTGTGACGCAATCACCTTCGAAAAGGTAGGCTGATTTTGCAGAGGCAAGGGCTGCTTTATACTTTAACAAGCTGTCACACCAGGTTTGACGAAAAACCTCAAGCTTGGTAGCGCGCCATTTTCTTTCAGATTTCCTGCATTCTTGTGTAAGGGATCTAGATTCATCAGTAAACCAAGGCGTACGTCTTTTAGGTCGTGATTTAAGCCGTATGGGTAATACTGAATCCAGGACACTAGGTCGCGCTAATTTCTGAAAAAATACTCAAACTTACTCCTCGTACCTCTAATAATTATAAGGCGTTCGAGGCTCTTGTTATGCGGTCCTCCCCATTGTCAATTTATGTTGTAACTATTTATCGCACAGCAGGACCATACTCAGTTTTCTTAGACCAGGGGTCGGGAACCTATGGCTCGCGAGCCATAAATGGCTCTTTCTATGAGTACCTGTGGCTCAGAGACCAATTTGATTGCATGCAAATTTTCTCCATCTCGTTGAATGCTTGAGCCATTAATCCTGTTCAGATACACGCAAAGCCAACCAAAGCTGAATTGCTATGCAGTACTTCGCAAAATATATAGGGCACGTTTTTCACTACAATTTACAGTCAAGGTGTCACAAAAACAAAAAACAAAACAAAACCTCGTTTTGGCTGTACAACACTAAAGAATCCTTTATATACAGTAAAAGCTCACTATATAATCTGTGTTCAGTGTTTAGATACCTTATGATGAATCCACGGAAAAAAAATGTAAAAACGCCAAAACAACGGAAACAAACTTAATGTTATTTGATTGGGTGAGTGGGAAGGATGGGTGGAGCTATGCAAAACGTGCAAGCACTCCCTCCCATCTCTCGCCCTACGCTGCGCCAAAGGCAAGCACATCGGGCTCCCTGTTTGCTGAATGTTGTGAGATTTTTACAAAATAACTGCTTGCATCTGGTTTTGAAACCAATATGCATGAAAAAAAGGGTCAAAATGAGTTTCACCGATCTTGAGAAATTGCAAGAAAGAGACAAGTTTAAAGTGGTATGTTTGTTGATTTTGGGACATGGGCTCTGACATTCTCTTTTCATATTTTTTTATCAAATCATCAAAAATAAATGTGCTGAAGACTAACCTTCTGGGGCGCGGGTTTAGCAATTTAGTAAATTTGTCTCATAATACATGGTGTGGCTCTTTCCCAAAACAAAATTAATATATTTTGCTTTTATGGCTCTTTGAGTCAAAAAGGTTCCGACCCCTGTCTTAGACGAATTTTCTGAACTGTTGTCTGACCTAGTAACCTATGCAGACAAAATAATAATTATGGGGGACTTTAACATTCATATGAACTCCCCACTCAGTTCACTTACTGTTGCGTTTCAGTCTCTAATTGATACATTTGGTTTTAATCAACTGGTTGATTTGCCAACTCATAAAGATGGAAACACGCTAGACTTGGTTCTGACTCGAGGAGTTTCAACCTCAAACATGACGGAGTTACCGTGTACTACCGTTATTTCTGATCATTATTTAGTTACATTTGAGGTGCTAGCTAAATGTAGTATTAAAAAAGCTGAGGGATTTAGCGGACGCAATATAAGCACTGGCACAGTTTCTGAGCTCTCTGATCTTCTTTCAGGAGCAGTTGCGTCCTTTCCTTTATACAAAGGCTCTATCGACTCACTCATGAATGAGTTCAATGCTACCCTGGCAATGTCCTGGATTCAGTAGCGCCCATTGGGCTTAAATCACGACCTAAAAGACTTCGTTTACTGATGAAACTAGATCCTTAAACAACAATGCAGGAAATCTGAAAGAAAATGGCGCGCTACCAAGCTTGAGGTTTTCCGTCAAACCTGATGTGACAGCTTGTTAAAGTATAAAGCAGCCCTTGCCTCTGCAAAATCAGCCTACCTTGCGAAGGTGATTGCATCACAAAAGAATAACCCCAAAATCCTTTTCTACACTGTAGCATCGCTAACAAGGCAACAGATTATCCCAGATAGTTCTACCCATTCAGCCCATGACTTTATGGTCTTCTTAAATAAGAAGATTCAATGCATACAGGAAGACATTTCTAAAAACAGTGTTAATACAACACATATTAAAGGGCTGAAATCGATAGATGCACGACATGGTGGCTGTCCAGGGAATTCGTCCCGATTTAGTGATCTGTCACTCGATAATCCTAAACAGGTGGTGAATACGGCCAAACCGACGACTTGCCTGTTCGACCCCCTTCCGGGTTCGCTTATTAAAGGGTTTTTTGGGGTCCTTGGACCTTCAATTCTAAATATTATAAACATATCACTCTCCTCAGGTGTAGTTCCAGCGGCTTTTAAGTCCGCTGTTATCGAACCTACACTGAAACGACCCAACCTTGATCCAGAAAGCTTATGTAATTATAGATCTGTGTCAAACCTACCGTTTCTTTCTAAAGTACCTGAAAAAGTAGTGGCACAGCAACTGAATGATTTTATATCCGAGAACAATCTTTTTGAATCAATGCAATCAGGATTCAGGGCTAACCACTCTACTGAGACAGCTCTGATTAAGGTAACCAATGATCTTCTACTGGCAATGGACTCTGGCGCTTCATCACTTTTGCTGCTGCTGCTGGACCTTAGTGCTGCTTTTGACACTGTTGGACCATGATATCTTACTAGAACGGTTGGAAAAATGGATTGGTCTTTCAAGAACCGTCCTCTCATGGTTCAGATCCTACCTCTCAGATAGGACGCACTGTGTTAAATATGGCGAAATGACATCTGAGCCTTTTAGTGCTACCTGTCGTGTTCCGCAGGGTTCAGTACTTGGCCCCCTTCTTTTAGGCATTTACATGCTTCCATGAGGTGATATTATTCGCAAGTATAACATCAGTTTCCATTGCTACGCAGATTACATTCAACTATATCTTCTGTTGGAGGAATCTGCCACACTAAATTGTGGAATATTGGAGGCTTGCCTCACTGAGATAAAAGAGTGGATGTCACTCAATTTATTGCGTCCTAACTCTGAAAACACCGAAATGTTAGTTATTGGTCCATCTAAATGCCGTGACTTATTCTCAAAAACTGCTGTGATCATTGACAAATGTCACATCACACAGAGTGACTCAGTTAAAAATTTAGGTGTCATATTTGACCCCGATCTGTCCTTTCACACACACGTGAAGAAAATTACTAGAACCGCTTTCTTCCATCTTCGCAACATTGCTAAAATTTGTCCTATGCTTTCTCAGTCCGATGCGGATTATAATTCACGCGTTTGATACCTCCCGTCTCGATTACTGTAACGCACTACTCTCCGGTCTCCCGAAGTCCAGAATCAAGAGTCTTCAGCTGGTACAAAATGCTGCAGCGAGGCTTTTAACTAGGACAGGAAAGTCTGATCACATTACGCCGATTTTAGCTAACCTACATTGGCTCCCTGTTAGCCTAAGATGTGATTTCTCTTGGTATTATACAAAATCAAACATGGACTTGCTCCCTCATATCTTTCAGATTTGATTTCCCCCTATGTTCCAGTCCAAAGCCTTCGTTCTGAAAGCGCTGGTCTACTGGTGATCCTAAGAGCCAAGTAAAGTTCCGCAGGTCCGAGAGTGTTCTCCATCCGGGCACAGGTGCTGTGGAATGCTCTTCCCCCTGAGATCCGATCTGCAACCTCAGTGGAAATGTTTAAATCTAAGCTTAAAACACACTTATACTCTAAGGCATATGAATAACCTATATTTTTTGTTGACAATATCTCTGTACTATTTGTAATTGCAGCATCCATTGCAGCCTGGTCATCCTGAAAGGGGGATTACCACATGTGCGGTCCCTTCTCAGGGTTTCTTCATTTTCCTCATGTTGAGGTTTTCGAGTTTTTCCTTGCCCTCATGTTGATTTCAGATCAGGGGATGGTGTAATAATAGTCTGAAATAATAGTATGTGCAATAACCTGTGCAGCCCTTTGAGACTCTTTGTGATTAAGGGCTATACAAATAAAAATGACTTGACTTGACTAGATGAATAAAAAAGAAGCTGAAGAGAGCACTTCAGTTAAGGACTCTTATTACAAAGTTACAAAGGAAAATAGAGTATATTCTGGGCAGGTTGATCAGGGGAGTGTTCTGCCACCAAAGGCATGTAAAAATGACTGAACAGTTTTTATAGGAAAGGGTTGAGGATTTGCAAAATGAAACAAACAGGCAAAGAAAGGAACTTACAAGACAAAGGGACCTTTGTTAGAACTGGACACAACTGGATTTTGAAGGTTGTATGGTAAGGGCTGCCTTATCAGAAAACCATTACTGGGAAAGTAATGATATGAAAAGATACATTTAAACATCATATGAATGCAGAAAGTAAATACAGCAAGTAAATACTTATTTCAAAAATGTGGATGAACATAAGTGCATTCTCATCTCATCTCATCAGGAGCCCATCCCAGCCATCTCCGGGCAGTGGGCAGGGGACACCCTGAACTGGTTGCCAGCCAATCGCAGGGCACACGGGGACAGACAACTCACTCGCTCAGTCACACCTAGGGACAATTTGGACCAGCCAATTCACCTGAAATGCATGTCTTTGGGATGTGGGAGGAAACCGGAGTGCCCGGAGGAAACCCACGCAAGCACGGGGAGAACATACTAACTCCGCACAGTAAGGCCGGTAGCTGGATTTGAACCCACACAGGAGGTTCCCACGACCTCAGAACTGTGCCGCACACGCGCTAACCACTGCGCTGCCGTGCTGCCCCATATGTGCATTCTGTGAAGCCCTTTGAGACACTTCGTGATTTAGGGCTATACAAATAAAAATGACTTGACTTGACTTGACTTGACATTCATTACAACTAAATTAACAATGTGATGATCAAATTAGTAATGACTTGGTTAAATAATAAAACTAATATAAAACTGTTAAACTCATTCAATTATGATCACATTTTAAGTGACCCATTTTAATCATCTCGCAAAGTCCAACATCCCGCTATATACTGTAAACACATCTGCCTCAAAAAAGATTATTTTAGTCCTGAAATTTAGTGATTACACACTTTAAGTGGGTGGGCCTTAGGATCCTTGAAACATTGCGTAGGAAGAAAAATGAACTGGCTGCAATTTTTTATTAAGAGTACTTGCAGTCCATTAGGTATGCATAAATCAGGAAGTGTGTGTCTGTGTGTGTAGAAAAGAAAGGTAAAACTCTATCCCGCCCCAAATTCTTTATTATTACAAAGTTTAATTTGAGACATAGTTCATTGTGGATCAGGTTTTGAACCTTCAGCCAGAGTGGCCTGGTGCTCTTCTCTCCTTAGCTTCTCCACAACTTTTTCTTTGCTCTTGAATCCTTTTTCACACGGAGCCCGCTTTTGCTGCTCTTTCTCAAGTGCTTTTTCCATCTCAGTGTAGTAGTCAAGGGCCTTCCTTACTGGGTCAATGATGTGTTGCTGTTGGATTACAAAAAAAAAAAATCAATAACAGTGATGTCAAGACTTACATTATGCCGAAATGTTGGGCCGTTGCCAGACATGGGTCTTAAGGGGTGGCACATAAAATGCTTGGGGTAGGGGATCACAACCAATGTTCCCTCTAAACTTGTGTTCCTACAAAGTCTGGAAGCGTCACTTGGAATAAAGGTGAGCAACATCAATCTTAAGTGTGGCAAACAATTTTGCTAATGTATATTGGAAAGGTTGTAGGCGCCAGAAATGTCATTTGTTTTTACAAAAATATTTACAAGAGATTTCCATTAATTAAAAAAGTATATTTTGTTACATAATACTAACATTTTGGGGATTTATTTAGTCGGTTGCACAATAGGAGTACAATGTTGGCAACAAGATTGACTTGATATATCTGGAAATAATTTGAATGCAACACAAGACCGTTCAAGAGACCCCAAAAAACTGGTAATTTTGTTTTCAAAAGTACATAAACTATGATATAAACTTGCATGTTTTAAAATACTCATTGGTCAAGAAATCTGCACTAATTTTACATAACATTAGCCTACCTAGAAGGATCTGACATCTGACATATTTGTTGGCCTTCTATACAGGTACCCACCACAAAAAACATTTTTTATTTCCTTTTTCACTTCTATTTCCTTTTTTCTTTTTCTCTTTTTTTTTTGCTTTTTTTGTTTTGTCTTATGTTCACCATTTTCTTCTTTATCTTTTCTTTTTTCTTGTTTTTCTTTGTTTATTTTGTTTATTTTTGTCTTTTTCATCCATCCATCCATCAATTATCTTCCGCTTATCTGAGGTCGGGTCGCGGGGGCAGCAGCCTTAAAAGGGAAGCCCAGACGTCCCTATCCCCAGCCACCTCCCCCGACGGGATCCCGAGGCGTTCCCAAGCCAGCAGAGAGACATAGTCTCTCCAGCGTGTCCTGGGTCGTCCTCGGGGCCTCCTGCCGGTGGGACATGCCCGGAAAATTCCATGCACCCTCAAGGACCCTGAAGAGTGTGTAGAGCTGGTCCAGTGTTCCACGGCCAGGACGAAAACCACACTGTTCCTCCTGAATCCAAATTTCGACCTCCCGGCGGACCCTCCTCTCCAGTAACCCTGAATAGACCTTACTAGGGAGACTGAGAAGTGTGAATCCCCTGTAGTTGGAACACACTCTCCGGTCCCCCTTCTTAAAGAGGGGGACCACCACCCCAGTCTGCCAGTCCAGAGGCACTGTCCCCAATGTCCACGCGATGTTGCAGAGGCGTGTCAACCATGACACGCCCACAACATCCAGAGCCTTAATGAACTCTGGGCCGATCTCATTGACCCCCGGGGCCCTGCCACCGAGGAGCTTTTTGACCACCTTGGTGACTTCAACCCCAGAGATGCGGGAGCCCAACTCAGAGTCCTCCGACTCTGCTCACCCAGAAGAAGACGTGTCGGTGGGATTGAGGAGGTCTTCGAAGTACTCCGCCCACCGATTCACAACGTCCCGGGTCGAGGTCAGCAGCGCCCCACGGGCACTATACACAGTGTCAATGGCACGCCGCTTCCCTCCCTAAGACGCCGGATGGTGGACCTGAATTTCCTCGAAGCCGTTCGGAAGTCGGTTTCCATGGCCTCGCCAAACTCCTCCCATGCCCGAGTTTTTGCCTCGGCAACCGCCGAAGCTGCATTCCGCTTGGCCAGCCGATACCTGCCAGCTGCTTCCCACAGGCCAGGAAGGCTCGGTAAGACTCTTTCTTCAGCTTGACGGCATCCCTTACCGCCGGTGACCACCAACCGGTTGCCTCTGCTGCAGGCACTGACTACCTTACGGCCACAGCTCCGGTCGGCCCTTTCAACAATGGAGGCGCGGAACATGGTCCACTCGGACTCAATGTCCCCCGCCTCCCTCGGGACATGGGCAAAGTTCTGCCGCAGGTGTGAATTGAAACTTCTTCTGACAGGCAATGTTCCCTCTAATTTTCTACGGGTCTGAGCATTCACACAAAGTCGGTGAGCAACGCTTGAAACAACAGTGAGCAACCATAATCCCAAGTGTGGCAAAATAATTAATGATCAAACATGTCCAAAACTTGACATTTTGCTGATTTTCCGGCAATGCAAAATTTTTTTTCTCTTTTGAAAAAATTGACTCATGTACTATTGCAAAAGTTGTACGGCCTACAAACGTCGTTTGTTCTTACAATTCTTTCACAAGATATCCATTTCTTTTTTTGAACATTCAATTGTGTATATTATATATTATTTTAGAAACTTATTCTGATATGTTTTGTACAAGCAAATGAGAAAAGAAGGGGCGGGGCAAACGCGGGCTGACGGGAAGTGGAGTAAAGGTGAGACGTGTTTGTGGATGCGGCCGACAATAGTGGATATATATTTTTCCCACCCTTACCTTTGGAAATAAACACTTTTTTTCCTGGGATTACTTTCAACGGGCACCTAATATACTAAATAATTATGGCTATGTATAGTATTATACAATAGTGCAAAGAGTGCAAGAGTAGCAGCTAACCAGATGTGCAAAATGGGCAGTCAGGTAAACAAGTCAACGGGCACCTGGACTCTGCAGGTCTGCATTAAATGTTAAGTACCGGTATCATTTTCCGTTCATTTTGACGGCTGTGTTTCTTAGACTGTATCGGGTATGGGTTAATTTCGCGTTTGTATTGCGTTTTTTAAATGTGGGCGCATGCGGCTAATATACAGGTGCGGCTTGTGTATGTACAAAATCGGTTTCCCCCCCGAAATGTGGTGGGTGCCCGAGTGTCCAGAACATGCGGCTTGAGGTCCGACAAAACGACGACAAAACAGATCATTTAGTGAGCTAAGCTGAAGAAGCCGGTTCTTGACAAACTCTACTAACTTTACTTTTCAACTTCGTTCGACATTGACTTCAAAATACCGCATTTAGGACACAACGTCAGGGGAACCCGTGTATTTTTACCTTTTTGCACTGTAACTTTGACTTAAGTCGCTTCTTAATTAGTAATTTTGATCCCTCATTTTTGTGCGCTGGCTAGATTTTCTTGTGCGCTGAGAATGTGCGAGCAGTGGGCAATAGCGCACGCGCCCAGCTTAGAGGGAACACTGCTGATAGGTGATTCTGCTAGCCGTTCCCAACAGACCCTCACAACACGCTTGGGTCTGCCGGGTCGGACCGGCATCTTCCCTCACCATCGGAGCCAACTCACCACCAGGTGGTGATCAGTTGACAGCTCCGCACCTCTCTTCACCCGAGTGTCCAGAGCATGCAGCCGGAGGTCAGACGAAACGACGACAAAGCCGATCATCAAACTACGGCCTAGGGTATCCTGGTGCCAAGTGCACATATGGACACCCTTATGTCTGAACATGGTGTTCGTTATGGACAAACCATGACGGGCACAGAAGTCCAATAACAAAACACTCGGGTTCAGGTCAGAGGGGGGCGTTCTCCAGAGTGGAAGAGAGTCCAACCCCTCTCGAGAGGACTGGTACCAGAGCCCAAGCCGTGCGTGGAGGTGAGTCAGACTATATCTAGTCGGAATTTCTCAACCTCACCCACCAACTCGGGCTCCTTCCCTGCCAGAGAGGTAACGTTCCATGTCCCAAAAGCCAGTTTTTGGAGCCAGGAATCGTCGCGCCAAGGACCCCTCCCTTGGCCGCTACCCAGCTCTCTGCGCACCCGACCCCTTTGCCCCCTCCTACAGGTGGTGAGCCCATGGGAAGAGGGTCCCACGTCCTCCTTCGGGCTGTGCCCGGCCGGACCCCTTTGGGGCGAGCGCCTGGAGCCACCAGGCGCTCGCCAGCGGACCCCACCTCCAGGCCTGGCTCCAGAAGGGGGCCCCGGTAACCCGCATCCGGGCAAGGGAAATTGAGGACCAATGTTTTTTCTGGTCATAAGGGGTCTTATGATCTGCGTTTTGTCTGGCCACTCACCTAGAACCTGTTTGCCATGGGTGACCCTACCAGGGGGCTTAAAGCCCCCGACAACATAGCTCCTAGGATCATTGGGACACACAAACTCCTCCATCACGATAAGGTAGCAGATCATTCTAAAACATTAAAGCATTTTGAAAATTAAAACATGCTTTTGAAACATTGAAAATGTTGCAGAATTTAATTCTCTGAAGTTTGTTTTCTTCAGTTTTAGCCCTAATTTTTGGTTGCACAATACAATACAGACGCTCCCTTACTTATGACCTTTCGACTTATGAAAAAGGGTAGATACGAACATTTATTTCGGGATGTTGAAAAATATCTGGACATTGCTGTAAGTTAGATTTTGCATTGTAGGCACCTTTTTCCAAGTACAGGACATTACTGTGGTGCTTCTTTCCGGCGCTACCGGCATAAAGCGCTGTGAGAGGTCACGCAGCATCCGCGCAGAAGAAAAACATCCGCTTCGTCCGTGTGTAAACATTCTATACCAGGGGTCCGCAACCTTTTTGGTGTGGAGTGCCACTTTCAAATTTCCTTTTAATCAGTGTGCTACACCAAGATTAATGACTCGCACAACATTTTTTATATCCAACAGAGCTGTAATTTTACACCAGTGGATATACATTTAAATCGTATTACTGACCAATTTATATTCCACTATTCTTGTTCATCAATTAACTAAAAAATGAATGTGAACAACATGTGGAAAGGCCTGCAGCCATTTATGACTTCAACTTTTTACCATAAAAATTAACCAGAATCAACCATTCTTCATCAACTATAAACTACAATCAAAAAACAAGTACCATACCATTCATCAATGATAGCTTGTTGCAGAAAATATCAAAAATTGAAATAACAGCAGCAAAGCAGAAGGCCCCCACGCACATACACATGCTTCTTTAAAATATTCGCCATCAGTAAATGGTTTTCTGTGCTTTCCTATGCCGTGAGCAATGTGACAGCTTGCTTCAGTGGTGGGGTTTTTAGCTTTGACAAAGATCTTCAGGGTCTGTGTTTGCTTGCCGTACCTGGACACAGCGCATTTTAATGTCTCTGCTATGTCAGACTCATCCTTGAATTCATGTTCATGTTTCGTCTTGTAATGATGTGTAACACATGATGTGTGAGGTAAAACGCTCTCGAGGAATAATGCACAAACAGCGCGGTCATTTTTTTGCACAAAGCCCCAGTCATCTGTCCAGGCTGTCATGAAAGAACGAGATTTTCTCGCTGGAGGAGCTGTCATGATTCGTCCATTTATCGCGCGCCGGTGTTTCTGTGGCTGGGTTAAAACACAAATCTTTTCTCTCCTCTGCGCCGCGCAGACACACACAAAGCAAAGGAAGAGGGGCGCTACCGTAAAGCCTCTAAATAACACAGCGTGGAACTGAAAATGTCCAAATTTCAGGTAAAAATCAGCATTTAAAAAAAAAACAATCATTATTTTGCCGTGTGCTCGTGTGCCACTGGTTAATCCCTCACGTGCCAGCAGTGGCACGAGTGTCATAGGTTGCCGACCCCTGTTCTATACTGTCTATACTATATCTATTCGATCTCCAGCGCGCTAAGAACGTTGACGTTTTTATTAATATCTCGTGGATCCATTCAGTATAATTGGTATGAAGTGTGAAGAAAAGGCGAGCCGTTTCAACATTGGTACAACTATTATTAGCGCCAGTACGATGTTGCACAGCACTGTTTCCAGTGTTTTTCAGAGATGTGTTTCACGATTAGCTTTTTTTTTTTTTAAAGTGTACAGTTTATACTTGTATTTTGTAGTTTATTTGTTCTTGTTACACTGAAAAGTCAATATTTTTAATAAACGATTTTTTGCGTCATACAGGGATACCAGTTTCAAGTTGCTAATAATAAAAATTTAAAAAAAGAGTTCACTGCGGAATCAATAATTTCTGTTATTATATTATGTTATTATAATTTAGTAGAATAATATATTTTAAAAAGCATAGTCATTTGTTTTGTGCAGAAAATTATATTATCTGTAATATACTGCACCATTTTTTTCCTCTTTATTGTTTCTTTTTACTTCTTTTTTTTCCTGCCTTTTTTCTGATTTTTGTTCTCTATTTTCCTTTTTATTTTATTTGTATTTTTGATTTTCCTACCCTTTTAATTCTTTATTTATTTCTTTTTCCCCTTTTCCTAGAATTTCCTTTTTTCTCTCTTTTTCCTTTTTTTGTTTTTTCTTTTTCTTTTTCTTCTTCTGTTTGTCTTTTTCAGATTGCCCTGAAAATCCAGTTTTCTGTTGGTGGGCGAAGTGTGTCCATGGTTGGGCACTAGCCCACCCTTGCCCCAACCAACCTGGTAACACACCTGCTGAAATATGATTACCTCCAAACAGGGAAAGAGGTTGGCAAGCTCGATGAAGAGAGGCAAAAGCACAAATCGGATGAAGCCAGTTTGAGATGAAGGTTTGGTTATCTTGTCCCTGTCCATAAAAGGGGTGACAGGTAGTCCCTCTAACTTCTCCACATCACTCTGAGGACCACACAAAATGCAATTTATTGTTTTAATTCATGATTCTCAATGAACTGTTTGTCCTTCTGTCAATAGTGTTGTGAATAACAGCCGTTACGTAATGGGGTAATCCGACTCATTTCATCCGCCGTTACAGTGCCGTTATAGTTACTGGCGGTCAAAAGCATTGCAGGTTACCCACCAATCAACAGCTCCGAGACGCCTTTTTGCTCTTATGATTGCATTTTTGGGGGTTTTCATGTTGTTGACTTTACAATTGTTGAGCATCAAAAAGGTTAAAATTGTTTTATATTTTATCTTTTTGTCATCGATTTGTAAAGAATTTCAATATATTTACTGTGTTTTTCAGAGTTAATGTGTATATATATATATATATATATATATATATATATATACATATATATATACACACACACACACATTTAGGGCAGCACGGCGGCGCGGTGGTTAGCGCATGTGCGGCACAGTTCTGAGGTCCGGTTTCCTCCCACATTCCCAAAAAACATCCATTTTAGGTTAATTGGCCGGTCCAAATCGTCCCTAGGTGTGAATGAGCGAGCGAATTGTCTGTCCCTGTGTGCCCTGCGACTGGCTGGCAACCAGTTCAGGGTGTCCCCTGCCAGAAGATATCTGAGATTGGCTCCAGCACCCCCGCGACCCTACTGAGGATAAGCGGTGCAGATAATGGATATATATATATATATATATATATATATCGATATGTGTATATGCATATGTATATAAACCGTAATATTTTTTCTTCTTTTATCTCTTTGTTATTATATTTATATATATTTTCTGTATTTTCATTTTTGGCTTTATTTTCGCCCCCTTTTTTAAGTCATTCTGTGCATTATGTTACATAGTAATTGGTGAGTAGGGATTAAATTAACAAAAACAACCAGAAAAGCCGTTTGGGACCCAAAACATCTGAGACAAAAGCCTGTGAGCCGAGACAAAAAAGCTGGTAGTATAAAAAAAAATTAATTCCAACTCTACGAGTAAATGCGGTGTTTCGTTTTATGTCAAAAAATTTCAAATTCTTTGACATACAACTTCTTTTCAAAGTAACGGAAGTAGTTACTTTTCCTGGTCACTAGTACCTTTTACTATAGAGTAATTCAGGTACTAACTTAGTTACTTTTTGGAAGAAGCATTTTGTAACTATAATTATTTTTTCAAAGTAACGTGCCCAACACTGGTGGTCAAAAAAGTCCTGATAAGTCTTATGTATGAGGAATGTCGATCACCTGGTTGTAAAATTCTTGTAAAAGACAATCAAGCCAGGGCTCCGCCACCTCCATGGGACGTGCTTCATTGGAGATGTCACTTACTTTGATCAGAATCATCTTTAGCTGCAAACATGAGTAACCGAAAGTCTTTAGCATAGGCTTTGTCGGTTAAGAAGCAAACAACTGAAAAGGGAATTGTTTTGTGTATGTGTGTCTGTGTTACTTTACTTGACAATATCACAAAAACACAGATGATAAAATACATGAATAGATGCAAATCGGAAAGTGCTTCTTGTTTAAATGTGAAGTTAGTAATGAATGTCAAAGAAAGTGTGGCTTTGTAAACTATTGTACAACCTTTCTGGACTAGTCAAGTCAAGTCATTTTTATTTGTATAGCCCTTAATCACAAAGAGTCTCAAAGGGCGTCACAGGTTATTACACAGACTATTTTTTCAGACTATTATTACACCATCCCCTGATCTGAAACCAACATGAGGGCAAGGAATAACTCAACAACCTCAACATGAGGAAAATGAAGAAACCTTGAGAAGGGGCCGCACATGTGTCATCCCCCTTTCATGATTACCAGACAGCATAGGACGTTGCAATCACAAATAATACAGAGATATTGTCCAATAAAAGTATAAGTTATTCAGAAGCTATAGAGTAGAAGTGTGTTTTAAGAGTTTCAAAGGACTAAATTCAAAGGACTAGAAAATCGTATGGTACTCATTCCGCGGAGCTCTTTGTGTTTTTTTGGTCGCTTGGTCAAAAGTTTTTTTTGCTTAACCCTCTTCTTACAATTTTTTTTTTTTTTTTTTAAATCAAGTAGTTCTCCAAAACATCCCCAAGGTGGCAGTAACTTCCCACAATGGTATCTCACAGTCATCCACGTGTGGCAACAGAACAATCACAGGCAAAAAATGACACAGATGGAGAATAAGTAATGCATTTTATAAAGCTTTTTTTTTTAATCTGTAACCGATGTAAAAAAAAAAAAACCAGCAACATTTGAATTCATGTAGGGGCTTCAAGATGATTCATTTTTTCGACTATGCAATTAAGTGGACGGTAAAAGGGCTTGTTGCATGCAATAAAACTGTGGGGTGTCAAACATGCTTTTAATACAAAAAATATATATTAGAAGAGTGTATTAACAGAGTAACAGAGTAAGAGTATATCATGAATTGTTATGTGTGCTTTTCCAAAGTTATTAGACCTAGCCTGTTTCTTTTTGGCAAAGAACTTCTGCTTATGAAAAAACTCACAAGGTACGGATGAAGCAAGGATGCATAGATGTGGATGATAGCAAGTTTGTAAAGGATTGGAAGTGCATATTCTGTTATTCCCAGTAATGAAGGTGACTTTCGAATATTTTATTTCGAACCAACCAGTGAATCATGTCTCGAATTATTCACATGGTACACCTCTTTCCTCATCAACACACACTTGACTTGCCGTTCACGAACCACTCGTCTAAAATACTCATCAAACGCTGCAGGCTTTTGAGCCGAGGAGCTCATTAATGTCAGTTTTATTGTCGTTTTTGACCGGTTACTTGTTATTGATGATGATTTTGTTATTAAATGCCATCTGCTTTTGAGCACCTTGCCTCTTTCTGCTTCCTGTGTTTGGGTCCACCACAACCACATCACTATTAGACCAAACCTCATCTCATCTCATTAGCCGTACCGCTTATCGTCATTAGGGTCGCGGGGGGGCTGGAGCCCATCCCAGCCATCTCCGGGCAGTGGGCAGGGGACACCCTGAACTGGTTGCCAGCCAATCGCAGGGCACACAGGGACAGACAACTCAATCGCTCATTCACACCTAGGGACAATTTGGCCAATTCACCTGAAATGCATGTTTTTGGAATGTGGGAGGAAACCGGAGTGCCCGGAGGAAACCCACGCAAGCACGGGGAGAACATACAAACTCTGCACAGGAAGTCTGGAGTTGGATTTGAACCCACGACAGGTTCCCATGACGAACTGTGCCGCACAAGCGCAACCTGTTGTGTTGAAAATGAGGTGGAAGAAATATACAGTGCTGCTATGCCCAAGTACTTTGCAAAAACCTAGGTTAAAAGATGCAGTACAAAAATAAAGTAGTCGTCAATAGTCTTCTTCATAAGATCAGAACATTTTATATTGGTCTCCATATCCAGACAATTAGACAATTTTTCTTATTTGAAGTATAAATTTTCTTATTTTACTAGATAAAACATCAATCAAAGTCTGGAGATTGCTGATACAGGGAAAATAAACAAAATTGCCTAACTTGGTCACAACACTAATCTATTTTCCTGTTTTGTAACCACTATTGCTTAACCTTTCTGCAGCTAACACGCTCTTTTTGATAATGGAATAGATAGCGCCTTGCAGTCAACCTCTCCTGACATTCACTCTGACTCATTTAAACTCCACGCACTTAACTTGTGAACTTTAAACCCAACGTTAGCGTTTTGGTACTCACGCTGTCATCAAAAGTATTTTCTCACTCAGCAAGTTTTTAATCTTTTCTGTCAAAGTTCCACTGATTTAATTTGATCTTTTAAAAATGATGTCTAGTCTACCCACCTCTGGTAGCAGTTGTGCTTCTTAAATAGGTCCTAATCTATTGTTTGCATTGCGAAGGGTTCCCCCATTGACCCCATTAGTCTTATGGTGAGTCAAATGGGTGGAAGGCCCAAATTAAAAATTAATGCTGCAAGCTGAGAGCCGCTGGAATGTTGAAAATGTTTAAAATGACGCACAGTCCAGTGAACTTAATTGAACCTACGGAACCGTGAACAAATATATTCCAAATGATAAAAGAAATAAGAAATGTTTTCTTATGGCTCTGTCAGTAATCTTTCATTTTGAACAGGCAGAAATGTCAAATTTTCTTGATATGAAAATTCCCATTACATGAACATTAAATGAAAGAAGGCTGTAGTATTCATGCACCCTCAGTAGTCTATATTTTAGCAAAATTGGGCTAAAATAACTTCAAAGAAATGAGATACAGTAATAGCAATTTTCTATCTATCATTAACGTACAATAAAATAGAGTGCAAGGATAACTAACATACAGAGAAAACAAAAACGATTCCTGCTCTATAATACAATAAGGATTCAAGATCCACTCAGGGGCCGAAGAAGGCCTTCTCGGGGCCCAGATGTTGCTCGCAGGTATTGACTTTGACATATGTGTGCTATAGACAACAATGACCTAAAAACAAAGCATGTTTGGAAAATATAGGTCAACTTCTCAACACGAATCAGCTCAAGCACAACTAAAATACATCCAGTGTGTTCATGATTGTTTAAAACATAAAAAAAACATCTAAGAGTTTATCAACTTTTGTTCATTGAACTTATTAATACAATACCCTTCTGCGTGACATGGAGTGAACCAAGTCCGTTCCACATCAATTCCAACAACATTTCCAACAGTTACATTACTATTCAAGTAAAAGTATGCTTGACTTGTGTAGCAAAATTTGGGTTGTCAATAAATTTGCCCAATTACATGAAGAGGCGAGTTTTTTCTGAACTCGTTTTGAATTTTGAAGCCTCCATTTAAGCCCCATTTTTTAGATAATTATAGTAGGGAAACAGATGAAAAATAGTTTCTTTAATCTGAAGCTTTGGCCACACAGCAATTTTAAGTAAATTATTTTTACCATTTTTGATAGTTCATACATACCCGCAACCCTAATGAGTTTAAGTGGTGCAGATAATGGATGGATGGAACATACTTCAATCAATTTACACACACTCTCGACCTTAAGGAATTTTCCTGGCTAATTATCTGAAGAGGAAACTTAAATAGAACACAAAAGAAAACCAGGAAAATAAACCACAATGAAAGATGGAAGTTGCCGCTTGGTTGGCTTAATTTTTAATGTTGATACAACTTAAAGCAACAGGGTGGGATTGTAATTTGAGAGATTTCCCCTAAAGACAAACCAATCAATACCTCGCACCATGAAATGGACTTTGATTTCGGTTGGATAGTGGTGAAGGCCAGTTCTGATGTCCTCGGTAGTAGAGCGGCAGTGCTAAATGTAGGCCTCATATGGAACAGAATCATTGCAGGGTGTAAAGGCTGTGAGTCTTTACTGGCTGCCCGCAGGGTCCTTTCTCTCGTGGGGCGCTTTAAGATCACTGGCTAGGTCTCACCAGCTTGGCTGCTTGCTTGATCAAAGATTGAACGTCAACAAAGCCAGGCGATCTTACGCTTAGCTCACAGGACTTTCTCAGAACCTTTTCGCTTGCTTGAAAGGACTTGATCCTTTTGCTCCTGACTTGTCTATTGCCACTTCCGAACTTTATATTATTGTTAAGCTAGACCTCTGGCACGCTTGCACGCTTTCAAAGAACTCTATTTGATCTTTCGCAGCTGTGCCTTCTTGCACATTTGCTGGTTTCCACAGAACTGAATTGTGGGTGTTGGGTGTCACCCTCCCACACGGCTGGCTGGCCTCCTTGGGACTGGTTGTCAAGGCAACCTGAAATGTTCCTTTGTTTTGAAAATGCGAGATAACGCCAAACTTCACACCCCGTTGCTACCAAATAACTCAATCACTGTAAAAAATCAAATTAAAGCATAATGTTCTGACATAGTATCATAATTTTTTTGGGACATTTGAAACAGAATTCTGACCCAACGTTGAATGTCCTGCACTTGTGATTATTGTTAGAGTAGATTGACTTCTGCAGGTAACTTAATGTCACAACTATAATAATAGAATAATTAAACTCAATATCCGTTTTGCATTTCATTCTTGAATTATCTTGTGTCACTTTTTGCTTGCTTTGCTGTTCTGAAGCTCCTCTAGTGAGGTTTTACAGACAGTCCAAAACATTGATTTTAAAATATTTTTTAAAATCAAATATCACAACATTTTAGAGGCACGACGATTATTCATGAGAACATATCTCTTACCACATCTCTGTGATCCTTGTTGTTAAAGTCAAACAAGGACAAAATGGACTTGAACTTGTTGAGGATCTCATTGTGTCTCGTCATATCAGTGGCCAGAATGCATCTGCAGTTCAAATAATTGAGTTGTCAAATCAACTCAGTGTAAAGTCATCAGTTTTACACAGAGAAAATAAAAATTGTCTCACTTAATAATGCCTTCCCTAATCTGTTTGTATTGGTCCAGAGAGACATTTCTGAAGATGTTGCTCTCTTTCTAAAAGCATCAAAAAGCCATTTTTTACTGTTGCCCTTGTTTCATGAGACTGTTCCAAAGCTGTACCTTTTCCAGTATATCGAAAGCAACAGCACAGTGGTGGTTCTCCAAAGGAGAGATGTCATTGTAGCGAAGTGCAAGTTCAGTCCGAGCATTTATCTAGAAAAATATTTTTCATGTAAATATGTGCACTGCATCTATAATAAAAAGTGAATGAGATGCTGTAATGTTAAATCTTACGTTCATACGTTGTTTTTATTTTGTTTTGATCAAAATACTGATTGTTACGTACCTGGTAGGCATTATTGTAACCGGTGTGGTCAAGGTCATGGCAAATTGCAGAAGTCAGCATAATAAGCAGGTCAATGCTGTCCATTTTACTTCTTAAGTCAGTCAACCAGATTAAACCGTACATCTGTGCAAGAAATAATGTAACTATGAATTTTCTTGAAATTCACCTGCACCAAAAATCTTTGCTGACAAAACATTGATTAATGTATTTATTCATTGCATGCATGTAATTCACCTACCATCTGGGTAACACAGAAGCAATGCTTGAAGTTGTGAAAAGGGATGTTGTTGTATCTGCGGTACACCTCAAACAAAAACTGTTGTAATACTTCAGGTTCAATATTATAGGTAGTGATGAAATCTAAGTCAGTGTACATGACTTGCAGAAGCACCAATATTTCTGCGTCTTCCCACTGCCTGCACCCACACAAAGAGAAAAATATCTTAGAAAAGGCAGTGAGTTGCATTTCCGAGTAATTCCTTTTCCAATTTAAATTAATCTTGAAATTCTATTTGGTTATTTAATTTACAGGGCCATATCAAATGATAATATAATACAATATAAATATTAATCATTAACTACTCAACAAAACACCCGGTTTAGAAACATCCCAATTCAGGGCACAAACTGACCTATCTGGCCATGATTGGGTTGTTTAAAATTTTATGACTCGATCTGTTAAGTTGTATTATTTTGGCCAAATCCCCCTCTTTAAGCCTTTAATGTGTACAGGCCTTTAAGACTTTTTGTGATTAAGGGCTATACAAATAGACATAACTTGACTAAGGGGAATCCCTGCTAATAATTTTCTCAAAAATGGAAGGGGAATAAAAGTGAGACTGCCAAACAAATGCAAAAAATGTTACATATTTCAGCACTTTATTTGAAGCATGTCTAGCTTACTCACAGGCAATCCCATATTTTAGGTTCAAATTATCCACAAAAATAATTAAATAAGTCAATTTTAATGCTCAACAAATGCTGATTCCCCATTCATCTCACAAATCGTCAGGCAGGGGCACTCAACAACAAGGACACTATTTATTGACAAAAATCAGGACCAAAGTACCAAACAAACAAGTGGGCACAAAACCACAAAAATGTTAAACAGGAAATCAGAAACAAAAACAAAACATGACAGCCCAAACTAGAAGCATCAACACTGGAAATGGAATAACACAGGGAATAAAGAAACAGGAAACAAACATTTTACCTGACATGAAGGTACAATTTAAAAAAAAAAAAAATCTCAATGAAAACCAGGATGACACTGGCAGACAAAAATAGAAAAGTTACAATGACCCAATCAACAGAAGGAGATGAAAAAGTCCTTTTTAAAGGGTGCAGGATAATTGGGCTCAGGTGTGCGGAGATTGGACACACCTGTGCCCAGTTTAAACCCCAGTCTAGTCGAAGGAGGTGTGTAAGACCCTAACAGTTGCCTCACTTTTTTGTGCCCTTGTTTAATGCTACAGCTGAGTATGCGTGTTCATTACCCACAATTCAATACTGACTTGACTAGAAAAGTGTGGAAATGGTCATTTGTTTTTCTGTGCTGGAATATTTTTTTTTTAATGTATTGAAAATTAATTAGTTCTTAAATATTTTTAATAACTATTTTAACATCACGAAAGTAGTTGCCGTACTTAGTGATCTTTGAGCACTCATACTCTTTATTGGGGGTGAAGGCAGGGACGTCAAGAGACTTGAGGAAAAGAGCTCAGAGAAAATGAGGCTGTTTGAATTCATACAGTATATGTTTGAAAAATGTAAATTTAATATATTAACAAAGATTTTGAATGTCTCCACATAAATTGGAGAAATAACGTACTGATTGTTAAGTTAATCCATTTAAAAGAAGAAGAGATTCAATGATTGGTAAGATTTGTCCGAATCTGGCAAGCCAAAACTTCTCAGATCGAACCAACCCAGGGAAATGACTGTTTTCATCAACTGCACCCAACGCAATCAGAGACGCACTACATATTGACTATGTCAACAGCAGAGGCTGTCAGATTGTTTCTGCTGTCAGGCCTGGACTTCGTAGAATATGCTCCTAGATTTTTGCTCCTGCCGTTAAATGGGCCTGGACCTGATAATCTTTTCTAGCCGAGAGTTATTTGTGGACTATTATGATTGACTCTACCAGCGACAAACTTTTTCTCGACTGTTTTTTTCTGTTGGTATTCTCCTTCCTCCCTTTTGTTGTCCCCCTTTGCCACAAATAAACACATGTCATCAACTCAACTTGTTGTGTCTGCTCTTGGGTACACATCTCGCAAATCGTAAGAGCAAGATCTAACCACAATGGACCCCGCAGACACATGTTGAGGTATGACCAGCTAATACGCTGCAATAGCGCTTTATAAGCAGCCAATCAGTCAAAACTGCCTTGCAGAAACCAATTGGATATTTTGAATACCATGTATAAAGACCCCCTCGCTAGTTCATGCTTCGGTTATCGTTGGTTTGAGACCTGGTTTGTTTTTGTTTTTTGTAATTTCTTTTTGTTAATTATTACAGAAATCCCTCGGTTTTCGCGATTTATGAGACCATAAATCGAGAGTAGTGACTCTGCGGATTTTGAATTTAATTGATTTTGTCTTTATTATCATCAATATCATTGTGTCGTGCATTGTTTTCTGTTAGACAGCACCCTATGGGGACAGAGTAGGGATTGTGCTCTGTGTTGGGTGGGTGTATCTTTGGGCAAGCGCGACTCTGATAGGCTGGTGTCAGCTGTCAGTCAAACAGCGGGCAGGTGCTGCCTCTGTAAACAATCTAGGAAGCATAGCAACCACTAGCTCGCTACATTAGAAATAAATGAATCGATTCAATTCAACTCTAAGGAAAGTCAGAAGAGGAACCACCAGCAGATGTTTCATGGAATTATTCTCGGGTTCCAGGAGTGACTCGGGCCCCGTCTGGCAGACTGCTAACAGCTTGGCCAACACCTCTTAAAGCCACCGCTGCGGACCCTGTATCTTGCCAACGCCAGGTCCATTGGCCATGAAACAGACGGCTTGGAGCAACAACTCGTGGGAAACTGCTACATGCAGGAAGGTTTTATTCAATCAAGGCAGAGATCTGTCTCGATTCCAGGACGACAATTGCAGGCGCGCAGTCAGCCGATTGTAGAAGCCCTTCAATTTAGTTTTACTTGTTTATAGTGATTGTAAAACCATCCATTCAACTGCAATTGTGTATTTTATGTTATTATTTGTAGATGTACAATTGTTGTTTTGTGAGAGTCATGAACTCTCAGTCGGTAATGACGCAATCTCAAGGTAAGTTTAACCCTTTTGGGGCCTTTAGGGCGGCATCAGCTCGTGAGGTAGAGCGGATCAAGAGATCGCAGGTTCAAATCTCGGCTCCTCCGTGTTGCATGTCGAAGTGTCCTTGGGTAAGACACTGAACCTGTAATGCCCCTAATAAGCAGGTTGGCGCCTTGCATGGCTGCACGGCCGCTATTGTGTGAGTGTGTGTGGATGGGTAAATGTGAAGCACATTGTAAAGCGCTTTGGAAAGTCTTCATTGACTTGAAAAGCGCTATATAAATGCAGATCATTTCATTTCATTTTATGAAGGCGACGCTACTTTGTAGATTTTAACTTTCGCGTGTTGTTCTGGTCTCATAAATCGCAAAAACCGAGGGATTTCTGTATTAATTAACAAAAATAAATTACAACAAACAAAAACAAACCAGGTCTCAAAACAACTCTAAAAGCTTTCAAACCATAAACAAAATATAACAAACCTGACACTGTAAAGGGAAAACAGGATGAAAGTGGCATGAACGTGGCAACCAGGAAGACAATGGCAAAAGTAATTGGATGATTTGAAAGGTGGTGTTCCAGTTCTTGACAATGTATGCGATACCATTTGTAGGCACGCTCTCTGGGTTCGATTCCCATTGGTCAGTTGCACAATTAGTTCATTGTATTAATACAGAATGCTGTACCTGCAGTCTCAATTTCATGCGCCTTATACTACAGTGTGCCTTATCAAAGTATCTATCTATCTATCTATCTTATATAGGAGTATTAGATAATACACCTTATGGTGCAACCTGGACATATTGTCAGTGACTCTTACAGTGTCATCAGGCGTTTCAGGTCTTGGTCAGACACCGTCACCCAGGCAACCCATCTGAACGTGATCAATCCCCTGACTTGTATCAAGGTAGCTCACTAACCCAAACCTCCCACCTCCTCAACTAGAGCCAGAAATTGTGCTTCTGGTTTGATGTTGCCGCTTGGTGTTGTCAATACCAGTGCAGATCTCCTATTGAACGCATTACAATATTAATCTATGAGATTACAAGAAAATTACATGACAAAAAAACATTTTTTGGGGTGCGCCATATGATCCAGTGTGCATTATAGTGCTCTAAAGGTTTGGGCGAATGAGAGAACATCAGTGAATGCAGCGCTTATTCCATCCAGTACTTGGTCCCCTTGTTTCCACTTAAAACATTATGTTGATTAAGCCTTTCAAGAGCCTTTTGATATGTGTGAGTCATCTGAAGGGCTATTGATATTGAGATGATCATGCTGACCAGAAGAAAAGAATGAGACATCTTTTAGAAAAACAAATACAGGCGTGTTGTGCACCACTGTCAGAATATGGTCTATTGAAGTGTTGCTATATAGTGCCACAGATGCTGAATCCAAACCTACCAGTTGTCAAATGTCGGTGTCTTTAAATATTGCCTGACTTCCTCTGACACCTCCAGGGAGCTGTGAGGGGGGGCACCACAAGATAAGATGTTTAAAATAGTAAGAATTACAAAAAGAAATAAAGTATAAAGGTTTATGTTTTTTTAAAAGTTTGTTTTCCATTTTTTTCCCCATCTTGTTTTCCTTCATGTTGAACTTGTCATTTAACTCCTTAAACTTATCTTTCATATCCTTAAATTCATCTCAAATGAAAAGTCGTAGCTCTTCTTTATTATCAGATTTATCAATTTTTTTCTTTTCAACATTGTCCTCTTCTTTTTCTTTAGGTTTTGATCTTCAAAGTCTTCAAAGAAGAAATTAATCTTTCTGTGAGAGTTGTTTGTTTGACATGTGCATTTCATAAATAAAGTAGTACAATATTATTTTTCCATTTTATTTTATTTTTTTATAATTGAAAAACTGCCTATTGAATATTAGGGAGGAAAATATCTAATCTGTTTTTGCATGAAAAGGTTATGGTTTATCAGGAGGATAAACCATAACCTTTTCATTTTTGCTTTCTTTTTTTGGAGAGGGGGTGGGGATGGCGTTTGGATGGAGGCTTTCTCCTTTGTGAAACTACAAACATTTGGTATGAAGTACGTTTTTTTTAATTAAGGAGAAAAGGTAAATAATATCAGAAAATATGCTAAAATAAGAAAAACAATACTTTAAAACAAACAAAATTATCAGGCAGCAAGACAATAAACAAATGTACTTAAGAAAATTAGATTACAAAAGTTATTTTATGACTTTTTTTCGCAATCTTCACATTAAACATTTTTGTGGGGTTGTGTGGAGGGTTTTAAAAGGTGTACATGCCTCATTTGAATAAACTTTTCAAGAACATGCTCAAATTCTTCTTTTGTTTTATGCAAGCTTCTCTTGTGGTAGAATGGCGAGGGTTTGGGTGCTCCCTCTGACAAGTCCTTAGATAGGCCAAGCCAGCTGAGATACTCCACACTCTAAACAGAAGAGTTCAAATTGAAAGTTAGATCAGTTAATTTGTTGAAACATTTTTTAAAAGGTCATTAATATAATGTTTTAATTAAAAAGGACCTCGAGTTTCTCTCTGAATGAATCAACCTGCTTTTTCATGTCGTAGATGACTGCCGGAGTGGTTCCTGCTTCCATGAGGATTTTCTTTTCCAGGCCTTTAAGTCTGAGAGAGCAACAGAATCATCCTTGCATATTTAAAGCTTTATTCAGCGTTCGTACACCTTTGTCATGGCCAAATTCAAGCACTTTTCAAGGCCAATTTTAAAATGTTTCCATTACCTTCAAAGGAAGAAATCCATCACCCATTCAAAGAACGTTTTTTGTTATTGTTGACTTTGCTGATAAAAATAAAGCTGATATCTTGCTCCTAACACATACTTTGGGCTGTTTTAGCTTATCCTACATATGATATACAATCTTTTTGTCAATAGGCTGTTCTAAACTAAAAAAAAAAAAATCTGCCGTTCTGATTCAATAATGCACGAGCAGCCTAAATTTGTCACACTTGTTTACAAACACGGAAAGGGCTCTATAGGTGTTGGGTAATAATGGAGTTCCATACGGAAGACAAAAAAAAGAAAGTACTGCATGTATAAAAAGCAGAAAAATGGGCCTAATTTTTTAATGCTATATATTGCTCCGAAACAAAGTGCATTCAATCTTTCAATCTAGAGACTGTTGATCTTTTGCTTTTTGTTTTACTTATTTTAATGTTTTTTTAGAGGATCTGTGTATAAATTGGTAAAAAAAAGATTTGTAAATAGTTAATTATTTTGCATTTTATCAACTGTTTATGGCACTGAAGAGTAAATGTTTTTAATTTATATTTCATTGTTTTGC
This sequence comes from Urocampus carinirostris, assembly GCF_059441175.1. Lineage (NCBI taxonomy): Eukaryota > Metazoa > Chordata > Actinopteri > Syngnathiformes > Syngnathidae > Urocampus > Urocampus carinirostris. Next base: position 38,996,322 of record NC_142362.1, on the reverse strand, counting down.
TAATTCTAGCGTTGTCGTGTTGTTGGACTTTGAATCTATTCTGTGCGTAAAAGCAATTTTTTTTGTACCTTACAATTTTTTTTTGTAGATCTGTGAATATTTTAGTTTACATTTTGTGTGTTTTGTCAGGGACTCCCTGCAAAACATACAAAACACACTTTTTTCAATATTGTCATAATTTATTGTGTGGTCTTTAGAGTCAGAGTGCCAAGAAACATGGCAATGGCAACAATTTAAAGCATTTCAAGCACTTAACCAAAATTCAAGGGTTTTCCTGACCTCAAAAACGCAACATTCACAAGATTCAAGCATTTTTTCGAAACATTTTTATTCAAAGATGCATTAATGCGAGGGAACGCTTGCAGTGTTATAAAAAGTATTGGATGGGCTTTACCTTTTCTCCATGGATGACAGATCAAATCCAAGAGCACCAGGAAGCTCCACACCTTATTTGAACAACAAAAATGATATTTTCAAATGTGGTCAAAGTAACCCAAACCTGCTTTATTAACCAAGGAAAAACTACCTAATGGTTCACTGTTGCTGCCAGAGGCCACCACTTCCAATTTGTAACTTGTGCTGGGCTTATTGGGTTCCAGATTTGGTGAGATGTTGATGATGTTACCATTAGGATTGTACAACTTCAGGATGTCATGTGGACCAGCTTCAGCTGCAGATCGGAAAATATCTGGAAAACTTCTAAAGAGTCAATGGCTATCATTGATTCTAGGACAGAGTTGGGCAACCTGGTCCTCATGCTTCAATAAAGGCGATTCCAATCATTATCATGCTGATAATTTGTAGACCTAAGTTGGAGAAGAACCCTAAACCCACAAAAACATGCAAGACATGTAACCTCCAAAGACCGGGTTGTCCACCGCTGAGTGAAGCTCAACTTCTCGTCAAACATTAGAACGGGAAGCATTTCGGTTTGAGTTAAAGACACATCTTTGGCAACACCTTTAACTGTGGACCAAATTATCTTACTGAATCGGCAGGAAAAATGGATCAGTCTCTCAGTAACTGTCCTCTCATGGTTAAGATCCTACCTCTCAGATAGGTCACATTGTGTTACATGCGGTGATATAACCTCTGAGGCCCTTTGTGTTACCTGTGGTGTTCCTCAGGGCTCAGTACTTGATCCCCTTGTTTTCAGCCCTTAAATAGCTTCCGTTAGGTGATATTATTTGCAGGTAAAATATCAGTTTCCATTGCTATGTAGATGCCACTCAACTATATCTTCCAATGGAGTATTCTTCCCCAATAAATTGTGGACATTTGGAGGCCTGCAGGAGAATAATCTCATGTGCTGCCCCTTCTCAAGGTTTTTGAATTTTCTCATGATGTTTTTCCTTGCCCTCATCGAGGTTTTAAATCAGGGGACAGTGTAATAATAGTCTGTAGTCTGCACAGCCCTTTAAGACTTGTTATGATTAAGGGCTATACAATATATATATATATATATATATATATACTGGACTGTCTCAGAAAATTAGAATATTGTGATAAAGTTCTTTATTTTCTGTAATGCAATTAAAAAAACAAAAATGTCATACATTCTGGATTCATTACACATCAACTGAACTATTTCAAGCCTTTTATTATTTTAATATTGCTGAATTTGGCTTACAGCTTAAGAAAACTCAAAAATCCTATCTCAAAATATTAGAATATCATGAAAAAGTATACAAGTAGGCTATTCAACTAATCACCTGAATCATCTAATTAACTCGAAACACCTTGCGAGGGTGTCCTGAGCCTTAAAAACACTCAGCTTGGTTCAGTAAACTAAATCACTGCTGATCTGACTGCTGTCCAGAGGACCATCATTGATACCCTCCATCAGGAGGGTAAGACACAAAAAGAAATTTCTCAAAGAGCAGGCTGTTCACAGAGTGCAGTTTCAAAGCATATCCACAAAAAGTCTGTTGGAAGGGAAAAATGTGGCCGGAAACACTGCACAACCAAGAGAGATGACCGCAGCCTTAACAAAATTGTGAAGAAGAGCCGCTTCCAGAATTTGAGGGAGCTTCAAAGACAGTGGGCTGAAGCTGGAGTCCAGGTATCAAAAGCCACAGTACACAGACGTGTCCGGGAAATGGGCTACAATAGCCGTATTCCCATGGTCAAGCCACTTCTGAACTCAAGACAACGGAAAAAGCGTCTGACTTGGGCTATGGAGAAGAAGCACTGGACAGTTGCAGAGTGGTCCAAAGTCCTCTTTTCAGACGAAAGCAAGTTTTGCATTTCATTTGGAAGTCAAGGCGCCAGAGTCTGGAGAAAGGCTGGAGAAGAGCAAAATCCAAGTTGCTTGAAATCCAGTGTGAAGTTCCCACAGTCAGCAATGGTTTGGGGAGCCATGTCAGCTGCTGGTGTTGGTCCACTGTGTTTCATCAAGTCCAGAGTAAATGCAACTGTGTACCAAGAGATTTTAGAGCACTACATGCTTCCATCTGCTAAAAAGCTCTATGGAGATGAGTATTTCATTTTCCAGCATGATCTGGCACCTGCCCACAGTGCCAAAACCACCAGTAACTGGTGCACTGACCATGGCATCACTGTCCTTGATTGGCCTGCTAATACCCCTGACCTGAACCCCATCGAGAATTTGTGGGGTATAGTTAAGAAGAAGATGAAAGACACCAGACCTACAAATGCAAATGAGCTGAAGGCCGCTATCGAAGCATCCTGGGCATCAATAACACTTCAGCAATGCCACAGGCTGATTGGCTCCATGCCACGCCGGATTGATGCAGTAATCCGTGCAAAAGGATTCCCAACCAAGTACTGAGTGCATCAATGGACATTTTCAAATGTTTGATTTAGTTTTGCTGTTATAAAATTATTTATTTTACTTGGTCTGAGGAAGTATTCTAATATTTTGAGATAGGATTTTTGAGTTTTTTTCAGCTGTAAGCCAAAATCAGCAATATTCAAATAATAAAAGGCTTGAAATAGTTCAGTTGATGTGTAATGAATCCAGAATGTATGACATTTTTGTTTTTTAATTGCATTACAGAAAATAAAGAACTTTATCACAATATTCTAATTTTCTGAGACAGTCCAGTATATATATATATACATATATATATATATATATATTAGGGCTGGGGAAAAATGTCACGTTAAGGATTTGCGTTATAATTTTCAATTTAATATATTGAAATATATTAACGTCACGATTAAAATTCCGCCCTGCGCAAGCCCCCGGGTGACAAGCCAGGCTGTTCCAACAAACAAAGAAAAGTTACTTTCGTTTCCTGAGGCTAACGTGGCGTAGCATGCTAGGGATGGGAAAGATAAAGGAACCATGTTTAGGCGGACCGTTTCGCTTTAAAACATTGCCTGATGGGAAACTCGACAAGGCGAAAGTAATATGTATGCTTTGCAAATCTGAATTTAATTACCATCGGAGCAATTCTTTCCTGATGTATCACTTGAAAGCTAAGCACCCCAATGCGGTGGTACAGTCAGACAGCAGACCTCGTCAAACAACTTTTGGATCAGTTTGGTACAAGAGATGTGTGTTCTACAATATCTTTATTTTGTTTATGGACGATTTGTCTTTGACACCACAAAGTTTATGCACTTTTCCTTGACTTGGTACGCATTTTTTGTTGAAATACTCACAACCGCTTTACAGCAAATTTACAGTTCAACAGTGTTGACAAAGTACTTGAATATCTTTGTTATGAAATCTATCTTTGGCATTACATTCTGTATGCATGTTGACTGTACTTTGTATAGGCTTATACCATTTGACATATTTTTCTATGCATATTTTTTTTCACATTTACTGCCATTTGTAAAATCTGTATTTACTAAATTAATCGTGATTAATCGCTATTAATTTATTTCAAAACTGAGATTAATTAGTCAATATATTTTAATTGATTCCCAGCCCCAATATATATATATATATATATATATATATATATGTATATATATATATATATATATATATATATATATATATATATATATAATCTCATCTCATTAGCTGTACTGCTTATCCTCATCAGAGTCGCGGGTGTGCTGGTGCCCATCCCAGCTATCTTCGGGCAGTGGGCAGGGGACACCCTGAACAGGTTGCCAGCCAGTCGCAGGGTGCACTCAGAGACAGACAACTCAGTCAAGTCAAGTCAAGTCATTTTTATTTGTATAGCCCTAAATCACAAAGAGTCTCAAAGGGCTTCACAGATTATTACACTATATTTCACAGACTATTTTTCAGCCGACGAGAAGAGTAGGTTATTCATATGCTATGGAGTAGAAGTGAGTTTTAAGTTTAGATTTAAACATTTCCACTGAGGTTGCAGATCGGATCTCAGGGGAAAGAGCATTCCACAGCACCGGTGCCCGGATGGAGAACGCTCTCGAACCAGCAGAACACTTCTTTGCTCTTGGGATCACCAGAAGACCTGCACTCTCAGATCGTAGGCTTCGGACCGGGACATAGGGGCAAATCAGATCTGAAAGATAAGAGGGAGCAAGTCCATGTATGATTTTGTATAATACTAAGAGAACCTTGAAATCACATCTAAGGCTAACTGGGAGCCAATGCGGGTTAGCCAAAATCGGTGTTATGTGATCGTACTTTTTTGTCCTAGTTAAAAGCCTCGCTGCGGTATTTTGTACCAGCTGAAGAGACTTGATTCTAGACTTCGGGAGACCAGAGAGTAGTGCATTACAGTAATCGAGACGGGAGGTAACAAATGCATGAATTATAATTTCCGCATCCGACTGAGACAGTATTGAACGGATTTTAGCAATGTTACGAAGATGGAAGAAAGCGGTTCTAGTATTTTCTTTACATGCATTTCAAAGGATAGATCAGGGTCAAATATGACACCTAAATTTTTAACTGAGTCACTCTGTGTGATGTGACATTTGTCAATGTTCACAGCAGTTTTTGAGAATAAGTCACGGCATTTAGATGGACCAATGACTAACATTTCGGTCTTTTCAGAGTTAAGACGCAAGAAATTGAGTGACATCCACTCTTTTATCTCAATGAGGCAGGCCTCCAAATTTCCACAGTTCAGTGTGGGAGATTCCTCCAACGAAAGATATACTTGTGTGTCGTCTGCGTAGCAGTGGAAGCTGATATTGTACTTGCGAATAATATCACCTAATGGAAGCATGTAAATGCTGAAAAGAAGGGGGCCAAGCACTGAACCCTGTGGAACACCGCAGGTAACATTAAAGGGCTCAGATGTCATTTCACCATATTTAACACAGTGCGTCCTATCTGAGAGGTAGGATCTGAAACACGAGAGGACGGTTCCTGAGAGACCAATCCATAATGCCAACCGTTCTAGTAGGAAATTGTGGTGCACTGTGTCAAAAGCAGCACTAAGATCCTGCAGCAGCAAAAGTGATGAAACGCCAGAATCCATTGCCAGTAGGAGATCATTTGTTACCTTGATCAGAGCTGTCTCAGTATAGTGGTTAGCCCTGAATCCTGATTGCATGGATTCAAAAAGGTTATTCTCGGATATGAAATCATTCAGCTGCTGTGCCACTACTTTTTCAAGTACTTTAGAGGGGAAAGGTAGGTTTGACACAGGTCTATAATTACTTAAGATTTCTGGATCAAGGTTGGGTCGTTTCAGTGTGGGTTTAATAACGGCGGACTTAAAAGCTGCTGGAACTACACCTGAGGAGAGTGATATGTTTATAATATTTAGAATTGAAGGTCCAAGGACGCCAAAAAGACTTTTAATAAGTGAACCAGGGAGCGGGTCGAACTGGCAAGTTGTCGGTTTGGCCGCAATCACCACCTGTTTGAGATCATCAAGTGACAGTTCACTAAAACCGGACAATTTCCCAGGACAGCCACCCTGTCGTGCATCTTTAGATTTCAGCCCTTTAATAAGTGTGGTATTAATAATTTCTTTAGCAATTTCTTCCTGTATGCATTGAATCTTCTTAGTAAAGAAGACCATTAAGTCATGAGCAGAGTGCGTCGAACTATCTGCGATAGTCTGTTGCCTTGTAAGTGATGCTACAGTGTCAAAAAGGGCTTTGGGATTGTTCTTTTGAATTACCTTCGAAAGGTAGGCCGATTTTGCAGAGGCAAGGGCCGCTTTATACTTTAACAAGCTGTCACACCAGGTTTGATGGAAAACCTCAAGCTTGTTAGCGCGCCATTTTCTTTCCAATTTCCTGCATTCTTGTTTAAGGGTTCTAGTTTCATCAGTAAACCAAGGTGTGCGTCTTTTAGGACGTGATTTTAGCTTTATGGGCGCTATTGAATCCAGGACACTAGTCAGGGTGGTATTGAACTTATTCATGAGTGAGTCAATCGAGCCATTGTATGAAGGAAAGGACGCAACTGCTCCAGGAAGGAGTTCAAAGAGCTCAGAAACTGTGCCTGTGCTAATATTGCGTCCGCTAAATACTTCAGCTTTTTTAACACTACATTTAGCTAGCACCTCAAATGTAACTAAATAATGATCCGAGATAACGCTAGTACACGGTAACACCATAATGTTTGAGGTTAAAACTCCTCGAGTCAGAAACAAGTCTAGCGTGTTTCCATTTTTATGGGTTGGCAAATCAACCAGTTGATTAAAACCAAATGCATCAATTAGAGACCTAAACGCAATAGTAAGTGAACTGAGTGGGGAGTTTATATGAATGTTAAAGTCACCCATAATTATAATTTTGTCTGCATAGATCACTAGTTCAGACAAAAGTTCAGCAAATTCGTCTAAGAAAGTTGTGTATGGCCCAGGTGCGCGATAGATAGTTATTACATAAATTGACAATAGAGAGGACCGCATCACAAGAGCCTCAAACGCCTTGTAATTATTAGAGGTACGAGGATTCAATTTGAGCGATTTTTCAGAAATGAGCGCGACACCGCAACCCTTTTTCAATGTGCGTGCTACATGGCTACTCGCGTAGTGAGGGTGTGAAGCATAATTTAGCACTAAATACTCATCCGGGCGTAACCAAGTTTCACAAAGACCCATACAGTTAAGTTTATAATTACGAATAATGTTATCAACAAGTAAAGCTTTAGGAGCAAGCGATCTAATATTTAAAAGACCAAATTTTAGCTTTGCTGAATCATTTGACTTAGCTGAAGTCTTTGTAGTCTTTGTAGAGATCTTCAAAAGATGCCGCCGTTGGGGCCGTTCGTGAGCGCTGAGTGTAAAGCGTCGGTTGTCCGGCGAGGAATGAATGGTGGAATTAGTTACATCCTCGCGTCCTTCTTGCTCCTTAGACTTCGCACGCTTCACACATCTACCTGCACGGCAACCACGCTTCTGTTTTCTGTCTTTACGGCGCCGTTGTCGTCGTTTATTAGGAGGAATAGCTGTCCACAAGGATGCCGGATCTCTTTGAAGTTCGCTCGGTATATCATAGGCGGTATAAAAAGTGCCCGAAAAGTCGAAAGTTAGACGCCCACCCAACCGAATAAGTTCGTCCCTACTGTAAGTATTTTTGGCCACACATGTGTCCAAAAGTGAAAGCAAAAAAGACAAGAGAACGGCAATAAATAGAAGATTCGCTGGAGAGCAACTAGCCGCAGCATCCATGCGCGCCGCCATGTTGAATCCCATCAGTCGCTCATTCACACCTAGGGACAATTTTGGACCGGCCTATTAACCTGACATGCATGTTTTTGGAATGTGGGAGGAAACTGGAGTGCCCGCACGAAACCCACGCAAGCACGAGGAGAACATGCAAACTCCACACAGGAAGGTTCGATCTCATGACCTCAGAACTGTGCCGCACACGCACTAACCACTGCGCTGAACTTTCAGTTTGAGTAACTAAGTTTGAGCAATAAACAAGAATTGTGCCTATGTGAGTACTTGAAACTACAGGAACAATGTTTTATATTTCAGAGATGTAACAGGCATCTTTGAGTCTGTGCTTGGTTAGGAGTTTGATCACCTCCTTTCTTTTCACACTCCTTTTTGGGAGAGTTTTAGAACTGACATGTGCGTCAGTTTGTTCCTTGTAATACTGTACACGATTTTTGTGTCCTTTTTTTTCATCAGTATGTGATTTGTTTCTGTTTAGTGTAGCACTCCCATATTTAGCATAATTTCAGGGGGGTGTATGTAACGGGTGTAACAATAACTTTTGTTTTGTTTCCTGCTGAAATATGTGTATAGTTTTTGGTAAGTGTCCTGCAACATGAACTGTGCCGCACAAGCGCTAACCACTGCACCGCCGTGCTGCCAATGTATTTATTGTAAATTGAAAAGAAAGCTCTTTGATATGCTTTGGGCAGTTTACAGAGCGAGCTGCCGACGAGATCAAAGAGATCAAAGCCAGCAGAGAACGATTTTACTGGTATGGGGTAGGGTTTGGTTGGGATTTTGACATGTGACCGGAAGGCGGGGTTTTGTTGGCATTCTACAGAGCGAGCCGCCAACGGTAAGACACATCTTTTGGTGCTCCACAAAAGAAGTTAATTTTAAACATTATAACCACAGCTGACAAATCTCTCAACAAGCACAGTAATGTGATTGATGTTGTCAAGCTGTTTGGATTTATTTTCGTTTTGTTTCTGTTGTACTAAAATGTTAATTCCCCTTGTAGAGATCAAAGAGATCAAAGCCAGCAGAGAAGCTAATGTTGTGACTCATTTCATCTGCAGGTAAATTGTATCCGTTTTATACTCATTATTGTTCGTATTTCTAATTTCTCATATGTATAAAAAGGATGATGTTGGTTAAAATTCAGACTAAAGAAAAAATATGTTGAATTCATTGTAAACGTTAAAAAAAAAACACTATACGATTGTTAAAAGTATCTTGTTAAAATGGATGTAAAAATGTATTGTGATATTCTAAAATGTCTCATCTCATCTCATTAGCCGTACCGCTTATCCTCATTAGGGTCGCGGGGGGGCTGGAGCCCATCCCAGCCATCTTCGGGCAGTGGGCAGGGGACACCCTGAACTGGTTGCCAGCCAATCGCAGGGCACACGGGGACAGACAACTCATTCGCTCATTCACACCTAGGGACAATTAGGACCGGCCAATTCACCTGAAATGCATGTTTTTTTGGAATGTGGGAGGAAACCGGAGTGCCCGGAGGAAACCCACGCAAGCACGGGGAGAACATACTGGAAAAGTCTGGAGCTGGATTTGAACCCACGACAGGTTCCCATGACATGAACTGTGCCGCACAAGCGCTAACCACTGCGCCGCCGTGCTGCCAATGTATTTATTGTAAATTGAAAAGAAAGCTCTTTGATATGCTTTGGGCAGTTTACAGAGCGAGCTGCCGACGAGATCAAAGAGATCAAAGCCAGCAGAGAAGCTAATGTTGTGACTCATTTCATCTGCAGAAACTGTAATAAAAACCTCATCATCCAGTCCAGCGTGAATGTGGATCTTTGGTGGGACAGGTACACCGCAGTTACATACATATATATATATATATATGTATATATATATATATATATATATACATAGTGAGGAAAATAAGTATTTGAACACCATGCTTTTTTGCTATTTCTCCCACTTAGAAATGATGGAGGGGCCTGAAATTTTCGTTGTAGGTGCATGTTCACTGTGACAATTTGTTTGAGTGATACAGCTGCAAATAAATATTCAAACACCTGTTTATCATCTAGAATTCTGACCCTGAAAGACCTGTTAGTCTGCCCATAAGAAGTCCATCTCCACTCCATGTATCACCTTGAATCAGATGCACCTGTTTCAGGTCATTAGCTGCATAAAGACATATATCCAGCCCATACAATCTGTAAGACTTTAACATGTCACATGGCGAAGACCAAAGAGCTTTCCAAAGACACCAGAGACAGAATTTTACACCTTCACAAGGCTGGAGCAATAGCCAAGCAGCTTGGTGAAAAATGGAAAAAGCTAAACATGACGGTCAATCTCAATCGGAGTGGAGCCCCATGCAAGATATCACCTCGTGGGGTCTCAATGATTCTAAGAAAGGTGAGGAAGCAGCCCGGAACTACACGACAGGAGTTGGTCAATGACCTGCAAAGAGCTGGGACCACCGTTTCCACACTTACTGTAGGTAATACACTAAGACGTCATGATTTGAAATGATGCAAGGCAGGAAAGGTTCCCCTGCTTAAACCAGCACATGTCAAGGCCCGCCTTAAGTTTGTATATGACCATTTGGATGACACAGAGGACTCATAGGATAAGGTTTTGTGGTCACATGAGACCAAAATAGAACTTTTGGGTCACAATTTCACTAAGCATGTTTGGAGGAAGAAGAATGAAGAGTAAAATCTGAAGAACACCACACATACTGTGAAGAATGGTAGTAGGTAGCATCATGCTTTGGGGATGACTTTCTGCACTTGGGACAGGACGAGTGCACTGCATTAAAGAGAGGATGACTGGGGCCGTGTATTGTGAGATTTTGGGGAACAACCTCCATACCTGTCAACCTCCACGGCTGCATGCCCTTACAAATTGTCGTATTTTCCCTTACAGAATACAAAATAATCTTACACCATATTTTTTTGTTCAAACGTGTTTATATATGTAGTTTAACATGTTACATTGTACATGTGTTTCGTTGTATCATTCTGTACATATTCTTAAAAAATGATGAAATTACAAGTGTTGCTTAATTACTACAGTGTTCTCTATTGTATGCCACTGTTGCCTTCTTTGCTGACATAAGCATATCTTTTGATGGTTGAAGGTCACAACAATTACCAGGGTAATTCATCTTCACCTGCAAGTTGGCAACAAGCGTGTCTTCTTACATGCTCTTTCTGTATTCTGTATTGATTTTCCTCACAAGTGAGAATACCCTCTCACTATCTGCATTGCTGTGTGGGAGGCACAGCAGGACAGAAAATACCTTCCACGTTTCTGGAAATCTCTTTACACCCAGTGCTGTCTTCTGCTTTAGAACTCCTGTCCAGTAGCAGTCAGTTTTATTTCCTTCCATTGTATTTGACTTTGGCATGAGCTGCAGATCATCCCATTCCTCTTTCAATTGTTCAAAATCAACATTACAACTGAAGTTTTCTGCTAATCTATTTACATGAGTATAATCCAATAAGTCAGTCTTTTTTGGATCCAGCACTACTAACTCCTATTGCACTCTGTCTTCAAACGGAAATTTTACCAGCATTTTACTCACTGTTGCTTCATAAAAAGCTATAACACAACTGAAAAGTTTCTGTTCTGTTGCAGGAGTGATGTCATGTTCGTCACTTTCAGCTACGAGGGACATGACAGCCATTCCTACTGCAAGACTGTCATCAAAATGTTGTAGATCTCTGTTTCTGAAATCCACATCTTTCAATTTTGAGCAGTCTTCAATGTGCTGCATTTGTACAAACTTGACCAAGAAAACACAGAGGAGTCTATCCATTTCTGTCACCAGGTCTCCTATCACACATCTCTCTGCTTGAAAAATCACATTAAATTTGTTCATTTGAGGACGGACAAAGGACAGGGAGTGTAGCACCAACTCTGTTATTGGATCTTGCAGCCGCTCATTGATGGTTTTCACTTTCCCTGGTTTCTTAACATATTTGTGGCTGGCAAAATAGCTTTTCAAGTTGGTTGATACCTCTGCAGTGTTCTCGTTTGGGCATTTTAGTTACACGGCTCAGCGCCTGTACGTTAGGGTTCTTAACGGTAGACGAGAGGGTAGCCTTCTTCTGGCTTCGTGTGGGGGCACCGGTCCTGACTGTTGTTTGTGCTTATGCACCAAATAGCTGTTCCGAGTACCCACCCTTCTTGTAGTCCTTGTAGGGTGTGCTTGGGAGCATGCCCCCTTGGGACTCCCTCGTACTGCTGGGAGACTTCAACGCAATGACAGTAAGACCTTAAGGGGCGTGACTGGGAAGAACAGGCCCGCTGACCTAAACCCGAGTGAGGAATCATTGTTGGACTTCTGTGCCCATCATGGTTTGTCTCTAACAAACACCATTTTCAGACATAAGGGTGTCCACATGTGCACTTGGCACCAGGACACTCTATGCCGTAGTATGATGAAGAACTTTTAAGTCATTTCTTCTGACCTGCGGCTGTGCATGTTTTGGACAGTCGGGTGAAAAGAGGGGCGTAGCTGTCAACTGATCACCACCTGGTGGTGATCTGGCTCCGATGGTGGGGGAAGATGCCGGTCCGACCCGGCAGACCCAAGCGTGTTGTGAGGGTCTGTTGAGAATTATCTAGCAGAATATTGTGCCTGAAGTTTCAATTCACACCTCTGGCTGAACTTTGCCCATGTCCCGGTGGGGGTGGGGGACATTGAGTCCGAGTGGACCATGTTCCGTGCCTCCATTGTCGAGGCGGCTGATCAGAGCTGTGGCCGTAAGGTAGTCGTGCCTGCCGTGGCGGCAACCCTCAGACCCGTTGGTGGTCACTGGCACTGAGGGATGCCGTCAAGCTGAGGAAGGAGTCTTATCTGGCCTTCCTGGCCTGTGGGACTTTGGAAGCAGCTGGCAGGTACCGGCTTGCCAAGCGGAATGTGGCTTCAGCGGTTGCAGAGGCAAAAACTCAGGCATCAGAGACGTTTGGCGAGGCCATGGAAAGCGACTTCCGAACGGCGTCGAGAAAATTCTGGTCTACCATTCAGCGTCATAAGGGAGGGAGAGCGTCGTGTATATGGAGATGGGGCGCTGCTGACCTTGACCTGGGACGTTGTGAATCGGTGGGCAGAGTTCTTCTAAGACCTCCTCAATCCCATTAACACATCTTCCTCTAGCAACATCGCATGGATATCAGGGACAGTGCCTCAGGATTCGCAAACTGGGGTGTTGCTTCCGGAGAGTGTGTTCCAACTACAGGTTAATCACACTTCTCAGCCTCTATGGTCTATTCAGGGGTACTGGAAAGGAGAGTCCGCCAGGAAGTCAAATCTTGGATACAAGAGGAGCAGTGTGGTTTTTGTTCCGGCTGTGGAACTCTGGACCAGCTCTACATCTCCTTGGGACCCCGTCGGATGAGCTGGAGGAAGTGGGGAGAGTGACATCTGGGCTTCCCTGTTAGTGCTGCCCCCTATATATATATATATATATATATATATATATATATATATATATATATATTCATTCTTTATACTTTTCTTTTACTAATCATCTACTGGAGAAGCTTAAATAGAGCACAAAACAATAATAAGAAAGTAAAACAAAACCAATGTCATTGTATTTTAATAAAGTTTCCCATTTTATGTCACACCAATACCAATACCTAGCAACGAGATGTTCTGCTTCGATGAAGATGAAGGGCCAGTCTTTATGTGGAGCAATTAGGAATCCCGGTAGGCTTGAGAGCCGGTAGGGACAAGGACCACCAAATGCATTGTGTTGAAGAAGAGGTTGACTGCTGGTGGCTTGAGGCTTCTCTGAGGTTGCTGGCTTTGTCCCACTGGTTTGGCCGCTAGCTTGATCAAGCCTCGCTGCCGACCTGACAAGGCTCGCGGGCTGCCTGTTTAGCTGCGACCTGGCCAGGACCGGCCAGGGCCTTGGTCCAGCAATTTCTCCTCTTAGGACATCCCTCCTGCTTTGTGGCTGGCCAGAATCAGGCTGTCCTTGCGAAGTGAGATGTATACCAGCTCTCGGTTCTGGTCTCCTGGGAGGGGCGGACCCCCTGGGGTACAGTGGTCACGGCAACCATTGATGCGCAAATGAAGCCATAGATCGCCCTTCCCAACCTCACATTGCAGCAGTATCAGCCAGATAACATATCTATGTGATTGGCATACAACACAGTACAAGTATTTACTGCACAAGTTTTGACATTGTTTGATCATTTTCTGACATTGCAAAACGAGATTTTGTTAAAACGTTGAATACTCTATACCAGGGGTGGCCAACCATTCAGCGACTAAGAGCCAATTTTTCGTCTGTGTTACTACAAAGAGCCACATCATAGTTGTTAACGGGGGCGAGTTGATTATTTTTTTTCTTTGTTACTAAAAATGCCACATTATACACATAAACATCTTTTAATCATGTACGCACGCATACACAAATCTCTACTCGACTAGATCTGATGAAAATAACCACACCAACATGATAATATCAATAATTTTCAACAGTTAACATTGTGAGCACTGTTCCAGATCCATTATCGACTTGAGGTCTGAGAGCTTGGGATAGTCCTTGTCCTTCTCTTCCATGAACAGTTTCACTGGATCCAAAAGCTCAAAGAAGCGAGATAGTACCTGGCTTTTTGACAGCCACCTCACAGTGCAGTGCAGCGGCAGGTCACCTGGAAGTCCTTGGTCCAGTTCAGCGATGATATTCCTGAATATCCTCCGGTTAAGCGCATGTGTGCAGATGAAGTTGACGATTTCCATCACAGGTTTCATGACGTTGTCAAATTTGAGTGATTTAGACACGAGTTGCTCCCTGTGGATGATGCAGTGGAAATCCCAAAAGTCTGGAAATGTTTGATCAGCTTTGTACAGTCCCACAAGCCCGTTCATTGATCCGATGATGGCTGGCGCTCCATCCGTAGCTCTTGCAGTTAGTTTGTTTGCAGGTCAGTGTGCAACTGTTATTCAACAGCTGCATTAATATTGGATATTCTTCGTTCCATACTGTGGCGAGACAGTTGAACATCTGATTTGCTCTGTTTTAGTTTGTTGTCTACAGGAGCCAAGATTTCAAAGGCGTCAATGACGCATTTTTAATGAATTCTCTTTCGTTGTATAGCTTTTTAGCCCGTGCTATGTTCCAAGCTAACTGATACGAAGCAAGCGTTACGGTCTCAGAGTGTTTCATAATTTTTTTGAAAGAAATGCAACTGTTTTTCTGCTTTGCTTTTCGTAGTCAACAACTTTTTCTTACTAAGTTCAGTCCCTTTTGGAAATTCCTGTTCGATGTTAGGGTGGAGTGAGCTGAATTGACGCTGAAGATTTGAAGCTTTGAATGTGCTAATGCCGCGTTACGTATAAGGCAGATAGGCTTGCCATTACGTTCAATAAAATAATATAAACTATCCCATTCTGGCAAAAACGTCCTGTGTTCTTCTTCATATTTTAGTTTGGCTGTGCCTTTTTACCTGCCATTTCAAGAGGTAATTTCACATAAATTGACTACAATACATTTTGTCAAACAAATATTTTCTCGTCGCTCGTTTTACGTCACTAAAACAGACATTCATTGTCGGAGTGCCATCTAGCTGTAGGGAAGGCAAATTACAGTGCCGGCTAAACATTCTTGATGCATGTCATGTTACAGCTTCGAAAGAGCCGCATTAAACAAGTTTATAACAGCTCCTAAAGAGCCGCATGAAACTAGTTCAAGAGCCGCATGCGGCTCGAGAGCCGCGGGTTGGCTACCCCTGCTCTATACACTCATTAAGTCCATGCCTTAAAAACTACAATCTGTCCTAAAAGCCAAAGGTGGTGCAACTAAACACTAGTAATATGATTTCATTGTTATTTCTTTGTCTGTTTTTACCCTGTGCTGGGTCTATAAAAGTAGCATATACTTATCACCAAAATGTATTATTTATTCCTTTTACTGTTGCTGAATGCCAAGAAGTTGCACTTTTTTTATCGGAGTTTGTTTTGCACAATAAAATGTTGGAGTGAGTACTTGTCCAAGACTGATGATTCCATACTTTTTGCTCGGGGTTTGATAATTTATGATATTGTCAACTGTTTATTTTTGTTGCACTTAAAGTGAAGGATAAATGTGTCGCTGGTGAGGAGCAATAAATATTACAAAGTTCTATGATGCAACTCCCAGTTCTCCATTCAATTGACTCAAATACTGCTAGGAAAATTTCTGATTCTTTGGCATACAACTTTTTTTAGGATATAAAAAACTTATTTTTCCTGGTAACCATTTACTTTTACTATTGAGTAAATCAGTAACTAACTCAGTTACTTTTTGGCAAAAGTAGTGTGTAACTATAGCTTATTACTTTTTTAAAGTAACATGCCCAGCAGGGTTGTTTCTGGGTGGACATATTCCAAAGCACTGGAAACAGAACACCCGGGTCCACAAGTGGAAACGCAGATTGGAAACATGTCAGTGGCAGCTGTAGTATGTTGTCAAAAAGTCAGCTGACCTCTATTCTTCCTCTGTTGTTGTTTCCATAATGAGGTTGTTGTAAGGTACGTGATACAAATCAAACATTAGAAGTTTAACATTATATACTATTGCCATGATTACAATCAAAATCAACTCAAGTAATTCAAACACTCCAATCTCATTTCAGTTGAAAGTACTTAAAATCACTACACAAAATATATGAATAGATGCATTTTATAATGAAAGAAATAAATGTTCCATTCTCAATTATCTGCCCTTACCTTTGACATCATGAGCAGGACAGTTTACCGGGAACTCAGCTTGTTCTGGTCTCCCATTTACTGTAAAGTAAATAATTTTTGTTTCCATCTTATTCAAGTGAGAAGCTTATGTTCCAGTGTGTGCTTTAGGTCTGAATGAGGCGTCCGTCTGGCCTCATTATCTTACTTCGAATTACACTTCACCTCTATTTTTTTCTCACTCTGCCCCGCCTTCTGTTTTCCAATTCACACACACACACACACACACACACACACACACACACACACACACACACACACACACACACACACACACACACACACACACACACACACACACAAAACCGCCTGTTACAAACCAGAAACGGACACAGGACCCAATAGCGCTCGTTTTCTCGGTTTTTATTGAAACAGACGGAGAGTAATGCTTGCTTCCACGATCCGACGGCTGACGGACAAGAGGAGCCAGCGGTGCGGAAGCGGCACTTCCGTGTCTGGTGAGGATGATCAGAGACAGGCGGGAATAGCAAGTCGTTTGCCGGGACTGGTGATCAAAGGCGGTGTCGAGTTCGTAAGCGAGGTCGGTAGCAGGAGGCAGGCAGGTAACGGGGCAAAACAGGTCAGGTAACAGGCAGGCAGAACAGGGCGTAGTCAGGTCCGGAAACAGGTTCGCAACAAAGATCAGGCAGAAAAAAAGCAGTCGGACGAAAAGGCTTACTGAGCAGAAGGCAACAGTTCCCATAACGATCTCACGGCTTCCAAGAGGTTTAAAAAGAGAGTGACAGCCAATCCGCTGTCCGGGCTGTTGGCGCCAATTAAGTCGCCGTAGCTGCGCTTAATCAGCAATCATGACACTGCCACGATCTGTTTGATTTTGACTTTTTCCGTTCCCGACACCGTCATTGCTAGCCACGAAAGTCCCACTTCTGCGGCTGAGCAACCTACTCCCCGCGACCAACAATCTCCGGATTGAGTGTGCGCTCCTTTCTCCTTTCCCCAATGAAACTGTGAGTAACGTTATGCGACTGGGTCCTGTTTCTTGTTCTGGTCCTGACAAGGATAAGCTTTCATTTTAATTTTAAAAAACATTAGCTAAAATATAGAAAAGTAAAACAAAACTAAATTGTGAACAATGCAGCGTCAGAAATCCTCCACTGCCTTTAAATGGTTCAGTCCATCTGTTTCCTTATACCACACTTTTTTCACTTCAATGCAAATGGGAGTGCATTGCCATAGTAGGCAAACAGTTGACCTAAGTCCAATTGAAATTGAAAAATTGAAAAAATGTCTACTATATATACCGGAGCCATTTCCCCAAATGCAGGGATGTCAAACTCAATTGCACAAGGGGCCAAAATTCAAAACACACTTAAGGTCGCGGGCCAACCAGTATAAACATTTATTGAACAGACTTAAACTTAATGTTTTTGAAACATAAATATGAATAAAAACAGAAAAGAATATTAAATTTAAACCTTAAATCACTTATACAGTATTTATTATTTTGCTCTAAATAAAAATAGCTTGTTAAATTATACAACTTAGAACCTAACTTAAACAACTTAACATTAAAATAACATTCAAGTTCCTTTGCTCCTATGTCAATGTATATATATGAAAAAAAAAACTTGAATATCCCAAAAGATTTTGCTCTCCTTAATATATTTCCTGTCAAAAGTAGAAATATGAAAATGCTACAAAACCTGGAAAAATACATAAAACATGTATTTTTCAGAAATAATGATTCTAGTCTTTTCGTTTTCTTTGCTCTTATAACTCTGATTTGATCATTTGCTCTGATCGCTGCCGGACACTGTGTAGTTCTTTGCAGTATTTGTCATGATTACCCAAGTGGAGCCACCTGGGGTAATCATCTGACGCGCGGGAATGCGCTCCCTGATTGGGTTATGTTCCCTTTATAAGCTCGCTACGCCGAGACCTGTTTGTCTGAGGATTACTTCTGTACCCCGTAAGACGCTCCCGATTACATGTGCCTTCTTGTTTACCTGATTCTGCCTGCCTGCCACCGATCCGACCTGCCTCCGATCCGACCTGCTTTCGTCCCACGCTACGATCTTCTCTTCAGTCCTGGTAAACTCGACCTGCCTCCGTCCCACGCTACGATTGATCACGTCTCCCGCTAACCCTTACGCTTCCCCAAATAAAAGACTTGTAACGAACGCTCTGGGGTCTCCTGCTCTGTTCTGGTCCGTCCTGACAGAATCCTCAGACCAGAATGGACCCCGCGTTCGTACATGTGCCCCCTGACGACTATGAAAGCCAGAACCAGCAGCCCAATCCCCCTTTAGAAGGTGCAGTTCGGCAAGTAATTTCCGACGTGGCGGAATTGGCTAAGCAAGTGAGTCAGTTACGGCTCGAGTGGGATCTGTTAGGTCGGGACTGGTCCTATCTCTCTAAAGTAATGACCCATCAAGCCACTTCATCGACGCCCAACACTGACCTGCCACCTTCGGCCTTTCCCAGTTCATTCAGCGCAGGATTCGCTGAGCCGCGAGTGGGCTCGCCAGAAAAGTTTGGGGGAGATCCCGCTCAGATCCGCCCATTCATAGTAAATTGTAGATTAATATTTGATCTCCAGCCCCGCAATTTTGCTACGGAAGCAGCTAAGGTAGCGTTTGCCATTAATCACCTCACGGGAAGAGCGCGTCTTTGGGGAACGGCCGCCTACGAGAGAGGTGCTACGGCGTGCAAATCATTCAACCTCTTGGCTCAAGAGCTGATTAAGGTCTTTGACTCTGGTTCCTCATCGGTCGACGCGGCCCGCTCGATCATGAACATCCGCCAGGGGAGACGTTCCATTGCTGACTATGCTGTCGACTTTCGTACGCTAGCAGCACAAAGTGATTGGAATGAAGAGGCGCTGGTCGACGCCTACCTCCACAGTTTGTCCGGTTATCTCAAGGATGAATTAGTCTCCCACGCTCCTCCGGCAACACTTGACGAAGCTATTGACTTGACCGCCCGGATCGACCGTAGGGTTCAGGCGAGACGCCGAGAGAGGGAGGGTCCCAGCCAATCCGTCACCAGGCAAGTTCAAGAAGCTAATAATGTACCAAACCCCCGGGTTCCGTTCAGCCCCATCGTAGAAAGGATGGAGGTGGACCGGGTCTCTCTTTCCCCCGAGGAACGCTGGCGAAGATTTGTCAATCAATTGTGTTTATACTGCGGTGGTAAGGGACATCGCGTGGCCACCTGTCCGGTAAAAGGCCAACGCTCGTCGGACGTAAGGGGCGTCCGATTGAACTCAGTCCTTGTATCTGCCCCCAAAGACGCTAGACCCGTTATCCAGGCTTCTCTCTTCCTCCCCGATTCTACGCAGACATTCCCAGCCCTGATTGACTCTGGCGCTGAGGTAAATATCCTTGATCTGTCCCTCGCACGCAAAATGGGGATACCTGTTAAACCCCTTCCTAATCCGATATCTGCTCGGGCTTTAGATGGTCACCTGTTAGGCACCGTGTCTCAAATAACTGAACCCATAGAATTACAGTTGTCTGGAAATCACCAAGAGAGGATCCGATTCCATTTGCTTCACTCCTCGAGCCAACCCCTCGTTCTGGGTCATCCATGGTTGGTCCAACACAACCCCCATTTCGACTGGCGCACTGGGTCGATACTAGAATGGGGCATGGACTGTCACCAAACCTGTCTGCGAGCCGCTCCTGACCCGGGTCACTCTACTTCCACAAGAGCTTCACCCAATCTGTCCAAGGTCCCTTTTCGTTACAACCACCTACGGCAAGTCTTCAGTAAAGCTAAGGCCTCTTCCCTGCCACCCAATCGGCCTTATGACTGCGCAATGACTCCCATGCCTGCCTGTTCGACTCCCTTGCCTGCCTGTCCGACTCCGCGGCCTGCCAGTCCGACTCCGCTGCCTGCCAGTCCGACTTCGACTCTCCGGCCTGCCACTCCGACTCTCCGGCCTGCCAGTCCGACTCCGCTGCCGGCCCTGATTCTGCCTGTTCTGATTCTGTCCTTTCTGCCTGCTCTGTTCGCCGGTTCTGATTCTGCCTGTCCTGTTTTTGCCGGTTCTGATTCTGCCTGTCCTGTCTCCGCCCCTGTCTTGCCTGATCTGATTCTGCCTGTCCTGTCTGAATCGCCGGTCCTGATTCTTCCTGTTTGCCCTCCGGACCCACCCTCTGCCGCCCCTTCGGATGCTGATGTGGGGGCTTCCCTCCATTCGGAGGGATTCTGAGAGGTACTGTGCTGTTACATAGTTCCCCGATTACTTGTGTTTCCCTGTGACGTGTCTTGGATTAATTTTTTTTTTTTCCTGGGGGACTTCTGGAGCCGTCCCTTGAGGGGGGGGTTCTGTCATGATTACCCAAGTGGAGCCACCTGGGGTAATCATCTGACGCGCGGGAATGCGCTCCCTGATTGGGTTATGTTCCCTTTTTAAGCTCGCTACGCCGAGACCTGTTTGTCTGAGGATTACTTCTGTACCCCGTAAGACGCTCCCAATTACACGTGCCTTCTTGTTTACCTGATTCTGCCTGCCTGCCTCCGATCCGACCTGCTTTCGTCCCACGTTACGATCTTCTCTTCAGTCCTGGTAAACTCGACCTACCTCCGTCCCACGCTACAATTGATCACGTCTCCCGCTAACCCTTACGCTTCCCCAAATAAAAGACTTGTAACGAACGCTCTGGGGTCTCCTGCTCTGTTCTGGTCCGTCCTGACAGTATTGTGTTTTCAGCGAGAGATGAGGGAGTGCTTGCACTTTTTGCATTGCTCCACCCACCCCTCCCACTCACCCAATCAAATAACTTTAAATTATCTTACGGTGTTTTGGTGTATTTACAATTTGTTCCGTGGATTCATCAAAAAGTATCTGAACACTGAACACAGTTCACATTATATAGTGAGCTTTTCTATAAAGGATTCTTTAGCGTTGTACAGCCAAAACGAGTTTTATTTTGTGTGGCACCTTGACTGTAAATCGTAATGAAAACGTGCCCTATATAGTTTGAAAAGTACTGTTGACGTAGTTTAAACGTGGTTTGGCTATGTGTATAAATCTGCTTCACGGCCAGGAATTTGTGGCCGTCCTAGAATTGTGTACTATCTACCGAACGGGTAGAATTGTGTGCTATCTAAGCAAATGCTTAGTATAGTTTTTGACTTTGGAGATGGAATAAGAGCTTGCTCTGTCCACTCCACGCATCGGCCCGGTATTGCAGTACCTCCGGGAACAGTGCATTCGCAATGATCGCAGCAAGGCTTTAGGGCTAGGACCTTAGCTTGGCCTTTTGGCTGAGAGTAAGTGTCCCGGCTCCTAGGCTTTGTAGCGTATTATGAACTGACCGATAACGGATAATGGATAATGAATAACGAAGATAGAACAATAACCCTTAAAAACCACAAAAACCCCGAATGGGATTTTAAATCAAGTTTTGAACAATGTAGAATAGGCCATTGATAACGATAAAATGAATTGCCCCGCGGGCCGGGAGTTTGACACATGTGCCCTAATGTGAGGTAGCCAGAGTCAAGAACACACTCACATTCTTGCATTCTTAAGAGTCAAGAATGCAAGAATAAAAAACATGTGATCCCTTATAATGAACACCTCTTGTTGTTTTACACGATTGTACAGTCCTGGTCAAATAAGAAGACTAAACTTAAATTCTGAAAAATCTGAATATTTGGAGCTCCGACAGGTTGTCCACCTGTAACGTGTCATGTATAGATGTTTGTTACGACTCAAAATCATGTGAGAAAAAAATGTACTGTCATGATTTGTCAATTGCCCTCACATGCGCTCACTCTTTTGGCCCCAGCTTCCACTCTAATTAGTCATCCTCCTATTAAAGCATGTCATTCTTGTTCAGTCCGTCAACGAACCTCAGCGCATGCAGGGCAAGCACTTTTGGCTTTGGCTCCCGTTTTGATCCCGAGCTGTTTCCTCTATCGATCCCCGATCCACGATCCGTTGACACGCTCCGTTCTCCCGTCCCGGCTGCCTGACTTTTTTCAATCTCCGACCACGCTTCGTTCACGAGGGCTTACCGTTCCTTCTGCCCAGCGAGCGAGATTGCTGTCTTTTTCCTCTCGCTCTGACTTCCCCGATCCCTTAACAAAGCATTGTGTTAAAAGTTACGCATTTGGGTCTCCTGCAAGTACCGGTAGTGGCACGTACATACATGTACACTCCTTTCCTTTTTGTTTAAATATATTTTCGATTTTAATACATCCTGTATCCTGAACTTCCTCTGTAAATTTAAACTCCCTTTCTAAACACAGTACACCAAGGCTGGTAAAAAAATTACATAACATGTAAAAAGGACCATGTTGAATCCAGTTACCACATGTTTTGTTGTCATTGGTACTGATACCAAGCAATGATAGCCCATTGCTATTCAATTGCCTTTTCACTGCTAAAACTGCTAGTATTTTTAAAATTCCCATTAAATACAGACATATCATTTTCCTTAATTATTGGATAAATAATTTTGTTGTAATGTTGAATTTTACGATATTGTAACACATTCTTCAATGTATTACTACATGAAAATTACTTAAAATGAGTAAAAAAATAATCATCATTTTATTATTGTTTGCAGTGCAGTCTTAATCAAACATAATATGTAATTACCAGTTATGATGTTCATCAGCTGTCAGGGACCAGAACGGACACTCGGATCCAATTGCGTCAGTTTTAGAGTTTTTATTGACAAGGATCGTTGGAACAGGCTTGGGACGTCGGCTCTTGCTGGTCGAAAGCCTCTTCGGGCGGAACGGCAGCTCCGTGATGAAAAGCGTAAGGTGCAACGTAGCGGGTAAGTCGGTGGCCGGGGCGGGAGAGTAGATCGTAAAACTTGTAACAGAAATAGGTCAGGCAACGAGAAGCAGGCATGAATCAGGCAAGGGAATTCGTGGGTACCTTGTATGTTGGAGTCACACTCAAAGATACGAGGAGTACACTCGAACGTCAATCTCTGGACGCTGACAGCTTAAGTAAGGAAAACCATCCAATCAGGAAGCGCACCAGATGATTACCCCAGATGGTTCCACTTAGGTAATCACGAAAGAACCCCCCCTCAAGGGACGGCTCCAGAAGTCCCCCAGGAAAAAAAATAATCCAATACATGTCACAGGGAAACACAGGTAATCCAAGGGAACAAAAAGTCATAGGCAAGTCACAAGTAATCCCCCCCCAAAAAAATGCGTCACCGATAATCCAAAATAGTGCGTCCAGTAGTCGTCCGACGAGCCACAGAAGGTCCACAAACACCACACCGGCAATCCCCAGGAACGGATAAACAATCCGTCGGTTAGAACAGAAAAAAAAATAAATTCCACAGGTAAATGGAGAAATATGTAACAGCACAGTACCAATCACAATTCCTCTGAATGGACGGACACCCCATCGTCAGCATCCGGAGGGGCGGCAGGGGGTGGGTCCGCAGGTGGAAGAGTAGCAGTGCCGGACCCACGAGGACGACCACGGCGCGGCGCTGGTTGGTCTGGATGTAGTCGATGGAATTCCGCCACGAGAGATCGGTCCAGGATCTGCCGGGTGGGGACCCATGACCTCTCCTTCGGACCGTATCCTTCCCAGTCGACCAAGTCTTGGAACCCCCGACCCCTGCGTCGGGAGCGGAGCAGGCGGCGCACCGTGTAGATAGGTTCCCCGTCCAGAAGGCGCGGAGCCGGGGGAGGAGGTGGTATGGGTGCCAACGGGCTCTGGCTGACGGGCTTGATTCGGGAGACATGAAACGTGGGGTGCACTCTCATAGACCTTAGTAGGCGGAGACGGACTGCTGAGTAGTTGATAATCCTTTCAATAGGAAACGGGCCTAGATATCGAGGAGCCAGTTTCCTCGACTCAACCCTCAATGGTAGATCAGCGGATGAAAGCCAAACACTCTGGCCCACATGATAATTTGGAGCAGGACTCCTCCGTCGATTAGCCCCGACTGAATGAGCCTTGCCTGCCCGAAGGAGTGTGGCTCGGGCACGAGCCCAGGTTCGCCGACGGACAGGAGGCTTCCACTTCCTGGCTAGGGAACATAGTAGGTTGGTAGCCATATACGCACTGGAAAGGGGACATAGCCGTGGAGGAGCTAACCAGAGAATTGTGGGCATACTCCACCCATGCCAATTGCCGAGCCCAAGACAACGGTTCACGAGAGACCATACAGCGAAGTGCTGTTTCCAGATCCTGGTTAACTCGCTCTGACTGACCGTTGGATTGAGGGTGGAACCCCGATGAGAGGCTAACTGAGGCACCCAGCAGACGACAGAACTCCTTCCAAAAAACGGACGAGAATTTGGGACCCCGGTCAGAGACAACGTCCTGAGGGATGCCATGGAGGCGGAACACGTGTTGCTGAACTACCAACGCGGTTTCCTTGGCGGAGGGGAGCTTGGGTAGTGCCACGAAATGGACTATCTTACTGAACCGGTCCACGAGAGTAAGTACGGTCCTCATCCCCTCAGATACTGGCAACCCCGCCACAAAGTCCAAGGCGATGTGGGACCATGGCTGGCGGGGAACCGGTAGAGGATGTAACAGACCGGCCGGACGTTGGTGAGAGGCTTTGTTCTTGGCACACACTGGACAGGCTGAGACATATTCCGATACATCATTGGCCATGAAAGGCCACCAGAAGCGTCGGGACAAGAAACTGTGGGTCCGAGCCGACCCCGGATGGCAAGACAGGCGAGAATCGTGCCTCCATTGGAGGACCTCGGACCGTAAGGGTTCGGGGACGAATAGTCGACCCTCGGGACAGGAGCTGGGACCCGCTTGATCAGGTAGCGCCTCTCTGACTCGGGATTCAATATCCCAGGAAACCGCCGCCACCATACGGGAAGCCGGAAGAACCGTCGCAGGACCCTGAGGTATCTCATTGGGATTCTGGAATTGCCGGGAGAGGGCGTCGGGCTTCACATTACGAGATCCGGGTCTGTAGGACAGAGTAAAGTTAAAACGGGTGAAGAACAGGGACCAACGTGACTGGCGGGGGTTTAGCCGCTTGGCCGATCTAATATATTCCAAATTTTTGTGGTCTGTCCAAACTATGAACGGCACTGTTACCCCCTCCAACCAATGCCGCCATTCTTCCAGGGCTAGCTTGACGGCCAACAACTCACGATCCCCCACGTCGTAGTTGCGTTCGGCCGGGGACAACCGCCGGGAAAAGAAGGCGCACGGGTGCATCTTCTGGTCCTTGTTTGACCGCTGGGACTAGACGGCACCCACTCCCACATCTGAGGCGTCCACCTCCACTACAAGTTGGCGTGCGGGGTCAGGTACCTGGAGTATGGGGGCCGTAGAGAAATGGTTCTTTAAACAGTTAAAAGCTGCATCGGCCGCGAGGGACCATCGGAATGGCACTTTAGGGCTGGTGAGGAACGTGAGGGGAACTGCCACTGAACTGTAGTTCCTGATGAACCTCCGGTAAAAGTTGGCAAATCCAAGGAATTGTTGGAGTTTCTTGCGAGACTCCGGGACAGAACAAGAGGTGACAGCTGATACCTTGGCAGGATCCATCTGAAGGCTCCCCTCCGCCACGATGTAGCCCAGGAACGAAACCGTCTTGGCATGAAACTCGCACTTCTCCGCTTTAACAAATAGAGAGTTCTCCAGGAGACGACGGAGAACAAGCTGGACATGCTTTTGGTGCTCTTCGAGGGACTTCGAAAAAATCAAAATATCGTCCAGGTACACAAATACAAAGCGATTAAGCACATCTCGTAAAATGTCATTAATCAAAGATTGGAAAACGGCTGGGGCGTTGGTTAACCCGAACGGCATTACCAGGTACTCGTAGTGGTTGGTGGGTGTGTTGAATGCCGTCTTCCACTCATCTCCCTCCCGGATACGGACTAAATGTTAGGCGTTACGCAGGTCAAGCTTAGTGAAGATCGTGGCCCCCTGTAGAAGTTCAAATACAGAGGCAAGCAGTGGCAAGGGATAGCGATTTTTAACAGTGATGTCGTTAAGCACTTGATAATCTATACAGGGTCGGAGTGACCCGTCCTTCTTTCCCACAAAGAAGAATCCCGCCCCCGCTGGGGAAGAGGAGGGCCAAAAAATACCAGCCGCCAAGGCATCGGAAATGTACTCCTCCATGGCCTCCCTCTCGGGAATAGACAGGGAGTAGAGGCGGCCCCGAGGAGGAACGGACCCTGGCAGAAGGTCAATCGCGCAGTCGTAAGGTCTATGAGGGGGCAGGGAAGAGGCCTTAGCTTTACTGAAGACTTCCCGTAGGTGGTGGTAACAGACTGGGACCTTGGACAGATTGGGTGGAGCCCTTGTGGAAGCAGGGTGATCCGGGTAAGGAGCGGCTCGCAGACAGGTTTGGTGACAGTCCATGCCCAATTCTAGTATCGACCCAGTGCGCCAGTCGAAATAGGGGTTGTGTTGGACCACCATGGATGACCCAGAACGAGGGGTTGGCTCGGGGAGTAAAGTAAATGGAATCGGATCTTCTCTCGGTGATTTCCAGACAACTGGGTACAGTTATTTGAGACACGGTGCCTAACAGGTGACCATCTAAAGCCCGAGCTGATACTGGATTAGGAAGGGGTTTAACAGGTATCCCCATTTTGCGTGCAAGGGACAGATCAAGGATATTTGCTTCAGCGCCAGAATCGATCAGGGCATGTAAGGACTGAGATGAACCGGAAAGAATGAGACTGGCCCGGAGGACTGGTCTATCAGTCTTGGGGAACAAAACTAAAGCCGAGCTCAATCGGACGTCCCCTATGTCCGACGAGCGTTGGCTTTTAACGGGCAATTGACCACCCTATGACCCTGGCCGCGGCAGTAAAAACATAGCCGTTCGGAACGCCTTCGCTGGCGCTCTTCGACGGAGAGGGAGGTACGATCCACCTCTATCATCTCATAAGATGTGGTGGACGTGGTTGAGTGGTTCGGTACCTTACTAACTTCTTGACTTTGCCTGGTGACGAATTGGCTGGGACCTTCCCTCTTTCGGCGTCTGGCCTGGACCCTACGGTCGATCCGGGCGGTCAAGTCGATAGCTTCGTCAAGTGTTGCCGGAGGAGCGTGGGATACTAATTCATCCTTGAGATAACCGGACAAACTGTGGAGGTAGGCGTCGACCAGCGCCTCTTCGTTCCAGTGACTCTGGGCTGCTAGTGTACGAAAGTCGATAGCATAGTCGGCAATGGAACGTCTCCCCTGGCGGATGTTCATGATCGAACGGGCGGCGTCAACCGATGAGGAACCAGAGTCAAACCCCTTGATCATTTCCTGGCCCAGTAGGCTAAAGGAGGTGCATGCTGTCGCCCCCCGTTCATATTCGGCCGTTCCCCAAAGGCGGGCTCTTCCAGTCAAATGATTTATTACATAAGCCACCTTCGTCTTTTCGTTCACAAAGCTGCGTGGCTGTAGGTCAAATATTAGTCGGCAA
Source organism: Urocampus carinirostris (assembly GCF_059441175.1). Lineage (NCBI taxonomy): Eukaryota > Metazoa > Chordata > Actinopteri > Syngnathiformes > Syngnathidae > Urocampus > Urocampus carinirostris. Next base: position 38,968,678 of record NC_142362.1, on the reverse strand, counting down.
TTTATGAGGAAGGGGCGGATCTGGGCGGGATCTCCACCGAATCTCTCCGGCGAACCCACTCGTGGTTCAACAATGCCGGTGCCGGACTGATCGGGAAGGGGTGGAGCCGGATTTTGTGGCCGGGCTGCTAGGGAAGAGTTGCTTTGCTGCTCGAACAATTGCTGGTGTCGCTGTACTTGCCGAACCAGGGTGGAAACGTCATGGGCTATTTGTTGTACCGCGCCTTCAGTGTGCAGTAGGCGCTGAAACGCGGATTGCTGCTCGGCATTTCCGCATTCTCCGGAGGTAGGGGAAACTTCCGCTGGATCCATGTTATGGTTCGAGTGTTCTGTCAGGGACCAGATTGGACACTCGGATCCAATTGCGTCAATTTTAGAGTTTTTATTGACAAGGATCGTTGGAACAGGCTTGGGACGTCGGCTCTTGCTGGTCGAAAGCCTCTTCGGGCGGAACGGCAGCTCCGTGATGAAAAGCGTAAGGTGCAACGTAGCGGGTAAGTCGGTGGCCGGGGCGGGAGAGTAGATTGTAAAACTTGTAACAGAAATAGGTCAGGCAACGAGAAGCAGGCATGAATCAGGCAAGGGAATTTGTGGATACCTTGTATGTTGGAGTCACACTCAGAGATACGAGGAGTAAACTCGAACGTCAATCTCTGGACGCTGACAGCTCAAGTGGGGAACACCATCCAATCAGGAAGTGCACCAGATGATTACCCCAGGTGGCTCCACTTAGGTAATCACGACATCAGCAGTTCCATCCATCCATCCATCATCAGCACCGTTTATCCTCAGTAGGGTTGCGGGGGTCCTGGAGCCCATCCCAGCCATCTTTAGGCAGTAGGCAGGGGACACCCAAAACTGGTTGCCAGCCAGTTGCAGAGAGCACAGAGACGGACAACTCACTCACTCATTCATACCTAGGGACAATTTGGACCAGCCAATTAACCTGAAATGCATGTTTTTGGAATGTGGGAGGAAACCCGAGTGCCCGGATGAAACCCATGCAAGCACGGGGAGACCATGCAAACTCCACACACGAAGGTTTGTTCTCATGACCTTATAACTGTGCCGTTGACGTGCTAACCACTCAGCAGCCATGCTTCCCTTGATCAGCAGTTGATTAGTATAAAATAGAAATTAATAGTAATCTGCTGTCAGCATTACTCTTACAGTTACTCTGTTCCCAACTAAAAAAGTCTAAGTAACTAAACTTGCCTTTTTTGCAAAAATTCCATCAATCTTTCTACCATGGTCATATCCCTCGAGAGGGGTGACCAACAGCAAGACAAACATATACAAATAACAAAGATAAGAAAAAAGGAAAAATGTAGCAAAAAACACAAAAGATTTGACCATGGCCAACTAAAATGCCCAAATAACCAAACTAGTTAAGTACCTCGGCACCCAAGCTGGTCATGGTTTCGTCCGTCCAGATGAAATGGGACACAAGAAAGCAGCCATGTCACTCAGGTCAGGGTGACACAACACACTCTTCTGTTCAACAGCAGGGCCCGACAGCTTTCACTAGTTTATCCCTACCGTATCATACAGGTGCCCTATCCATCCCATAGAACGCGTCCACAATCCCACTATCCTTTCACAACACCTCTCCACTTATTCTTATCACCAACAAGAGCTTTAGCTTCCACTACATTTAGACTTCTTTCATGCAGTGCACTCATAACACCATCCATCCACGGCAATTGCAGCTTTAAAAGGATACTTTGTGACAGGGACGTTAAGTGCACACCCACGGAAAGTTTGTAGTCAGTTTGGCCTGGGCGGCCAACCAAGATGGCCGGGCTCTGCATTCGCGAAGTAGTTTTGAACTTTATAAATGCCTGGACTTGAATATTTTTGCCAGCAATGGAGTTATATTAATATATAACTCCGACACGCTCCCTCGGCTCCCCAGTGAATTCATAGCACAAATGGAAACAAACACCTCTTTCTTGATATTTGGTATGCTGCAATTACAAAAGAGAAAGGTTAAACACAAATGTGAATTTCACAAATAAAACCCAATTGGGTAAACCAGTTTATATTTGGCAGTTTTATAACTGTTACAGCAACATAGCATGGTAAATAAAAATTCCACCAGTAACCTTCATTGTCTCACACTTGATATTAATGGGATGGATGTGCTTGGTGCAGAGACAAGCTTCTCAACCTCAGGCTGGAACTCACTAAGAAGTCGTAGATCCCCGTGGTCAGTCATTTTCAGTTGGTGTCTTTGCCTGGAAAGAAGCAAGGGTACTGCACTGAAGCCCCGTTCTACTAAATATGATGTTGGGAAGGCAACAAAGTAGATTTTGACCTTGTTCCACAGCACTTGATAGCAGTCAGAGAATTTTTTTTTAACCAAAAATCTTGATATGACTTTTTGAACTTTGGCCTTAGCTCAATGTCATTTTAGCACACTTGATGAAAAATTACAACGTTGAGGGTATGAAAAGCAAGTTTTGTCATGATTACTGATGCAGGGCACCTGAGTCTGCTCCGTTGGCGCCAACAGCCGCGGACGCTGATTGGCTGCTGCCCTCTTTTTAATCCCCCGCCTACCTGTCAACATTTGTCAGTTCGTCTGCGAACCTCAGCTACCCGCAATGCAGGCCTTTTTGAATCCCGACTCTATCCTGCCCTGATTCCCGTCTGATTCCTGGTGCCGACCTCTTTTCTGAACCCGTTCTATGTTTTTGCTCCTCCGTCCCGGCCATCGACCTGTTTTTTCCCCGCTCTCAACACTGCCTTCGCTCGACACAGAAGTGCCACTTCCGAGTTCCAAGCGATTTGCTACCCGTGACCGACGATCACCGGATCGTGGGTGCAAGCCCTTTCCTCCTTCTAAAGAAAGCTAAGTAAACGAACGCAATTGGGTCCCGTCTCCGTTTCTGGCCCGTGACAAGTTTAACCTCTCACGTATAAATTTTCTTGGCAGACGTGATCTAAGGCACGCCACCCTCGCAACCCACACAATAACACAAACGCGGACATGCATATATGCACACACATGCACACACAGGTACAAAGTCATATACATTCGTAACAATATATACCAGTGAATGCACCACCCTAACCAGCTCAACACAACACAACACGGCGCGATCTGGCGAGTCCCCAATTTCATGTTGACTTGAACTCAAGATGATGTTGACCGCCAGAATGCGGTTTATATTATAAGATAAAATTCTGAACAAGCTTGTCGCTGGCATGTTGTCAGTTGGTCGACACAAAAGTAGCGGGACTCTATTTTCGTTTCTTCAAGCTTTTTACTGCAAAGTTTTTTTCTGAGGAGAAGATTGAGCGACTGGGTTGGATTTATTGAGGCACAATGGCTCCTACCTAGCCTAACTTTTCAGACGGCTTTGAGGGATACGAGTTCTGCGGAGGTGTCGTTTTTTTTATTTTGTAGGGGCTGTTGGTCTTATTAAAACACAACAAAGAGGGCAAACAACATGAAGAAACAGTTTAACCGTATGAGGCAACTTGCCAACCAAACAGTCGGGAGGGCTGAGAAGACAGAGGTGCTCAGTGATGACCTGCAGATCGAGAGACGCATGGAGCTGGTGCGCCTCATGGCGCATAACACACAGAAGAGATTGGTGTCCTGTCTGCAAGGGCAGCTAGGCACAGACACAGAGAAGAGACATAAAAAAGTTACCCTTGACTGCACTGTCTCAGGTCATGCAAGAAGGCGGGACTCAGCTGGGAGATGAGAGTCTGATCGGCAAGATGATGGATGTTTGTGGTGAGGCAGAGAGCAAGTTGGCGAATGAACTGATGTTGCATGAAGTGCAGATCGAGAGAGACATTCTGGATCCACTCAACTCGCTGGCCGAAGTTGAGATACCAAACATACTAAAACAGAGGCGGCAACTTGCCAAACTGGTCCTGGACTATGACTCTGCTAAGACAAGGTGGTAAAAGGCAACCAAATCTAGCAACCAAGCCATGGCAGCTAAAGTGGACTCCCTCAAAGATGAGATGGAAGAAGCTCTGAACAAAGTAGAAATGTGCAAAGACCAGTTATCAGCAGACATGTATAACTTTGCATCTAAAGAAGGAGACTACGCACGCTATTATCTTATATTATTAGAGGCTCAAGCAGACTACCACAAAAGGTCTTTAGCAGCTCTGGAAGAAGCTATTCCAAATATTCAATTACAGCAAGAGTCCTGGATGGAGAAGCCGGCGTTTGGCACGGCCCTGGAAGAGCACCTGAAACGAAGTAACCGGGACATTGCTCTACCTATCGAGGCCTGCGTAATGATGCTGCTGGAGACGGGAATGAAAGAAGAGGGTCTTTTCAGAATTGCAGCGGGAGCTTCAAAACTAAAAAAGCTGAAAGCCGCACTGGACTGTTCCACTTCTCAGCTTGAAGAGTTCTACTCAGACCCTCACGCCGTCGCTGGAGCACTGAAGTCGTATCTTCGGGAACTTCCCGAACCTCTCATGACCTTTGGCCTGTATGATGAGTGGACACAGGCGTCAAACATGTCCGACCCTGACAAGAGACTTCAAGCTTTGTGGGTGACATGTGACCGCTTGCCAAAGACTAACAAAGCCAACTTTAGGTACCTGGTGAAGTTTTTGGCCAAACTGGCTCAAGAGTGTGATGTCAACAAAATGTCTCCGAGCAACATTGCCATCGTCCTTCGGCCCAACCTACTGTGGGCAAAGACAGAGGGGACATTGGCAGAAATGGCTGCAGCAACTTCAGTCCATGTAGTTGCCATTATTGAGCCAATCATTCAGCATGCTGATTGGTTCTTTCCTGAAGAGGTAGACTTCAACGTGTCGGGCATGTTTGCGTTGCCCAACCATCCATCGACATCGGACAGCGAACTGGAGAGGAAGCGGCCTGGCAGCCTTGTGGGGCATGATGGGGACACTCAACCTCCCCGTAAAGACAGCCCAGCCCGGGAGCACACATCTACGCCGCCTCAGCAGAGAAATGGATCAGCCCAGCTTACACCACAGACTCCGAGTGGATCCAGGGGGCCCAGTCCTCTCATGGCCCGTAGAGGCACTAAGAAACAGGCGCCAGCACCTCCCAAACAAGCCAGTCCCTTTGCCTCGCAGTCCGTCAACCAATCTTTGGGCTCCCAGAACCACCCACCCGTCACCCCCAGGCGCCACCCGGGAAAAGAAAGCCCAATTCATGCTCCGAGCCATCCACCCCCACAACCGCCCACACCGCAGCAGGCACCGGGAGAACAGCCGTCCCCCCCACAGACGCCAACGCCACCAGACACTCCCCTTCACAACGGTTTAGAATCGCAGCCGCCAACTCCCCAGTACGGCTCGCTGCCCTGTCCCTCGAGGCCGGCACCTAAACCGCGGCCACGGCCAAACATGCCTCCGCCGCCGCAACCATCTGCAACAGACAGTTGCAATGGCCTCTTGGGCTCCTCGTCGAAGATCATCACAGACGGCAGTCTGAAACTCAAAGGAGGCAGACGAAAATTCAAAATGGCGGCGCCCTGTACGGCTGCGGCTGCATCTGCTCCCAACAGTTTCTCTTATTTTGCTCAAAAACCCCAGTCTTCGACTCAGTTTTTGAGGGCGAACAAAGACAATTCTAACTGTAGATTAATATACGATCGCAGTTTTTTGCTGGATATGCGAACATCCAGAAATACAACGCTCATTTCTACGATCACTCTGGAGTGTTTACTTAGCCTCGGAGTGCTACGTCAACAAGACCCAGCGGCCTACAAAGCAGCGAAGAAAAGTGGAAAGAGGAAGCGCTGTGACCGGGGGAGGAAACGAGGTTGTCGGGCCGGGCTAACGGCTAGGCTGAAGGCTAAACCCTTCAAAACGCCTCTCCCATCTATTTTCCTCTCCAACGTTCGCTCCCTGGACAACAAACTGGACCATTTACAAGTGGAACTTACATCGAACCGCGAGATGACAAACTGTTGCGCTATAATTCTGACGGAGACATGGCTAAACTCATCTATCCCGGATGACGCTGTTAGCATTGTGGGGCTAACTGCTTTCCGCGCTGATAGAAGCGGCGAGCTCACCGGTAAGAGCAGGGGTGGCGGACTATGCATTTATACCAACAACAACTGGTGTAGAAATGCTAAGATAATCTCGAATCACTGCTCACGAAACATTGAACTTTTGACGGTGATCTGCAGACCCTACTACCTACCGAGGGAGTTTAGTGCTACCATCATTACTGCCGTGTACGTGCCACCAAGCGCTAATACTAAGGAGGCAATGGACGTTCTCTACCGAACTGTGAGTGAACTGCAGCATGCTTACACCGAGTGCATTTACATTGCGGCGGGGGACTTTAACCAGGCCAACATGAAAACAGTTCTCCCGCATTTCCACCAGCATGTCAACTTTGCTACAAGAGGTAGGAACACATTAGACTTGGCCTACACAAATATCAAAGGAGCATACAGAGCAGCCCCCCGCCCCCACCTTGGCTCATCAGATCACCTTTCTGTTATGCTAATTCCTGCATACAAGCCCCTGCTGACCAGAGAAAAACCTACAGTGAAGCAGGTGAGGGTGTGGACTGAGGGGGCAATGGAGGCACTACAGGACTGCTTTGAATGCACAGATTGGGACATGTTCAAATCGGCTGCCACTTACAACAACAAAATAAATATAGATGAGTACGCCATGTCTGTGTCAGCCTACATCAGTAAATGCGCAGAAGACGTCAGCAATACCAAAACCATCTGCACCCGTGCCAATCAGAAGCCCTGGATGACTGCTGAGATATGCAAACTGCTAAAGGTACGGAACCTTGCCTTTAAATCTGGTGACGAGGAGGCGCTGAGATCAGCGAGGGCTAACCTGAACCAAGCTATCAGACTAGCAAAGCGATCGCACAGTCAAAAAATCCAGGACCGTTTCCTCACCACAACCAACACCAGGGATATGTGGAAAGGCATTCAGGCCATCACCAGATACAAGCCAACCACCGCCCCTGTGCAGGACACTAGCATGGACTTTCTGAATGACCTCAACAACTTCTTTGGGAGGTTCGAGGCACAAAATGGCACCCCTGCAGCGAAAGCGGTTCCAAATCAGGACGAAAGAGCGCTCCACCTGGACTCAACTGACGTGAGGAAGACCCTGAGAAGGGTCAACACACGGAAGGCTTCAGGCCCGGACAACATTCCAGGGCGGGTCCTTAGGGAGTGCACCGATCAGCTGGCTTGTGTACTAACAGACATTTTCAACACCTCGCTAGACCAAGCCACAGTACCATCATGCTTTAAGATTGCCACCATCATCCCAGTGCCAAAGAAACCCCAGATCTTATCATTCAACGATTACCGGCCCGTTGCACTGACTCCCATCATAATGAAGTGCTTTGAGAGACTGGTTAAAGAGCACATCACCTCCAGTCTCCCCTCCTCACTCGACCCCTTTCAGTTTGCCTACCGGACAAACCGCTCCACCGGGGAAGCCATCTCCTCTGCGCTTCACCTGAGCCTGACACACCTAGAGGAGAAGAACACCCATGTGCGGATGCTGTTCCTGGACTTCAGTTCAGCATTCAACACCATCATCCCACAACACCTGGTAGACAAAATGAGACTCCTGGGTTTCAACACCCCCCTGCGGAACTGGCTGCTGGACTTCCTCACTGACAGACCCCAGTCAGTGCGGATTGGTCAGAACATCTCCGATGTCATCAACCTCAGCACGGGCTCCCCCCAAGGCTGTGTCCTGAGCCCCTTGCTGTTCACCCTGATGACACACGACTGCGTCCCTAGGTCCGCCACAAACCACATCGTGAAGTTTGCGGACGACACAACAGTGGTGGGCCTCATCAGGGACGACAACGACCTGGCCTACAGAGAGGAGGTGGAGCAGTTGGTGGGCTGGTGCAGGGACAACAGCCTGGTCCTGAATGTTGACAAAACTAAAGAGATCATTGTCGACTTCAGAAAAAAAACAGCCCAACCATGCCCCACTTTTCATCAACAACAAGGCTGTGGAGGTTGTCAGCAGCATCAAGTTCCTAGGGGTGCACATCACAAACAAACTCACCTGGTCCGTGAACACTGCATCACTGGTTAAGAGGGCACAGCAGCGCCTGTACTTCCTGCGGAGGATGAGGAGAGCCCGCCTGCCCCCACCCTCCCTCATCACATTCTACAGGGGCACCATACAGAGTATCCTGACCAGCTGTATCTCTGTGTGGTGTGGAGGCTGCAGCGCTACCTACTGGGGTAGTGTGAGGAGGGTGACGAGGACAGCAGAGAAAATCATCGGGACTTCTCTTCCCTCCATTCAGGACATTGGCCAGAAGCGCTGCCTATCCCAAGCTAAGAACATTATCAGGGACCCCTCTCACCCCCATCATGGACTGTTCACTCTGCTAGCCTCTGGGAAGAGGTACTGCAGTGTGCGGTGCAGGACCACCAGGTTCCACAATAGTCTTCCCTCCATTCAGGACATTGGCCAGAAGCGCTGCCTATCCCAAGCTAAGAACATTATCAGGGACCCCTCTCACCCCCATCATGGACTGTTCACTCTGCAAGCCTCTGGGAAGAGGTACTGCAGTGTGCGGTGCAGGACCACCAGGTTCCACAATAGTCTTGTCCCCCTGGCCATTAGACTGTTAAATGGTCACTCAAACACATAGTAAATCTAAACTGCTGCTAATCTGTACATCTGTGGGTTCTGTTTGACTTTTTGCACTACTGGCAGTTCTTTATAGCTAGCCACTCCTTGCACATCTGTTTCTCTGCACTATTGTACTTACAGCGTTATTGTTACAGTGTTATTGTTCTGTTTACCTGACTTGTTTACCTGACTGCCCATTTTGCACATCTGGTTGGCTACTCCTCTTGCACTATTTGCGCTAATGTAAAATACTATACATAGCCATAATTATTTAGTATATTATTAGCACTCAATACTACAAATATCTGTACATTCAAGGAAACTGTGCGGGTCAGATGTATCGACATTTCGTTCTGTATACACGTGTACTAGAATGACAATAAAGTAGATCTAAGATCTGAAATCTGAAATCTGAAAATTACAAACCTGAGTGTTTGCTTTTGTAATCTATGCTGTGTCATCCACTGACTCGTCCTGCTGCACGGGTTGTGTACAAATCGTCGAACAAACGTTTGAACTTCTGACATCGAACACGGCTGACTAAAAACAAGCGACTCTTTCTGCTCCAAAGTGGTTCTGCAGATTGTTTTGTTGCTTTAATCCATATATTACCAATTAGTATGTAACATGGGCAGCACGGCGGCGCAGTGGTTAGCGCTTGTGCGGCACAGTTCATGTCATGGGAACCTCCTGCGTGGGTTAAAATCCAGCTCCAGACTTCCTGTGCGGAGTTTGTATGTTCTCCTCGTGCTTGCGTGGGTTTCCTCCGGGCACTCTGGTTTCCTCCCACATTCCAAAAACATACATTTCAGGTGAATTGGCCGGTCCAAATTGTCCCTAGGTGTGAATGAGCGAGTGAGTTGTTTGTACCCGTGTGCCCTGCGATTGGCTGGCAACCAGTTCAGGGTGTCGGTACGGCTAATGAGATGAGATGAGATGAGTATGTAACATTATGATCAACATGACTTGATAGGAGGAAAAATACAGCAAAAAACAAAACAAAAAAAAGACAACCATTAAAGACAACAATAAAAAAGAAACGAAATAAGATCTAATAAAATAAAAAGTAAAAAAGACAAAGGAGAAGTAAGAAAAACATATTAAAGCAAGAAACAAAAAGAGGTAAAAAGCTAGGAAAACAAGACCAAAAAACGGAGAAAATTAGAAGGGCGAAATAGAAAAAAAGAAAAAAAGCAAGAAAAAATAAGCAAAAAGCTAGGAAAAAAAGAAAGAAGAAAAAATAAAACAAAAAAGGAAAATGGAGAACAAAAAGAAAAAAAACAAGAAAAGAGAAGTAAAAACTCGGAAAACAAGACAAAAAAGGAAAAAAAATGGGAGAGAAAATAGAAATAAACCTGAAAAAAAGCATGAAAAATGTGAAAAAAGGAAGAAAAAAGAATGAAAAAAGACGTAAAGATGTAAAGTTTTGGGGGGTCACTTTGATCAATATATTACCAATAATAATGTAGTATTATGCATAAACTGAAATAATATTTTTGCTAAAAATCTATTATTCTACTAAACCATATTAACATTTATTTTTTTCACAATCCAGTGAACTTTTAACCTAATTAAGCCTGGAACCATTTTATATTAAAACAACTGGAATCCCTGCACAAAATGTGAATTTAAAATATTGACCTGAGTGCAGGCAGCACGGCAGCGCAGTGGTTAGTGCGTGTGCGGCACAGTTCTGAGGTCGTGAGTTCCAATTTGACTGTTCTCGTTAGTTTAAGTTTGAATGTTCTCCAAGTGCTTGCGTGGGTTTCCTCCGGGCACTCCGGTTTCCTCCCACGTTCCAAAAACATGCATGTCAGGTTAATTGACCGGTCCAAACTGTCCCTAGGTGTAAATGAGAGAGCGAGTTGTCTTGTCTCTGTGTGCCCTGCGACTGGCTGGCAACCAGTTCAGGGTGTCCCCTGTCCACTGCACGAAGATAACTGGGGTGGGCTCCAGCACCCCCGCAACCCACTTAGGATAAGCGGAGCAAATAATGGATGGATGGATCAGTGCAACAACGTTTAAACTATGACATACAAGAACAAACCATACATTATTTTAAAGCTAATCGTGGCATACATACCTGAAAAACACACAAAAAATAATAATTGTATGTTTACATATTAAAAAAAAGAACCTAAAATACCAAAAACGTAACCTTTTAGACACTTTACATATATTAAGTAAACAACACAAAATCCTTAGAAAAATCCATATTGACCAACCACAACAGAAAAAACGTGTGCATTGGTGCTGTGCAAAAACTTGTTTTGGTTAATAATAGTTGTGCATATGTAATATTTGACCAATATATGTGACAATCATGTAGTGCGCCCAAAGACTTGTGCTTCAAAGCAAAAGGAAGAATACAATCTACGGAGACTCGAAGTGACTAAATTGCATAATTTTTATTCTCATTTATTTGGCCAGCCTTTCACAAGGTTTTTTTAGGTGCCCTTAACAGCAAGCTGGTGGACAATCATGGCGGGCCTCTCGAGGTGAGTATCATGTTATGTAGAATACATACAAGTTTCTTGACCTACAAAAAGGCTTGTTTATGTTAAAGTTTGTGTATTTTTGCTAACTTTTCAAATAAGTATTTTTTAACACAAGGAGACAGTAAATAACACACAAAATAAGGCAGTGTTTCTATTTCTATAAAAATAGCATACAGAATACACAAAACAGGCAAAGAAATATTTGTGAGTGGAACAAAAACTGTTTTCTAGGATCATTTGGTTTATTAAAATCACCAAATTTATGTGCAAAATATTTACTTTATTTTATGTATTTTGTTATTTTTTGTAGTGTGGTTTTGAATCAATTTCAAAATAAATTATTGAGTATACAGTCCCTCTTCATGGGCAGATAATGAATGGTAAGTGGACTACATTCATATAGCGGTTTACCAGTCACTGAGGACATCCGAAGCGCTTTCAATACACTTCACACATAACCCATTCACACACTCACACACATTGATAGCCAAAGGGGGTTAGTAACAGAGTACATTTACTCTGTTAAATTTACTTGAGTAAGTTTTGGTAAATTTTGTACTTCTATGAGTATTTTGAAATCTCCATACTTATACTTTTATTTAAGTAAATTTGTGGACTGTTTACCTGTATACGTTTTTTAAGCATTTTTGAAGGGGCGCCGCTACTTAGCGGATTTTCAGTTTTTGCGGGTGGTCTCGGTCCCCATTAACCGCAATAACCGAGGAATTACTGTACCTGCATATTGAAGGCATTAGGCCAGAAGTCTGGAACCTCTTCTACCCAAAGAGCAATATTAGCGAAATATTTTGATTTACTTTTCGGGAGAGATAGCCATTTCTAATATTTTAAAACAAAATTCTGGAAAGCCGCCAAACCCAGTCACCACACAATCTAATTTATCAGCACATTTTATTTTTTTCACTTTTATTTATCACTTAATTTTTTGCACTCTGTGCCGTTAGATTATTTGATGAAATAATTTATGAAACCATAGTAATACTGCAAAAATAAAAAAAAATCTACTATGGAAATGTTTCAAATATATTACAGAAATACAAGAAAATACAAGTACGGAAATATTACACAAATACTACTGCAGAAATATTACAGAAATACTACAAAAATACCACAGTTAACCTTGTTTTAATTGTTACTATTATTATATCATAACTGTTATTATTGCTGTTGTTGTTATTATCATTGGTGTCACAATGATTTTTAGTGACAAGTAGAATTATAACGTTAATAGATGGGCACTACGATGATTAGTGTATAAAATGTGACTATTGTTATTATTCTAATAATAATAATAATAATAATAATTTCCTTTGTATTGTCATTCTTTGTAGAACGAAATGTCGATACACCTGACCCGTTGTAGCGAGCCGATGCAGCCGCAGCCAACAGAGGGCGCCGCCATTTTACCACAATAGAATAATAACAATAGTGGGTGGGGAGGTGGGAGGAGTTGAAGGGGGGGGAGCGAAGCGGCAATGACTAAGCTTTGTGTTAGGGCCTCTCCCCCCCTTCACAATAAGAGTCTCCACACCGTGTCCTCAGTTGACATAAGCTCGCGCCTGCTCAAGTCAATATATGCTTTTATTGAGAAGGTAAGGTATATTTTTTAGACCCACGAAGCTCTGAACCCGCAAAAGTGGAACCGCGAACTAGCGAGGTTCCACTGTAATAATAAATTGTTTGTGATTTTAAAAAAAAAATTTTTAGTTTTATTATTTTAAAATTAATTTTTGTAATAACAGCACGTGTTGACCTTGACCTGCGTGATAATAGGTTGTGAAATGAGCATGTTATAATTTATTTTCAATGTACATACTTTGCCTTAAGGAAATATTGATCGAAACATTCTGATAATTTGCCTCAATTAGCTTAGACTTGTAGAAGGCACGCTGCTCCAAGGGGCGTGTCTTATCTAGTATTCTGTACATATCTGTGTAGTGGACTGCTACAGCGCACTGACGTGTCTAGTCTTCTATAGATATCTGTGTCTTGACACTCCCGCTCTGGCTCTTTTTCAAAAACAATGCTGTAGTATTACTCCCTATCGATAGAAGACGCTGCGTATTATCTAAACACATATAATTTCTAGTTGTCTGACCCGGATGTGGTTTATGTCCGTTCCCACGTGGTTAATCTAGTAAGAACATCGTCGTGGTTGAACTACCAGTACAAAACTGATGTTTTTTTCTTTCTAGAATTAAACACATTCAATTGTAGTTATCGATATGACTGAAAGTAAAAGCCAAACAAGCTCTAAGCCTGGAAAAGAGCTTCTGGCGTTGAACCCTGAGCAAGAGAGCGAGTTCAAAAGGAAGGTGAAGGAGGTGAAGTCCAAGAAGGTTAGTTAAGATTATCGACTTTCTCTACAACAACTATAACATCGACCGGTGTTTTGATTACGCCGTGTGAATGGGAAAATAATAAGAGTCTGGACATTAACCACTTAACGTTCCTGTAAAATGTGCCTAAAATCCCAATCCAAGACGTACTTTAGCAAATTGAATGCTGTTCTCGAACTGTTTAGAAAACATGAACGGTTTTTGGTCTCTTTTGGACGGGAATTCCCTGAAGTTTGGTCTCACACTGAAAATTGCTCCAAGTGCGACTAAATTGAGTAATCTGAGTTGGAACACACGTAAATATGTTTTTTATTCTCGCCTGAATTTATTTTGCACTCCAATGCCTGTAGATGATTGTATCATTGGAATCAATCACTGATTGTGCACATTTGCGTGTAATATTGGCGCGTAAAAATTGATCCCTAGTAGCATTTACGCTCGTTTATGTTTGGCTCTGATTCGAAAACACCTTGGATTGCAGGCTCTAGTCTCTAGACTGTGGAAAAAGTCTGCTATTGACCGAGAGTGGTGTCGATTGAAAGGCTAGAGGCTAACGACCATATTAGGAATTATTTTACGAGTCTGCCTATTTTTAAAAGGAGGTTTTAGAGGGATACCAACAAATTTCAACAAGGATCGTCCAACGAAGTAGATATGCAATTAGGCGGATTTGTTTTATTCTGTCGGCGTTTTGTGTGTTTTGGAGAAAAGATTTTGCCCGGACAATCGTGCAAGTAGCGACTCAATGTTTGCACACATTCAACTAATTTGATGACTGTGAGGAGACGTAATTGGTGAGCTACACCGGCTTTGCAGTTTTCGGGGATTTTGTTTTGGACCGATCGTAATGTTTCTGTGATTGGTACATTTGGAAATGGTCCGCACATCCTGAATCCAATAAGCTTTCCAATGGTATGGTGACAGGTATTTGTTTACCAACAGGCAGCCGGCCTGGTTTAAGATTTTTTTAAGCTGAAGTAGTTCTTGTCGTTTAAAAAAATGCAGGCTCTCATAGGTTACCACAGGCTAAGGACCATGAAAAAAGATTGCAATTGACCAAGAGTGGGGTAGATCCAAAGGGCAATATTAGAAATCATCTGACAGGTCTGTTTATTTTTAAAGGGGAATTATGGAGCGAAAAAAAACTGATTACATCAAGGATTTTTAAACTATCTAGGAATGCTTTTAGGCATATATTTTTAATCTGTTGGGACTATTGTGCGTTTTAGAGTGAATACGTTACACGGTTGGTTTCACTGGGAATTGGAGAATATATGTGGAGAATCCTTTGATCGGGTTAGTATGCGAGCACATTATTAAGCTATGATGGCTTTACAGTTTTCTGGTATCTTGTTTCAGACTGATTGTATTTTTTCTGTGATGAGTACATTTTAAAATGGTCAGCATATTTTGAATATCAAGAGTTTAAGCTTTCCAACGATATTTGGAATTATATATTTCAGTTACTGGTGACATCGTATTTGTTTACCAACATTCTAACGTTAAGGGGTTAATATTTTACCAACTTGACATTCTGACCTGCTGTATTTTTTTTTTTTATTAATTGTTAAATTGATTTGGTTAAAAGGGTAATCAAATGTGAAGTATTCATAAATATCTTGATATAATTTTGTTTTTCCTATCATATTGAGCTTGCACACTGTTTTTCTTTTTTCTTCAAACAGGGGAATCGATCAACACCAGGGGTGATCTATGTCGGTCATTTGCCTCTGGGGCTCCATGAGCCACAACTCAGAACCTACTTTGAACAGTTTGGGTCAGTTTCTCGGCTACGATTATCCAGAAGTAAAAAGGTAACCCGAAGTATTACTTTTTTTTTTTCCATTCTAAAATGAGATCTCGGTTGCACTGCAGTTGTCAAGAGAGAGAAAAATACACACGCGCACGTACGTACGTTTAAATGACTCATGAATACCAAAAAATTCGTTCAACTTTAATATAAAGTATTTACATCTGAATTAAGAACTATACACAATTGTGATATTTGCACTTAAAAGTGGATATTGCACTTAAAACTGTAACAGTAATCTTGACAACTGAAATCGTTTCCCTTGCACAACATTTGGGAAGATAAGTCACAAGTAAATATGTAAAAATGTAAAACGTTAAATGTACAAAAATCAAAAAAGAACTTTTCTGCCATAAAATATTTCTGCAAATAAAATACTTCACTGCATAACTGATTTAGAATTTAGTCAAGACAATCTAAATTAAAGACTGTCCATAACCCGAATATTGCACTAAAAATGGATATCGCACTCAAAAACTAGGGTTTTGCTCCTAGTACAGTGACATTGCACTTTAAAACCTGTGTTTCATGACTACGGTTTAGTGTGTTGATAGCTTTGGCGAAGAAGCTATCCCTCAGTCTGTTCGGGCTTTGTGGTATTTGAACCGTGGGCCCGATGGTTGCAGTTTGAAAAGTTGGTTGCCGGGCTGTGATGAGTCTGAAATATTTTTCACTTGATGAGGGTGATTTCAATCATTATTAAGTGGAGCAATTGACGGAGGTTGATGTTTGCTAGTTTACTGTGACAATTTTAGCAATCTACAATGACGTTTTCATCCACCAGTGACTGAGACGATCCAGATTATTGCTAAGGTGGGCAAGACAAGATTGGTATACCAAAAAACAAAGTTTTTTTTTAAAACTCTAAAAACAAATTTCGGTACAAAAATTTTAGTCATACTAGGTTGATACTGTATATAAATTTGTATTTCTCAAATTTTTATACAATTGTCTTTTGACTTAGGCTGCAACTAACGATTATTTTTTTCGACTTAGTCGATCATTTTTTCGATTAATCGATTATTCTGAATTTTTAAGAAAACATTTTGAATTTTCACATCTTTTTTCAAGTATTGAAGTTTCGCATGGATAGAAAAATAGTGCCAAAAACAACAGAATATTCTATAATATAAAACAATTTAAAAAAATGAATGCATATATATGCTACACACCTGCAAAGATACTGTGATATACTCTTTCCTTCCTACCTTATTCAATGATCATATTATATTTGGACTTATGACACGAAAAAGAGAGCAATACATTTCATTTTATGTGTAGCAAATATTCTTTATCCACAAATAATTAGGTAAACCCACTTTTCAAAATGTTCTGAACAAATTTTTTGGGGGGTTGAATATTTAAATATGACAAACATTCCCTCTATGAAAATGGTATTTAATATGCTTAAGAATCTGCTAATTATGAAGAGTTAAACTTTATTCATGCTATTTACTTATTTTCTGTTTTTTTTTTCTCTACTTCTGCAGGACTTTCTCTTCCCTTAACAATTGTTAACTTTGTTAATTATGAAACACAACTTTGAAACTTATGCCAATTTTGTTTGTAATTATTCAATGTTCAACGAAAAAAGATGCAAAAAAATTTAAGATAACTTTTTGATGAATATGGCAGATTTTTCCTTTTTTTTGCTTTATTGCACAGTTTTTGGATTTTGGGCTTACCTATAGCAGCAACATGGCAGACAATTAGGTAAGCTCTCTCTAGGTGAGGCTCACGGTATGTAAAATAAACGCGAATTTCTCGACCTATGAATGTGTTTTTAAAGATACACCTTTACATGATAATTCACGTGTATTTTTACCATTAGGTGGTGCTAAATACTACATTGTCCCTTTAATTTTATCAAATATGCATGAAATACGCAATTTTGTTTTTGGTAGACTGGGAGAAGCAGAGGCTATGCGTTTGTGGAGTTTCATTGTGATGAAGTAGCCAAGATTGTGGCGGAGACTATGAACAGTTACCTGATGGGTGAACGGCTTATTAAATGTGAGTATTGCACAGTGCACTAATTCAGTCATGTTTGGTAGAGTGAACTGAACATTTGAACAAAATTGATCACAATGGGACCAAACTTGGTTAGCTGTCAATTGAAGTCAATTACAGTCATTGTGCTGACAACTTTTTTTTCCCAAGCTGAATGCTGGCCTGAGCCCAGTTTTAATTGGCATCACTTACTATATTGTCGCGACAACGGGGTTCGTAGGGGTGCTTGAAATCTTTATGAATGCTCGAATTTTAATGTTGTGTTTTCAAGGGCTGAAAAAAAATGCTTGAATTTTGGGTGAAGCATTACTGCTCCCTACTCTCGCATCCAAGAGGACAGGTTTATCAAACTGATCATTGGAATTCTGGCTCTTTTTCTAGATGCGACTCTTTCGGCTCGTCTCATTGTGAAGAGCCCGCCCTTTTGGCTTCCAAACGGCAATTTTTTGTGATATATTATAAATAATAATCAAACGTTATTCACCCAATTTTTTAGTAATTAGTAATATGTTTTGCAAGGAATCCCTGAAAAACACATGAAATATGAACCTACTCTTCTCGTCGGCTAAAAAATTGTCTGTGTAATATAGTGTAATAATCTGTGAAGCCCTTTGAGACTCTTCGTGATTTAGGGCTATACAAATAAAAATGACTTGACTTGACTTTAAATATTCACAGATGTACAAAAAAACATTGTAATATGTATATATATATATATATATATATATATATATATATATATATATATATATATACACACAGGACTGTCTCAGAAAATTAGAATATTGTGATAAAGTTCTTTATTTTCTGTAATGCAATTAAAAAATCAAAAATGTTATACATTCTGGATTCATTACACATCAACTGAACTATTTCAAGCCTTTTATTATTTTAATATTGCTGAATTTGGCTTACAGCTTAAGAAAACTCAAAAATCCTATCTCAAAATATTAGAATATCATGAAAAAGTATACAAGTAGGCTATTCAACTAATCACCTGAATCATCTAATTAACTCGAAACACCTTGCGAGGTTTCCTGAGCCTTAAAAACACTCAGCTTGGTTCAGTAAACTAAATCACAAGTATGGGGAAGACTGCTGATCTGACTGCTGTCCAGAGGACCATCATTGATACCCTCCATCAGGAGGGTAAGACACAAAAAGAAATTTCTCAAAGAGCAGGCTGTTCACAGAGTGCAGTTTCAAAGCATATCCACAAAAAGTCTGTTGGAAGGGAAAAATGTGGCCGGAAACGCTGCACAACCAAGAGAGATGACCGCAGCCTTAACAAAATTGTGAAGAAGAGCCGCTTCCAGAATTTGGGGGAGCTTCAAAGACAGTGGGCTGAAGCTGGAGTCCAGGTATCAAAAGCCACAGTTCACAGACGTGTCCGGGAAATGGGCTACAATAGCCGTATTCCCATGGTCAAGCCACTTCTGAACTCAAGACAACGGAAGAAGCGTCTGACTTGGGCTATGGAGAAGAAGCACTGGACAGTTGCAGAGTGGTCCAAAGTCCTCTTTTCAGACGAAAGCAAGTTTTGCATTTCATTTGGAAGTCAAGGCGCCAAAGTCTGGAGAAAGGCTGGAGAGGAGCAAAATCCAAGTTGCTTAAAATCCAGTGTGAAGTTCCCACAGTCAGCAATGGTTTGGGGAGCCATGTCAGCTGCTGGTGTTGGTCCACTGTGTTTCATCAAGTCCAGAGTAAATGCAACTGTGTACCAAGAGATTTTAGAGCACTACATGCTTCCATCTGCTGAAAAGCTCTATGGAGATGAGGATTTCATTATCCAGCATTATCTGGCACCTGCCCACAGTGCCAAAACCACCAGTAACTGGTGCACTGACCATGGCATCACTGTCCTTGATTGGCCTGCTAATTCCCCTGACCTGAACCCAATCGAGAATTTGTGGGGTATAGTTAAGAAGATGATGAAAGACACCAGACCTACAAATGCAAATGAGCTGAAGGCCGCTATCGAAGCATCCTGGGCATCAACAAGTCAAAAAAGTAACATGGCGGCGCGACTATACGCAGCGGCTTGTCTCTCCAGTAAATCTTTTTACTTTAAGTGTTCTTTTATCTCTCATCTTTTCTTTGATAAATACCTGTTCGGCAACTATCACCTTAAGTCGCCAGGAACTTATTAACCTGGGTCTAAGATTAGATTTCGACTCATTTCACGATTACAACACCAACAACAACATCCCAAAGGACATACGAAGACCACCGGGATCTCCCTGGGTTACCTGCCCGCCCAACAAGCGACGGAGACGGCGGAGGGAACGTAAACAAAAACGAGGCTCTCGGGGAGGCCTAGCGAAGAAGCTAAAAAGACGACCACACCGACAAGCGCTTCCGAGTATCTTCCAGACCAACGCCAGATCCATCGTACACAAAATCAGTGAGCTTGAGCTGCGGATAGCTACCAACAACTTCGTACGGAATAGCAACATTTTTGTGATTACGGAGTCATGGCTTGACCCGCGGATCCCCGACGCTGCAGTTCAGCTAGCAGGACGCACGCTACACCGATACGACCGCAACGAAGACTCCGGCAAAAAAAGAGGTGGGGGACTATGCATTTACGTACATAATGCATAGTGCAATAACAGCAGAATTATTGATGCACACTGCTCGCCCGATCTAGAGTTTCTGGCGGTATCGTGTAGACCATTCTATATACCGCGAGAGCTAACTGTGCTCATTGTGATAGCTGTTTACATTCCTCCGGATGCTAACGCTAGTACAGCGCTAAACCTTCTACTCGCTGCCATAAACATCCAACAGCTTGCACACCCCGACGGAGCTTTCATTATCGCTGGCGACTTTAATAAGGCATGTTTAAGGACTGTTCTTCCAAAATTCTATCAACATGTGAACTGTGCAACAAGGGGTGAAAAAACTTTGGACCGCGTTTACAGCAACCTCAAAAACGCATACTAAGCTTCCCCCCTCCCCCACCTAGTAAATTCGGATCACCTATGCCTATCCATTACCCCCTCATACACCCCCATCCGAAGGAAAACAAAACCTGTAACGAGGACAATACAAACGTGGCCTGAGGAAGCCCTCTCCAAGCTGCAGGACTGTTTTGATCAAACTTGCTGGGAGGTATTTGAACACCATGACCTCCAGAAATTCACTGACACTGTTTTATCCTACATCCGTTACTGCACGGATGAAGTCACAGTATATAAAAAAATCAAAAACTACCCAAATCAAAAACCCTGGATGTCCAGCGAGGTGCGCACCCTCCTCAAACACCGCAACACCGCCTTCAGGTCTGGAGACAAGGCTCTTTACGGGGTGGCCAGGGCGAACCTGAAGAGAGGCATCAAGGAAGCAAAAGCAGCCTACACAAGGAGGATCGAGCACCTCTTCGCTGGAAATGACCCGAGGAGGATGTGGCAGGGCCTCCAACACATCACCAACTTCAGAGGCCACAACCTGGCAACTGTTGAGGCTGAGGCTTCACTAGCTGAGGACCTTAATCAGTTCTTCGCTCGCTTTGAAGCTGGTAGGCCACATCACACCCACCAACAACTAGCAGCAACTCCCTCACATTTCAGGAGCACGAAGTTAGGCGTGCGTTGAATACCATAAACCCCAGGAAGGCAACTGGCCCGGATGGAGTACCAGGGAGGGTACTCAGGGACTGTTCCAATCCGCTGGCTGGGGTCTTCACCACCATCTTCAACCGGTCCCTGTCACAGGCGACCGTCCCACCTTGCCTCAAAACCTCCACCATCATTCCCATCCCCAAAAAGTCAGCAGTGGAAAGCCTCAACGACTACAGGCCTGTAGCTCTTACGCCTGTGGTCATGAAGTGCTTCGAGAGGTTAGTGTCCCGGCACATCAAAAACTCCCTGCTACTCACACTGGACCCCCACCAGTTTGCCTACAGGGCAAACCGCTCCACTGACGACGCCATAAACACAGCACTTCACACCGTGCTGAAACACCTGGATCACTGGGGGAGCTACGTCAGAATGCTCTTCCTGGACTTCAGCTCAGCCTTCAACACCATTATCCCGGAGATCCTGGTGGAGAAACTTGCACACCTAGGACTCTCTCCCTCCATCTGCCACTGGATAATGGACTTCCTCTCCAACCGCCCACAGTCGGTGAAACTCGGTACCCACGTCTCTCCCACCCTAACACTGAACACTGGCTCCCCCCAAGGTTGTGCACTGAGCCCCCTGCTTTTCACCCTCTACAGCTCCGACTGCTCACCGACCCACCCCACAAACACTATCATTAAGTTCGCTGACGATACCACCTTGATCGGCCTCATCTCTAAAGGGGACGAGGCGGCATACAGGGATGAGGTTGAGTCACTTTCAACGTGGTGTTCGGAAAACCACCTCATATTGAACACCACAAAAACAAAAGAACTGATTCTGGATTTCAGAAGGAATGGCAGGAATCCAGCACCACTCATCATAAAAGGAGACTGTGTAGAGAGAGTCCACTCATTCAAATTCCTGGGCGTGCACATCTCCGACGACCTCTCCTGGTCTGCAAACACCAGAGCGGTGGTAGGGAAGGCCCAGCAGCGACTGCACTTCCTGAGATTGCTCAGGAAAAATAACCTAAAACAGCAGCTGCAGGTGTCCTTCTACAAAGCCACAGTGGAGAGCATCCTAACATACTGCATCACGGTGTGGTATGCTGGGTGCACAGCAGCAGACAGGAAAAAGCTCCAGAGGATCATCAAAACAGCCCAGAGAATCGTCGGCTGCTCTCTGCCCAGTCTGGAGGACATTGCCTGCTCTCGCTACCTCAGCAGAGCAGAAAACATCATCAAGGACTTTTCTCACCCCGGCCACCATCTCTTCGACCTGCTGCCTTCCGGCAAGCGCTACAGGTCACACAAAGCAAAAACGAACAGACTCAGAGACAGTTTCTTCCCCACAGCCATTACCACCCTAAACAGACACTGCACAAAAAACTGAAAACTGTTGCAAAAAAACGACCTCACACGTATGTAAAATGGTACTCACGTACATGCTGTCTGCACTATGTTTGTTCACTGCTCAAACAGACACCGCACAAAAAAAAAAACCTGAAAACTCGTGCCAACACTACCTCATACAATATAATGTTACTCATGTCTTGTTCTTGCACATGTCGACTGCACTACGTTTAATGCTCAAATTGCACAATGTCTGACCATTTCCTGTTTCATGCTGACTATTTTTGCACTATGATGACTTTGCACCAAATGCAATATTGCACAACCGTTACGATACCAACGTTATCACGACAACCCTGTATGTAACATCCCACATGCCGACATTTCTTGTGTAAATGCCATGTAAATTATAACTATAGCCTTATCTCCCTTGTCTTATAACATTATCTTCTCTGTTCCTTTATCTTCTTGCTCATACCTCACTATGAATGTGTAAAACTGGAGTGTCATGCCCAATTTCGTTGTCACAATATGTTAGCCCATTTGTAACAATGACAATAAAGGTATATTCTATTCTATTCTAACAACACCTCAGCAATGCCACAGGCTGATTGCCTCCATGCCACGCCGGATTGATGCAGTAATCCGTGCAAAAGGATTCCCAACCAAGTACTGAGTGCATCAATGGACATTTTCAAATGTTTGATTTAGTTTTGCTGTTATAAAATTATTTTTTTACTTGGTCTGAGGAAGTATTCTAATATTTTGAGATAGGATTTTTGAGTTTTTTTCAGCTGTAAGCCAAAATCAGCAATATTCAAATAATAAAAGGCTTGAAATAGTTCAGTTGATGTGTAATGAATCCAGAATGTATGACATTTTTGTTTTTTTAATTGCATTACAGAAAATAAAGAACTTTATCACAATATTCTAATTTTCTGAGACAGTCCTGTACATATATATATATACACACACACACACAGTGGGACCTCGCTACTTTGTGCTTCGACGTTCGCGGTTTCAGAGCTTCGCAGGTCTAAAAAATAATAATAAAATAAAATTATATATATATATATATATATATATATATTTATTTTTTTGAAGGGGCGTCGCTACTTCGTGGTTCCACGTTCGCGAGTTCAGAGCTTCGCAGGTCTAAAAAAATATATATATATATTTTTTTTTTTAAAGCATTTTTTTAAGCTGCGCAGCTACATCGCGGATTTTCACTTATCGCGGGTGGTTTTCGTACCCATTACCCGCGATAACCGAAGTCCCACTGTGTATATATATATATATATATATATATTATATATATTTAGCTTTTTCACATTAAACAGATTTAAAGTCTAACAACAACACAAAATCCCTGAAAATGCAACACAATAATATAAAAAAATATACATTAAAAGTATTACCTCTTCAGTGCTATAAATAAATGGTAACATGCAAAATATATACAATAAAATAAGCAAACAGAAAGCACTCACTAAGATTGAAAGATTAGATTATATTCTGTTCAGAGCAATCAATATAATTAAATTTAGTCAAAAATTGGCTAATTCTTCTGCTTTTTATACATATAGTACTTTCTTTTTTCGTCTTCCTTGACTAGATTCTTCCATATTGAACTCCTTTATTACCAAACACCTATAGGGGCCCTTTCCGTGTTTGCAAACAAGTGTGGCGTAGCCAAGCTGTGCGTCAAGCAGGGTTAATATCAGTATATAGCAGCCCATTGTCATTAAAAGATCATAGATGGAAACAGCACAAAGTAGCTTAAAGTATGTGCTAGCAGCAAGATAGCAACTTTGATTTAGTTATCAAAGTCAACCGAAAAAGTGTTTGTTTGATTGGCGCTGGATTTCCTCCTTTGTAGGTCCTGAAAAATCTGAAAAAAGCATTGAAACTGCTTGAAAAATGTCCTGAACCAACAAGTGGGCTTTAATTTAAATCACTGAATACCTATATGCAGAGTGTTAGCCGAGAAGCAACCTTCACCTTTTTATTTTACTCATGGACATGACATTTAAGATAATTTCTTAGAATTCTATTTTAACTAATTTAGACACAGATCTTGTGAATACCACACAAAAATTAAAATAAATAAAATAAAAATTAAAAAAAAACATTCGTCTCTATGATTGAAAGATAGAATGCACTATGCTTTAGAGCAATCAACATTATTTAAATTAGTCCAAAATTGACTCATTTTTTTCGTTTGTTTCATACAGTACTTTCTTTCTTTTATTTTGCCTTTCGTATTGAACTCCATTATTGCCCTTTACATGTATAGCGCCTTTTCCAGGTTTGTTAACAAGTTTGACGTAGTGCGTGCATTGTTGAAGCAGAATGGCAGAATTCATGTCAGTTTATAGCAGCCCACTGACACAAAGATTGTAGTTCATAGATCGGAACATTGAAAATAGCGCTAAATATGTGCCTGTAGAAAGATGGCAACTTTATTTTAGTCATTAAATCCCCCCACAAAACTATTTGATTGGCGCTGGATTTTTTTTCTTTGAAGGTACTGGAAAAATTAAAAATTGGCCTTAAAAGTGCTTAAACAGTGCTTGAATCTGGTCACGAAAAAGGTGTACGAATCCTGTACGTTTTTCATTTCGAGTGCATCTTTTCCCTCAATGTGCCCTGATGGGTTCTAGTGTTGTTTTTTAAGTAGTTTTACTTTATTTATGCAGATTTTGTCTTTGGCCAAATAATATTTTTCACCAATTGATAACCTACTGCATGTTTCAGGCCATGTAATGCCACCAGAAAAAATACACAATGCCTTGTTTGTTGGTTCTGCGAGGATCTTTCAAAGACCACTTCGTCCGGCTACTACCCGCTACAATAAGAAGCGGACAAGTGGGGAAGTTGCCAAAATGACCGAAAAACTCTTGCAGAAGGAAAAGAAGCTCCGTAAGAGGTTGGCAGAAAAAGGCATTGACTACGACTTCCCAGGATTTGTAAGTACTTCAAAACTCAGATTTAGCGTTTAAGTTCTCTATCCATCATGAGAGAGAAACGGTAAACAAACCCTGAATAGGCGAGGCACGAAAGAGTTCTTTGGAAGGAAAAGTTTATTTTTAATAAAGATCAACGCATATGGGTTTTTCAAGATTCCGATTACTAGTATTAAGGGGAGGCCGATAACCAATATTTGCAGCTGATATACTTTTTTTGTATAAGCTTAAAAATTGGTGTAAGAAATCTTTAATAATGCAAAAAGACAATAGAATATTTGTTATAAATAAATAAAATCAAATAAAACATTAATAGCGCAATGAAAACTTTTCCAGGGAATAAATCAGAATTTCAACACAACTAACATGACAAATCTTTTACTTTCACATGACTAATAAGTGTGTTAGTTTACACTGGGAAATCCAATAAAACCAAGGTCTTAATCACAATTGTGCCCTGGTCACAGCCATCGGTTAACAACTACAAACAATAAACATGCATTACAATAAGGCTATTATAGCACATTGCTAATATAGTACTCTATATTAGCTTGCTTGTGTACTACTAGTCCTGGCTGTGAACATTTGTTTAACCAGACGATTTTTGAGGGGGCTCAAGCACCCCTGAAAATTATATCATTTTTTTTCCCTCAATATGGGACAGGATAAGTTTAAATATGATAAACCCTAAATAAAGAATAATAAAAAGAAAACAAAAATGTGAACAAAACGGCTTCGGAAATACTCCCCTGCTTTGAAATGGTTGTCCATTTGATTCCTACCACCCGTTAAGATGAATTATGATAATTATAAATTTTCTTCATCAGTTGACCACATTATCATCACATAATGATGGATTATTTATAAACCATTTACGATTAAAAAATATTAAATGATACTGAATTATTATCTTATTGGTAATATATCAGTTTGTGTTTGAGAACACAGAGGTTATTTATTCATTTATTATTTATTACTTATTTAAATGACTAAATTAATATGTTTAATGACTGAAAGATTTCTGTGTGTGGATGTTGGTGTAAAGGGAAAGTGAAATGCCACTCTGGGTGCTTAGCACGCCCAATGCTCTGAACCTTAAATTGCCCCTGGTTGTGAATATTATGTGAGTGACGTTCACATTAACGTCTCAATTAACTCATTATATAGACACCGATCTTTTTTTTAAAATCACGCCAATCAATATTTCTTGATGAATACAATATACAGACTACGCTTGCTACACTTGTTCTATCTGAAGCGCAGTGCTGAGAAGCAAAGGAAAATCTGAGTTTGTGTTCACCTGAGGGGAGTCAGATTCTGCAGGGGAGTTGGCATCAGACACAACACCCTTGTTTCCTGCTTCTGTGTGTGCGTCGCTGCACGTTGATGACATTTACTCGACATTTCATTAAAGGGTGGTCACAAAGGAGTTGGAGAGAAGAAAGAAGCTAATTGCAAATGTGAAGTTATTCGCAAATATGAAAAATATTCACGAGAGCCTAACTTTCACTCCAGTCTGTGTCTGCAGACAGTGCAAAGTGGGGAGTTGTGGCTTCAGAGGCTCCTCGATTTTTTTGTTTTCCAATCAGAAGGCTCAAGGAGGGTGGCGTCAGAGACATAAGGTACGAGAGGAAAAAATGGCTCGGGCCAGCTGTTGCTTGGTGTTGAGCTTAATATCAACTATATCAGCTTAACAATATCACGATACCGATATCCGTCAAATTCCCAAATATTGGTGCCGGTAACCAGCCTGCCTAACAATCGGTCAACCTCTAATTTTAACCCCTTAAAGTTCTGGCGGGCTGTCAGACTGTTGATAAACAAAGTTGTCTTCACGATGTCACCAGTCATTAAAATACGCCATACCACATATAATTGCAAAGATTAAACCCTTGGGATTCGAGATATGCTGACCATTGTTGGGAATTAAATGTTAAAATGTATCGTTTACCAAATTGTTCGAATTAGTTATCTGACTCTATTAACCAAACACAGCTTACATTCACCCAATGATGCACGCTCGTTTCTTGATTGAAAAGGTGAACAAGAAAAGCCGACATTTTCACACGGGGACAGATTTAATTTCATCAACATTTTAACTAAGTGAACTCCATCGAATACGGCCAAATTAGTCGAATTAGTGTTGTTGGAGGTCCTGGGAAACCCTCTCTTCAAGTCCTCTCGCTTCTCCTCTCGGCCCACGTCTTTCCGCAAGATGGTGTGCCGGCTCCTCCGATTGGCGTGCCAATGAAGCCCAACGTGAGCTCCACCACCTCGCCGCGATGTCTGGAAAACTCAAAACAGCACCGAGCATTTCTCAAAACAATGCCTGCCGTCCTCCGTCATCAGGGCCTTTCTGCGTCATCGGATGTGCTGATTATTTTATCTGCCTTACGTCCCGTCCCGTTCCCGCCATTCCTGTAAACAATAGTTCCTACCAGGGTGCCCTGAACTTTCACTGTTCATTGAATAAAGGCACAGTCAGTAAATAACTACAGCATTAAACTCAATACATGTAACTTGTATTCAATCGTATAAAATCCTTTATAGTCAAATGTACAAAATCCTTCACCATTGAAAAATGTATTCATCACAGAAACATCAGATCAATCTGAAACAAGATGCCCGAGAACTATAAAGCCGGCATAGCTCATCAACTACATGCTCTGATAGTCAACTAATAAAAGGATTCTCGACATACAGGTTCTCGTTATATTTTCGACATACCAGTAAATCGTACGGATGTTTGAAATTCTCGAGAATGTTTGAATTTTAATGTTATGTTTAAAGGTCACGAAAATGCTTGAGTTTTTGGTGAAGCGCTTAAGATTGTTGCCATTGCCATGTGTCTTGGCATTCTGACTAAACCATGCAATAAATAAAGAATTCTTATCCAAAAAGTGCGTGAAAATGACACCGACATGCCTGCTCTGTTGGTTTGTCATTATGCCGGTATATGAAAAAACATCACTCTTTGCACCCAAATGGACAGCTCTATTTAGAAAACCGGCTTTTTGGCTTGTTTTTTAGTGATAATTATAATAAAAATGAGGCACAAAATTATTAAGTATTTATTATTTTCATGTTTTGCTGGGGATCCATGAAAAACACATGAAATATAAATTTAAATATTCACCAATCTACAAAGAGATTGTCTATCTATCTACCTTGGTCATATCCCTCAAAAGGGGTGACCGACAGCAAGACAAACACATACAATAACAAAGAAAATAAAAGGGGGGAAAAAAAGCAAAAAACATACACAAACATTTTCGGACCATGGCCAACTCAATTGCCCAAACACCCAAACAAGTTAAGCACCTCTGCACCTAAGTTGGTCATGCTTTCGTCCTTCCAGATGAAATGGGACACCAGAAAGCGGCCATGTCACTCTGTTCAGGGTGACACAACACACTCTTCTGTTCAACAGCAGGGCCCGACAGTTTTCACTGGTTTACCCCTGCCGCATCATACGGGTGCCCAGCCCATCCTTAAGAACGCGTCCACAATCCCACTATCCTTTCACAACACCTCTACACTTCTTCCTATCACCAACAAGAGCTCTAGCTTCCATTATATTTAGACCTCTTTCCTGCAGTGCACTCATAACACCATCCATTCACGTCAATCGTGGCCTTCGTCTTGGTCTCCTTCCATTGACTTCTGCTCTGTAGGACTTCTGCTCTGTAGCAAAGAGATTGTAAAATACAATAACCAATTTAGACACAGATCCTCTGGAGAAACACGTAAAGAAAAAAAAGATAAAATAATTAAACAAAATGCAAAACATCAGCAGTCTCTAAGATTTAAAGATTAAAATGCATTCTGCTTCGGACAATCAATATCATTAAAATGAGTCAAAATGTGGCTCTTTTTCCTCCTCCTTTGATGGTACTGGATATATTAAAAAAACCTTTTAAAGTGCTTGAAAAGTGCCTGAATTCTGTCATAAAAAGGTGTAGGAATCCTCAATTGGTAGAATTTTCAAAATGGGTGTTGGGGGGGAAAAACACCACATTGACCACGTTTTTTAGTGAATAATTGTCATTGTAAATAACCCATATATAAAAAGTTAATCTACCTGATTACCATTTAATAGAAAGAGGACCAAGTGGGCTTTAAAGCAATGAATGACTATAAGCACACAGTAAGTCAAGAGGGAACCTTTTACCTTTTATTTTACTATTGAATATGTTACATAAACACTTTTTGTTTTTTTCTGTTCTATTGTAGCTTTTTAAAAACCTGGAAATAAAAACAGCGATATCTAAATGTGAAAAGAAATACTGAAATGGGATTTTTTTTAAAAATACGAAAATAAATATGAACTTCAATGTAGACATTGATACAAAAACAAAATAAAAATCATAAATGCAACAAAATGAAATAAAACTGTTTTTTTTGTTGTCTGTGGTTGGGTTTTTCTACTTATGTCTGCTGATCAGCAAATACCTTTGTGTTTTTTGAACAGGCTTCCCAAGTATCCCGGAAGAGTACATCTGTTTCTGTGAATGAGTCTACTTGTAGTAATGTAAGCAGTACAATTTGTATGGTGTTGATGTGGCACAGACTGAAAATGGCCCCAGGTGTGTTTGTGGTCTGGGGTCAGATATTTGTGCCTAAAGTAATGCGGTGCATTAAGCTTGGTGTGTTCGTCGCTTTGTGACAAATGCAAAGCATCTGCACCAACATGGAGCTATCATGTGGAAACCAATAAAAAGCAAACATCAATGTACTGTAATTTTTTCAATAGTTTGGCTAAGGGTGCCTCTCATACTCCAGTGAAACATCTCATCTCATTAGCCGTACCGCTTATTCTTATTAGGGTGGCGGGGGGTGGGGGGGTGGGGTTGGCCATCTCCGAGCAGTGGGCAGGCGACACCCTGAACTGGTTGCCAGCCAATCGCAGGGCACACAGGGACAGACAACTCACTCGCTCATTCACACATAGGGACAATTTGGACCGGCCAATTAACCTGAAATGCATGTTTTTGGAATGTGGGAGGAAACCGGAGTGCCCGGAGGAAACCCACGCAAGCACGGGGAGAACATACAAACTCCGCACAGGAAGTCTGGAGCTGGATTTGAACCCACACAGGAGGTTCCCATGACATGAACTGTGCCGCACATGCGCTAACCACTGCGCCGCCGTGCTGCCCCCAGTGAAAAAATAAAAAATATTAACACACTATTATATCATTTAGTTCAAACTTTTGATTACCGGTATATCATATGTTATTTTTACACTAAACTGCAAGAGGGTGCGCTCTTAGCATGGGTTAATAATTTCAATTTCGTGCCGAAAAAAGCTTGCAATGTCCCTCTAATCATACGTCACTCGCGCAAATGTCACAAGAATGACTTTGTGTCTCATTTTTTAATAGGATTACAATTTTAAACAGGGTTTGGGCTACATCTAGGGTTAGATGTAGTGGTTGTTTGTTGGCTGCAATTTAGGGTTTTAAACCTATTTTAGGATTCCAAAATTGGGTTGGGGTTTGAAACTAAGGTATAGGCCCTTGTTCTTTTGATGTATGCAGTACTGGGGGAAAAAGAACATTGGCTTTCCCTTAAAAGTGCTATGAATTTGGGAATTAAAGTGTACGAACCCTGATATGTTTTTTCCTTTTTAATCATGCATTCATTTGCTGGTGTGACTACACTCCAGAGCAACTTAATGTTTGGAAAATACGTTAATATGCCTTAAACCAATTTTTACCCCTTTAGGACACTTTACCGATGAGCAGCCCTTCTTTCCTGGAGAGACGAAAGTCCATGGTCAGCGATGACCGTGAGGTTGTAATCAAAATGCCATCTGGAGTCAACTATGATGGGAGCTTTCAAGAAGATGAAGAAAAACGGGTAGAGGGGGAGGATGCCGGTGATTCTGATTCTGATTAAACAAGCATGCAGAGCCGTTGATGGATCCACATAAGGATGCATTGTCCATTTTTTAAAAATAGACTTATTTTGCTCAAGTGCAAGTTCCATTAATGCATCAATGGAATTCTTATTGAAATTGTACTCAATTGTTTGCTGAAAAGTGGGCTACACACATCTGTGTGATGGTTAGATCACGGGGCAATTTGCTGAAATTGTAATCAAAACTGTACTTCTCCCTTTTTATACAAGTGAGAGGATTGAGGCAATGACGTGTATAAAAGTGTGTAATAAAGTTTCATGAACTCTTAACATGTTAAGTAACTTGTCTGGTGAAACATTCTTCCAGTTACTTCAGAAAGTACAGTGTGCTGCTTTTTTCCTGTGTTTGTTTCTCTTGGACAAAGAGCTTGTCTCTTCGTGGAGCCTTGTGATTCTGTTTTTTTTTTTTTTTTTACCAATTTATTTATATTAAGAGATTCCGAAGACAGGATTTCATCTGTCCTACTTTCTGACGGTCATTTTTGCGCAGTCACTTTTACACTTAAACATTTTCTTTATTATAACATTTCACTTGTATTAGGTTTATGACTATCAAAAATAAACAAGGGTCTTGTATGACTTCAGTGAGGAAAAAGATGAGTTGATAATTTCATAAGTCAGAACCTCAAAATAAGTACCGAAGACGTCGATGGATTTTAATCAGGAAAAGACGCAGCCCATAGACATTCGAACCTGTTCTAACAGTCCTCGCGGAGGCCTATCTTTTTTATGAAACTTAGGTTACAAAAAACAAATCAGCCTTTAGGTGTGTGTATATCAAAGAACAGTAGCATGTTTGGCTAATAATGACAATTATGTAAATAGTGCATTTTGGTCAAAATAACAACTGCACGGAAACAATGGACAACAAACAACCCTGGCACCCTGAACTAAAATCCTTTCAGGTGTCAGTAAAAAAAATAAAAATATTTTTTACATCACAAGAACAAATAATTTATATTGTATGAAAAAAATAAATGAGTTACTTAAGATTGTTACTTGATTTACTAGTAAAATACTTGAGATTTGGAGTCTGATGCTGAGATTATAATTCATAAAATTCATTTGTTACCTCCCGTTTTGATTACTGTAGTGTACGACTCTGGTCTCCCAAAGTCGAGCATTAAGTGCCTGCAGATGATACAATAGGGTGCAGCAACGTTTTTAAGTTAGACAAAGTTTTATCACATTACCCCGATTTTAGCTAACATGTAATGCCCCCTGTCAGTGTAAGATGTGATTCTGTTGGTTCCAATAATTTTATACAAAATTATGCATTGACTTGCCCCCTCATATATTTCAGATTTAGTGTTTCCCCCGTTGTTCCTGCTCTGAACCTTCTCTCGTAAAATTGGGTCTACTAGTGATCCCAAGAACCAATAAGAAATACGCAGGTTCGAGAGCGGTCTCCATTGGGGCCCTGGTGCTGTGGAATGCCTAGGCATCTGAGATTCAATCTGCAACCTTAGTAGAACTGTTCATATCTAGGCCTGAAACACTTATATTCTATAGATGATTAATGATCTATGTTTCATGTTGCCAATGTCTATGTATTGTTAATGCCCTTGCAATATCCACTGCAGCCTGTTCATCATGGAAGGGGGATTACCTCATGTGCAGTCCTTTCTCATGGTTTCTTTATTTACCTCATGTTGAGGTTTTGAGTTTTCCCTTGCCCTCAAGTAGGCTTTAGAGCCAGGGCATGGTGTTATAATTCTAGTGTTTACAACCTTTTGAGACTTTATATGATTAAGGGCTATACAAATAAACATGACTTGACATTGTTTTTGGGTGCAGCCCGCCTCAGAACTAAATGTTTAGATTCGACCTCAGAGCCAAACTGAGTATGGCATTCCTGATCTTGAGTCTGAACAAACATTTGTACGTGTACTACCGTCATCGAGCAGCAGATGTCAGCCCAGTTTCGGCAGCGGTTCCTCTTTGCCATGCGTCAATTCTCCCAAGTGCCAGCATCATCCCTCACCTTCTGCGCATGCGTGCGACGATCCCATTCCTGTGCTGCAGGCAGCATTCCGAGTGGAGAAGAAGAACGGGCATTTTCGGCCTTATACAAAAACAACATTTGGAGCTCATTTGCAAATGCCATCAGAAGCCTTATATCAGCACATGGTAGGTGTTTTAATAATTTATCCTGACTCCTGGGCAGATTTTTTGGCTCATATTTGCTTCTTTGTGTTGTGTCTGAACACTGACGTTTCATTGAAAGGGAACGGTTTTTTGCGAGAAGACACGCTTTTAGTTTTCATTCTCTGCGCACAATCTGGCATGGATAAAGTTGCATGCAATTTTCCTTTAGAAGCAATGCATGGCATCTTTTGCGTGACTTTGATGAAGATACCTGTTGTTGAGGTTGACAAGGTGTTTGTGATGCTCTGTCACCGAGCTAGCAAGAGCACAGCTAACTGCACAAAAGCACACAAGCTGGGCGGCAACTTAAAATGTCAGACAGTCAAAGGCAAGGACACTTTACATATAGATGTTACATGACCCACACTTAACGTATCTATCATTTCATCATAAGTTAGCTGGATGTGACCCCTCCCGTGTAACAATTCGAAGGTATCGTTATTAACGTGTTGGTACAACGTTTTGACCATGGGCGTAACTAGCCGGTTTTTGGGGGTGCTTGAGGCTTCAAAATTATGAAAAACGCTAAATAATGACAAAAGTAAAACGAAACATAAATGAAATCAATGGGGCGTCGGAAACCCTCCACTACCTTTGAATGATTTAGTCCATTTGGTTCCTAGCACCTGTTTTTGACTGTATTGATACTTGTTTTTACCTGGTAGACACGTTTAAACGTAGTACTCCGAACTCGGCAAAGGTGTAAATTGTAAATTAGAATGGTCTTTTTAGTCATTAATAATAAGGTTATACTGTAAAACATTGTATGCAACGACATTAGATATGGCATCCCAAAATCTAACCCAAGCACACCCCAAAAATATAGCATTTAAAAAAATCTTTAAAAAAGGACCGGATAGAACAACAGTGTGAGAAACACCCCGCTGCCTTAACATGATTCGGTCCATTTTATTCCTAGCACAGCTAAATCACAATAAGTGAAATGAAAAAAAAAAAAAAAAAACCCGAGCCAGACACTTAGTGCTTGCTCCAAACCTGCTAGACACATTTGAACGTAGTACTCTGCAAAAGTGTCCCTTGTAAGTCAAATTAGAATTCGAAATGTCTTTATTGTCATTGATATTAACGTTGTGAAACATTGTATGCAACAAGATTAGACCTGGCACTCCAAGGTAAAACATGCAATATAAAAGCTTTGAAAAGAAAAAAAAGATAAAAGACTATCAGGAGGAATAGGCATAAAAGTACAGTAATTACAACACAGTGCTGAGTAGAACTGGCCTAAATTATAGCTTGGGCGTAACCAGCCTGTTTTTTGGGGTGTTTGAGCATCCCGAAATTTAACCCAAGCACCCCCAAAAACTAGCATTATTAAAGCTCTATTTTCCTTGATAAAGGACAGGACAGGCTATATATATATATATATATATATATATATATATAATCAATTGTCGTGTATAACTAGTGCTACAACTAACAATTATTTTCATAAACGATGACTCTGTGTATTATTTTTTTCGATTAATCGATGAGTTGAACAGATGAAGTTTTGGACAGCGCAATATTCTATTACATAGAATAATAAAAACATCCAAGAGTTTGTCAATATCTTGACAATAAACAAAAATACATACAAATATGTGCTATACACATGCTAATTTTTAAGATACTCTTTTCCTACAACCTTATTCAAAGATCATATTATGTTTGGACTCATCATATAAAAAAAAAGAAGAGCATTACTTTTTGTTTTATTTGTAGCAATTTTTTTATTCACAAAAAATATCTGAAGAGCCCTTCGTAAGCTGAAAGCTCTTTTTTGTAAACCGGGCTGAACAAGCCAGTTCTCTAAAAAGAGCCTAAATCCTCATTACTAATTGTGAACAACAACTTGCCAATTGCCTTGATTAAGTCAAAAAAAGCCAGACAATCATGTTTTTATTTTCCTTTCTCATAATCTTCTTCACGTAGTAACTTTGAAATTAAGGTTATTCAAATGTGTTTGGTGAAGAATATTTGTGCACTATTGAGCCGATTTAAGGCATATAAGATATCAAGTGATTTGGGATGATATGCTTTGTTCCCAATTTGATTGTATTACGATACTAATAATAATAATAATAATAATAATTTCCTTTGTATTGTCATTCTTTGTAAGAACGAAATGTCGATACACCTGACCCGTTGTAGCTAGCCGATGCAGCCGCAGCCAACAGAGGGCGCCGCCATAGGTGCAGATTCAATTCATAACACAATTTTCAATTATTGCGATTCAATATAATTGATCATTGTGATTTAATTTTCTTTCCTCAAACAACAAGCAACTAAAATCATACACTTCTGGGACAATAAACCATGAATGATGTTTAAACAATGCACACCAGTTTGTCAGTCAGTCAAAAAAACCAAAACCCTCTGCATTATATGCTATTATGATAATATTGGTTTAATGTTAATACTCAACACCTTAAAATGAAGAGTAACGTAATGGTCCTGATATAAAGTCAAGAATTTACCAAGAAATCAGTATTAACTTAACATTTTATTATTTTTATTGAAACAAATGCCACAGTGCACAATTTTGGCCTGTTACGTTAAAACATTTTGAGGAACAATGCACAGGTAAGGTAACAGGTTGTAAAGTCTTTGGCTCAAATTTTCAGTAATTAAGTGCAGAAATGGGGTGCACAGATGAATAAAAAATACTCCAATTTCAACACACACACTTAAAGTCAATACAGCAGTCTCTTTGCTTCTCTAAGTTTTAAGATTTCAACACACGTGAATGCAGCTAACAGAAGCAGAAAAATGCCTCTTTTCTTGAAGTTCTTACCACTGTTGCTTGGTATAAACCCAAATTGTGTCCAAAACACAAGATTGGCACATGGTTTTGAAACTAAAAGTTGCTCCACCATAACAGATGGCCTTCCTCAAAATTTCAGACATTGGTGGTCACAAAGCGGGAGAATGAAAAGATTAAAAGACGGTAATTGCAAATTCGAAATATATTTGAGAATATGAACACGGTTCCCGCGGATCCTTGAAAAGTCTTAAAAAGCATTGGATTTGTTATTCTGAAAATAAGGCCTTAGTGTGCATTAAAATGTCTTAAATCTAATTTTCGAATGTCTTAAAAATGTAAACATGAATATTTAGGAATATTTACCTATAGTTAACAATGAGGGGATTTTTTTCCCAAACATGTGTTTTTATAATGGTACATTAAAAATTGGTCACGAATATAGCAGTGTTTTGTTTTTCAAAAAGGTTTTACACTGGACAAAATGTCCTATTTCAGGCATCATGATAAAATGCTTCATAAATATACCAGAAGAGTTCTTTGGAATTATTTGTTATCTTCCACTTTTGACTCAGGATCCATGAAATACTGTAAGCATCCTTTTATTTATTGTTGTCCATGTCTAAAACTTTGACGAGCGCTGTTTTTCAGATGGAAAGTTTACAACTGGACCAAAGTGTGATTTCAAAAAATAAAATAAACATTCTTTTTGTCGACTTGGTCTTGAATTTTATTTTAAAGGGCATTTAAAAAGTCTTTAAGTCTTGAATTTCACTTGCAGCCCTTTGAGACTCTTTGTGATTAAAGGCTATACAAATAAATACAAAAAAATATGACTTAACTTGACCTGACTTGCTTTAAGC
This sequence comes from Urocampus carinirostris, assembly GCF_059441175.1. Taxonomy (NCBI): domain Eukaryota; kingdom Metazoa; phylum Chordata; class Actinopteri; order Syngnathiformes; family Syngnathidae; genus Urocampus; species Urocampus carinirostris. Next base: position 38,931,822 of record NC_142362.1, on the reverse strand, counting down.
AGTAGGAACCCTGATGAAAAATATTAGCGATTATACGAATATATCATATTTAGGACTGCCCTATTACTTTTCCACATATTTATGTACCGGATATAGTGGCACAAAAGATTCTGGGGAGAAATGTCAAATTCAAAAATTGCCAAAAATAAAATCACAATAAATAATAATAAATAATAATTGATTTTTTTTTTTGTCCCACCCCTAGTTGGCAGGTATGCCCACAAATGTCGGCCGAAAGGAAAACAAAAGTCATATGGATCAGTCTTTGTCAAAAACGTTTCCAAGGAAATAGTCATGTTATGTCACGAAGATAGAGGCATGCAGTTAGTAAGTTGTGTGGAGTGCGCAGACTTTTCAACTAGGGCTAAAACTAGCGACTAATTTAAAAATCGATGAATCACTCGATTGTTTTTTTGATTAAAATATTGACGTTTTGGACAGATACACAAAACAAAATATTCTATGATATAAAACAATAAAAATATAAGTGTAAATAAACTTGATAATAAAAAAGATGCTTAGAAATGTATGCTATATACCTGAAAATTGTATGATACTCTTTTCCTACCACTGTATCCACAAATCAGATAGATGGATACTTTATTCATCCCCGTAGGGAAATTCACACTTCCAGCAGTATCCTTGTGTTGAAAATAAAACAATAATAAAGTAAAAGGAATATAATACATAAATACCCAATGTAACGTGTTGATATAGAGTATTTAAATAGTGCTATGTACGCATCCGACTGAGACAGTATAGGACGAATTTTAGCAACGTTACGAAGATGGAAGAAAGCGGTTCTAGTAATTTTCTTCACATGTGTTTGAAAGGACAGATCGGGGTCAAATATGAAACCTAAATTTTTAACTGTGGGCACAGAGCTGGACAGCCTGACATGAATCAAGAGTCTTCAGCTGGTACAAAAAGCTGTAGCGAGGCTTTTAACTAGGACAAAAAAGTCTGATCGCATCACCCTAATTTTGGCTAACCTGCATTCGCTCCCTGTTAGCCCAAGATGTGATTTCAAGGTTCTCTTAGTATTATACAAAATCATACATGGACTTGCTCCCTCATATCTTTCAGATCTGATTTCCCCCTATGTTCCGGTCCGAAGCCTTCGTTCTGAGAGCGCCGGTCTTCTGGTGATCCCAAGAGCCAAGAGGTGTTCCGCTGGTTCGAGAGCGTTCTCCACCTGGGCACCGGTGCTGTGGAATGCTCTTCCCCCTGAGATCCGATCTGCAACCTCAGTGGAAATATTTAAATCTGAGCTTAAAACTCACTTCTACTCTATAGCATATGAATAATCTGCAACCTCAGTGGAAATGTTTAAATCTAAGATTAAAACTCACTTCTACTCTATAGCATATGAATAACCTATACTTTTCGTGGACAATATCTCTGTATTATTTGTGATTGCAACATCCTTTGCTGTCTGGTAATCCTGGAAGAGGATACCACATGTGCGGTCCCTTCTCAAGGTTTCTTGATTTTCCTCATGTTGAGGTTTTTTGAGTTTTTCCTTGCCCTCATGTTGGTTCCAGATCAGGGGATGGTGTTATAATAGTCGGGAAAAAATAGTCTGTGTAATAACCTGTGAAGCCCTTTGAGACTCTTTGTGATTAAGGGCTATACAAATAAAAATGACTTGACTTGTTTTATTATTTTATTTTTCAACACAAGAATACTACTGAAGTGTGAATTTCCCTAGAGGGGTGAATAAAGTATCTATCTATCCATCTATCTATCTATCTATCTATCTATCTAGACATATATCTAGACATATATCTAGACATATATCTATCTACGATTCCCAGCGTTACAACAAAAAGTTGTGCACTCTAATTTGCATTGATTAAACGTTCTTAGTGGCTCATAAATCACGTGACTCAACGAATCATTGATCTAATTAGTTGCCAACGCTTTTAATCATCAATTTTAATCGATTTTGTCGATTCGTTGTTACAGCACTACTTTGAACTCTGTTTCCATGGCAGCAGTTGGTCATGTCGCTGAGCATGTGAAACTGGAAGGAGCTTCTTGGAAGGGAAATATAGAGATCCCTCGTTTTTTGTGGTTAATAGGGACCAGAACCACCCGGGAAAAATGAAAATCCGGAAAGTAGTGTTGCACCTTTATAAAAGCCCCCAATGGGTTAAACTTACCTCAAGATGACGTCATTGTGGACCGAGAGTTCATGACTGTCACAAAATAACAATTATAGATCTACAAATAATAACACACAACACATAATTACAGTCGAATTAATGGTTTTATTTTCATTATACAAAATCAGAAAAGTTGGTGGGTGTCTCCTTTCAGTGTAATGACGCAATTTGGAGAGCCGCCGGCTAGCTTTGCGCTAGCAACAGTTAACCTCAAATGGAGACAGAGCTATGCGATGATGAAATTAAAACCATCATGAATGTAGCAGTTTCCCACGAGTTGTTGCTCCAAGCCGTCCGTTTTATGGCTAATCGCCCTGGTGGCTTTGAATAGTTTTTAGCCTAGCTGTTAGCAGTAGTCTGCATCAGCAGTACCACTCTTGCCTTCTCCCAGACATCACCCGAGTCACTTCTGAAACCCGTTAGTAATCCCACGAAGCACCCGCTGGTCATCACAATTTGTTCTTTCCTTAGTGTCCGATTTAATTGAGAAATTTGTTTTCACTGTAACAAGCTGCTAAAAGCTAGCGGTTGCTATGCTCCTAGTTTGTCTACGGAGGCAGTGCCTGCCCGCTTTTTTACTGACAGCTTACACAGGCCTTTCAGAGTCGTGCACACAGCCAGTCACACCAGCCTATCACAGTCGCGCATTCAGACAGTCACACCCACCCAACACAGAGCGCCCTCCCTAATCTGTCCCCAGGTGTGCTGTCTAACAGAACACAATGCACAATAAGATATCAATTATAATGAAGACAATATCAATTCAAAATCAGCAAAGTAGCAAGAGGTTTCTCTAATTCGTCGGACAGAGATGTAAATCATTTGGAGCCTCTTTGATATATTACTGTTTTTCTAATCTATTCTTTTGCTTTTTTTTTAGGGAAGAACCCAGGAAAAGGCACAGGGATGTGATCTTGCCTGCATGATTCTCCATTTGCTGCTTTGAGTGCTGTTTCCCCAAACCACTGTTTTAAACACCGCTGCAGTGGTTTGGCTTCAATTGAGACCCCAAGTGAAAGACACTTTCCTCAGCTGCTAACCAAACACTCATGGTGCATTGCTGCCATTCCCAGAGGCCGACTCCACCTGTCCTGAGGGCACGTCCACTCACTTGCTGGTGTGCTTACAGTTGCTGGATAACTGTATTCATACTTATCAAACCCCACCCAGATATTTAGAATTTACTGAGCTTTCCCTTTAATCTCCTCGAAAATCTAGCCATAATCAATCTTTTATTTTAAAATACTGACAAAGGCAAGTCGATTCTTTAAGGCCTGGGTGATGGAGGCCACCATGGAGAGCTGCCTAGCCCAGGTCCTGCAGAAAGATGTTGGCCGCCGTCTTCAGGTGGGACAAGAAATCATCGACTACATCGGGGATAAAGCGAGGTCTCATGATCTTGAACAGGATCCGACTGCTCTTGATAAGATGGTTGATGGAATTGCTAGCTCCTGGGTCAACTCCAGTAACTTCAAGGTAAACTGCGTGGGCTGTTTGAAGTCTATTTAAAATGTGTATAAGAGCCAGATATGCATCAGCAGGCAAGTGCAGAGATAAAGTAACTGGAAATGTTTAAATCTAAGCTTAAAACACACTTCTACTCTGTAGCATATGAATAACCTATATTTTTTGTTGACAATAGCTGTGTATTATTTGTTATTGCAACATCCATTGCAGCCTGGTCATGCTGGAAGGGGGATTACCACATGTGCGGTCCCTTCTCAAGGTTTCTTCATTTTCCTCATGTTGAGGTTTTTGAGTTTTTCCTTGCCCTCATGTAGGTTTTAGACCAGGGGATGGTGTAATAATAGTCTGTAATAATAGACTGTGGTTTGCAATAACCTGTGCAGCCCTTTGAGACTCTTTGTGATTAAGGGCTATACAAATAAAAATGACTTATATAATAACCTAAATATGCCCTGTCAATGCAGGTCTAGCAATGGCATCGAACTGTACTCGTCAACAAACAATACACAAACATCATCTACATGAAATATGAATTATCCATAAACTATGTAATACAAGTATCTTTTAAGCCTAGATTTAAGCAGTTCTACTTAGGTTGGATATCGAATCTCAGAGGGCAGAGCATTCCAGAGCACCGAGGCCTGAAAGGAGAACGCCCTCGAATCGATGGATTTCATCTTGGCTCTTGGGATCACTAGTAAACTAGGGTTTCATTATATGGAACAATAAGTTCAAACTCTGAATAATAGCAGATTTGTGACTTTAGAATCATTTATCAAAGCCTTGATGGATAGCAAAATATTTCTCTTACTAAATCATACTTAGATTGGTGATCTTTGGCATAAAAATTGTTTTAAAAGTTCAGCAAGTTACCAGTGGTTATAGTTGAATATCATTACTATGCGCGAGACGTACCTTGTCTTCTTAACACTTGCCAAGTGGTTATTCATTATTGGCTAGAAACCAGAGTTTTAAACCCAACGTTAATATTTTTGGCATTTGCTAACACTGCACCACATCCATTGATTGCTATAGAAGTCCAGAAGATCAGTCTTAACTTGGATGGCTGGGAAGGAGTTAATTATTTCTCATAGTACCGTATTTTCAAAACCATAGGGCTCACCATGTTAAAAGGCGCAGTCTCCGTAGCTTGTTCTGTTTCTGTGTTTAACAAAGGGCGCACGGTACGATGGACACGGGTGTCCTCTGTTGTGTCCGCTCTTGTGCCTAAATTCGACTCCCCTTCGCGTTGTTAGGAATTAAATGTTAAAATGTACCGTTTACCAAATTGTTCGAATTAGTGAACTGACTCCATTAACCAAACACAACCTACATTCACCTTACAATGCGCGCTCGTGTATTGATGGAAAAGATGAACAAGAGAAAGTCGACATTTTCACACGGGGGCAGATTTAATTTCATAAACAATTTAACTAATTGGGTAGCGCGGTGGTTAGCGCGTGTGCGGCACAGTTCCGAGGTCATGGGTTCAAATCCAGCTACCGACCTTCCTGTGCGGAGTTTGCATGTTCTCCCAGTGCCTGCATGGGTTTCCTCCGGGCACTCCGGTTTCTTCCACATTCCAAAAACATGCAGTCCAAATTGTCCCTAGGTGTGAATGAGCGAGCAAATTGTCTGTCCCTGTGTGAACTGCGACTGGCTGGCAACCAGTTCAGGGTGTCCCCTGCCCACTGCCTGAAGATGGCTGGGATGGGCTCCAGCACCCCCGCGACCCTACTGAGGATAAGCGGTGCAAATAATGGATGGATGGATGGAATTTAACTAGCCAAATTAGTGTCGCTCGAGTCTCTGTCCAGCCTCCTCTGAAGTCCTCCAGCCTTTCTTCTCTCGGCCCACGTCTTTCCGCAAGATGGTGTCCCGGCTCCTCCAATGGGCGTGCCAAGGAAGCCCCTCATGGGCTCCAGCACCTCGCCTCGTTTCTCAAAACATGTCGTGATCCTCCTGTCGTCCTCCGTTATCAGGGCCTCTCCGCGTCTGGATGCGCTGATTATCTTATCAGCCTCACATCCCGTTCCCGCTGTTCCTGTAAACATCATTCTCCACTAGGTTGCACTGACCTCGCCCCACAGCCCAGCCAGTGAATATCTTTTGCATTAAATGTAATGTGTATTTGATCGTACAAAATCCTTAATAGGCAAATGTATAAAATCCTTCAGCGTGTACTATGGCTTCTCAGCGCTACGGAATTGGTGAAGTTTGCATATGTCTTAATAAACTCATAAAGAATACGATCACTTTACTGTTTGAATAATGCGTATCAAATTTTCTTTATATACACTTTGCGCTGACTACGATCGCGACACATGTTCTGTCAGAAGCATAGTGTGCGTTCACGAAAAGGGGAGTCAGATTTTGCAGGGGAGTTAAATTCAGGCACAAGACAGCCTTACAACAACACAGACAATCATACAAGTGTGCATATTTCAAAATACAGTGGGAGCAAAACCGAGTTTTGTGTTGTTTTATTGAAGTATCCGTTACAAAGTAAAACACACAGATATAAACTTTTTGTAGTTTGTTTTTCAGCTTCCTCCATTAGCGAATCATTGATTCATTAATGTTTAATGCTCTCGCGGCTGTTCGGTTGCCTTGTTCAGCTGCATAGCAAAAGAAATCAACACACCAAGGCAAATGAAAACACGGAAAGCATTCAATGGAAGGGAAGTGAGGTTTTGCATTTAATTATTATTTGCGGGGACAATTCTGTTCAGCCTCCGATAGCACAATATCTTTCAAATTGGAAGATAAGGTACGGCGTTAGCATCCATCATTACTTCAGCAAACAATGTGTGCATTGGGTGTGACTTGTCACTTGTTCTCTTCTGCGCATGGAGGACATGGTGGCGTTTAAACAGGAGATGCATAGTTGTCACAGGAGATAGCATACAAGTTGCATTTAGTTGGCCATATCAACGATTTCACAAAAACACTTTATTCTACCTGAAAATCTGAATCGAGCATTAAGCACTGCAGTGTGAACACGCACAGTTTATGGTGACAATGCTTTACATGACACACAGGCCGCAACGATCAATAGGGCGCTCCGCACAATTTGAAGAAAATCGGAGGCTTTCATGTGCGCCTTATGGTTGTAAAAATACGGTTATTAAAAACAGACATATTCATATTCACCACTATTTTGTGCTTGAATCCTCAGAGATCACGATGTTCTGTTACTGTTTTTAGTCCAAATTTATGAGCCATTCTCCTTGTCCTTGGGGGCTACCTCGCGGTGTCATAATAGTCTGTAGTCTGTAATAGTCTGTAGTCTGTTGAGCCATTTGAGAAGTCTTGTGATTAAGGGCTATACAAATAGACTTGACTTGATATGTAGGCACTACTCATGCGGTACGGTGCAAAATAATATAGTTAACAACTTTGATCTGGTTATGAAAGCATCAAAGGGGGTAAGGCTAACACATGATAAGGACAAAAGGTCTGTTGTGACCATACTTGTAGAACATACAAATTGCTACTTTCAAAAGGTACTTGGGTCACTCAGATTGAGTCACAATAACATTTATTATGCCCACAATTAACAGTGAGGAGGTGGACATAAATATACTTTTTAAACATGCGGTAGCAGCCCTAAAAAATAATATTGCATTATATAAGTAGGCGAGAAAACATGTACTGTCACCTACACATGCATTTATCAAAAAATAATTTTGGTCTAAAAATCAAATTTTAATATAAAGAGCTGCAACTAACAATTATTTTCATAATCAATGAATCGGTTGATTATCGTTTTTGATTTTTGATTAAATGATGAATCTGACATTTGTAATGTACTCATTATGCGAATATTGAAGGTTTTTGACAGAAACAACAAAATACTCTAAAATACAGGACAATTTAAAAAAAATCCAAATTTTTGTCAATTAACTTGACAATTCTACTGCTTTTGTTTTAGCCCAACAGTCACAGAGTAACGGTAATTTTAATTGGACTTGTCGGATGGGCGCGCCGGCGCCCTCATAATAATTAAGATGCTATACATGTCACTATTATTATTTTTCTTTTTACTTTAATTTATTTACTTATTATGGGGTTTTTATTTTCTGTACTTCTTCTGCACTTTCTGTGACCTTGAAAATGTTTTACTTTGTTTCATGATCAACAGTCAAGCACTACAAAGTTAAACCTTTCATCCCAATTGTGTTTGTAAAGATGCAATTTAAGATAACTATTTTTTATAGACACGGTCTTGTTACTGATTGTCCTGTGGCGACTGTCTGATGAGCCCCAAGACAAACTTTTTCGGACAAATCTAGTTTAAGAGACTCAGGAAACCTATACATTGTAAAAACTCATCTTTATTCTATGTAGAGATGTAAATACATAAAGGCAACTACAGTTTGTTGAATATTTAAGTCTGGTTATATGATTACATGTAAAAAACAACAAATGTTTATTTAGGTAGGGGAACTACAGTCTCAGGTTCTTTTTTTGTTATCACACAGTTCTGTGTTAGCCTCTTCAGAGAGAAACAGGAGGAACATCTAAAATTTCTCGTGTTTTCTTTTTAAGCTCATCTTCATTTTTTAAATTCTTTTTAATACAGACCTACTGTTAAGTCTCTCCGCCAGCAGGGGCCTCTACCATTCATGCATGTCCAGAAGTTCTGTAGGACTACTGACATAAAACTTTCTGGGGTAAACTTCTTCTCCGAATCATGAGTTCCAGAAATAAATCTGCCTTTGCTGATGCCTAATTTTTACTCCCCTTTTTTTAACAATGGCTTTCTTCTTTTGCTCCTGTTATATCTTTGTGTTGTCTCCTTAGAAATGGATGTACACTAAGTTGCACTCATAGACAGACGGTTTTCAGAAGAGCTATTGATAGATCGATAGCCCAGAGGTTAAATGTGTTCTTGTGAAACTATTAAGGAGTGTGTGCAACATTCTCTAGTGGTATGTTTTGCTTCAGGAGCTGCCATTTGGGTCTGTATTCTTCTTAACCAGGGGTCTCAAACTGGATTTACATGGGGACCGCTGGAGCTAGGGTCTGGGTGAGGATAGGCCGAATCAGGTTTTCCACCAGAAAACCTTTGATAAAGACATTCAAATGTTCTCAATTATCTTTTAGAATGCCAAACAAAATGAGATCAAAATATCAATAATTAATGTGAAAATCAATCGATCATCAATCCATCCATCCATCCATTATCTTCTGCTGACCCGAGGTCGGGTCAGGGGTGCAGCAGCCTTAACAGGGAAGCACAGACCTCCCTATTCCTCTCCACATCTTCCAGCTCATCCGACGAGATCCCGAGGATTTCCCAAGCTAGCCTAGATACATAGTCTCTCGAGCGTGTCCTGGGTCGTCCATGGGGCCCCCTGCCCGTGCGACATGCCCGAAGCCCCTCCCAAGGGAGGCATCCTCATCAGATGCCAGAGCCTCCTCAACTGGCTCCTCTCAATGCGGAGGAGCAGTTGCTCTACATAAAATCCCACCCAGTTGACTGAGCTCCGGGCACTCCAGTTTCCTCTCACATTCCAAAAACATGCATATCAGGTTAATTGGCCGGTCCAAATTGTCCCCAGGTGTGAATGAGCGAGCGAATTTTCTGCCTCTGTGTGCCCTGCGACTGGCTGGCAACCAGTTCAGGGTGTCCCCTGCCCACTGCCCAAGGACAGCTGGGATGGGCTCCAGCACCCACGTAACACTACTGAGGATAAGCGGTGCAACTAATGGATGGATAGTTTATGTCTTTCATGATCTGTTGTTGTTCTTTTTTACTTCTTTTAATTATTGTCCTAGTCCGGCCCCAGTCAGAGTTTTTTCTCTACCATGTGGCCCCCATGCCAATGTGTTTGACACCCCTGGTTCAAGTTCTTCACATAAAAAGTTCATTTAAATCAATCCCCTTCAGCTTGTTTTTTTGGAAATTAATGGTTACATTTGGATTTAACCTTCCACAAGATCTGATTTAAAAACATTGAGAAGCTAGTACCTAATGAGTACCTTATTTAGAAACAATAGTACTGTACTAATACTAAATGTTTTGTGTCTCTCTTAGGTGGCCCTGCTAGGTTTGGAGCTTCTCTCCTCTTTAGTGACAAGGTTGCAAGAGAGATTTAAGGCCCATTTGGGAACAGGTATTTTCAACCAGTATTTGCAGATACTATCTAACATTTATGGTGGAAAATACAGGGTTCGTATGGGTGCTTGAAATCCTTGAAAATGTTTGAATTTTAATGTTGTATTTCAAGGTGAAAAAAATGCTCGAATTTTGGGTGAAGTGCTTGAAAATGCTTGTAATTATTTTCATTGTCGTGAATGGTGGCACACTTTAAATTGAAGTGTGTAAAAATGCCGCAGATCGTGGCTCTAGTCCTCATTATGGAGTTTTTTTGGCTCGGCTCACTGAGAAGAGCCGCCTCTTTTATCTTTCAAACGGCTCCTTAGATTTTTATTTTTATTTTTAGTGATATTTTATCAATGATAATAAAACATTATGCACCAAATTATTTAGTAATTAGTTATTTCATATATTTTACAAAAAGCAAAAGATCAGCATTCTCTAAGATTGAAAGAGTGAATGCACTATGCTTCTGAGCAATCAATATCATTAAAATGAGTTTTTCTTACTTTTCTGCTTTTTATATAAAGAGTACTTTCTTTTTTTGTCTTCCGTATTAAATTCAATTATTATCAAACACCTATAAAGCCCTTTCTGTTTTTGTAAACAAGTTTTTTGTAGCAATTGCATTGTTGAATTAGACTATTATAATTCATGCCAGTTAGCAGTCGATTGACACAAAAAATATTCTAGATCATGGATTGGAACAGCTCAAAAGAGAACACAGTATGAAAGCAAGATAGTGACTTCATTTTAGTCATCGAAGTCAACGATGACTAAAAAGTAATTTTGATCGGCGGCTAGATCTCTTCCTTTGAAAGTACTGGAAAAGCTGAAACATTGCTTGAATTTGGCCATGAAAAACGTATACGAACCTTGTATATGGAATCCCTGATAAATAACTTTGGATGTATGCAATAACTCTTAATAATTCCTCTGTGTAACTCACATACCAATGTGAAATATACTTGTTCTCACTAGACTACTGTTTTCATTTTGTCTAATCAGCTCTACCTAGTCTTATTGACCGATTAGGAGATACTAAAGACCAAGTAAGAGAACAAGACCAAGCACTACTGCTTAAGATCATGGAACAATCTCCATCCCCACAGGTATATATACGTTGTACAGTTCACATTTTGACACCCCGTTACTAACATAGCAGCGAATTCTCGATTCATTGAGTTCTGATTTGTCAATTTTGATTTGTGTCTCTTGATTCAGTATGTGTGGGACCGGATGCTTGGAGGCTTCAAACATAAAAACAACAGGACTAGAGAAGGAGTCTGCCTTTGTCTTATTGCCACATTAACCATGTGAGAATAGTCTTGTCTTTCAATTAATTTTTTTTTCTTGGTCTAGAATAGGGGTCTCCATGGTGGTGCCCATAGGCACCATCTTATTTTATTTATAAATAAATATACATGCATTTACTTGTTATATTTTTTGAATTTGTTTTTGAATAAATACGTTTCATCAAATTGATTTCGAATTATTTTGTATTAAGGCAGAAACAATATATTAGGTCTCTGTTTCAACACTATATTTGATATTTAGTTTGTAGCATTTATGTTTTTTGTTAGCATTGTTGTAGTATTTCTGCAGTCAGATTTATGTCGTATTTATCTAGTATTTGGGCGGCAGTAGCTCAGGAGGTAGAGCGCTCGTCTTGGGATCAAAGGATCCAAGTTCGAATCCCGCCTTGTCCGTGTTACATGTCGAAGTGTCCTTGGGTAAGACACTGAACCCCTAATACCCCCAATAAGCAGGTTAGCGTCTTAAATGGCTGCAATACAAGGCCACTATTGGGAAATGTGAAGCACACTGTAAAGCGCTTTGGGAAGTCATTGACTTGAAAAGCGCTATATAAATGCAGATCATTTCATTTCATATTTCTGTAATATTACTGCAGTTTTATTGTTGTAGTTTTTTTGCAGTAGCATTTTTGTAGTAATTGGCAGTGGTATTTATGTAGTACTGTATTTTCCGCACTATAAGGCGCACCTAAAAGTCTTAATTTTTTTTCAGAAGCTGACCATGCGCCTTATATATGGCTCAATATTAAATCGCAAGGTCTCGCAACTTAAGCAACAGCCGCCGACTCCATTTTCCCCCGAAGGTGGAGTAGTCCGCAGTGTATGCTGGGATTTATATACCGGCGTTTCATTGGCTAACCAATGTGTCAATCATCATTTGAATCGATCGCTATTGGCTAAAGTTATTCGGAGCCTCGGATAGGCTAGAGGGCCGAAACAAACCCTGCAATTGGCCGAAAAAGATGTGTCAATCATCCGTTAAATCGATCGCTATTGGCTGAAGTTATTCGGAGCCTCGGATTGGCTAGAGTGCCAAAACAAACCCTGCAATTGGCCAAAAAAAATGACTGAATAGCAAACTTGCTAAACTACGCCATAAAGAAACATGTTTCATTAGTCTGTATTTGTAAACATTTTACTCTCCTGGATTTACTACACTCACGGTTGTAAGAAGACCATGATTGCGTATCATTATTGAACGTGAGAACTTAGGTGAGCTATGCGGCTTTATATTTTCCCGGTATCTTGTTTTAGAACGATCTTGATGTTGCTGTGATGAGTTGAGTGAATTAAACTCAATTCCAAGTGTTTATTGTCATATGCACAGTAAAGTTGCGAGCGAAAAAGAAAATAGAAACTAAGGAATGGTTGGCATTCCTTGAATCCCAAGACTTTAACCTTCCGAATAATATTTGGAACGATGCATTCGAGTGATTGGTTACATCGTACGGACACCGCATCCGCACGTGTCTACGACACGTATTTGCTTCTTTGCAAGCTTTGGGAATGTTAAGGGGGTAATCAGTTTGACTGAATCATCTGACTGTTTTGTCGACGTTCCCATTGTCTCGCCTTATAATCCGGTGCGCCTTATCTATGGAAGATATAGGACCAAAAACTATTTTTTGGGGGTGCGCCCTATAGTGCGGAAAATACGGTATTTTTTCGTATCTATGATCTACGATAGTAGCATCACAAAATAGCACAAAGTATGTGCTAGCAGCAAGTCCGCAACTTTATTTTTGTCATCAAAGTCAACAACAACCAAAAAAACGTTCTTTCGATCTGCGCTGAATTTCTTCTTTGAAGTACTAGAAAATCTAGGAAATGGCCTTGAAAGTGCCTAAAGTGCTTGAATTTGGCCACTAAAAGGGGTACTAACCCTGTCCATCCATGTCTTTATCTACTTACATTTGGGAGTTTTGAAAATACTTCTGGCCACCAGTAATTTACTAAATATATTTACCAATTGACAAAAAAAATTTTGATAGCAGTTCTAGGCAACGGAGTTTGTTGTTGCTTCTCATTGGGGACAATGCTCATCTTTTTCAATGCGCTTATGCATATTTAACAAATGCTTTATGACGTTCTTACTGCAATTGATGTACAAAAAGCTTACTGCTGTTGGTGGTCAGTCTGTATTGACTTGAAGCTTCAGAGGGTTATATACTGTATTTGCCTAATGGTGGTTGTCGTCAGAAACGAGCAGCAAGGAGATATGCGAGTGTCTAATTCTGGTCAACATGAGCGAATGAAAGTTGCAACTGCCACAGAGGTGGGTAGAGTCGCCAAACATATTAATAATGTAAAAGTACTTTTACTTTAGAATAATATGACTCAAGTAGAAGCAAAAAGTATTCATCTTCGTAATAAAAAAAATATACTTGGTGAAAAACCTACTCAAGTACTTCGTAACCGTATCAATGTCTCATTTGTTAATTTTTATTAAACAACTGTTCGATCAGATCATCAAATGATCAAATCATCAAAATCCATCCAATCAAAAATAAAATGAATATAATTCAAATATCCCAAAATAAGGTAGATTCAAGTACTTCCATAAACAATCCAATTATAATTGCATAATATGGGTGCAGATTCTTATGAGGTAGAGCACTTGTCTTGGGACCAAGAGGTCATAGGTTCAATTTCCGGCTTTTCGGGGTTAAATGTCGAAGTGTTCTTGCAGAAGACAGTTAACCCCTAATGCCTCAAATAAGCAGAATGGAGTCTTGAATGAATAACACTGCTATTAATGTGTGAATGGGTAAGCGTGAAGCATATTGTAAAGTGCTTTAGGAGGTTTTCAATTACAATAAATTAAGCACAAATTACTTTTTTACCAGGCTGTCCAGGCAGAAGAACTAGATAGCTCAGGGGGTCGGCACTCCAACATTTTGTAAGGACCATATTGGAAAAACAAAAAACAACAAAAAAATGTCAGGAGCCACAAAAACATTCAAAGCCTGATGTACAGTAAGCCTTGTAATGAATGCAACTCATGCTGTATGCATCTATATTAGCCTATTGTCAAAATGACTAAGTTGGTTGCAGCACAACCTGTCAAGATTGAAACGACTACTCTGTTGTATTATACCGCTTCAACTTGATTCATGAATTACGGAATGTTTAATTGTATTGATAAAATTAAAGAAATGCATTCAAGAAATCCAATTTTTGATAGAAATTTTATTTTGAAAATTAAAAAAAACAACAACAACAAAGGTGCATAATGTGCACCTTATATATGCCACAAAATGTGTGCAATAAAATGCAAAATGCATTTATAAAAATAAAAAGTAACCGTTTGAAAAGGTAAAGTAAATAAAATCACATGAATGCAGTTTAAGTTGAATTTCTGTGGAGTTTTTTTTTCTCCTTTTACCTTTAGGCTACATGGCTAATACTCTCCTGTCTGTTTGCTTAATATCAGCCACCTGCTTGATATGTGACGCTGCCCCCTTTAAAAGGGGCGGGGCTTGGGCTACACACTGACTCTGACCTAAGAGAAGAAAAGCAAGGGAAGGACTTACAGATATGCTCGTACTTACGTAGAGGGGATTTCAGTTACTGAGTAAAGGCTTCAATGTAGCTCAATGTAGCGGCATACAAGTACCATTTTTCACAAATCTACTCAAGTAAAAAATGAAAATACTCCCCGAAGTACAAAATGTTTTAAAACTTTTTCAAGTAAATGTAACGGAATAAATGTAACTCGTTACTATCCACCTCTGAACTGCCACTTTTGACTTTGTTGCACCTGGGTATAATACTCCCACCAAAATTCTCTTTAGGAAGGGAAAACTAACCACATTTAAGATTAAAACTCAAAAGTTTCCAATTAAGACTCCAAACAAACAATGAAGATTCAGGTCAAGACTTGTTTCTGTTTTATTTAAGTGCTACTTTTATTTATTGTTTGAAGACAACATTGTTTTTGCTGTCTAAATTATTATTTTACATGATGCAATTAAAAAATAACATACCGTGCACCTGATTATAAGCCGCACCCGCAACTCTTTGAATGATTAGACACTTTCGTACGTATACAAGCCGCACTGATGTATGAGCTGCGGGCGCCCATGTTATACCTTGCGACACAGCCACAATTTTAGCTCGGGCCAAGCTGTAAATTCAATAGGGGTTTGGGGTTTTTAAGGGTTATTGTTCTATCTTCATTATCCATTATCCGTTTTCGGTCAGTTCATAATGCGCTACAAAGCCTAGGAGCCGGGACACTTACTCTCAGCCAAGAGGCCAAGCTAAGGTCCTAGCCCTAAAGCCTTGCTGCGATCATTGCGAATGCACCGTTCCCGGAGGTACTGCAATAGTAATCTCATAGATAGTATTCAAATTCTATATTACAGTTGTCACCACATGTAGAAAACGATACGCGTAATTAAGGTATGTTGCAGACTTGTAAAGTCGGGGTCCCGTTGAAAGTAATCCAAGGAAAAAAAATGTATATTTACAAAGTTAAGGGTGGAAAAATATATACCGTATTTTGCGCACTATAAGGCGCACCTAAAAGTCTTAATTTTTTTTCAAAAGCTGACCATGCTCCTTATAACACAGTGCGCTGTATATATGGCTCAATATTAAATTCGCAAGGTCTCGCAACTTACTCAACAGGCGCCGACTCGATTTGACCCCGAATGTGGAGTAGTCCGCGGTGTATGCTGGGATTTATATACCGGCGTTTCATTGGCTAACCAATGTGTCAATCATCATTTGAATCGATCACTATTGGCTGAAGTTATTCGGAGCCTCGGATTGGCTAGATGGCCAAAACAAACCCTGCAATTGGCCGAAAAAGATGTGTCAATCATCAGTTAAATCGATCGCTATTGGCTGAAGTTATTCAGAGCCTCCAATAGGCTAGATGGCCAAAAGAAACCCTGCAATTGGCCGAGTTTAGCAATGGCGTAGCAAGCTTAGCAAGCATGCTAAAGTACACCATAAAGAAACTGTTTTATTAGTCTGTATTTGCAAATAATTTACTCTCCTGGATTTACTTCACTCACGGTTGTAAGAAGACCACGATTTCGTATCATTATTGAACGTGAGAACTTAGGTGAGTTATGCGGCTTTATATTTTCCCGGTATCTTGTTTTAGAACGATCTTGATGTTGCTGTGATGAGTTGAGTGAATTAAACTCAATTCCAAGTGTTTATTGTCATATGCACAGTAAAGTTGTGAGCGAAAAAGAAAATAGAAACATAGAAATGTTTGGCA
The DNA here is from genome assembly GCF_059441175.1 of Urocampus carinirostris. Lineage (NCBI taxonomy): Eukaryota > Metazoa > Chordata > Actinopteri > Syngnathiformes > Syngnathidae > Urocampus > Urocampus carinirostris. The sequence goes on along the minus strand of NC_142362.1, from coordinate 38,915,529 downwards.
TTTCTTGAATCCCAAGACTTCAACCTTCCGAATGATATTTGAAATGACGCATTTAAGTGACATCGTACGGACACCGCATCCGCACGTGTCTACGACACGTATTTGCTTCTTTGCAAGCTTTGGGAATGTTAAGGGGGTAATCAGTTTGACTGAATCATCTGACTGTTTTGTCGACGTTCCCATTGTAGCGCCTTATCTATGGAAGATCTAGGACCAAAAACTATTTTTTGGGGGTGCGCCCTATAACCCGGTGCGCCCTATAGTGCGGAAAATACGGTATATCCACTATTGTCCGCTGTGACAACAGACAGATCTCACGGTAACTCAGCTTTACCACAGGCCGCGTTTTCTCCGCCCCTTATTTTTGATTCGTCCGTAGAACACATAACAGAATAAATCTCTAAAATAAATACATTACAAAAATAATCAGTTGCAAATACATATTATCCATGGTTACACATATTTACGAAGAAAGACGGTACACCGAGAGAGTTTTCAAAGCTTTAATAATAATAATATAACTTTCATCCCAAACCGTGCCTTTGAAAGGTACCAACACAAGGGATCACGCTTGCAATGTATCAAACATACCTGTGAGGGAAAAGCACCCTGAGAAAGTGAATTTAACGGTGGATCGTTTTCGACTCCCTTCTCACAACTATTGCTATCAAAGGCATCTTTCTCAGTATCGGTAGGTACCTTAGCTCTACAGAAAATATATGCTAAAATTTAGAGATTGCAGTCTTTCTTGGTGCACATGTTTAATTGGTCTTGATCTTACCTTAGAAAGTCCTGCGCCGCTAGTGGCCGTTAGAAAAATTCCATAAATTAGCCGCTGCACTGAATAAGCCGCAGGGTTGAACATTTGGGGAAAAAAGTAGCGGCTTATAGTCCGGAATTTATGGTATATGTGCCCTAGTCAATGTATTAATTTGACCTAATTTCATTCTTTCAGGTATGGAGCTCAAGGTTTGACTCTCAGTAAGATTGTCCCCCACATATGTAATCTGTTGGGTGATCCCACAAGCCAGGTATGGCATTTATCTTTTTTACATTTATTGGAAATTTTATTGAAAATAATAACTTAAAAACTCAATTTATCAATAGAATAAAATAATCATAGGAGTATAATGAAATTTTGTAGTTCATGGGGACCAGAACCACCCGCAAAAAGTGAAAATCCACGAAGTACAGGGAGTGCAGAATTATTAGGCAAATGAGTATTTTGACCACATCATCCTCTTTATGCATGTTGTCTTACTCCAAGCTGTATAGGCTCGAAAGCCTACTACCAATTAAGCATATCAGGTGATGTGCATCTCTGTAATGAGAAGGGGTGTGGTCTGATGACATCAACACCCTATATCAGGTGTGCATAATTATTAGGCAACTTCCTTTCCTTTGGCAAAATGGGTCAGAAGAGGGACTTGACAGGCTCTGAAAAGTCAAAAATAGTGAGCTATCTTGCAGAGGGATGCAGCACTCTTAAAATTGCCAAGCTTCTTAAGCGTGATCATCGAACAATCAAGCGTTACATTCAAAATAGTCAACAGGGTCACAAGAAGCGTGTAGAAAAACCAAGGCGCAAAATAACTGCCCGTGAACTGAGAAAAGTCAAGCGTACAGCTGCCAAGATGCCACTTGCCACCAGTTTTGCCATATTTCAGAGCTGCAACATCACTGGAGTGCCCAAAAGCACAAGGTGTGCAATACTCAGAGACATGGCCAAGGTAAGAAAGGCTGAAAAACGACCACCACTGAACAAGACACACAAGCTGAAACGTCAAGACTGGGCCAAGAAAAATCTCAAGACGGATTTTTCTAAGGTTTTATGGACTGATGAAATGAGAGTAAGTCTTGATGGGCCAGATGGATGGGCCCGTGGCTGGATCGGTAAAGGGCAGAGAGCACCAGTCCGCCTCAGACGCCAGCAAGGTGGAGGTGGGGTACTGGTATGGGCTGGTATCATCAAAGATGAGCTTGTGGGGCCTTTTCGGGTTGAGGATGGACTCAAGCTCAACTCTCAGTCCTACTGCCAGTTTCTGGAAGACACCTTCTTCAAGCAGTGGTACAGGAAGAAGTCCGCATCCTTCGAGAAAAACATGATTTTCATGCAGGACAACGCTCCATCACACGCATCCAAGTACTCCACAGCGTGGCTGGCAAGAAAGGGTCTAAAAGAAGAAAAACTAATGACATGGCCTCCTTGTTCACCTGATCTGAACCCCATAGAGAACCTGTGGTCCCTCATCAAATGTGAGATTTACAAGGAGGGAAAACAGTACACCTCTCTGAACAGTGTCTGGGAGGCTGTGGTTGCTGATGCACGCAATGTTGATCGTGAACAGATCAAAGCACTGACAGAATCCATGGATGGCAGGCTTTAGAGTGTCCTTGCAAAGAAAGGTGGCTACATTGGTCACTGATTTGTTTTTGTTTTGTTTTTGAATGTCAGAAATGTATATTTGTGAATGTTGAGCTGTTATATTGGTTTCCCTGATGAAAATAAATAATTGAAATGGGTATACATTTGTTTTTTGTTAAGTTGCCTAATAATTATGCACAGTAATAGTCACCTGCACACACAGATATCCTCCTAAAATAGCTAAAACTAAAAAAGCCCCACTCCAACTCTCAAAATATTCAGCTTTGATATTAATGAGACTTTTGGGTTCATTAAGAACATGGTTGTTGTTCAATAAAAAATTAATCCTCAAAAATACAACTTGCCTAATAATTCTGCACTCCCTGTAGTGTCGCACTTTCTTAAAAGCCCCCTAAGGGTTAAACTGACCTAGAGATGACGTCATTGCCGACTTAGAGTATACAACTGTAACAAAGTTATTACTATGAATCTACAAACAATAACACAACACATTAATAGCAGTTGAATGTTTTTTGATTGTCATTGTACAAAGTTAAAACAAAATTGGAGGGCTTCCCCTCTTAGAGTAACAAATATATTTAGAGAGCGTCTTGGTAGCTTCGCGCTAGCATTGGGTGTCCTTGATCTGAGCCAAGTCTCCGCAATGATTAAAATAAAGAGTCCCAAACGTAGCCGTTTCCCATGAATTTTAGTACCAGGTCATTTAATCCATGGTCAATGTATCTGGTGTTGCGGAATTACAGGCTCTGCAGGGGTAGCTTGTGAGGGTTTTTAGGTTAGCCAAAGCCATAGCTATAGCAAGTTGGCGCATGGCCGCTATTCGTGTGTGAGTGTGTGTGTGAATGGGTAAGTGTGAAGCACATTGTAAAGCGCTTTGGGAGGTCTTCATTGACTTGAAAAGCGCTATATAAATGCAGACCATAGTGTGTGTGTATAAAATGAGATCAGTCGTGGCACTCCAGGATAAACATGTGATAACAAAGAATTAAAAGAAAGAATAAAATAGAAAAGTATATTATAGAATATTAGGATATACTGGCAATAATCACAAGGTAGTACTTGTATACTGTTCTAAATTGTCAGCTCATCAGAAAAATAGTGGATTGAAAAATAGTGCAATATTGTCCAAAAATTAGTTCACAGGAGTATGCAATGGCAAAGCAGAGCCACCAGAGAGCAGGGTTGGCGTCATTATTAGGCAGACCTTCTGAGAAACATGGCAACAATTTCAAGCATTTACAAGCACTTCAACTCAAGTACTACAAACATTCAGAAATTAACAATAAAATGTAAGCATTTTCAAGGATTTAAAGCAACTGTATGATAAATGATAAATGAGTTCACGTTTTTGATTTGTAAATACGTTGTGTATGGTATTCATTTAGTTCGGCCCCCAATTTCATTAGCCGCCAAATCTTATGTATTTGTCGAATATATGCGAGTGTGACTCGTTAGTTGCATCGCAAATTCGTCATTATCTGTTTCCTTAGTCTTAAATTTCATTCCATTTAAAGAAGCCAAAATATACTCGTGTATTATTTAGGGCTGTAACTAACGATTATTTTCATTTTTGATGGATCAGTTGATTAATTTTTTGAATAATCCACAAATCCGTTTCTTATAGACTTTTTTTAATTTCCTCCTCTTTATTCATTATTTTAAAGTTTTGGACAGATAAAAAATAGTGCAAGACAACAGTATATTAGATAATGTAAGACAATGAAAAAAATGAAAAGCTTTATTGTCAATTCTGCTTGACAATAAACATAAATACATACAAATCTTTCAATACGATAAACATTTCCAATATGAAAATTATATATAATATGTTTAAGAATCTGCCCCTTCTGTAGTTTCTTTTTTTTTCTCTACTTCTGCAGCACTTTCTGATCCCTTGAAAATGGTTAACTTTGTTTCATAATGAAAAAGTCAAACACTACAAAGTTTAAACTTTAATGCCAATTTTGTTTGTAACCATGCAATGTTCAATTAAAAAAAAAAGAATGTAAGATTACTTTTTTATAAAAATGGTCTTGGCGTCCCCCGCGACCCTACTGAGGATAAGCGGTGCAGATAATGGATGGATGGATCGATGGGTCTTGGCATCCTCTGCCATGTTACCTACAACTCTCAGTTGTCACCACAGAATTGTGTGCAACCCTTTTTTTGCATTGATGTCACGTACTTAAGTCAAGTGAAGTCATTTTTATTTGTATAGCCCTTAATCACAAATCGTCTCAAAGGGCTTCACAAGTTATTACATATAAGAAGTTTAGGTTATTCGTATGCTATAGAGTAGAAGTGAGTTTTAAGCTTAGATTTAAACATTTCCACTGAGGTTGCAGATCGGATCTCAGGGGGAAGAGCATTCCACAACACCGGTGCCCGGATGGAGAACGCTCTCGAACCAGCGGAACACTTCTTGGCTCTTGGGATCACCAGGAGACCGGCGCTCTCGGAACGAAGGCTTCGGGCCGGGACATAGGGGGAAATCAGATCTGAAAGATATGAGGGGGAAAGTCCATGTATGATTTGTATAGTAATAGGAAAACCTTAAAATCACATCTTAGGCTAACAGGGAGCCAATGCAGGTTAGCCCAAATTGGGGTGATGTAATCGTACTTTTTTGTCCTAGTTAAAAGCCTCGCTGCAGCATTTTGTACCAGCTGAAGACTCTTGAGTCTGGTCATCGGAAGACCGTACTTAGTAGGTCATAAATCACGTGATACAATGAATCGATGATCTAATTAATTGTAGTTGTTGTAGCGCTAGTACAGTAAGACCTCGGTTATCTCGGTTAATGGGGACCAAAACCACCCGCGATAAGTGAAAATCCGCGATGTAGCAGCGCACCTTCAAAAAAATAAATAAATAAATAATCTCATCTCATCTCATCTCATTATCTGCATCTTATCCTTATTAGGGTGACGCCGCGTCCGCCGAACTCGCTCCGCCGCGCGGCCCGGGAGTGACCTCTGCCGAAGTGCCACCACCCGTACTGACATCGCGCTATTTAGAAAAACAGCTCTTTTTGGCCGGCTCACTGAGAAGAGTCGGCTCTTTCGGCTCCCAAACTGTTGCTCGGATTTTTTTTTTTTAACAATATAGTATAAATAATGATAAACTGTTATTCACCAAATTATTTTGTAATTAGTAATTCCATATGTTTTGCAGGGGAAACCTCTGAAAATACATAAACTATAAATTAAAATATTCACAGATTAAATGTAGAAAAACTACACAAAATCCCTGGAAATGTAAAACAATAAAATATAAATTAAAAATATTAACTCTTCAGTGCTATAAATTAATTATAAATGCAAAAAAAAACTATTTACAATTCTACTCTAACCAAATTAGACACAGATCTTCTGAAAAACACGTAAACAATATAAATTAAAATAAGTAAATCCAGAAGCATAATATCAGCAGTCTCTAATATTGAAAGATTGAATGCACTCTGAATTGAATGCAATTGAATGCAATCAAAATCAATAAGAATCCAAATTCGTCTAATTTTTCCGCTTTTTATACAAACTATACCTTCCTTTTTTTCTTAGTTGAACTCAATTATTACCCAGCACCTACAGAGCACTTTCCACTTGTTTTTGTAAACATGTGTGACGTAAACAAGCTACATATTTTAGGCAGAATGGCAGAATTCCTGTAAGTTTATAGCAGCCCATTGACACAAAATGATCATAGATCATAGATAGGAACAGCTCAAAATAACACAAAGTATGTGCTAGTAAGCAGGATAGCGACTTTATTTATTCACGAAAGTCAACAACAAAAAAAGGTAGTTAGGGGCTTCACAGCAACACACACGCACATGATATTTCTCCTGTGGAATATATTTGCAAATCAAAATATTCAACACATACATTGTCTTTTCAGAACTTGTTTCTTATGTTTTGCAAAGGTAAGAGACATTGCTATGAGCGTTTTGGTAGAGATCTACCGACATGTTGGTGAGAGAGTAAGGATGGATCTCAGCAAGAAGGGCTTGCCTCAGTCACGGTACTTAATTGTTTCTGTTATAGTTTTTTACTCCCATTTTTTTTGTTTGTTTGTTTACTTATTGGCTGGAAAATAACGAGAACATAATTGTGGGCAATAGAACAATCGTATAATAATCGTTAGGGACTTGTAATAAAACCGTGATCCCAAAAAACGAAAGTGTCACAAGCCAAGAACGGAGACAGGACCCAATAGCGTTCATTTTTACTCAGTTTTATTGAGAAAGAGAGAAGTGCTTGCTTCCACGATCTGATGTTCGTCGGACACGGTTAACTGATGGCAACAACGCGGAAGTGGCCCTTCCATGTGGAGCGAGAATAGTCGTAGGCAGCGGAAAAAACGGTCGATAACCGGGACGGGAGTGCAAGGGCGGTAACGGGTCGGCAACAGGTATCAGGCAGGCAACGGGGCAAAACAGGTCGATGGCCGGGACAGAAGAGCAGGGCAGAAATGGGTCGGGAAACAGGTCGGCAACAGGTATCAGGCAGGAGAAAACGGCAGGATATTGTTGGAAGGTACAGAGCTTGCCTAGCTGAAAGTGTAGGTTCGCAGAACGGTCTGACGCCGGTAACAGGGAGCCGGGGGGTTTAAATAGTGGCAAGGAGCCAATCAGCGACCAGGGCTTTTGGCGCCAACGGGGCAGCCGCAGGTGCCCCATATCAGTAATCATGACAGAAAGATCTTTAGAGCTATAATTTTTTTGAGGTACATTATATTCATCAACTAGTGATTAATTTAGTGATTAATTTATTAATTATTTTAGAATTGTATATACCATAGCTGTGATAGAAAGGTTCTAAATGAAGTGCACACACATCCAGAAGACCATAGCCATAGGGATTGCTGAATGGCTTCTTACTGTATGTCTATCAGGAGAGTTATATCTTAATATTAACGTCGTCTTTATTATCATAGCACCACACGCATAGATCTAAATTTATTTTGTTGTTGCCACTATATTTATGGAGTAAAATATAGGTTGCTTTCACTTAATTTGATAACAGAAGCTAAAGACATTTATAGTTGTCGTTAGTCATAATAAAATTCAACTAAACAGCTTTCTGTCAGTATTGCTGATTCAGGGCACCTGTTACTGCCCAATTGGCGCCAACAGTCCTGAGCGCTGATTGGTTCAGAAACCGTTTGCGAACCTATGCTCCCAGCTAGGCAACCTCATACCTTCCGACATTTTCCTGCCCTGTTTTCTCCTGCCTGTTGCCGACCTGTTTCTGGACCCATTTCTGCCTTGATCTGCCATCCCAACCACCGACCTGTTCTGCCCTGTTTCCTGCCTGATACCTGTTGCCGAACTCTTTTCTGAACTCGATACTGCCCTTGCTCTCCCGTTCCGGCTAGTGACCAGTATCCCTGCTGCCTACAGTTATCTTTGCTCGACATGGACGTGCCACTTCCGCTTTCCAGCCACCTGCTACCCATGCCCGTCAATCACGGATCGTGGAAGCAAGCACTGCTCTCCCTCTTTATCAATAAAACTGAGTAAACGAAGGGTACTGGGTCCTGTCTCCGTTTCTGGCTTGTGACACTTTCATTTATACTTAAACAATTAAGTTATTTTCAGATATTCAAAAGGTGGGGTGCGCAGTTTTGAGGGGTACCTAAAAAGTTTAAAATTAAATATTTTCTCAATTGAGTATGTGTTATCTAAGCCCAACTGGGTTAAGAAAAAACCTTTATTTGTGAAAACAGCATCGCTGTTCTGGCCACGAAGCACATTATGCTGAAGGGAAGGAGGCGGGGGATTACAGGGAAGAGAGTGGTATCACACGCATAGTCCGTAGTTTTTTTTTCCAAATACAGTCCTAATGCCAACGTAAACCCCCAAAAAGTTGAAAAAGGAAGAATTTCACATAATGGCGCAACAAAAGATGCTGCAATAATGATTCCAGCCAGAAGATAAATCAGCAAGTAGAATATTTTAAAGTTACATACACCACCTCTCAAGAAAAAACAACCCCAGAAAAGTTAACTGTCAAGCTACAAAGGGCAATGGATGGATGTATACGTTATCAATCAGCCTGACTTTTTTTTTCAATGGTTCTTAAGCATCCATTAATATTGTATAGTCCATAGTTGGGGTCTGTCTGTCTGTCTGTGCTGATAGCTGATCACATGTTTTAAGCCTTGGTCACAATTGGTTAACTGCAGATTTGCGTATAGCCTTTAAGACTGGATACAGAATGAATACAGCACACATATGGTGGTGAAATGTATGCTTTATCATACTCGAGGTAGGCAGCATCAATCGCTACATTATTTTGCCATTGGGTTAAGAGATGAAAAAAAAAAGTTTGTTTTTGTGACCCTCTATAAATTGTGGTGTTGCTTCAAGTGATTCATGCATACATGACCTCGAATCAACTCACCAAAATCAACTCCTCTGATTTATAACTTTTCATATATTCTTATATTTTGTATTGCTCATTACCTATCACTAATATTTACATATTGAAATATTTGTTCTTTTTTTGGGGGGGGGAATTCTTGCCCTATGCAATACAGGTTGAATGTAATCTTCAGCAGATTTGATGAAGTTCAAAAGTCTGGAAACATGCTGATCTCTTCTGCAGGTTCTGGTAAGTTTTCCACTTTGGTGACATTATTTGCATTCCAGCTTTTTTTTTCTTGTTTTGTTTATATTTTATTCAGCACTCAATTTTCGCCCTATAGAGTTCAGGATGAGTCCATAATGTTCTTGTAAAAAAACAACTGACATACCTGTTAGTCAAGTCAAGTCATGTTTGTATAGCCCTTAATCACAAGAATTCTCAAAAGGCTGTACAAACTACAGACTATTATTACACCATCTCCGAATCTACAACCTAAATGAGGGCGAGAAAAAACTCAAAACCTCAGCATGAGAAAATCAAGAAGCCTTGACAAGGGGCTGCACATGAGGTAATCCAAGGTGATGACCTGGCTGCATTGGATGTAGCAAGGGGATCAACAAACAATACACTGACATCATCGGCTTGAAAAATAGGTCATCCATAAGCTATAAAATAGAAGTGTGTTTTAAGCCTAGATTTAAACAGTTCCACTGAGGTTGCTCGTCAAATCTCAGAAGGCAGAGCAATCGGTGCCCAAATTGAGAAGACTGTCGAACCTGCGGATTTCTTCTTGACTCTTGGGATCACTAGTAGACCAGTGTTTTCCGAGCTAAGGCTCTGTGCAGGAACATATGGGGAAATTAAATCTGCAATATACTGTATAAGGGGGCAAGTCCATGAGTAGTTTTGTATAATACCAACAGAACCTTGAAATCACATCTTGGAATATTATTATTAATAATAATAATAATATAAGAATAGCATCAGTCAACAGTTGCAATGTCTCTCTGCAACTGCTTTCTTTTTCCCCAAGCAATAGACAGCACACACAAAAAAAAAAGCAAATGGAAATCATAGTACTAATTGCCAAAATTTGAGATGCTGATCTATGAAATAACACAAGTGCTAATACATAACGGAAAACTTAACACAAGTATGGCTAGACCTGGATGGAAAGGACACAGATGGAAAGTTACAATTTATACAACAGCATTTGAACGAGGAATATAAAAATAGAGGAATGTCTCCAATCAATGTGTCATTGTTGCAAACATTCATTCACAAAACGGTTTCAGTAAACTGCAGCTTTTAATGCAGGGGTTTCTAACTCGCAGGCATGTGGGAGGATACTTAGTGGCACCTGGCGTAACTTCCTAAGACCCGAGCTTCTTTTTTAATGTCCATTCATCTCTGCACACGTGGACGCCTGGTCTTAGGAGGTTTATAGAAAAGCTTAATGCAAGTACGGGCCATGCAAGTTTGATATGGATGCTACCTCCGTGCTAGGGGAGTGAGAGATACAGGGTTTGGAAGTGTTGTCATTGCCATGTTTCTTGGCAGTCTTATTATAGACCGTGCAATAATCCATCCATCCATTATCTGCACCGCTTATCCTCAGTAGGGTCGCGGGGGTGCTGGATTCCATCTCAGCTATTCTTGGGCAGTGGGCAGGGGACACCCTGAACTGGTTGCCAGCCAGTCGCAGGGCACACAGAGACAGACAACTCACTCGCTCATTCACACTCAGGGACAATTTGGACCGGCCAATTAACCCGACATGCATGTTTTTGGAATGTGGGAGGAAACCGAAATGTGCCCAGAGGAAACCCACGCAAGCACGGGGAGAACATGCAAACTCCACACAGTAAGGTTCGATCTCATGACCTCAGAACTGTGCCACGCATGCGCTATCCACTGCGCTGCCATGCTGCCTACCGCACAATAAATGATTAAAAAAAATTAAATAAAAAGTGTTTGTGATGACGCTTACACACCTGCTATCAGTCATTATGGCGTTGCCATGTTAAGTGTCACTGACCCATACTGGTCACACCCAAGAGCACAGATCTATTTAGAAAAAAAAAAACTGATTTTTTTGGGCTCGGCTCAATGAGAAGATCAAGCTTCTTCCTCAGATTTTTTTGTTTTCTTTAATGATATATTATCAACAATAATAAAACATTATTCACCATATTATTTAGGAATTAGGAATTTCATATGTTTTGTAGGGCATTACTGAAAAACACATGAAATCTAATTTAAAATATTCACAGAGCTACAAAAAAAGTAAAATACAAAACAACATTGCTTAGCTTTTCAGTAAGGTTATTTGATAATGGAAATTGGGGTTTGTGTTTTTTAATACTTTTTCTTGCTGATTGTACATCAGTTAAAAATCATTTTGGGCACTTTACTTTAAAAAAGTAATTACCTGTAGGTATAGCTACTCACATCTTCTTCCAAAAAGTATATAAGTCAGGAACTGAGTTACTCTATAGTAAAAGTAACTAGTTACCAGGGAAAGTAACTATTTCCGTTACTTTAAAAATAAGTTGTTGCATGTCAAGGAACTTGAAATTTTCTGAGCAGTATTCGTGTCAGTTGAAGAGAAGAACAGACAGGTAGTGTGGTGTCAAAGATCTATCTATCTACCTTGGTCATATCCCCCAAGAGGGGTGACCGACAGCAAGACAAACACATACAATAACAAAGAAATTAAAAAGGGAAAAAAATAGCAAAAAACACACACAAACATTTTGGACCATGGCCAACCCAAATGCCCAAAACCCAAACAAGTTAGGCACCTCGGCACCTAAGTTGGTCAAGCTTTCGTCACCTTGCTGACCAACTTAGGTTGGTCAAGACAGCAAGGTGTTAAAGAACTGTGTAATATTTGTTGCACTTTACTAGCAACAGATTTATCCTAAACTTTAAGTGCAACAAAAATAAACAGTAAACAATAAAACAAAAAAACAGTCAGCAGTAAACAATATAAAGTTAGTTTAATTAATTAAACGTAACTCAAATTTTTTGTTGTGGAGATGTGAATTCCGATTCTTTTTAGAGAAGCGGCTATTTCAGATTGGCTCGCTAATAAGAGTCGGCTTTTCGGCTCCAAAATGGCTCTTCAGGTTGTTTTTGTTGTTTAAACCATATACTACCATGTATTATGTATTTCAAAGAATGACTTAAAAAGGAAAAAAAACAAATTAACACTTAAACGTTAATACTAAAAACACATTAAACATGAATTAAAATATTTTAAAACCTTCAAAGAAAAATAAAATATCTATAACTTTTTAAACATTTTCTATACTCAACAAATTTTGAGTCAACAGCACAGAATCCCTGAAAAGAAAATAGCGTCTCAAATGGAACTGGGTTTCGATTGGTTGATGGCTCCTATCATACTCTGAACCGCTATTATACCAGCTCAGTAGCCTAGATGGTAGGGCGCCCGCTTTGAGACTGGGAGGTCGCTGGTTCGCGCCTCGGCCGAGTCATACCTAAGATTTATAACATTGGTAAAATGGCGGCGCCCTCTGTTGGCTGCGGCTGCATTGGCTCGCTACAACGGGTCAGGTGTATCGACATTTCGTTCTGTGTACATTGTTACAAAGAATGACAATACAAAGGAAATTATTATTATTATTATTATTATCTTACTATATAGTAGACACTATTTTGAATGATCCCCCCAAAAACTCGAGGAGAGTGGAAAACTGCATTATCCAGAGTATCACACTGCTTTTGACTGCCAGTAGCGGTAACGGTGAAAAAATTATTAATTAGATATTAGGTAATAGATGATAACAAATGGTTGAAATGACATTGGATCTTTTTCACATTTTTACAAATTTTAATACTGGTCTGTTTTGGTAACATTCCATCGTAATGAGGAGAAAAAAAGTCTGTTGTTAGAAAGGGAAGCAGAAAGTTAATAAAAAAACGCTAGAGGCAAGAAGTGAGAGGGAGCTGATGAGCACAACAAAGCAACCATTTTCGTAGCGCTTAACCAAGTGTGAGCGCTAAAGAATCCAGAGAGAAGGGGAGCGTGTGAGAGCAGCTATGAGCTGTGCAGTCGCTTCTGCGTAACTACACCATGATCGCACGAGACGGTAAGAAAAGAAATACGATAAATTCTGCGATCAGATTGCAAATATGTAATATACGTTGGTTCCATGTAATGATAAAACTGCTTTTTGTTCTGTAATCTGCTGAAAAGGACAGTTTATTTTTGCAAAAATGCTGCATTTTTTTGTGATTATTACTATAGCACTATAATTACTGACAGAGACGCAATTCACAAATATGCATGTTAGAAGAAATGAAGGGTGAAATTGTTGCTGGTGATCGAAATAGACCAAATGTATGCAGAGGTGGGTCGAGAACCTTATTTGACCCAAAGAGCCATAATAACAAACTATTTTGATTTTTTTTTTTTTTGGGGGTGGGGATCATATGGGTTATAAGATATATATTTTAGAGACAAACAGCTCTCCAGACAGAATCCAAATTTTCAGCACATTTTATGAAATAAGAATAATGCCAAAGCCTGTGTCCTATATCGACAAATATACCACTTTAAACTTGTCTCCCTCCCGCAATTACTTAGGATCGTTTTAACCTGAATTTATTTATTTTTTTAATAAATAATTGTTTCAAAACAAGGTGCAAGTCAAGTCAAGTCAAGTCATTTTTATTTGTATAGCCCTAAATCACGAAGAGTCTCAAAGGGCTTCACAGATTGTTACACTATATTACACAAACTATTTTCAACCGACAAGAGGAGTAGGTTATTCGTATGCAATGGAGTAGAAGTGAGTTTTAAGTTTAGATTTAAACATTTCCACTGAGGTTGCAGATCGAATCTCAGGGGGAAGAGCATTCCACAGCACCGGTGCCCGGATGGAGAACGCTCTCGAACCAGCAGAAGACTTCTTTGCTCTCGGGATCATCAGAAGACCAGCACTCTCAGATCGTAGGCTTCGGACCGGGACATAGTGGCAGATCAGATCTGAAAGATAAGAGGGAGCAAGTCCATGTATGATTTTGTACAATACTAAGAGAACTTTGAAGTCACATCTTTGGCTAACTGGGAGCCAATGCAGGTTAGCCAAAATCGGTGTTATGTGATCGTACTTTTTTGTCCTAGTTAAAAGCCTCGCTGCGGCATTTTGTACTAGCTGAAGAGACTTGATTCTGGACTTCGGGAGACCGGAGAGTAGTGCATTGCAGTAATCGAGACGGGAGGTAACAAATGCATGAATTATTGTTTCCGCATCAGACTAAGACAGTATTGAACGGATTTTAGCAATGTTGCGAAGATGGAAGAAGGCAGTTCTAGTAATTTGCTTTACATGCATCTCAAAGGATAGATCAGGGTCAAATATGACACCTAAATTTTTAACTGAGTCACTCTGTGTGATGTGACATTTGTCAATGTTCACAGCAGTTTTTGAGAATAAGTCCCGGCATTTAGAAGGACCAATGACTAACATTTCGGTCTTTTCAGAGTTAAGACGCAAGAAATTGAGTGACATCCACTCTTTTATCTCAGTGAGACAGGCCTCCAAATTTCCACAGTTTAGTGTGGAAGATTCCTCCAACGGAAGATATAGTTGAGTGTCGTCTGCGTAGCAGTGGAAGCTGATATTGTACTTGCGAATAATATCACCTAATGGAAGCATGTAAATGTTGAAAAGTAGGGGGCCGAGCACTGAACCCTGCGGAACACCGCAGGTAACATTAAAGGGCTCAGATGTCGTTTCACCATATTTAACACAGTGCGTCCTATCTGAGAGGTAGGATTTGAACCACGAGAGGACGGCTCCTGAGAGACCAATCCATTTTTCCAACCGTTCTAGTAGGATATTGTGGCGCACTGTGTCAAAAGCAGCACTAAGATCCAGCAGCAGCAAAAGTGATGAAGCGCCAGAATCCATTGACATTAGGAGATCATTTGTTACCTTGATCAGAGCTGTCTCAGTAGAGTGGTTAGCCCTGAATCCTGATTGCATGGATTCAAAAAGGTTATTCTCCGATATGAAAGCATTCAGCTGCTGTGCCACTACTCTTTCGAGTACTTTAGAGAGGAAAGGTAGGTTTGACACAGGTCTGTAATTACTTAATATTTCTGGATCAAGGTTGGGTCGTTTCAGTGTGGGTTTAATAACGGCGGACTTAAAAGCTGCTGGAACTACACCAGAGGAGAGTGATGTATTTATAATATTTAGAACTGAAGGCCCAAGGACGCTAAAAAGACTTTTAATAAGTGAACCTGGGAGAGGGTCGAACTGGCAAGTTGTCGGTTTGGCCGCATTCACCACTTGTTTGAGATCATCAAGTGACAGTTCACTAAAACCGGCCATTTTCCCAGGGCAGCCACGCTGTCGTGCATCTGCAAATTTCAGTCCTTTAATACGTGTGGTACTAACAATATCTTTTGCAATTTCTTCCTGTATGCATTGAATCTTCTTAGTAAAGAAGACCATTAAGTCCTGAGCAGAGTGTGTCGAACTGTCTGCGATAGCCTGTTGCCTTGTAAGCGATGCTACAGTGTCAAAAAGGGCTTTGGGGTTGTTCTTTTGAGACGCAATCACCTTCGAAAGGTAGGCCGATTTTGCAGAGGCAAGGGCCGCTTTATACTTTAACAAGCTGTCACACCAGGTTTGATGGAAAACCTCAAGCTTGGTAGCGCGCCATTTTCTCTCCCATTTCCTGCATTCTTTTTTAAGGGTTCTAGTTTCATCAGTAAACCAAGGTGTGCGTCTTTTAGGACGTGATTTTAGTTTTATGGGCGCTATTGAATCCAGCACACTAGTCAGGGTGGTATTGAACTCATTCATGAGTGAGTCAATCGAGCCATTGTATTTAGGAAAGGACGCAACTGCTCCAGGAAGGAGTTCAAAGAGCTCAGAAACTGTGCCAGTGCTTATATTGCGTCCGCTAAATCCCTCAGCTTTATTAACTCTACATTTAGTTAGCACCTCAAATGTCACTAAATAATGATCAGAGATAACAGTAGTACACGGTAGAACCATATTGTTTGAGGTTAAAACTCCTCGAGTCAGAATCAAGTCTAGCGTGTTCCCATTTTTATGGGTTGGCAAGTCAACCAGTTGAGTAAAACCAAATGCATCAATTAGAGAACTAAACGCAATAGTAAGTGAACTGAGTGGGGAGTTCATATGAATGTTAAAGTCTCCCATAATTATAATTTTGTCTGCATAGGTTACTAGTTCAGACAAAAGTTCAGCAAATTCGTCTAAGAAAGTTGTGTATGGCCCAGGTGCACGATAGATAGTTATTACATCAATTGACAATTGAGGGGACCGCATCACAAGAGCCTCAAACGTTTTGTAATTATTAGAGGTACGTGTATTAAATTTGAGCGATTTTTCAGAGATTAGCGCAACACCACCACCCCTTTTCAGCGTGCGTGCTATATGACTACTCTCGTAGTCTGGGGGAGAGGCATAATTTAGCGCTAAGTGCTCATCCGGGCGTAACCACGTTTCACAAAGACCCATACAGTTAAGTTTATAATCACGAATAATGTTATCAACAAGTAAAGCTTTTGGAGCAAGCGATCTAATATTTAACAGACCAAATTTCAGCTTTGCTGAATCATTTGACTTAGCTGAACTCTTTGTAGTCTTTGTCGAGATCTTCAAAAGCTCCCGGCGTTGTGGCCGTTCGTGAGCGCTGAGTTTAAAGCGTCGGTTGTCCGGCGAGGAATGAATGGTGGAATTAGTTACATCCTCGCGTCCATCCTCGCGTCCATCTTGCTGCTTGGACTTCACACGCTTCACACATCTACCTGCACGGCAACCACGCTTCTGTTTCCTTTCTTTACGGCGCCGCCGCCGTCGTTTATTAAGAGGAATAGCTGTCCACAAGGATGCCGGGTCTCTTTGAAGTTCGCTCGGTATATCATAGGCGGTATAAAAAGTGCCCGAAAAATCGAAATTTAGACGCCCACCCAACCGAATAAGTTCGTCCCTACTGTAAGTGTTTTTGGCCACACATGTGTCCAAAAGTGAAAGCAAAAAAGACAAGAGAACGGCAATGAATAGAAGATTAGCTGGAGAGCTACGAGCCGCAAGCATGTATCCATGCGCAGCCGCCATTGTCTCCGAGTAGAGTTCTTATGTAAAAATATTACAAAAAACTGCTAACAATGATACTTATGTATTTATATTTGGCGCAAACGGCGTCGTGCAGACAAAAGTGTGCTGTGTGCATAGTTCCACCCACCCCTACCATTCGTGTTTAATTTTTCTTCTGTTGTTTTTTATTATTTATATAAAGGATTCCTTAGTGACTTACAGTGAAAACGGTGTCTGTTGGTTTGATACCTCGACTGTAAACTGTCGTGGGGAGTATGCTTCTCTATATACTGGACCGAACATTCATTATGTCAGCTATGCGCGGAATAGGCTCTACTCCACGCTTATCAGATTTGAAATGCTAGAGATGAGATTCAAGAGATTATAATTTTATCTCCGAGCCATATGTGCTCATGAAAACAGCCATATATGGCTCACGGGCCATACGTTCCCAACCTATGTCTTTATCTATGCAATGTATTTTAGGCCCAATTTACTAAACCTTGTGTTGTTGATAGAACAAGCACAGACTTGATTGATCATGTAACATTCTTGACTTGTCTACCACCTTAAAAAGTGGAGTGTCAAAGTTAAGTGATGACTGCAGGTAAGGTTGCGATACTATGGGGCCTGTACAACTAGTGGCTGGAATTCCCTTTTTTCTTTCTCTTAACTGTGAGTAATTGCAGATTTTTGGGTTCTAAATTAATAAAAACAAGACTCATCTCTAGTATCAAAAGCAGTGTTTCTCAGCAAGTGGTTCGGGTTCCAAAATGGGGTCACTATCGGTTTTTGGTGGATCGCGAGCCTTTGTCTTGGCAAAACAATGCTAAGGAAAGAAAAAGAATAGCTTTGGATCAATTAAACGCCTTATCAGGTGGCGATAATTCTCTGCAAATGCAAGTTGACAATTACAATTTCACACCACAGAAATAGATGGATAACGTTTGTTTGCTCATGTTAAGCATGGCCAAATGCAGATACATCGGAGATTATATGAGATATGGATTTGATTGACTTTTAAGGACAAAACCCCTGAAGTGAAGCACTTTGGATTTCATTAAAATTGACCTAATTGAGCATTAAAGGGAAATTATTACTTGAAGTCGTTTTTGTTTTGCTGATCATTTTGTTTTATTTTTAAAAGAAAAAAGTGAATATATTCTATCTCTGGTTTAAACTGCACAATCCTTGGAGAAGTGTACTTTTTTAAAATTTTGTATCACGGCTTGTAATTAGGATGCGATGGTGGGTCTTGAAATCAGATTCGTTGAGAACAACTGGTCCAAAGCTCAAAACCTAGGTGGTCTGGATTCACCATTCCTGGTGTGCTGGAGTCAATAGTAAAAAAAGGAACTTGGACTGCAATCTTAGCACGAAAAAAACCTGCCTTTTAAATTGGTACAAAACACTTGATAAATCTTTTCCAAGTAAGAAAGTTAATACTAGTTACATTCAAATTGAATCGTTTCTGCGGTGCCGTCACGAATGGCAGCCACTCCAGCAGCTCCCGTGTTATTTTCGATTGTTCTCAGTTATTTTCGATTGTTCTCAGCTTAGGGATGCTGCTGGAAAAGTGAATTTCCCTTCGGGGATGAATAAAGTATCTATCTATCTATCTATCTATCTATTTAGGTTTTATAATCCCAATATTTTTTTTTATAGCAGCTCACTGAAAAACACAAAATATTTTCTTTATTCATAACCAGTGTTCGGCATGTTACTTTAAAAAAGTAATTAGTTATTGTTACTCACTACTTCTTCCAAAAAGTAACTGAGTTAGGAACTGAATTACTCTATAGTAAAAGTAACTATCAGGTTACTATTTCCATTCCTTTTAACAAAAGTTGTGTGTCAAAAAAAATTGAAATTTTCTGAGCAGTATTCGAAACAGTTGGATAGAGAAAAACATAGAGATAGTTGTGTTGTAGAACCTTGTAATATTTTTTACACCTCGCCAGCAACAAATTTATCCTGCACTTGAAGTGCAACAAAAGCAAACAGTAACAATACAATAAAATAACAATCATCAGTAAACAATATAATGTGACTTTAATCATTTACATCTAACACTCACAACCTGAGACAACTGGTCAAGTAAACATATGCGACTGTAATTCAAGTATTTTGTTCACAACAAAGGTCAATGTTAAACGATATAGAGTTTCACTCTATAGAATTGATTACAAGTTCGAGTCAGGCAACTACTCAAGTAAACATGTGCCACTGTCCTTTAAGTATTTTCGCATAACAAAAGTAAGCGGTTCAACGATTGTGTTTAAGACTGCAGTGTAAAATAAATAAATCAAATTCTCACAACCTGAGGCACTGGTAAAGTAAATAGTAAAACAATTGCAGCAATTGCACTTAAAAAATGGTTCACAGCAAAAGGCAAAAGTTAAACAATATAAAGTGACTACCCAATCCCTCTCTGTATGATGTTATGTGCTTAATAAGATTAGAACTATGTTACCCGAAATGCCACATTGTTACTGAATATTTCTCCTAATGTTTACAGTTGTTATAGTTTACTTGCGAGTGACACGAAAGTAGACCTGTCCACTCAAACACGCCTTGTCTCAATTTTTTCAAATTAACGCACATCTTTTGACTGTCAGTAATGGTAATTGTGGAAAAAAGAATGAGTTAGATTACCCTGTTACTGAAGAAATAGTAATAATTATAACGGCGTTATTCCAAAACACTGGTGGCCATGGCAGGTACTGGCAATTTTGTTTTTGAGGGTTGCATGGGTTCCACTCGCTATCAGCAGATACTTATTAACAATATTCAAGAATCAGTGACAAAGTTTAATGTTAAGACTGGGCTGGATACTTCGCGACAAGACAACAATGATGAACACTGCTCAAATTTTAACTAAGGCATTGATGCAGAGGAACAAGTACAATGTTTTAACGCAAGTCCCAGGAAAACAAAACCAAAATGTGAACAACGCAGCATCTGAAAGACTTTACTTCCTTGAAATTCCCGGCGCTGCTCTCGATCGCCCCACTCCCCCGCTTGTCTTTTCATGGAAGCTTTAGTGTATTACGGTGAGAGTATGTTATACCGTGGTGTGAGATGGCAATTCAAAAATATGTGCTTGACCAAGTGGAACACCAAGAAGTTATTGACCTGTTTGCAACCCTCAAAGTCAGGCACCACAGCTTAATCCGTCAAGTATCTGATGGAATTTTAAAGTGTTGAATAGGATGCATGAATTCAATGCTTCTTCTTCTGTATTTGTGAGTGTACTCTAACAGAAATAAATGAGTACAAACCTGGACATGTTGTAGTATGGTGTTTCTGCTAATCACAAAATATAATGTGATTGTTACGAATGGAAAGTGACACTGCCGAACAGATTTGATCCTAAATCATCCATCCATCCATCCATTATCTGTACCCTCAGTAGGGTTGCGGGGTGCTGGAGCTGATCCTAAATCCTTTTATCACAGATCACGGCCGCTATTGGGAAATGTGAAGCACAATGTAAAGCGCTTTGGGAAGTCATTGACTTGAAAAGCGCTATATAAATGCTGATCATTTCATTTCATTTTATGTGAAATGAGGTTGGGGCGGGGGAGTAAACTAAACGAAACTAAAATGAAAAAAAAAGACCGAAAAAAGAAAACAACAGAAAAAAGAAGAAAAAAAGCAGCGAAAGAAAAAAAGATGAAAAAGAACTAACAAAAAAGGAAACTTGAGAACAAAAGAAGAAAAACAAAGTTAAAAGCAGGGAAAAAAGAAACAAAAAGCTACGAAAAACAAATTTGTGGTCTTTGCATTAGCCAATTCATTAGTTTGTGAAAAAAAAAAATTTATTACTGCCGGAAACTCACCAGAATGTAACTTGATTTGATCTCAGCTTGATTTGATTGCCGCACATTAAGGATTCTCACCGTTTTTCCAAGTGTCGCACACAGACTTTTTGTGATTGAAGTTTACAGGGAACATTGGTTGGAAACTATCAACAAATTGCTACAATCGGCCTTTTTATCAGGATTCTTTGTCGGGGTAACAGATCAGTTATCTGAAAAAGCTGATAATTGTCCCTTACAATATTTTGAAGTTGAACTCGCAACTTTTATATGTATTTTTTTTCCTTACGGTGGTGTTACGGTTTTATTATTCTTATTCAGGTTAGCGATATAAATAGCATTCTGCCATTCCAAGAAGAGAATTTATTGAAACAACAAGGTTTTTTTTTTTGGTGAAATGGTGAAAAACTAAATGCTGGTAAGGTTCCTCAATGTTAGTTACTGTATCTCCAAAGGGTGTTTTGATTACAATCTGACAGACGTAGGCATTGTATTACAAACTCAAATAGTTGAGGTAATAACCCAATCTATTATCGTTTGTTTAATTTTTTGTAAACAGACTACTGAATGACAGACTACAGACAACATAGGCAAAAGAAAATTGCTAGTATATTATTAGGGCTCTACCTTAGCATTGTTGTGAAACAATGAAAATTTGATTGTTCGATACAAACATTTGAAGCAGTGTATGACAAAATAAATTTTCAAAACCAACAAAAATATGCAAAAAATGGATGCAGTGCTCTATAGCACAGGTGGGAAAACTATGGCCATGCAGACCCCCCAGGCTTTTTCACCCAGATCGCCCAATTAAACTGTTCAATTTTTAACAACAATATTTATACAATGAAGTAGTACTGATAAAAAGTGTTTTGTGTCAACTTTGTCTCTATTGTCCCTTTGTTTGTATATAAGAAAAATACTACTACAGAAATACCTCAATAATCCTACAAAATTACTCAAAAACTAAATATTGAGTGCTTGAATACAGGGACTTAATATATTATTATATGAATAATATATGAATAATAATTTGCTTACATTCAGTAAAGAAAAAAATACCATAGACATTACTACAGCAATGGTCGGTTGGACGGATCCCTTAACCACTAGGGTCGTAAGAGGACATTTTCCTGTGTTGTGTCTTTTGCAAATACAGACTGTTAGAACCCATCCCTCTCCAGGCCAACATGTGTTTTCACCTGGTTTTGGACCAATGACATTTTGTGTGTTAGGTGAATGTGTTAACCACTGCACTACGGAAAGATACCACAATACATAAATATTACTACACAAATAATACAAAATACTACCGTAGAACTACCTCAAACACGTAATATATGATTTGCTTTAATTGTGAGCATTTCAAAACCAATTTGTTGAAACTAATCTACATAAAAACAAATCTAAATAAACATAACCTGTAAAGCATGTACACTTATTCATAAATGAAAAAATAGAATAGGTCTCCAGGATAGGCCCCCATTTTTAAACCAAACGCTGCACCTGACTGAAAAAAAGTTGCCCACCCCTACTCTATAGTATGTACAATTTCTCACCCAGCAAGAGCTATCTGTGGGGATAATAAAGTATTTGTGATCTGTCATCTGTCTTTATTATGTAACCCTCAGAGGCTGCTTGGAACCTCACATGTAAATGTGGTCCAAAGTACTCCCCGCAGGGGCAGAATAAGAGCAATGCCGTTTGTACATCAAACGATTATGTAAATCTTTTATTTTCATGTTACGTTGTACTCTGACATCTTGTGGACACCTCGCTGTCGCTCATGCAATTTTCATTTTGTTATGCTCAGACCAGTTATTTCCAAAACATCACTTTATGCAATCCTGACAACTTCCCGACTTAGGCAGAGGTCAACAAAGTTTCAATTACTTCTGTCGCCTGCCCCTTGTCGAATAATTTCTCCCTCAACTATCATAAATTTCCAGGGCTGCGAATGTTGTCCATACTCGTCTTCAAATTGACTGTTTTACAATACAGCGCTACACAAGGGGTATTGCACGAAAACACAATAAGGGATTAAGCCTATATGTGTTTGTTATATTGACTGAATTTAGCCTCAAACAAACATGAATTACCTATATTTCATGTTGATGTTGGGGAATTGTTTTTTATTGCTCTTGCAACACCCATTGCAGCCTGGTCATCCTGTAAGGGGGGCTACCTCATGTGTGGCCCCTTCTCAAGTTTCTTATTTTCCTCGTGCTGAGGTTTTGAGTCTTTCCTTGCGCTCATCTAGGTTTTAGATAAAGGGATAGTATAATAATATTCTTTAGTAGGTTCAGCCCTTCTTGTGCACTTCTAGTGATTCAGTGCTATACAAATAAACATGACTTGGCTCGACTCAAGACAATTGCATAAAAATATGTTACATTTAGCTCTGCTCAGTTACTCCATCCATCCATCCATCCATTATCTTCCGCTTCTCCGGGGTCGGGTTGCGAGGGCAGCAGCCTTAAAAGGGAAGCCCAGACGTCCCTATCCCCAGCCACCTCCTCCAGCTCATCCAACGGGATCCCGAGGCATTCCCAGGCCAGCTGAGAGACATAGTCTCTCCAGCGTGTCCTGGGTCTGCTGTGGGATATGCCCGGAACACCTCCAGGAGGCATCCTTATCAGATGTCCGAGCCACCTCAACTGACTCCTCTCAATGCGGAGGAGCAGTAGCTCTACACAGAGTCCCTCCCGGATGACTGAGCTTCTCACCTTATCTCTGAGGGAAAACCCAGACACCCTGCGGAAGAAACTCATTTCAGCCACTTGTACTGGGATCGTGTTCTTTCGGTCATAACCCAAAGTTCATGACCATAGGTTAGGGTAGGAACGTAGATCGACCGGTAGATCGAGAGCTTTGTTTTCGGCTCAGCTCCCTCTTTACCACGACAGACCGGTACAGGGTCCAAATGATGGCAGACGCTGCACCGATCCGTCTGTCGATCTCCCGTTCCATCCTACCCTCACACGTGAACAAGACCCCAAGATACTTGAACTCCTCCACTTGGGGCAAGATCTCATCCCCAACCCAGAGGGAGAATGCCACCCTTTTCCGGCTGATGGTCTCGGACTTAGAGGTGCTGATCCTCATCCCGGCCGCTTCACATTCTGTTGCGAATCGCTCCAGCGAGAGCTGAAGACCACGGCCTGAGGAAGCCAACAGCACCACGTAATCTGCAAAAAGCAGTGACGCAATGCTGAGGCCCCCAAACCGGACTCCATCCCCACCAAGGCTGCGCCTAGAAATTCTGTCCATAAAAGTTATGAACAGAATCGGTGACAAAGGGCAGCCCTGGCGGAGTCCAACCCTCTCTGGGAATGAATTCGACTTACTGCCAGCAATGCGGACCAGACTCTGGCACCGGGCATACAGGGACCGCACAGCCCGGATAAGACTGTGCAGTGCTCCATACTCCCGAAGCACCCCCGCACAGGGCCTCCCGAGGAACACGGTCGAATGCCTTCTCTAAGTCCACAAAACACATGTAGACCGGACAGGCAAACTCCCATGCACCCTCAAGGACCCTGCAGAGTGTGTAGAGCTGGTCCAGTGTTCCACGGCCAGGACGAAAACCACACTGTTCCTCCTGAATCCGAGATTCGACCTCCTGGCGGACCCTCCTCTCCAGTACCCCTGAATAGACCTTACCAGGGAGGCTGAGAAGTGTAATTCCCCTGTAGTTGGAACACACTCTCCGGTCCCCCTTCTTAAAAAGGGAAACCACCACCCAAGTCTGCCAGTTCAGAGGCACTGTCCCCGATGTCCATGTGATGTTGCAGAGGCGTGACAACCATGACACGCCCACAGCATCCAGAGCCTTAATGAACTCTGGGCGGATCTAATCGCCCCCCGGGGCCCTGCCACCGGGGAGCTTTTTGACCACCTCGGTGACTTCAACCCCACAGATACGAGAGGAAGACGTGTCGGTGGGATTGAGGAGGTCACCGATTCACAACGTCCTGGGTCGAGGTCAGCAGTGCCCCACTGGCACTATACACAGTGTCGATGGCACACAGCTTCCCCCCCCTAAGACACCGAAAGGTGGACCCGAATTTCCTCGAAGCTGTTCGGAAGTCGGCTTCCATGGCTTCGTCAAACTCCTCCTACGCCCGGGTTTTTGCCTCGACAACCGCCGAAGCCGCATTCCGCTTGGCCAGCTGATACCTGCCAGTTGCTTCCAGAGTCCCACAGGCCAGGAAGGCCCGATAAGACTCTTTCTTCAGCTTAAACGGCATCCCTCACCGCCGGTGACCACCAACGGGTCTGAGGATTGCTGCCGCGGCAGGCACTGACTACTTTACGGCCACAGCTCCGATCAGCCGCTTCGACAATGGAGGCGCGGAACATGGTCCACTCGGACTCAATGTCCTTCGCCTCGTTCGGGACATGGGCAAAGTTCTGCCGGTGGTGTGAATTGAAACTTCTTCCGACAGGAGATTCTGCTAGCCGTTCCCAAGGGTGTTGCGAGGGTCTGCCGGGTCGGACCGGCATCTTCCCCCACCAGGTGGTGGTCAGTTGACAGCTCCGCCCCTCTCTTCACCCGAGTGTCCAGAACATGCGGCCGCAGGTCCGACTAAACAACGCCAAAGTCAATCAGCCTAGGGTGTCCTGGTGCCAAGTGCACATATGGACACCCTTATGTTTGAACATGGTGGTCGTTATGGACAAACCATGACGGGCACAGAAGTCGAATAACGAAACACCACTCAGGTTTAGGTCAGGGGGGCAATCACGCCCCTCCAGGCCTCCCTGTCATTGCCCACGTGAGCGTGGAAGTCTTTCAGCAGTACGTGGGAGTACCCAGGGGGTGCGCTCTCAAGCACACCCTCCAAGGACTCCAAGAAGGGTGGGTACTCTGAACTGCTATTTGGTGCATAAGCACAAACAACAGTCAGGAACCTTCCCCCCACCCGAAGATGAAGGGAGGCTACCCTTTTGTCTACCAGGGTGAACCCCAACGCACAGGTGCTGAGCCGTGGAGCAACTAATATGCCCACACCAGCTCTGCGCCTCTCACCACGGGCGACTCCAGAGTAGAAGAGAGTCCAACCCCTCACGAGAGGACTGGTACCAGAGCCCAAGCCGTGCGTGGAGGTGAGTCCGACTATATCTAGTCGGAACTTCTCAACCTCATACACCAGCTCGGGCTCCTTTCCTACCAGAGAGGTAACATTCCATGTCCCAAAAGCCAGTTTCTGTAGCCGTCGCGCCAAGGACCCCTCCCTTGGCCGCTACCCAGCTCTTTACGCACCCGAACCCTTTGGCCCCTCCTACAGGTGGTGAGCCCATGGGAAGAGGGACCCACGTCGTCCCTTTGGGCTGTGCTGTGCTGTTTGAGAAGCAAAACCAAAAATGTAAATGAATTGTGGAATGTTGTTAAGCAATCATGGAGTGAAATAACTGAATGGTGCCACAAGTTGGCTGACTTTATGCCACCCAAATGTGATGCAGTTATAAAAAACTGTGGTCATACAACTAAATATTAGGGTTGCTAAATCCTACCTTTTTTTTAGAAAAAATACAGATTAGTTTTGAGTTTTTACAGTCCACAACAGACACTGCTATTTTTTTAACACACCCCGTTGAACTATTTGCCCAATTGCACAGCCTTCGGAGTGTGCCTATTATGAATTCTGGGTCTTGTTTGTTTTATGAGAATTTACTGCTCCTACTGGTAACTTGTGTGGCATTTAACAATAAAAAATATTCTAAAAACCAAGGATATTCATGTTAGTCACATTGCACGGCTATTTTTTTAACAGCACTGTATGCACATATTCTGGGTGGGGAAAAATTGATTTCTTGATATTGGTGGGGAAATGTCAAGTCAAGTCAAGTAATTTTTATTTGTATAGCCCTTAATCACAAAGAGTCTCAAAGGGCTTCACGGATTATTACACAGACTATTTTTTCAGACTATTATTACACCATCCCCTGATCTGGAACCAACATGAGGGCAAGGAAAAACTCAAAAACCTCAACATGAGGAAAATGACATGTCTACTCCGTTTATTCCAAATCTACGCACTTGGACGGGATGTTATGTAAAAACAAAATACCGTAATTTCACGACCATAGGGTGCGCAGTTTTAAAAGGTGCAGTCTCCGTATCTGTTTCTATATCTGTATTTACCACATACATGGGGCTTACCTGATTATTAGGCACAGGTGACTTCTGCTGCGGTCGCCATACAACAACACAGACAAGCATACAAGTGCCTATTTAAGAATACAGCTGTAGCAAAACTAAGTTTGGTTGTGGTTTATTTAAGTATTGATTACAAATTATACACATGGTTAAAAACTTGTCGGAGTTCGTTTTTGAGCTTCCTCCACTTGCGAACCATCAATTCATATTTTTTCAATTCTCTCGCGGCTGCCCGGGGTTCCATGTTCTATTGCGTAGCGTAAAAATTAACCCACCAAAAAAGGAAGGCATTCAATGGAGGGAAAGTGTGATTTGGGATTTGATTAATATTTGGGGAGTATAACTTTGTTCAGCCTTTAAAAGCACAATAACCTTCAAATTGCTAGATACGCTGGGGCGTGGTACTTCCGCAAACAATGGACGCATTCCGTCCGGAACATGGTGGCGTTCGCACAGGAGACGCATAAAAGTCACAGGAGATCGCATGCTGTTCGCATTTAATTGTAAATGTAAACCATCTCACCAAAACATTGTATTCCACCCACAAAATCAGAACTGAGCATTGCAATGTCAACCTAGCCTTATATACACATCTTGACCTCTAGCGGTGACAACACCCACTTCACCCTTTAGCAGCTTCATATACGTCCTCAGGTACTATACGTGCAGTCAGGTTGCGCCCCACAAATCAAAATATGAGACTTTTATGTGGACCATATGGTCGTGAAAATACGGTACTCTCATTCAACACATATATTTTTCTTTTTATTTTCCATGTATTTTTTCATCTGTCTTGATTATCACAAAATAATGATCTGAAATTATTAGATCCCTTGCTCTTGTTACTACTGTGTCAATCATCATGAGTCACACTACCACACTCACATGCACATACACCTACACACTTATTGATACCGTTAGAGAAAGCAGGGTTTGGTTTTCTGTCACTGAGAAACAAAGCTGAATACAGAACAGGTACATGAAGAGCGTGCATATATAACCACACACATAGACAGTGGGAACGGATCATATATTTTGTCCACAGCAGACATGCTGAGGAAGCTGGTGTGCAAGAAGATCTGCGCTAGTAAGATTCATTACTTTCTTTATATTTCTACTAAACATTCAGCCATTATTTTATCGGTTTTATGCTGGCATTTTCTCTAATTTGTTTCCATTATTGTAAGCTTCTTTGTCGTCCAATAGCATCTTAGCAAGCCTTTTCTCCGCTGCTATTGTTTCACGGTGGACCTGTTGCTGTAGGCATCTCTTCTCTTAACTATTAAGAACAGCTGATCTGTACTGTCCAAAAATGTCTTATTCTTTTTTTAGGTCCGCCCTAAATTTCAATACTTGTAATACTATTTTATCTGGTGTATGAACAAGGAGTGGGGTGTGGTTCAATCAGAAACAGAAGTCACTTTCTTTTAGTAGTCATTGAATTACAGATTCTAGCTGTTAGGAAAAGCTTGTTACTGATTAATCTTAATTAGTGTTTAAAAAAGGGACTTAGTGTCATTTGGCGCCAATCGCTGCGGTCTCTGATTGGCTCCCTGTCCCTATTTAAAACCAGTCCTGTCAATCCCCTGTTGTCAGTCCGTCTGCAAACCTCTGTTTGTACAAGACAAGAATTGTCCCGTTTTTGCTCCCGTTTGTCTCTGGCTACTACCTGTCTTGATCCCGACCACGTCTGCTCTCCCGTCCCAGCTTGCGATCCATTTTTTATCCCAACTAAGTCTACTCTCCCATCCTGGCTTACGACTCGTTTCCGACCCCGACCATGTGTTGCTCTCCCAGTCCCGGCTACCGACCAGTTTTTCCGTCCCGCACGCCACCCTTGCTCGCTACGGAAGATCCACTTCCATGTTCGGATCACAATCCGAGTGCAAGAGCGACTTGCTACCCGCGTCCAGCGAACACCGGATCATGGGCGCAGCCCCCCCTCTTTCTTTTAATAAAACTTGTGGTAAACATTACACAATTGGGTCCTGTTTCAAGTCTGGTCCTGAAAATTAGTCTTGCTCGAAATAATTATGAGGTTTTTGTGTAGAGCAATTCAAGAGACCTGAGATAATTGCTTAAGGCTAATCCCTTGTGTGAATATTTGTGTTAGGTTGGTAGGTGACAGTGTTGGACACGTTACTTAAAAAGTAGTTAGTTACTGTTACTAATTACTTAAAAATTATTTGCGTAACCACCTAGATCACTGACACCCATAAGTAGCACATTACACTTAAAGTAACTATTTTGTTACAAATTAATGTAAATACTTACGTTGCAGCCAAACTCATAAAACAGATTAAACAGACACATAAGAAAGAAAGAAAAATACAAAAAAACGTGTACAGCAACCTGTGGAAGCGGTGAAACCTTCATATTTCTTGGCTTGTGAAATCTTGCAAGCTTGCAGTTGAGACACTTCCTATCCATTTTATCTCCAAATCTTTGAATATTCACCTCTTAATTTCTGGGTAACATCCAAGATGTATTTGTTTTTGTTCTCTAGGGATTTTATATTTCAAAAAAATGTTTACGAAAGAAAAGACCAAAACTTAGCACTCTTTTATCGTTAATTCTGTCTCCCATTGATATCCCATTGATATCATTTTTCGTGTATAAGCCTCCCCAATGTTCTGCCTACTGTTCGCTACTGGAGACACATAACCAAATACTTACGTGCATATAAACTGACCCTTTAATTCTAGTATTTTACAGTTGTAAATACAGCTTGGATGCGAGTATATACAGTTGGGAGAATATCAGTCGGGAGAAATAATGTGCTCTCGTACTCTGTGCTTGAGGCGCCGCCACTTTAACTATATTCACCTGTATTTTGAAGGTATTAACATCCAAGCCTTCGTTTTTTGTTGTATTCAGCGTTGTGTTGATGACAGGGGGAGAGTTGTATGTGAACTAATGTGCGAAGAAGCAATCTGCCGAATTGCAGTAGACATTTTGATTCTCTTTAAAAGTAGCAGTTTTACACACTAGCTTATAACAACAGTTGAGTTATAAAATGTTATCACTAATGCGTTACTTGTTACCAAGAACGTTAAATACATTCTAGAAACGCCTTCCTTTGAAACGCCTTACTCCAAGCACTGGAAGGTAATATACATATGGTGAGGGGACAATGAAAGCCTGGTGGCCTGCCAGGCTTACAGATCACTGGGGGGATACCCACTCTTGAGTTAGTCATAGTGGTATGTTGTATATTGTACTACAATGCAAAGCTTATCGAGGTTTTACACTGGGTGAGCTCACCAATGGGAAGAAAGTGGTGAGGCATTTCACCATGAAACCCAATTGCAAGAAACCTTTTGTTAAAACACAGTTGTCTAAATAATTTTATCTGAGGAGCCACATGGTAGAAGAATCACTCTCACGGACTAGCAAATTTATGGCATAAAAGTGTGCTGTTAGCTGTATGGCTAGGGATCTTTCCTAGGAGTAAAACTCATTTATGAATTTATTGAGGTCTTTTTTTCTTCAATATGGTTTTCTTTAACTAAGATTTAATCCCTTGTAGTGTTGTGCATTTGTAAAAAAAAAGAAGCAGAACAACATTTCTACCACAGTTTATTTAACTCGGGGAGATTGATGCAAACTGAAAAGTGACAAAAATAGCATACAAGCGTGAAATAAATGGTTGATTGATTTATCCAGTATTTTTCTTTTTTTTTTTTGCTTTTTGTCCATTTTTTTTCAAGTTTTTATTTTTTAATCGATGTGCTAACCCAATAATTCAGTGATCGGAGATAAAAAGTGTTGTTTAGTAGAAAATGCTGCTGTTAATACAGATGTCACTATCCCCGACCGCGAAGGTTTCCAGCTCCTCCTGCCCAGCGAGCACCAGATCGTTGTCTTTTTTCTCTCGCCCTGACATCCCCGATTCCTTAATAAAGCATTGCGTGACACATTACGCATTTGGGTCCACTGCTTGTTCCGGTCGTGACAAGAGACATCCACGCACCACATGTCAGTCCAATCGTATTGCCCTAAACAGCGCGTCCGTGATTTCTATTTTCAGTAAAATAACATTAGAATGGGTGATTCTTTGGTTTTTGAAAAAAAAAAAAACTACCACGAATACTCAACACCACAATATCCAAAGAAGTCATAATTGACTTCAGGAGGGCATGCACAGACCCAGGCCCAACACTAGGGGTATGGTGGGGAAGGCCCAGCAGCGACTCCACTCCCAGGTGGTTCTCAGAAGGAACAACCTGGAACGGAAGCTGCTGGTGTCCTACAAAGTAATAATGGAAAGCATTCTGGCATACAGTGTACAGGTCCCTCAAAAGAAGGACAAACAGTCTTAGAGACACCTTAGTCCGTAGGTCCATCACCACCCTAAACGAGTGCACAAAACTCTGAAAACATATGTTGTGACTTTTTCTTTTTGTTGCTGTTAAATGTTATTGTATGAAAGGGTGAAAAGATATACCTTGTAACTGTTTTTATTTTTTTGTTGCTTCACAGTGTTGTTGCTCTTTTATTCATTACACTATTGCAGGGGTGGCGAACACGCGGCTCTTGGCCAATAAGAATGCGGCTCTTTGCCTTATCATATTTTCTATGTACTGCGGCTCTTTGCCTCGTTTCATGTTTAGTTTTTTCCCCTTCTTAAAACACACTTAAATCCATCAGAGTTTATAACAAATAATAAATAATATTTTGAAATTAATTTGGCAGATTTGTTGTTTTTATGCAGCTCACGACACATAACTGACTGCCAATCATCTGCGTAGGTTACGTCAAATGCCAGTGTAGTGCCTAAACCCGACTCCCCTCGCATGAACTCGCATTCTGCTGCGCTTCCGACAATAGCGATCGTATTTTATATAATAAGTTTAATAAACGCTATATAGAGTACGATCGCTTAATTGTTTTAATTAGCTCGCTTTATTGTTTTAATAAACCTATTATATAGAAAACGATCCGATCGCTTTTGTCTGAAGTGCAGCAAAATACTTGAATTACGTTCACACGAGGGGGGGAAGATTTTGCAGGGGAGTCGGATTTAGGCACTACACCAGGAAATCAAGTAAACATTTCATGAGCGTGCAGACTGTTTCCCTCATGGTCAAAATGGCAAAATGCAAAGCAAAACAGAAATATGAAGATGAACTCAGGGAATTTCAGGAAGAATGGGAAGATGCTTACTTTTTTATTGAACGGAATGGCAAATCACTCTCCAGTACCATGATATCCCATTTCAAGACTTCAAATTTTCAGCGTCATTTTAACACAGCCCATGCTAATATTGACACGGAAATCCCCAAAGGTACTGAACTACGCAAGCAAAAATTGAGCATCTTGAAAAGCCAGGTAAAAATTGTATTGTTTATTTTTTGTTAAGTATCAAAATTGAATGATAAAAAAATCCAAACATTTGTTCATGCATTCAAATGTTTTTTGTGTTTCACTTCAAATGAAATTTCTTTGAACCATTTTTTACGTGATATTTTTATTTTTCCCTAGTCTAGTTTGGAAAAAAACACCTGACTGAATATATTTGTGTGAATATTTTAATATTCCATGATTTACATTTTACAGGTTATATGAGTGCATCAGTAGTTGTGTGTGTCAGAGAAAGGAAGAGAATTAGATAGTGAGAAAAAGTGTGTGTGTGTGTGTGTGTGTGTGTGTGTGTGTGTGTGTGTCGGTGTGTGTGTGTGTGTGTGTGTGTGTGTGCGTGTGCGAGATGAGAGAGAGGTGCCTGTGTGTGGAGGGGGTATGTGACCTCCAGGGTAGTTGCTGTGTTAACTCTGGCTTAGGTGCATTGGATGTGTGTATTGAGGGTGGACACTTTCCTTTAAATCAACACACGAACAATATTTGTTGTATTGTAAGGAGAGGAGTGTGTTATGGGAAATATGTTTTTAATTGTGTGTGTTTGAGTGTGTGTGTCTGTCATGACAGGTCAATGCGTGGTGTGGCTCTTTGACTCTCACAGTTAAAAATTTCGGCTCTTCGTGTCAAACTTGTTCGCCACCCTTGCACTATTGTTACAATGTACTATTCTTTTTCATTCATGAACATAGCACTATTATTAAAACTTAGTCCAGTCTTCAAGCACTACATGGTAAGTATTTTTTTCTTCTGCTTTTATCCTGAATGTCTTTTCTCCATTAACTCTTTTAAAGTCTTTATTACATGTTTACCCTTGAGTGTCATGTCCAATCTCATTGAATACAATGTTTCATGTCGTTCATAATTAATGACTATGAAGGCAATTAAATTTAAATGAAATTACTCAAATGTTCTCTGGGTAATAAATAGTAGTGGGCCAATACACATACTGTGAGTGGTTTGCTTTGGGTGAGGAACTTAGCTTAGTCCACATCCAGTGGATATATTTGAAACTTCCGGGCCATATGATTGACATCCCTAATTTAAAACAAAAAACAGTAAAAAAAAAATGCATTGTATTGCACAGTAGAAGCTCAGCACACATTTAGTGCGTCAAGGTTATGGACTGTTAAATTACCGTAAATTTCGGACTATTGAGCGCACCTGATTATAAGCCGCACCCACCACATTTCGGGGAAAAAACGATTTTGTACATACACAAGCTGCACCTGTATATTAGCTGCATGCGCCCACATTGAAAAAACGCAATACAAACACAAAATTAACCCATACCCGATACAGTCTAAGAAACACAGCCGTCAAAATAAACAGAAATTGATACTGGTACTTTACATTTAATGCAGACCTGCAGAGTCCAGGTGCCCGTTGAAAGTAATCCAAGGAAAAAAAGTGTATATTTCCAAAGGTAAGGGTGGGAAAAATATATCCACTATTGTCGGCCGCATCCACAAACACGTCTCACCTTTACTCCACTTCCCGTCAGCCCGCGTTTGCCCCGCCCCTTCTTTCTCATTTGCTTGTACAAAACATGTCAGAATAAGTTTATAAAATAAATACATTACAAAAATATACAGTTGCAAATACATATTATACATGGTTACACATAATTACAAAGAAAGACGGTACACCGAGAGAGTTTTCAAAGCTTTAATAATAATATTATAACTTTCATCCCAAACTGTGCCTGTGACGGGTAGCAACACGCTACTAGGAACACGCTCGCAACACAGCAAATAGCTCTTTTTAAAAAAACATACCGTACTTGTAGTGAGCACTGTAAGCCGTCCTCATCTTCCTTATAGCTGACGTCATCAAAGTCGTCTTCCTTTAGTTTGGGAAAGAGACTTTGTCATATAGACGTCGCCCCACGCTCCCTTACTCAAAAATACGCTAGCATCACGCTCGCAGAGTAAAGTTTGCGCGCGATAGCTCTGTTTCCTACTATATCGGACTGCCCGATTGAGTTTAGCTTGAGTGTTGTGTCATGTGCCTTTCTCTTTGCAATTTGCATGATGAAGAAATGTCTACGCTAATTTAATTTGTGCACAAGCTAAAAAGTTGCAGTCTAAATCTTACCTCTTGTACTCGAGCGCCGCTGGCAGCCGTTAGAAAAATTACATAAATAGGCTGCATCACTGAATAAGCCACAGGGTTGAAAGTTTGGGAAAAAAGTAGCGGCTTATAGTCCGGAATTTACGGTATTTTACATTTTTGTTTTGTAGATAAGGACTTTGAAGATGAGGATTCTGTTGATGGAGGCCGGTCCTCCTCTTCCTCCTCTTCTAGAGCTACTCTTATTGGGAGGAAGACTGCAATGACTACTAGAAGACCCAGCTCAGCAACTTCAGCTAAGGTCACAGGTGTGTCTTTGTGAATGTGTAGGCCAATGTGCATATACACTGGCTTGCGAAACTATTTGGCCACTTGAACTTTGTGACCTTTTGTCACATTTCAGACTTCAAACATCATGATATAAAACAGTAATTTATTGTCGAACACACTTTATTGGACGTTCTAAACTTTTTTTTAACAAATAAAGAATGAAAAAGTGAGTGTGCAAAATTATTCAGGCCCATTGAGTTAATACTTTGTAACGCCACGTTTTGCTGTGATTACAGCTGCAATTTGCTTTGGGACTGTCTCTATCAGTTTTGCACATCGAGAAACTGATATTTTTGCCCATTCGTCCTTGCAAAACAGCTCGACCTCAGTGAAGTTGGATGGAAAGCGTGAAAAGCAGTTTTCAGTTCTTTCCACAGATTCTCATTTGGATTGAGGTCTGGACTTTAACTTGGCCACTCTAACACCTTGATATGTTTTTTGGTGAACCATTCCATTGTAGCTTTTGCTTTATGTTTTGGACCATTGTCTTGTTGGAAGAGAAGTCTCTGCCCCAGTCTCAGGTCTTTTGCGGACTCCATCAGGTTTTCTTCCAGAATGGTCCTGTATTTGGCTCCATCCATCTTCCCATCAATTTTAGCCATCTTGCCTGTCCCTGCTGAAGAAAAGCAGGCGCAAACCATGATGCTGCCTCCACCATGTTTGACTGTGGGGATGGTGTGTTGAGCGTGATGAGCTGTGCTGCTTTTACTCCAAACATAACGTCTTGCATTGTTGCCAAAAAGTTCGATTTTGGTCTCATCTGACCAGAGCACCTTCTTCCACATGTTTCGTGTGCCTCCCAGGTGGCTTGTGGCAAAGTTTAAACTACACTTTTTTATGGATATCTTTAAGAAATGGCTTTTTTCTTGCCACTCTTCCATAAAGGCCAGATTTGTGCAGTATACGACTGATTACTGTCCTATGGACAAATTCTCCCACCTCAGCTCTAGACCTCTGCAGTTCATCCAGAGTGATCATGGGCCTCTTGGCTGCATCTCTGATCAGTTTTCTCCTAGTATGACCTGAAAGTTTAGGGGGACGGGGGTAGATTTGCAGTTGTCTGATACTCCTTCCATTTCAATATTATTGCTTGCACAGTGCTACTTGTGATGTTTAAAGCTTGGGATGTCTTTTTGTATCCAAATCCAGCTTTAAACTTCTTCAGAACAGTATCTCGGACCTGCCTGGTCTGTTCTTCGTTCTTCATGATGCGCTCTACGCTTCAAACAGACCTCTGAGACTATCACAGTGCAGGTGCATTTATACAGAGACTTGATTACACACAGTTGGTATCCATTTATCATTGTTAGTCATTTAGATCAACATTGAATCATTCAGAGATTCTCACTGAACTTCTGGACAGAGTTTGCTGCACCGAAAGAAAAGGGGCTGAATAATTTTGCACACCCACTTTTTCGTTTTTTATTTGTTAAAAAAAGTTTAATATATCCAATAAAGTGTGTTCCACTTCATGATTGTGTCATTATTGTTGATGCTTCACAAGAAATTACAGTGTTATATCTTGATGTTTGAAGTCTGAAATGTGTCAAAAGGTCCCAAAGTTCAAGGGGGCCAAATAGTTTCGCAAGCCACTTTATATCTGTATACATGTTATTTTACAAACCATTTTCATTTGAAAAAACTAGAACCACAGCGCTTGGAGAAATTAATAATAAAAAAAATAAGAACATTCTCAGTTATAGTATTTTAAAAATAAATTACACTTTACTTGAAAAATGACTAATCTCCCCACATCAAAAGTCTTTAAGACATTAAATTCTTAATACGGAAGTACATTAAACGATCCGAGGTCAATGTTGAGACACTTCCTGATAAAAAAAACCCATAACAAACTGTAACGCCAGCTAAGCACCCAGAGCAATTTGATTGGGTGGGCGGATCTCTACACACACAGCACTCTCTACCTAAATACATCCGTATCATTTTCATTTGCAGCCCTTTGAGACTCTTTGTGATTAAGGGCTATACAAATAAAAACGACTTGACTTGACTTGACATTATTGTAAAAGAACTCTGCGCACACCTTGAAACCATTATTTGGGACAAAAAATTATAGTCAAAATGAGCCTCAACACTCTTAAGTAACTGCAGGAGGTAGATGATTTTAGGTGGTATCAAAATGAGCCTCAACAATCTTAAGCAACTGCGGGAGGGAAACACATTTTAAGTGGGATATTTTTTTTATATGGGACAAAGGCTCTGGCATTATCTTTACTTCATAGATTTTATTAAATCATTTAACGTCACGCTGTGAAATAAAATGTGCTGAAGAATTAGCTTTTACCTGGAAAGCAGGTTTGGCGTATTTTTGTCTTAAAATGGTCTGTGTCTCCCCCCAAAAAAAACAATATATATTTTTGCTTTTATGGCACTTTGACTCAAAATGGTTCATGACCCCTGGACGTAGACATAATAACACAATAGTCTGACATGAAAATCTCTTACCTTTAAGAGAAATTCACCAGTCTAAAGGGTGACCATTGTGAATGTATGGGTCTGGGGTGAAAATGGTGGGGAGGAGGCATTGCGAGATTTTCCAGAGTAAATCGAGCGTTTCAGGTGGTGTGTTTGGGTCAAAATCAATGACGTTTGCGCAGGCAAGAGTTCTGTATTTATTTGTGTTTAACGGGTATTCGATTTTATTTCATTATCACAATATTTTATTCACTGTACCAGAAACAAACAATAGCGAATGCAGAAAACAATACGTTGTCCTAAAAGATATAAATAAACAAAAAAAGCACTACGAAAAAAAGAACTCTTTGCTGTATCTGATAATGAATCAGACTTTGAAGGATCCCAGTTAAATGACACTGGACAATTTCCTGTAGCAGACACTGCTCTACAGTACTGATGACCGTACTTATAATATCTGCTTGTGATAGGTAAAGAAACAACGGCTGGTGGTGTTGACGAAGAAGATTTTATAAAATCTTTTGAAGACGTCCCATCTATCCAGGTATGTGAGAATTTGACATCACGGTAAGATAACTGGGTCAAAGAGTAAGGCCTGAATTAAGGATGCACCAAAATAAAGATTTTAAGCCAAAACTGAAATGTGTGAAATGTTGGGAAAGGTTTGGCCAAAAAACAGAAACTGAAACAAACAAATAAAATAAAAAATGAAAAAGGATGAAAAAATGTAAAATTTTATTATGCACTGACTTGCTAAAAAAGGTACCATAAAATAACAAACAACTTGCTGCTATATGCTGATTTTAAGTACTTATTTTGTTAAATTATCATATAACAAACAGAAAATAAGTAACATAATAATACTATGTACATTCCTAAATTCCAATTCTAATGAGAAAAAGTTTGATAGGTCTTTTGCCCGTGTTGCTCCATGGTATCGGATTTGAGGCAGAAAAAAAAAATCAAATAATCTGTCTTTTTTTTTTGGGCCAAATAAGGGAGTAATTTCCCTTATAGTAAACATCAACGCAGATGGTTTCTAATAACTATTAGAATAGAATAGAATAGAATATGCCTTTATTGTCATTGTTACAACATGGGATATGCTGTGAACAAAATTGGACAACTCCAGTTCCACATTTACAGTGAGGATAAGGAAACAAAGATAAAGGAACAAAGAACTAACTGACTTTGTTGTAAGTAGGCTTTGTTTTCCTCCGGGGTTGGGGGTCGATGATGAGGGGTGTGAGGGTCAAACAGAGTTGCTGGATACAACCAGAATGTTTGATGTTTGATCTTACATTACACATAGTCCAGTGTTTTTCCGAATTGCTCAGTCCACAATTGAATGGATTTGGGAGTACAGTCCATAAACATGCCCGATTAAAGTCGCCGTCGACGATAAAGCTCCGTTGGGGTGTGCAAGCTGCTGTTTATTGATAGCAGCGGGCAGGAGATTTAGCGCTATGCTAACGTTAGCATCCGGTGAAACGGTTAGCGGTGGAAAGTAAACAGCAAACACAAAGACCACAGTTAACTCTGTCGGTACATAGAAGGGTCTGCACGATACTGCTAGAAACTCCATATCGAGTGAGCAGTGTGTGTCAATGGATCAGTTTTCATGTGAAAAGAACAGGTTTATCAGACTAGTCATGGCTCCTCAGGTTTTTTTGTGATATATTATCAATAATAATAAAACATTTTGCATCAAATTATTTGTTAATTTGTAATGTCATTTCAATGCAAAGCACATTAAATATAAAAGTAAATATTCTCTGATCTACAAAAAAATGTGTCAATTACAAAATAATTTTAGATTTTCATAGATTTAAAGTTGAACAACAACACAGAATCCATGAAAATGCAAAAAAATAAAATATAAATTAAAACTATTACCTCTTCAGTGCTATAAATTAATGATAAAATGCAAAAAATATATATATACATGTGCGGTCCCTTTTCAAGGTTTCTTCATTTTCCTCATGTTGAGGTTTTTGAGTTTTTCCTTGCCCTCATGTTGGTTTGGATCAGGGGATGGTGTAATGATTGTCTGTAGTTTCCAATAATCTTTGAGACTCCTTGTGATAAAGGGCCATACAAATAAACATGACTTGAATTGACTTGACCAATCTATTTTAACCAATTTAGACACAGATCTTCTGAAAAACACATAAAAAAATTGAAACAACTAAAACAAAATGCAAGATCAGCATTTTCTAAGAATGAAAAGATTAAAACCCAACCATCTGTCAACGTGTGTGAGAAAAAAAAAAGAAAAAAAAAAGATTAAAATTAAAATGAGTCAAAATGTGGCTATTTTTTCTGCCTTTTAAACATGCAGTACTTTTTTCCCTTTTTGCCTTTCGTATTTAACTAAATTATTTCTCAACACCTTTAGAACCATTTCTGTGTTCAAGTGTGACATTGCCAGGGTGAGCATGCACTGTTGAAGCAGAATTGCAGAATTATTTTAAGTTTATACCAGACCATTGACACAAAAACATCATGGACCACAGATATTTAGAGTATGTGTTAACAGTAAGATTGTCAGGCAGGACGGAAGGAAAACTGAGATCACTTGCACTCGTTTCTTGGTTTTTATTGGAAGGAAGGCAGGCATGACAAGACGTGAATCTTCGATCCGTTGTTTGACGGATTGTCGAGACTTGTCAGACGGGTGAAGGCTTGGCGGGAATGGTCGCGGAAAGGCGTAGTCGTCGTGTTGTTGGTTGGGGCTGGAGAAGAAAGGCGTCGTTGTGTTCAGAAGAGAGCTCAGGAGTCAGGCGGGCAGGGCAGGTCGTGGGCAGATTCGGAAACGGGTCGGCAACGGAGATCAGGTAGAAAAACAGC
Source organism: Urocampus carinirostris (assembly GCF_059441175.1). NCBI lineage: Eukaryota > Metazoa > Chordata > Actinopteri > Syngnathiformes > Syngnathidae > Urocampus > Urocampus carinirostris. The sequence continues at coordinate 38,875,636 of NC_142362.1, read as the reverse complement.
AGGCAGGCAAAGAGTCGGAGGTACGGGCTTTCTGAGCAGATGGCAACAGATCGCATAGTACAATCGGATAAAAGTGTTACCGGAAGCTGGGGATTTAAATGTACAGGGTGCGCCAATCAGCTGTCCTGGCTGTTGGCGCCAAATCCTGAACACAGGTGTCCCAGATCCGGGTGATTGTGACAAAGACAGACACTTTATTTTGGTCATCGCAGCTAACTAAAAAATGTTATTTTGATTGGTGCTGGATTTCTACTTTTGAAGGTACTAGAAAAAAATAGAAATTGGCATTGAAAATGCTTGAAAAGTGCTTGAATTAGATCATGAAAAAGGTGTACAATCTCTGGGTGTATCCCTCGTCTAAACATTTACAATTTATCACCAGATTTACTCAAATAGAGAGTTTGAAGACCAGCTGACCAAGATAAGAGAAGTTCTTTCAGATGACAAGCATGACTGGGAGCACAGAGTTGTTGCAGTAAGTGAAACTTTACAAACATGCTCAACTCAAATGTATCAGAGTGGAAGTAAATGACAGATCCACATGGCCAGCACCATTCTTGTCTGCTCGTGTGGCCATCCATTTTAAGATAATGCTGTTTGTCTTGGTCCCTCTTTAGCTGAAAAAGATTCGCTCACTGATGTTGGCCGGGGCAGCGGAATATGAAGCTTTCCCTCAACAGCTGCGTTTACTGGAGGCACCGCTCAAACTGTCTGCTAAAGATCTACGCTCTCAGGTGGTCCGTGAGGCCTGTATCACTCTCGGGTATGTGCTTTTTTTTATCAGTTTGAAAACAATCTACAAGTATATACAACTGTGGAATGAAATAGTTATTTTGACTATCATTGCGTACTGTATTCTGTTATTTTGATTATTGTGAACTGATAACATCATGTTCACTACCGGCCAATCATAATGCTGTCCTTTGATTGCTAGATCCATTAGTGCGGATCTGCTATTGTAAAGTACTACTAGGAGATTTTATAAAAACAAAGGGCTCCAGGTAGAATTTTAGAACAGGCTGGAATTTCTTATCTGAAGTTGATCACTCCCCTGTTCTCCTTGCAAGTTCAAAATCAATTGACGTATTCTCTCCTTATTTTGAAAGACTAGATTTATTTTTTAGAGACTGACAAAAATAATGTGTCAGTGTGAAGTGTAAAAACACTAATTTAAATATCATTTTTATTCCTTTTAAATATGCATCCCAAAACATAATAGCAAAATTAAAAAAAAAAAACACTTATTTATAAACTATAATATATAATTTAATACAAAATCTGGTCCAAATATTTTTTGGTACAGTCCATACATTATGCACTTTACCTCAGTAATACAACACATTTGTTAACGCTACATTTCAAAAAATACAAAACACATGTAATTGAGTAAATCATTTTTTACAAACATTTTGAGTGATTTTTTTTGTAGACTCACATTCAGGCCAGGGAATCAATTATTGATTGATGATGACATATGCTAGGCAAAATTTAAATTATAATTTATGAGGATACAACTAATGACAAATGCAAAACTTTTTGCAAAAATTTTCGATTGATACATATACTCTACAAATAAGGAATCTTCTCTTCTGTTATTCAGACATTTGTCTTCACTGCTGGGTAATAAGTTTGACCATGGAGCAGAGAGTGCCATGCCGATACTGCTGAATCTCGTGCCCAACAGTGCCAAAGTTATGGCTACGTCTGGAATTGCTGCTATCCGTCTTATCCTCAGGGTGAGTAGTTGAGAAACAGGAATTCCCATGTTTATTTTAACATCACTTGATACAGAATGTGCTGTATTATTCAGCTGCTATCCTCTAGTAAGGACCCTTATCCCAAATTATTCCCTTCTATCCAAAACCTGAAAATTCAAAGCCTTAATTTTGATATGTGTTTTCATTATTTTGTCTTACAGCATACACACTATCCGCGTCTTATCCCGATCATTACAAGTAACTGCACCTCAAAATCTGTTGCAGTCAGGCGGTAAGGTGGCATCTGTAGCATTCAATGAGAACAAGCCTATTTAAATTGAATTGTATTTTCTTTTGTTTGAAAGTTTATATTTCGTGATGTTTTAATTTGGAGATATAGTTATTTAACACAGTGACGTGCGGTGAGGTCTGTGTCAGGGGAAATACAGTCATATTTTCAAAGAAATTAAACTACATCATATTCATCATTTGATTCCCAGAGCAAAAAAGAAATATATATATATGCTCTTTTTAAATAAAAGCATCAATCGGGGTTCGTATGGGTGCTTGAAATCATTGAAAATGCTTGAATTTTAAAGTTGTGTTTTCAAGGTCAGGAGAATGTTTGAATTTTGGTTGAAGTGCTTGAAAATGCTTGAAATTGTTACCATTACAATGTTTCTTGGCAGTCTGACTCTTTTGACTTCTATTGTGAGGTGCGATATATGAAGAAATTGTTGTAATGTGACGCTCCCTGCTCGCTAATGGTTGCACACAAGAAGACAGCTTCATTTAGAAATCTGGCTCTTTTGGTTCGCTCACTAAGAAGAACCAGCACTTTCGTCTTTCGTTTTTGATGATATATCATCAATAATAATCAAACATTATGGACCTAGTTAAGTAGTAATAAGTAATTTTATATGTCTTGCAGGGTATCCCTGAAAAACACATGAATTATAAATTAAAATATTCACAGATTTACAAAAGAAATGTGTGAAATACAAAACAATTTGAGCTTTTTACACCATGGGCAGGTTTAAAGTTGAACTACACAAAATCCCTGAAAATGAAAAACCATAAAAGAAAAACTAAAAATATGAACTTTTCAGTGCTATAAATAAATGATAGTTTTAAAAAGATCAACTACTTACAATTCTATTTTAACCGATATAGACGCAGATTCTCTGAAAAAACACACATAAATATATATTAAATTGAGTACAACAAAAAGTAAAAGATCAGCACTCTTTAAGATTAAACAATTGAATGCACTCTACTTTGGAGCAATCAATATCATTAAAATGAAGACACATTTCTTTAATTTTTCCGCTTTTTATAGATAAAGTGCTTTCTTTTTTTCCTTTTCTATTGAACACCATTATAATCCAACACCTATAGAGCCTTTTACGTGTTTGTTAACAAGTGTGATGTATTGTAGATGTACATGCATTGTTAAAGCAGAATTTCAGATTTCATGTCAGTTTCTAGAAGCCCAATGACCCAAAATGATCGTAGATCATAGGTCTGAACAGCTCAAAATAGCACAAGGTACGGGCTAGTACCTAGATAGCAACTTTAAGTCATTAAATCCAACAAAATAAAAAACTTTCTTTTGACCGGCGCTTCTTTTGAAAGTACTGGAAAAATTAAAAAATCGGCCTTGTAAGTGCTTGAAAAGTGCTTTAAATCCGGCCTGATCAATAGATAGGTAATCCTCCATTATGAAATCAAGTCCATGCAATAAAAAATATACTGGATGATTTGACCCACTTTGAGCAAGAAACTGGTTGGTGGGTGCATCTCTTAACCACTAGGGGCTGAGCTGTGTGTCATTTCAGAATCCTTGGTCTCATTATTGCCCCCTGCCATGAGCCAAGAGAATTGTGTGCCTCAGTCATACATTCCATACTAATTGTTTTAATGTTATTGAGAACATAATGTGAATATTCAGCAATTTTGAAAGAACAATCAACAAACTGTGTAACTAAATAAGAAAGAAGGTAACACTTTTGATATAAGCATGTTATACATTTTAAATTTTATATTTTATATTTACATGGGGACAAGTGAGGCACAACTTCACCTGCCTCCCCTGACTGCATGTTACTAGTTTGACATAATGATTCACCTCAGTTATTTAGTTTTATGATATAATGGCTGTATATAATCTATGTAATCAGATGTTGTACGTTCAAAACTTTTTGCTCTGTGATATAACAGCTGTATATAATCATGTGTCATTCTAAACTTTGGTTATTTTCTAGACGCTGCTATCAGTTTTTAGACTTGATGTTACAAGGATGGCACACCAATACATTGGAACGGTAAGCACTGAGTGGCATCATTTTTTTCATTTAAAGCCCTTTCACATTGAACTGTTGATAAACAAAAAAGAGTCTGTATGATGTCACCCGTCACTGAAATATAACATGTCACGTATCATTGCAAAGCTAACCCTCTTGGGATTTTAAAATGTACTCATCACTAAAACATCACGATCAGTCTGAAACAAGATACACAAAAACTACAAAGCTCACCAATAACCTGGTAGTCAGTTCATGTCACGATTTTCTGCAAACATTGTCTCGTTACATCCACGACAGTCCAGTGAATCCAACTTTGTAAAATATTTACTCCAAAACACACGATAATTCAGACAGATACAAAAAAAAATCCTCACACTGTTGAGAAGCAAAGTCGTGTCAGTATGAAGAGACTAGTCACTAAAATATGTCATGCAACCTATCATTGGATAGCTTAAAGTTAAAGTTATTACCCAAAATCTATAGGGCCCTTTCCGTGTATGTAAACAAGTGTGGCGTATTGAAGCTGTGCATGCTTTGTTGAAGTAGAATGTCAATTCATGTCTGTTTGTAACAGCCTATTGACAAAAAAATCAGAGATATCAGATATGAACTGCTCAAAATAGTACAAAATATGTGTTAGCAGTAAGATAGTGACTTTGTTTTAGTCATTAAAGCTATGAAAAAAAAAATAGTTATTTTGATCAGTGCAGGATTTTTTTCTTAGAAGGTACTGGAAAAAATTAAAACTGGCCTTAAAAGTGCATGAATTTGGCCATGAAAAATGTGTACGAACCCTGAGGCTGAAGAAAGCACTGCAGCGCGGATATTATGTGACTTAGGGAGCCTGGGTATTGGTGGTAATCTTTTGTGTACATTATAAGTATATAAATGCTCTTTTCTGCACAATTTTAATGTATTGTATTATCTATGTAAAGTATTTTTATTTTCTATTTCACTATATTTTTAACGTTAAAAAAGGAAAAAATGCTTTAAATGAACAAGATTGTTTAAGTGGGTAAGTGTGAAGCACGTTGTAAAGCGCTTTAAAGGTCTTCAGTTATTTGAAAAGCGGTATATAAATGCAGACTAACCATGACTTATATGTTGCATGTTCCCTCACTGTCTAAGGCATGTGGCTGTTTTGACTGAGACCATCAAGAAAGGTATACATGATGCTGACTCAGAAGCCAGATCCATTGCAAGGAAGTAAGTGTTCAATGAAAATTTCACCCTGTGACGCCGACTTTTAACAGACCTCAACAAAAAAAAATGTTTTTGCTTATCCTTACCATTAGGTGTTATTGGGGCTTCCATGGTCACTATAGCCGAGAAGCAGGGTATCTCTTCCAAGCGCTAGAATCAACGTATCAAAAAGCACTTCAGACTCATTTGAAGAGCTCAGACAGTATTGTGTCTCTTCCACAGTCGGATCGGTCCTCATCCTCGTCCCAGGAGAGCCTCAAGTAAGAAAACATGTACCGTATTTTCACGACCACAAGGCGCACATTAAGGTCTATGATTTTCTTTGAATTTTTTGGCACGCCCTATTGTGCAGTGCGATCTGTGTCTCATATAAAGCTGTTAACGTAGGCCAGGTCAGTGGCCTAAGGGTTGGGCGATCGCCTGGAGACTGGGATTTCCCCGATTCGAGCCTTGGTTGAGGCATGAATTGTCATAATATATTTGGGGGAAATCTGATGTTTTTGTGAGATCTTTCACATTTCAAACTATATGTGACTTGTATTTGTGCACAAAAGAAGACACGTGACGTCACATGCAAAATCTGTCCATTGTTTGCAAAAGTTCTTATGGATGCGAATGCCGTAGCGTATCATTCAGAGGGAAGAAATAGAGAAAGTGCTAGCTAGTTGAAGGAGCAATGGAATTTTCAATGAAAAGATAGCTATACTCGGAAAATGGGACTCAACAAAAGATTTTTTATTTTTTTGAGGAGTTCCCGACTTTTTACCAGGATTTAAGAAGTAGAATGGTGACGAGGATGGATGCCAACCGCCGTTAAACCCCAATGAGAAGAAGAACAAGAAGAAAAAGCCATAGTGTATCGAGCAATTTAAAAATGGCGGCAGACGCAGAGGGCACCCGCGCCCTATCGTATGGTGCACCCTTTGAAGTGTTAAATACAGAAATAGAACCAGCTACGGAGACTGCACCTTTTAACAGGTTGCACCCTATGGTCGTTATATTTTAACTGGAATTATACAGTGTTTTTGCTCATTTAATTTTGGAGGATAGCACAAACGTGCCAATGTTGTGTTTTTGTAAAAGTAAGTAATATTAATCTTTGTGTAAGTGCAAGCGCATGCATATCTGAGTGATGGTAATTTTTTGCATTTTGTTGTCATAGTTTCGTTTGTTAATTTGTGAATCAGATTCAAAAAAATGTTAATATGTTGCTGTTTTTTTCTTCATTACAGCAGACCTCCTTCAGTGAAGACTGCCATCGGTGGAAGCTTAGCAAGAAGTAAGTCAAGTCAAGTCAAGTCATTTTTATTTGTATAGCCCTGAATCACGAAGAGTCTCAAAGGGCTTCACAGATTATTACACTATATTACACAGACTATTTTTCAGCCGACGAGAAGAGTAGGTTATTCATATGCTATGGAGTAGAAGTGAGTTTTAAGTTTAGATTTAAACATTTCCACTGAGGTTGCAGATCGGATCTCAGGGGGAAGAGCATTCCACAGCACCGGTGCCCGGATGGAGAACGCTCTCAAACCAGCAGAACACTTCTTTGCTCTTGGGATCACCAGAAGACCGGCACTCTCAGATCGTAGGCTTCAGACCGGGACATAGGGGCAAATCAGATCTGAAAGATAAGAGGGAGCAAGTCCATGTATGATTTTGTATAATACTAAGAGAACCTTGAAATCACATATAAGGCTAACTGGGAGCCAATGCAGGTTAGCCAAAATCGGTGTTATGTGATCATACTTTTTTGTCCTAGTTAAAAGCCTCGCTGCGGCATTTTGTACCAGCTGAAGAGACTTGATTCTAGACTTCGGGAGACCAGAGAGTAGTGCATTACAGTAATCGAGACGGGAAGTAACAAACGCATGAATTATAAATTCCGCATCAGACTGAGACAGTATTGAACGGATTTTAGCAATGTTACAAAGATGGAAGAAAGCGGTTCTAGTAATTTTCTTTACATGCGTTTCAAAGGATAGATCAGGGTCAAATATGACACCTAAATTTTTAACTGAGTCACACTCTGTGTGATGTGACATTTGTCGATGTTCACAGCAGTTTTTGAGAATAAGTCGCGGCATTTAGATGGACCAATGACTAACATTTCGGTCTTTTCAGAGTTAAGACGCAAGAAATTGAGTGACATCCACTCTTTTATCTCAATGAGGCAGGCCTCCAAATTTCCACAGTTTAGTGTGGGAGATTCCTCCAACGGAAGATATAGTTGAGTGTCGTCTGCGTAGCAGTGGAAGCTGATATTGTACTTGCGAATAATTCACCTAATGGAAGCATGTAAATGCTGAAAAGAAGGGGGCCAAGCACTGAACCCTGCGGAACACCACAGGTAACATTAAAGGGCTCAGATGTCATTTCACCATATTTAACACAGTGCGTCCTATCTGAGAGGTAGGATCTGAACCACGAGAGGACGGTTCCTGAGAGACCAATCCATTTTTCCAACCGTTCTAGTAGGAAATTGTGGTGCACTGTGTCAAAAGCAGCACAAAGATCCAGCAGCAGCAAAAGTGATGAAGCGCCAGAATCCATTGCCAGTAGGAGATCATTTGTTACCTTGATCAGAGCTGTCTCATTAGAGTGGTTAGCCCTGAATCCTGATTGCATGGATTCAAAAAGGTTATTCTCGGATATGAAATCATTCAGCTACTGTGCCACTACTTTTCTCAAGTACTTTAGAAAGGAAAGGTAGGTCTATAATTACTTGAGATTTCTGGATCAAGGTTGGGTCGTTTCAGTGTGGGTTTAATAACGGCAGACTTAAAAGCTGCTGGAACTACACCTGAGGAGAGTGATATGTTTATAATATTTAGAACTGAAGGTGCAAGGACGCCAAAAAGACTTTTAATAAGTGAACCTGGGAGCGGGTCGAACCGGCAAGTTGTCGGTTTGGCCGCATTCACCACCTGTTTCAGATCATCAAGTGACAGTTCACTAAAACCGGACAATATCCCTGGACAGCCACCTTGTCGTGCATCTGTAGATTTCAACCCTTTAATATGTGTGGTATTAATAATTTCTTTAGCAATTTCTTCCTGTATGCATTGAATCTTCTTAGTAAAGAAGACCATTAAGTCATGAGCAGAGTGCGTCGAACTATCTGCGATAGTCTGTTGCCTTGTAAGCGATGCTACAGTGTCAAAAAGGACTTTGGGATTGGTCTTTTGAGACGCAATCACCTTCGAAAGGTAGGCCGATTTTGCAGAGGCAAGGACCGCTTTATACTTTAACAAGCTGTCACACCAGGTTTGATGGAAAACTTCAAGCTTGGTAGCGCGCCATTTTCTTTCCAATTTCCTGCATTGTTGTTTAAGGGTTCTAGTTTCATCAGTAAACCAAGGCGTGCGTCTTTTAGGACGTGATTTTAGCTTTACGGGCGCTATTGAATCCAGGACACTAGTCAGGGTGGTATTGAACTCATTGATGAGTGAGTCAATCATCCCAACATAATAAAAGTAAAAATAATCCTCATATCTTTTTAAAAAAATCTTAAATATTTAACTCCTTCATTGCCTAGCATTTTTGATAGAGCAACCTACAAATTGCCAGCTAACTTGTCCTGACATGCCTGGGTCTGTGATCAAGAGAAAACATACCAGGCACGCTAAAGTGGAAGGCTGAGTGATTAGCTGTAAACATTGGTTCGCCAATCTGGCTCTAAAACAGGAGTGTCTACACTTTTCAATTTGTGAGTTTTGCTGAAATTCTGTTGCACTTTTTCTTTTAAGTTAATTTAGGCCATGTTCGTTGCATTGTATTTTATTCATTTAGGTTATTGTCAAAAGTTACACGGGAGCTATTTATGTTTTTATGTACCTGTACTCGAGTAGTTTTATTTTCTGGCTGTTAGTTTTTGGTTTAAGTAAAAGATTAGCCGTGTAAGTTGTGTTGAAATTCTATTTTTTTTTTTACTGTAAAATGATTTCAAGAAGCTATAAAATTTGTATTTGAATTTCTAACAAATATTCTATCTTTTCTTTTTTGCATTATTAAAAAAGTATTACGCCAATTTTAAGCCTTTACAACAAATGATTGTTGGCTCTAATGCTTATAATTGGTATCGGTATCGACCCTGAAAAACCCATATCGGTCGATTCTTACGATATATCTGACTTGATTCCTGTCTTCTTTGACATTTTAGCAAAACTTGTGAGCACACGGATGCCTATTACTTCTGCGTCTCTGCAGCGTTCACGTAGCGATGTGGATGTGAATGCAGCATCCAGCGCTAAGTCCAGGGTACCTTCTGTACCTTCATCTTCGCCTTTCAGCTCAGCAGCTGCCCTGCCCCCTGGATCTTATGCCTCTTTAGGTAAGGGAAGACTTCTTTCCTTGTATTTTCTAAACTAATACCTGACTGCATTTGCATTGCTAAATAATACTAAATAGAATTTTAGTTTTAGGAAAGACACAATAAAAAGATCAACTGGTGTGGTGAGAGAACTTGCCGAGAGGGTTGATGTAAATGTTCTGAGATGGTTAGGCCAGAGGTCTCCAACGTGATACTTGCGTTGGAGACCTCTGGCCGTGGTGCCCACGGTCCGTAAGGACAATTGAGGTGCTTGCGGACCAATTCTCAAAATAGCTCGCCTGTGCTTGGTCATTGTGATTTTATAGTAAAATTATTTTTTTATCTGTTGACAAAGTCCAACATGGTAACAACATAGTAGTAACACGCTGTTGTTTTATTATTATATATATATATATATATATATATATATATATATATATATATATATCACAGCTATATCCCCCTAGTGGGAGGTGGCTAGAGTCATTTCTGACTCGTTTTGGGAGATTGATTCAGAGGAGAGGATTCCCAGCCCCCTCGCTCAACCCACCTGAGGTGTTGGGAGTCATCAGGTGACCAAACCCCCCAATTCCAACGCCTAATGCTGAACGCCAAGCAGGGAGGCAACGGGTACCAATGTTTAAGTCTTAGGTATGACTCGGCCGAAGCTTGAACCACAACCTCCCCAGTCTCGGGGCGGGCGCTATAGCCCCAAGGCCACCCAAGTTGTTTTAGAAATTCCAATAAATTTTTCATTGGTTTCATGGACAAAAAAAAATCCATCCTCAAAAGGCGGGGATCACGATTGTTGGGGAAATCTAATCTAAGTACAGACGCTTCCCTACTTACGACTATTCGACTTACGAAAAACGGTAGATACGAACATTTTTTTCGGGATGTCAAAAATATCCGGACCTTGCTGTAAGTTAGATTTTGTATTGTGTACACCTTTTTCTGAGTACAGGACAGTATTGACGTGATTCTTTCCGCTGCTACCGGCGTGTGGAGCTGTGAGAGGTCACCCAGCATCCACCCCGAAGAAGAAGCTTCCTCTTACTAGTTTGTGTAAACATTCTGTACTGTATCTCCAGCGCTAACAACTTTGACAATTTTATTGTTTAATATCTTGTGCATCCATTCAATATAGTTAGTGTAAAGTAAAAGAAGAGGCGAGCCGTTTCATTTGAAATGAAAAGTGAAATATGGAAGCTTGATGCTGTTGAGAATATGGTTGGATCGCTTTTTTTCGGCCACTTTTTACCACAGAGGAAGAAGTCCCCTAACTTTTGAAGCTCATCTTCCAAAAGTAAGTTAAGCTTAACTTTAATTATCTTTAAAGAGCATATTATTTATGAAATGTTTACTCGTCCGGAACCTCGTTGGTAAGTAGAGCAGCGTCTGTATTGATATATATTTTTTTTTAAATCAAGAGAGCAGAATGAAAATCAATTTTTCTATTAAAAATAATGTATTTATTCAGGTTTTTTATTTTATTTTACAGGAAATACAAAAAAAATTCCAACTTATGGGTTTTTTAAAGGGAATGAGCAAAAAATGTGCCGTTTTTTTAGCTAGCTATTATATACTAAATGTGTGGCTTTGTAGCTATCTATTTTCCTACTGTTATAGCTATTTAGAAATCTAGCAAGCATTTTACATTTTTGCATGCTCTCCAGCTAACATTTTACCTTTTTGCTCATTTTTGGCCTTCTTTCTAGCTAGCTAGCTAGCTTTGTTTTTAGCTTTCTATCCGGCTATTTAGATGGCTTTTTACTCTTATAGCTAATTATCTAGCCCCTTTTATTTTTTACGCGTCTTCCTTTCTAGCTAACTATTGGGCAACTTTTTAGCTATTTGTTAAGCCATTCAGCTAAGTTGCTATTTTAGAAATTCATATATGGCAGCACGGTGACGCAGTGGTTGGCGCGTGTGCGGCACAGTTCTGAGGTCGTGGGAACCTCCTGCGTGGGTTCAAGTCCAGCTACCGGCCTTACTGTGCAGAGTTTGTATGTTCTCCCCGTGCATGCGTGGGTTTCCTCCGGGCACTCCGGTTTCCTCCCACATTCCAAAGACATGCATTTCAGGTGCCCCTAGGTGTGACTGAGCGAGTGAGTTGTCTGTCCCCCGTGTGCCCTGCGATTGGCTGGCAACCAGTCCCCTGACCACTGCCCGGAGATGGATGGGATAGGCTCCAGCCCCCCGCGGCCCTAATAGTTAAGCGGTACAGCTAATGCGATATATATTTCTGTGTGGGAGGCTAAATTTATATCCACTGCGCATACAGCACAGTAAACAAGCCTTCTTATATACGTATATAATGTAAAAATTAAAAAAAGGATAATAATAATACACTTTACTTTAAAGTGGGTTTCAGGACACTCAAGTTCGCTGTACACAGAATGTCAAACAAGAATAAAACAAGCGAGTAACAAATACCAACTAAAGCCAAAGTAAAGTTTAAATTTGAATTTAGGAAACTACAGAATTACTACATATTTCCTCAAGTTCGATGTTGAATTCTTGAGTGCAGAAATCTGTTTGTTTAGGCAAACGAGGGAGACATTGCATATTGTAGCTGCCTCTGATAGGTCTTCCTCTTCTGTGTTTTCATAGTCGGTATTGCTAGGGGACATGTTCGATCTGTTTCATCCGTCACAAAAATTTCCCCCGCTGAAGTTGAATATGGTCACGTGACTATGCTGCTACGTTTGATTAGTTAAACATCGTAGCGCCTGACAAAGGTCTCCAAGATAATAAAAGCGCCTTCGCGGAGTCAGACGGACGCGTATTTACGAGGAGAGGATCTATTAAGGAACGAAGTAACAACTTCAATGTTGCCAAATGTAGCGGAGTAAAAGTAAAGTTTTTTCTTCACAAATTTACTCAAGTAACAAAAAAGTATAGGGATTTTAAACTATTCCTGGAAGTACAAAGTTTCCCCCAAAATACCAAGGAAAATCTTTTCCTCTCCTTGCTCAAGGTATCCACACGAGCAGATCGGGCACTTTTTGGCCCGCTGCCTAAATTTCAACTAACAATTTCCTCTTTACCGCTTCTTCCACTTGTTGCTGCGTCGCCTTTCGTAATGCCAAAAAGATGGCATCCCTGGTAAAAGTGATGGTAAGACTTATGTGTTTAATTATGTTATATTTATGGTATCTGGAGTTTTTCTAATTTTACTGACAGTTGCATATTTCTTCTCGTGTGGCAAAAGTATTTTTTCGCTACATCAACATCTTCCTACATTCAGTTCCTTTTAAGTGATTCAGAGGTTATTTAAAACTGCATGGACTAACTGCATGGACTTCTTAAAACCCAGACAATAATCTCTCTTTCATACACAATGTTTTATCCTGTCTTGGTGTGCATTTTATCTCTAAGTGTCTGTTTTTAATTTGTTGTTAAGAATTCTCTCTCAAAAAGGATGCAAATTAAATGTAAAGCCAACTATTAACGATATACTATTGATCTGCATGAAAGGTGGGCAAACTAAGCACCTGTCACGAGGAGGGTGAGGTGACCGGACCAGAACGGAGGCAGGAGGCAGGAAGGGAGAACTCAATTGCGTGACGATCAAAAACGTATTTACCAAAATAAAAATTGTCCGAAACTCAGGGACAAGACAGAACAAACAGGCTTTAACAAAAACGTGCAACACAGGTTTCTTCCAACTCAACTAAACAGGACAAGACATAACAGAACGGACAATGTGTAATGAGCCAGCACCCGCAAAACCCACAATCCAGCCTTAAATAGCAGACACGCAATTAGTTGAACTGCTTCAGCTGGTGCCCAGGGGGCGGGGCAGACCGGTCGCCAAGGCGACCATGACAGAGCCCCCCCTTTAAGGGACAGCTCCCGAGGTCCCCTAAAAAGAAAAAATTACTACCTCGCGCCCCGGAATGGTTAGACGCTCACAATTGGGGCAACCCCGCTCCCTCCTCCGAACACGCAGGAACGGGGAGAGGCAGGCGCCATCTGCGTCGGGCGGATAGGAATCGGCGCTCGGCAGGGGGGGTCCGGCGGGCAAACTGGACAGGCGAAAACAGACAGGCAGAACCGGCGAAAACAGGACAGGTAAACAAGGGAGTCGGACAGGCAGGCCGGAGAGTCGAACAGGACAGGCGGAAACAGGACAGGGGGAGTCGAACAGGACAGGCGGAAACAGGACAGGCGCAGTCGGACTGGCAGGCAGCGGAGTCAGGGTCAAACTGGCAGGCAGCGGAGTCGGGGTCGGACTGGCATACAGCGGAGTCGGAGTCGGACTGGCAGGCGGCGGAGTCGGGGTCGGACTGGCAGGCAGCGGAGTCGGGGTCGGACTGGCAGGCAGCGGAGTCGGAGTCGGACTGGCAGGCGGCGGAGTCGGAGTCGGACTGGCAGGCCGCGGAGTCGATCTGGCAGGCCGCGGAGTCGGACTGGCAGGCGTCAAAACCTCCCAGGACCCCATTCGAGGCACAGCATTGGCCACGACGGGCGGGGCCGTGGTTCGAACGGGCAGGGAAGGTTACCTCAATGGGTGCTTGCCAAACGGCGTCCTCCAGCTCTCCCCAAATCACGCTGGGATCGTTCGCTGAGTTCATTTTTGGCTGGCTCATTCTGTCACGAAGAGGCAGGAAGGGAGAACTCAATTGCGTGACGATCAAAAACGTATTTACCAAAATAAAAATTGTCCGAAACTCAGGGACAAGACAGAACAAACAGGCTTTAACAAAAACGTGCAACACAGGTTTCTTCCAACTCAACTAAACAGGACAAGACATAACAGAACGGACAATGTGTAATGAGCCAGCACCCGCAAAACCCACAATCCAGCCTTAAATAGCAGACACGCAATTAGTTCAACTGCTTTAGCTGGTGCCCAGGGGGCGGGGCAGACCGGTCGCCAAGGCGACCATGACAGCACCTAGGGACACATGCGGGCTTTTCCACCTTCCCCACCAAACAAAAATAGTCAAATTACAATTATGACAATATCATAGTAGTAAATAAAATACTATAGATAAAAAAAATTAAAAAATGTTTTTTTTTATTTTTGGTGCCAGTTTTGTCCTTGTTTTCCCTCTGTTTGTTTACAACTAAAATACTACTTTCAGGTATAATAAAAAATGCTAAAGAATCACTCCAAAACTAAATATCAAATTTAGTGGTTGAAAACAGGGAGCAAGTATATTATTTTGCTTTCATTCCATATATAAAAAATGCCATAGAAATATTACAAAAGTACTACTACAGTAATACTAGTGCAGAAATAATACAAATAACTTCTGCTGAAATACTACTACAGTAATAACTGTAGCATCCACCCCAAAGAATAAATCTGGCTTCCTCTTCCTAGTTCGGGTGTAAACATTCAATACTGTATCTCCAGCGCTAAGAACTTTTGACATTTTTATTAATATGTCGTGCATCCATTCAATATGGTTGGTGTAAAGTGTAAAGAAGAGGCCAGCTGTTTCATTTGAAATAAGTGGAAGACGTAAGCTTGATACTGTTGAGAAAATGGTTGGATCACTTTTTTTCGACCAGTCTTTACCACGGAGCAGGAAGTTGCCTAACTCTTGAAGCTCATCTTCCATAAGTAAGTTAATTTTATTCATCTTTGAGGAGCATATTATTTTATGAAATGTTTATTTTTTAGTACAAAACAATACAGGTTACTTATACAAGCCATAAACATACTCTTATAAACCTTAATCATACATACCATACAAAATATAGCACTGAACCAACTTACGAACAATCGTCCTCCAAATTTGTAAGTTGGGCAGCGTCTGTACTTTATTTTAGTCATCAAAGTCAACAAGAAAAACATTCTTTCGTCGGCGCTGGACTTCTTCCTTTAAAACTGGCTTTAAAGGGGCCTAAAAAGTCCTTGACTTTGGCCATGGAAAATCACCTTATTACCAAAATGTAGCCTCTGACTAAAATGAGTTTTACACCAGTGAATACAATCAGTGTCATTATATAATCTAGTTTGAGTTATGGCATGTCTGCTAAGTTCAAAGTCTATAGGTATTCTTAAGTATATGTATTAGTTTGTTTTGTTTATCTACTGGTATGTGTGTGTGTGTTTATTTTTCGGGTCAAAGATGTTCACTCAATAACAGCTCCCGAAATTGTTACGTTTAAATTTAAGATAAATCTAACCACTCAGATTGTATATTCTCACCTTACATCTTCTTTTCACGCTACCCTGCTGTCATGTTCAGGTCGTGTACGTACCAGAAGACAAAGTTCTGGCAGTAGCAGCGGAGCCAGTCCTTCAGTGGTGGATAACAGAGGTCGGAGTCGAGCAAAAGTGGTTTCTCAATCTCAACGTATGTAAATCATTTATATTAAATTGTCTATATCATGGGTCTCCAATGTGGTGCCCCCTAAAGACACCTGAGTTTCCCTCGGACCTGTTGTACAAATAGCTTAGCAGTGCTGGGTCTTTGTAATTCTCTCGAAAGATGATTTTTTTTTTTTGTGGTAGACAGAGTCTATTTAACCCTATTTCCAATAATTAATTGTTGTATTGCATGGTGAAATGTGTCTTTAAAAAGTTTGAAATTAAATATTTCCTCCATCAAGTATTTGTTAACAATGCCCAACTGAGTTCAAAGAGTCTTTTTAGACTTTTTATATCTGCTTTTATCTTACTTTTATCATTGTTTTTTCGGCCACAGAGCGCCTGGCTGAAAATGGTGAAAGTAAGAATAGGACTGTTTCAAGTACAGTCCAAATTCCAATCCAAACCCGCAAAAAAAAAAAAAAAAAAAAAAAAAAAGAAAGACACGTACATGCACGCGGAGCTTGACAGAGGCTGCAATGATGATTTCAGCCAGAACATGGCAAAAGCACGTTGAATATTTTGCAGCTTAGGACAGGTGCAATCGACATTTCGTTCTGTGTACATTGTTACACAGAATGACAATACAAGGAAATTATTTTTTTTTATTATTTTAACATGGTCATAACATAGTAACAACATAGTAACAACATAAGTTGTTACCTAAGAACCTCATATCAGACTGGGTGCGCTAATTAGTAACAAAAAGTACCTCTCAGCTTGAAAAAGGTTTGAGACCCCTTGTCTATACAGTAATCCCTCGGTTATCGCGGTTAATGGGGACCAAAACCACCCGCGAAAAGTGAAAATCCGTGAAGTAGCGACGCCCCTTCAAAAATGCTTGAAAAAAATAAAAATAAAAATAAATATATATGCTAAATATATATATATATATATATATATATATATATATGTACCGTATTTTCCGCACTATAAGGCGCACCTAAAAGCCTTTATTTTTTTCAAAAGCTGACCATGCGCCTTATAATACAGTGCGCCTTATTTATGGAACAAAATTTATTCGCAAAGTCTTGCAACTAACTTGCAGCCGCCGACTAGATTTTCCCCCGAACGCCAAGTAGACCGCGGTGTATGCTGGGATTTATTTGCCGGCGTTTCATTGGCTAACCAATGTGTCAATCATCATTTGAATGGATCACTATTGGCTAAAGTTATTCGGAGGTCAAGGGGAGAATCCTTTTTATCATATACAGGCTGGCATTGGCTTGAACGGCAAAACAAAGCCTGCAATTGGCCAAAAAAGACGTGTCAATCATCAGTTGAATCGATCACTATTGGCTAAAGTTATTCAGAGGTCAAGGGGCGGATCCTTTTTATCATTTACAGGCTGGCATTGGCTTAAACAGCAAAACAAAGCCTGCAATTGGCCGAAAAAGATGAATGCGTATAGCACGTGGCTGACGGCACACAGAAAGCATTTTTTTTACTATTTTGTATTTGTAAATATTTTATTCTCCTGGATTTACTAAACTCACGGATATAAGAGGACCATGGCTGCACATTATTATGAACACAACAACTTCGGTGAGCTACTCTGGCTATATATATTATCCCTGTATCTTGTTTCAGACTGAACTCGATGTTTCTGTGATAAGCGGTGCAGATAATGGATGGAATGGAGTGTCTATTTTTAAATTAAACTCAATTCCAAGTGTTTATTGTCATATAAACAGTAAAGTTGCGGGCGAAAAAGAAAATCGAAACTAAGGAATGGTTGGCATTTCTTGAATACCAAGACTTTAACCTTCCGAATGATGGAACGATGCATTTGAGTGACATCGTACGGACACAGCATCCGCACAGGTTCTCGACACGTATTTGCGTCTTTGAAAGCTTTCGGAATGTTAAGGGGGTAATAAGTTTGACTGAACTATCTGACTGTTTTGTCGACGTTCCCATTGTAGCGCCTTATAATCCGGTGCGTCTTATGTATGTCAAAAATATGACCAAAAACTATTTTTTCGGGGTGCGCCCTATAACCCGGTGCGCCTTATAGTGCGGAAAATACGGTGTATATATATATATATATATATATATATATATATATATATATATATATATATATATATATATAATTTTATTTTATTATTATTATTTTTTAGACCTGCGAAGCTCTAAACCCGCGAACGTGGAACCGCGAAGTAGCGAGGTCCCACTGTATTGAGTATGAGCTTTTTCCTATATCTGCTAATGATTATGCAGCATTTCTCACAAACAAAAGTCTTTGTGTTTGTTTAGGAATACATGTCCCTACAATACGTATATTGGCCTTTTGGGTTGAATTGTGCCTGTGTTTGTATGAATATATATTTTCTCACATTTTGTGTTTGAAACCAAATCTACTGTCGTTTAAGTGTGGTGCCCTATGATTTCCTTGATGCTGTAAAAAAACTAACACACTCACACTGATCATCAAGCATAAAAAACTGATTTTGTCTAACTGGAGTAAGGCTTTAACTAACGTTTTTTTCACAATTGTTAAATCGGTCAATTATTTTTTTGATTAATCTATGAATTGCATTTCTTAAAGACATTTTTTATTTCCTCCTCTTTATTCAAACATTGAAGTTTTGGACGGATAAGGAAAACAGCAAAAAACAACAGAATATTCTTTAATATAAAACAAGTGTTTGTCAATTAACTTGAGAATAAAAATAAATACATAAATATGTATGCTATACATTTGCAAATATGTAAGATACGCTTTTCCTACCACCTTATCCAAAGATCATATTATATTTGGTGTTATACAAAATAAAAAAGACAGAGCGTGTGGCAAATTTTAATATTCACATGAAAATTATCAAAAATGTAAACCCACTTTTCAAAATGTTGGCTTAAATCTTTGAAAATGATAAACATTTCCGATATGAAAATTATAATAATGCTTAAGAATGTGCCTCTTGTACGGAGTAAAACATTTATTTATTTTATGTACTTATTTTCGTTTTTTTTCTCTACTTCTGCTACTTTGTGTTCCCTTGAAAATTATTAACTTTGGTTCATGATGAAAGAGTCTAACAAAGTTGAAACTTTCATGCCACTTTAGTTCATAATGATGCAATGTTCAATAAAATATTATTTGAAAAAATATACGATAGCCCTATGCCGGACCAAAGTGGTAGTACAACTCTCAGCGTCACAACGGAATTGGGTGATTTTTTATTTAAATTGATTTAACATTCACTTAGTGGCTCAAAAATCATGTGATAAAACAAATCGTTGATCTAATTAGTTGTCAACACTTAATAGATAGATAGATAGATAGATAGATAGATACTTTATTCATCCCCGTAGGGAAATTCACACTTCCAGCAGTCTACCCTGTTGTTTATTAACAGATGAACATGATGCCCTAGGGGTGCTTGTAGCGAAGTGGATGACGTCACGCCAGTCTAAAAATTCGACATCCCTGCGGCAGATGGAAAACTTTTCTTTGTGAAAATCCAGGGATACACCACCTCGTGTTAGCAAGTCCGCCTCCTCTCCGATTCTCCCCGGCTTTCGTGTCTCTGTTTAGCGGCGTTGAAGCCGGATTGCTCCGGGTAGCTCCGGGTGGCTACACGTTAGCGTCCGGAATGCTAAACGTGAGCCACGTTTCCGCAAAACACAGCAACTGCGCTCCCTGTGCGCTTCGATGTTTTCCACCAGCACTCGATGATCTTATTTGGTCGTGAGTTCGCATTTACCATGATTACGGATGGTACCGAAGACTTATAACGCCGCTAGCCGCTTCGCTAGCTCCGGCTTTTCCTCCACGATAGGCCCCTTCATCACGCCGGCACGAGAAATCTTCAGGGCAAGGAGTTGAAAATCCTTGAATACACGCATTTCTTGTGCGTTAAAACCCATGTCCATAGGATAGAAGTAATCCATAGTGTAGTTGTCAAAACGGGAAGAAAAAACACCGAAGATAGGAGCAGGCAATAAAACAACAGGGCAGCTGCTGGAAAAGGCAGCCGCTCGTGGCAGCGCCGCTTTGCACTATATGCAATAATCAATTTTAATGTATTTTAACGATTAGTTGTTTGTTGCAGCCCTAAACTAAAGACTTTTACACTTGTAGCTTTTAAAGACGGTCATGTGCAGATCATAATTAATACCATCTTACAAATATTATTTAAAATAAACAACAGTTATCTATTTGGTGATCGATGGATTGATAACGGAATTTTATTCAAACTGACTTGTTAAAAAAACAGGGGTCTCCAACATGGTCGACGAGGGCACCAGGGTTCTCCTTGAGGACAGCTAAGGTGCCTTTGGACCTGTTCTGAAAATAGCTCATCAGTGCTGGGCATTGTGATTTTCTAGTCAAATTAATTTTTTTTAGTGGTCAACCTGATTCCAACCTCTCTGTTTTTTTTATTTTTTTCACTTCCCTTCTCTCTCATTTTCTCCCCCTTCTCTTTCTGTCTTTTGTTTTCTCTTCCTCTCTCTTCCTTTCTGTCTCACTATATTTCTCTCTAGGTTTCCCTTTTCTCCCTCTGTCTCTCTCTTTCTTCTTCTTTTTCTTTCTCCCTCTCCCTCCCTCTTCCTCTATCTCCCTCTCTCTCTCTTTCTTTCCCTCTCGCATTCTCCCTATTCTCTCTCTCTTCCTCTTGTTCTCGCTCTTCCTCTCATTATTTCTCCATTTCTTTCTCTCTCTTTCTTTCACTCTTATTTTTTCTTTCTCTCTTACTTTTTCGCTCTCTCTTTTTCTTTTGCTCTTCTTTTGTTATTTTAGAAATACCATTCAAACTAGGTGCCCTTTGCGCTACTTAGTTGCAAAAAGTAGCTCTCAGCTAATTGAAAAAGTTCGAGACCCCTGTTATAACATATACAGCGTCTGGGTGTCATAGGGTGCTTAGAATGCATGCTACATACAATCAATAAAACTTTATGTCTCATTTGGAATGTTTTTGATCTCCGGTTGTCTTGCCTGCTTCCATCATTCAGGATCCAGATCAGCTAATCCCGTCAGTGGTAAGGCTTCATCCAACCACACGCTGGATGGCTAAATACCTATTCCTTAAACCTACATAACTTTGACCCCCTTTGCTTCTATTTCACCACTTGGTTGCATGCCTTTATTGTGAATGGTTGTTGATAAGAAGCTGATCAGGGAACCTTAAAAATGTGTGTGGCAGATCCTTTGTCTTGTTCGTTTTTTCTGGCAACTGGGAACATCCATCGTCGAGTTCAGACTGTATGTGTGTTTGTCTATTATCTTTATTTTCTTTTTGTCCTAACGTTATTTGTAGCTAAAATTACAGCATATAAAGCCTCTTTGCATTTCAGTTAGAGGAAGTGAATACTTGCATACTTGATTGTAGACAATGATTGGGAAAATTTTGGTTGAGATAATGCGGCAACTATTAGTTTGGATATAGTGGGAGGAAAAAGTACTGTAAATTACAAGCCTCTACCTTTTTGGTACAAACATGTTGACTTACCGTATTTTCACGACTATAAGGCACACATAAAAGTGCCCTAACACACGGTGCACCCTGTGTGTCATATAAAGCAGCGGGCGTAACGTCACAAGCACAAGATCTAGGAAAAAAAAGGAAAATACATAACAATTTTAGATTTTTACACACTGGATAAATTAACAAACAACAAAAATACCTGAAAAGGCAAAACAATAAAACATAAATCAAAATGATAATTTTTCAGTGTTATAAATAAATGCTAAAAATGCTACAAAAATAAGAATTTACAATTCTATTTTAACTAATTCAGACACAGATTCTCTGAAAAACTTGCAAAAAATATAAATAAAATTAAGTAAAACAAAAAGCAAAAGTTCAGCAGTCTCTAAGATTTAAATATTAAATCCACTCTACTTGATTGAAATGAGTTGAAATTTGGCTCATTTTTTTGCTTTTTATACATACAGGACCTTCTTTCTTTTATGTCTTCTCAATTGATCTCCATTATTACCCAACACCTATAGAGCCTTTTGTGTGTTTGTAAACAAGTGTGACGTATTGAAGCTGCGCGTGCATTGTTGAAGCAGAATGACAGAATTTATGTCAGTTTATAGCAGACCATTGAGACAAAAAGATCATAGATCATAGATAGGAACAGCGCAATAAAGCACAAAGTAGGTACTAGCAGAAAGATAGCAAATTTATTTTAGTCATCAAAATCAACGACAAAAAAAAAATTATTTGGATTGTCGCTTGATTTCTTTCTTTGAAGGTACTGGAAAAATAGAAAAATTGGCTTTGAAAGTGCTTAAATTTGGCCATGAAAAAAAGTTTACGAACAGCAGCGGGCGTAACGTCACAAGCACAAGATCTAGGAAAAAAAAGGAAAATACATAACAATTTTAGATTTTTACACACTGGATAAATTAACAAACAACAAAAATACCTGAAAAGGCAAAACAATAAAACATAAATCAAAATGATAATTTTTCAGTGTTATAAATAAATGCTAAAAATGCTACAAAAATAAGAATTTACAATTCTATTTTAACTAATTCAGACACAGATTCTCTGAAAAACTTGCAAAAAATATAAATAAAATTAAGTAAAACAAAAAGCAAAAGTTCAGCAGTCTCTAAGATTTAAATATTAAATCCACTCTACTTGATTGAAATGAGTTGAAATTTGGCTCATTTTTTTGCTTTTTATACATACAGGACCTTCTTTCTTTTATGTCTTCTCAATTGATCTCCATTATTACCCAACACCTATAGAGCCTTTTGTGTGTTTGTAAACAAGTGTGACGTATTGAAGCTGCGCGTGCATTGTTGAAGCAGAATGACAGAATTTATGTCAGTTTATAGCAGACCATTGAGACAAAAAGATCATAGATCATAGATAGGAACAGCGCAATAAAGCACAAAGTAGGTACTAGCAGAAAGATAGCAAATTTATTTTAGTCATCAAAATCAACGTCAAAAAAAAATTCTTTGGATTGTCGCTTGATTTCTTTCTTTGAAGGTACTGGAAAAATAGAAAAATTGGCTTTGAAAGTGCTTAAATTTGGCCATGAAAAAAAGTTTACGAACCCTGATTCTAAATTCTGAGCATACCGCTCTTAATGAAATGCACTCTATAGTAGGAAATAACAGTATGTTTGAAATTTCTTTAGTTTTGCCATAAATTGTTATCCTACTTTCTATTTAGGTATTGTTCATGCTTTTGTATACATGTGTTTGTGACCTGGTGCATTCTATCAACAGCTGGCAGTCGTTCTAGCTCCCCAGGCAAGCTGTTTGGACACTGCAGCTACGGTCGGATTCCTCGAGCAACGGTGTCTGTCTCCAACACACCAACTGACAAACGCAGTCGGATCCCTCGAAGTCAAGGGTGCAGCCGAGAAACAAGCCCCAGTCGAACAGGCTTAGGTATGCTAAGGATATTCATGCACACACTTTGTATTGACTTCTTTTTTTCCACTAAATTCTAATACAGGTAGACTTGCACTTATGTACCTACAGTAACCCCTTGTCTTTTACTGAATTTGTATTTCAACCATAAATTATTTTTTTACTCTACAATAAAATACATTACAATGCATAAGAGAAACAAAAGAAACAGAAATCATTTACAGGGCCAAACCAATGTTTAACCCCTCAATGTAAGAACAATGACGGGTGGATAATTAACAGAATAGAATAGAATATACCTTTATTGTCATTGTTACAACATGGGTTGAATATATTGTGACAACGAAATTGGACGTGGCACTCCAGTACCACATTTTACATTGAGGATAAAGAAATGAAATGATCTGCATTCATATAGTGCTTTTCAAGTCAAGCCTTCCCAAAGCGCTTTACAGTGTGCTTCACATTTCCCAATAGCGGCCATGCAGCCATGTAAGGCACTAAACTGCTTATTGGGGGTATTAGGGGTTCAGTGTCTTACCCAAGGACACTTCGACATATAACACGGAGGAGCCGGGATTCAAACTGCGATCTCTTGATCCCAAGACGAGCGCGCTACCTCCTGAGCCACTGCCCCGTATTAAAGATATCGATTTCTTATTTGAATTAATTTTATTTGTATAAAAAATAGACAACAGGATAAAGCAATAGAAAAATAGACAAAAGTGAAATAACTAAAAAAGAAACCTACATTAACTATTTTTTTCCCTGATACACATGTTAAAATGTAATAGAATCAGTATAATTAACAATCATTGGAATGTGCAAATTCTTATAGCAAATTGCAGCTGAAATGATATTAAAATATAAATGGACAAATATTTATAGAAAAAGACAGTCAAATAAATCAATAATTCAAAAAGAATTGACAAACTATTTTCTCTTGGAGATATTGTTTTCTCATCTGAAGTATTGCCATTAAACTGCAGTGTGTAATAGTCTGTGCAGCCCTTTGAGACTCTTTGTGATTAAGGGCGTCACAAATAAACATGACTTGACAACATTCAAGTTGGCAAATAGTTCCTTAGTTAGCTACCGCTAACTGTTAGCAAGCCCACTTGACATTGTGGAAAAGGAGAACTCTTTTATCGACTTATGAGTCAACGAATTCACTTTGGACTTAGAGTAACGCAAATTGTGAACATGGTCCATGCAATTAAATGGTTGCAAAAAGGTCTGTTATCACCATGCTAACACAAGCAGCTAACACGAGCAGCTAACTTGTATGACATAGATCAACAAGAATTAATTGGCAGCTTTACGTTTTGAACATTGTAAGCAGGCTATGAGGCAAAAAAGAGTGTTTAAAAATACAAACAGGGATACAATATTAAACTCTTTAACATATTTAATTAAATCGCTTATGCTTAGATTATAGCAAGTATCTTATAAAGGACAAATAGCAAAATCCTACTAAAAAAACAAAGAGATAAAGGTACAAAGAAGATGTTTGTACTGTCCTTGATTGCATAGGCTTTGTTTTCCTTCAGAGGGGGATGTATGAGGGGGTGAGGGACAGACAGAGATGGCCGGATCCAACTAGATGTTTGATCTTACTGTACACACGGTCCAGTGTTTTTTCCCTAATTGCTCAGTCCACGTATTGAATGAATTTGGGAAGTACAGTCCTTAAGCATGCCCGATTAAAGTAGCCGGCGACAATAAAAACTCCGTCGGGGTGTGCGAGCTGCTGTTTATTGATAGCAGCGGGCAGGATATTTTGTGCTATGCTAAGGTTAGCATCCGGTGGAACGTTAGCATCCGGTGGAACGTAAACAGCAACCACAATGACCACAGTTAGCTCTCTCGGTAGATAGAAGGGTCTACACGATACTGCTAGAAACTCTATATCGAGTGAGCAGTGTGTGTCAATGATTCGGCTGTTATTGTAGCGCATGTAGCCCTGTTTTTACCGGAGTCTCTGTCTCGTTCGTGCCGGTGAAGCATGCATCCTGCTAGTTGGACTGCGGCGTCGGGGAAGCCAAGACTCCGTGATGACAAAAAAACTCTAAATTTGGACGAAGCTGTTGGTGGCGATCCGAAGCTCAATTTCACTCATTTTGTGGACGATGGATCTGGCGTTGGTCAGGGACATGCTTGGGAGCGCTGGTCTGTGTGGTCGCCTTCTTAGCTTAGGCCCGACCGGCAGCCTTTTTCTTTTGCTCCGTCGTTGTCGGTAGGCAGATCACCCAGGGAGATCCGGTGGTCTCTGTATATCCCTCGGGATGTTGTGGATGTTATTGTAGTTGTGAAAGGAGTCGAAGGGAAAATATGAGGGATAAAAGAACACTGAAAAATAAAAGACAAACTGGAGCCCCTGAAGCCGCTGCACTCGCGCGCGCCGCCACCTTGGAACCCCTTAAAAGTTGATAAACAAAGTTCTGTCTGTACGTTGTCACCAAACACTGAAATACATCCCATATCAATGGAAGCTGAAACTCTTGAGATTTAAGAGACGCTGACCATTTCAAAATGTACTCATCACAGAAAGTCTGAAACAAGATACCTGAAAACTATAAAGCCAGCATAGCTCACCAACTATGTCCCCTAGAAGTCATGAAATGAGTAGAAATTCCGTAAATATGGTGTGGTTACATTCATGAAACTCCAGTGAATCCGACCATGTAAAATATTTAGCCCAAAACACACGATATCGCAAACTGATAAAAAAAAGCAGCCTAAAAGCCTTTCTGCATCGTTTGACGATCCTTGTTGTAATCTGTTCATTCCGCTCCATGATTTCTTTTTGAAGTCAACAAACTCATGAGATGATTTCCAATATGGGTGTTAACCTCTGAACTTTTGAATGACACCACTCTCAACGATTTGCAAGATTTTTTTCACAGTATTTAGCCTACGATAACTTTTAAAGGTGGGCAGCACGGCGGCGCAGTGGATAACGCGTGTGCGGCACAGTTCTGAGATCGTGGGAACCTTCTGCGTGGGTTCAAATCCAGCTACCGGCCTTACTGTGCGGAGTTTGTATGTTCTCTCCGTGCTTGCGTGGGTTTCCTTCGGGCACTCCGGTATCCTCCCACATTCCAAAGACATGCATTTCAGGTGGATTGGCTGGTCCAAATTGTCCCTAGGTGTGAATGCGCGAGCGAGTTGTCTGTCCCTGTGTGCCCTGCGATTGGCTGGCAACCAGTTCAGGGTGTCCCCTGCCCACTGCCCAATGATTGCTGGGATGGGCTCCAGCACCCCCGCGACCCTACTGAGGATAAGCGGTGCAGCTAATGAGATGAGATGAACTTATAAAGGTCTGAAATGAGAAAACGGACATGAGCTATTTTGGCTTCAAAAATTTTCAGCCAGTAGTGACCAATTGAAATGATTATTGATCCATTGGTCAGCCATCGAGGTTCTCCACATAAATGTATATGTAAATGTATATAAATGTATACATATTTGTGATGTGTATTCAGAATACAACCAAAAATTAACGTGTGTAATGGAACTCAGGATCCATTTTTACGCTCAATTAACCGCACAAGTCTGCACAATCAGTGATTGACTTCTGATAGGAGAAGTCAAACATTTACAACTCTATCACAATATCAAAAATATTTGCCAAAGTGACATATCTTTAGAAACATGTGTAAAATACTATGTTTAGTTTTTCAGATTGTGAATTTGAACTGTGACCAGTAAGGCTTCATGCTATTGCCCCAGATGTTTTCCAGCTAAGATTCCCATGCTACACTCATCTGCAGGCATTTGATTGCAATCATTATTTTAGGGATAAATAAAGACCTTCCATTTCTGTGTGTTCCGACTTAGATGACTCAATGTTAGTAGCAACAAAACTTTAGAGTCTTACCCTTCAAAAGAGACCAAAAACGTCCATATTCTCCAAACGGTCCCAGAACAGCTTTCAATTTACATTGGGTAAGTCTTGGATTGGGAATTTAAGATTGTTTTACAGGATTGCTAAGTGGTTGACGAATAAATGTAACCCTACACATTTATTTTCTTACAAATAACTAACCTGAGAGTAGTCAGCTATAATAGCTTGAAATTTCAATGTTTCTGGCAGTCTGACTATAGACCACGCGATAAATGAAGAAAAAAAGGGCGATGAAATGACCCCAACACGCATGCTCTCAGTCATTATGTGGTCGCACCCAAGAGGACAGAGCTATTTGGGAAACCAGCTCTTTTGAGAATAGCTAACTTTTTTGGCTCTTAAACGACTCCTCAGATTTTTATTTAGTTATTTTTATTGTTAGGTGAATATAACCCTCACATTTCTGCAGGGATTTTATTACAATGTTTATTAGAACATCAGTGAAGAAACATCGATTTGACACAATGAAAAGAAGTATGTAAACAAAAGCCATGGCTCACTGGAAGGATGAGGTTTGGTCTGATGGGACAAAGATTCATTTATTGGCTCAGATGGTGTGAATCATGTGTGGCGGTAACCAAGTGCCCTAAATCAAGCATGGTGTTGGAAATGTCATGGTTTGAGGCTGTATGAGTGTAAGTAGAATTGGGGAGTTGCACTTCATTAAGTGAAACACAAACTTAAAAATGTACTGTGAAAAACTATAGCAGATAATGATCTCTCCCTCCAGAAACAGGGTCGCAGGGCAATATTCCATCCTGACAATGACCCCAAATACACTTCTAAGACGACCAAGCTTTTCTTAAGGGGCAAATGTTAAAGGGGAAGGACTAGCCAAGCATGTCTCCAGATCTAAATCCAATGAAGCATCTTTGGGGTATCCTCAGTCGGAAGGCGAAGAAGCACAAGATCTTGAATACCCCCCAGCTCAGTCATGTTGTCATGAGTGCAATAGCATTCCTGTGGCAATTTGTGAGGCTCTGCAAAATAATGTTGGCCGCACAAAATATTGAACTTCAGGAACCTTTACTTTAGGGTGTACTCAATTTTGTTACTAGGGGTTTAGCTACTCATGGCTTTATTTTGAGTTTTTTGAGGGGACAAATACATTTACACTGCTATATAAGCTTTACACAAGCTACCTTTCATTGTGTCAAAGCAATGTTTATTTTGTGGAGTTAAATTAAACATTATGATGAAATCTCAGCAGAAATGTGAGTGGTGTACTCACTTTTGTGACATACTGTAAGTAAAACAAAAAGCAAAAGATCAGCAGTCTCTAAGATTGAAATATTAAATGCACTCTGTTTCAGAGCAAACAATATCATATTTGTTATGAATTAAACAAAACTTTAATACCTCTCTGAAGCCTTTTACAGTAAATAAACTAGAATTTCATCACTACTAACACGTAAACCAAAAACAGTGCAGGAGATAAAATAAGGCTTCATAATACTTAAATAGCTCCCCGAAACTTTTTACAGTGAATAAATTACAATTTTAACACAACTAACATGAATAATCTTTCACGTAAACCAAAAGCTTACAGTACAGGAAATTATGTTATGCATGGTAGCAATTTGCTTTAAGGTACATAAAACTTAAATAGCTAAATAGATTTATTTACAATAAATAATTACAGCTGTCAGTACCAAAAACAGGACTTTAACTTAAAAAGTGTATAAAAATGTCAATGGAGCTGTGCACTGAAAAGTGCAGGCATTCCTGTTTTAGTGCTAGATTGTTGAACTAATGTTATGGTAACAGCTGAACACTTCCACTTTAGCAAGCTTTTTATACTCTCTCTCAATCACAAACACACACGCTTGATTGACTAATTTTATGATAAGAGCTAATCAGTCTCCACCTGAATATTCCTCTTTAAAACAATTTAACTTCGTATTTTACACTGTCTCTTAAATGGAAACACGCTTTTTTAACACGGATACAGGCATGTCAGGATGAGTTACCTGAGCTGCCGCTGTTTCTTATTGTTCCTGCTTTAGTGGCTCCAACCCTGGTAGCTTATTCAATCAGAAGGCGTTGGGTGGGTAACGAGGTGAGAAGGGAATGGAGAAGGAGGAGCAAGGGAGAAAGTATCTCAGCTGCAAAAGATAGAATATTCGGCTAATCGAATAAAAAAAATGCAGATAACTATATTCTTCAGATTTCCAAATATCAGTGCCGATAATCGGCCCGCCCGATAATCAGTTGACCTCTAAATTAAACACTTGTTGTTGTCAATATTAGTATGCTAGAACACAACAGCAGCAAGTAAGGTCTTTTTCCATTTGTTCCTTTCTAACTTTCCTCTGTGATTGCATACTGACACTTGTCCCTACCTAACATGTTGTTGTCCTCACAGCCAGCTTGTGTGGTAAAAAAGCTCATCTCCCTGCTGCTTTTCCCTACCGCATGCTAGCCCGGAGTCGCATTCCCCGACCCAGCATGAGTCAGGGTTGCAGTCGCGACACAAGTCGCGAGAGCAGCCGTGACACCAGCCCCGCTCGAGGCATTACTCCGCTGGGTAAGTATGTGTGGCTCATCAGAAATTGCCTCTAAAACATCCACTAATTAAACGAGTTCTGTCAAATATACTAGGCAGATGTGCTAGTTTAGTGGTAAGGAACCTTTTTTAGCCAAAGAGCCATAATAGCAAATTTTTTTGATTATCTTGGTGGAAAGTGCCATACCATATATTTGAAGTCAACATTTAGCAAAACCGCCAGACATGCTTTCCAGACAAAAGCGAATTTTTCAGCGCATTTTATTTGTGTGACGTTAAATAATTTGATCAAAGTTTCGAAATACGAATAATGCCAGAGCCTGGGTCCCATATCAACAAATATACCACTTTAAACTTGTCTTCCTGACAGTGTCTGTTGGTGTGACACCTTGACAGTGAACTCTAGTTAAAATTGTACTGGACCAAACCCCATGCAGATCAGTATATCTCGGTTTTGTATGTGTCAATTGGCGCTGCGTTTTCCAATGTATTAGATAAATGAATACGTTCTTTTTTTATCTCCAAGTCATATGTACTTATGAAAAGAGCCATATATGGCTCGCAAGCCACGGGTTCCCGACTCCTGCTCTAAGCATATTGCTTACCTCTGCTGTACCTTGCAGCTTCTCGACGACACTCCCGTTCAACCAGTGCTCTTACGGCTGAACCTCATGGCCAGTCAGGTGATCTGCATGAATAGATGTCCCAACCGACCTCAGCATTTTAGTTTTTCCATCTAGCCGCTCACCCTTTGTCTGTTGTATTGAATGCTTTGTGGAAAATGCAGCTTTTCGTTTGTCGAGGATTTTCTTAATTTATTTTTTAACAGGAGAGATAAGAGTACATACATTTGTCCAGAGAACAAAAGTTTGGTGTAGGTGTTGCAACTTTCTAGTTCTGCATACCTAGCATTGGTATTTTTCTGATGCTTGTTTAGGGTTTTGATATGTATTTTGTGGTTTTATATTTCGTGCATTTGTTGGTGCTTCATTTCCTCGGGGAATCAGGGTGTTATATACATGCTGTATATATATTTTTTTTTTGCATGAAACTGTAAATGATTTTCTTTATTTATTTTCATACCGGAGATCTAAGAGTAAATACATTTGTCCAGAGAACACCAGTCGATGTAGGTGTTCTTTGATCGGCACTGTGATTATTCCTCTGAAAGTACCGTATTTTCCGCACTATAAGGCGCACCGGGTTATAGGGCGCACCCCGAAAAAATAGATTTGGTCCTATTTTTGACATACATAAGACGCACCGGATTATAAGGCGCTACAATGGGAACGTCGACAAAACAGTCAGATAGTTCAGTCCAACTTATTACCCCCTTAATATTCCGAAAGCTTGCAAAGACGCAAATACGTGTCGAGAACACGTGCGGATGCGGTGTCCGTACAATGTCACTCAAATGCATCGTTCCATCATTCGGAAGGTTAAAGTCTTGGGATTCAAGAAATGCCAACCATTCCTTAATATCTATTTTCTTTTTCGCTCGCAACTTTACTGTGCATATGACAATAAACACTTGGAATTGAGTTTAATTTAAAAATAGACACTCCATTCCATCCATTATCTGCACTGCTTATCACAGAAACATCGAGTTCAGTCTGAAACAAGATACAGGGACAATATAAAATCCGGAGTAGCTCACCGAAGTTGTTGCTGAATTCAATAATTATTTAATTGGGCAATAATGTGCAGCCAATGTCCTCTTATATCCGTGAGGGTAGTAAATCCAGGAGAATACAATATTTACAAATACAGAATAGAAAAAAATGCTTTCTCTATGCCGTCAGCCACATGCTATACACATTCATCTTTTTCGGCCAATTGCGGCTTTGTTTCGCCGTTCAAGCCAATGCCAGCCTGTAAATGATAAAAAGGATCCGCCCCTTGACCTCCGAATAACTTAAGCCAATAGTGATTGATTCAACTGATGATTGACACATCTTTTTCGGCCAATTGCAGGCTTTGTTTGCCGTTCAAGCCAATGCCAGCCTGTAAAGGATCCGCCCCTTGACCTCCGAATAACTTTAGCCAATAGTGATCGATTCAAATGATGATTGACACATCTTTTTCGGCCAATTGCAGGCTTTGTTTGCCGTTCAAGCCAATGCCAGCCTGTAAATGATAAAAAGGATCCGCCCCTTGACCACCGAATAACTTTAGCCAATAGTGATCGATTCAAATGATGATTGACACATTGGTTAGCCAATGAAACGCCGGTAAATAAATCCCAGCATACACCGCGTACTACTTGGCGTTTGGGGGAAAATCTAGTCGGCGGCTGCAAGTTAGTTGGAAAACTTTGCAATTTTAAAATTAATCCATAAATAAGGCGCACTGTATTATAAGGCGCATGGTCAGCTTTTGAAAAAAAATAAAGGCTTTTAGGTGCGCCTTATAGTGCGGAAAATACGGTACTCGAAAAATTAAAAATTTGGCCTGGAAGTGCTTGAATTTGGCCAAGAAAAAAGTGTATGAACCCTGCAAACAAATAGGATGTATTTGTCCAGAGAACACCACTAAGTGTACCTGTTGCAACTTATTAGCTCTGCATACTTAGCATTGTTATTTTTGTGATTTTTTTGGTTGTTTAGGTTTTTGACATCTATTTTGTGGTTTTCCATTTACTACATTTGTTGGTGCTTCATTTCTTTGGGGAATCAGGGTGTAATTTACATAATGATATATATATTTTTTGCATGAAAAATCTTCTTTGTTTTGTTATGCTCAGTTTTGAATGTAAATTCCAAGCACTCACCTTTTACTGACCCACAACATACATATTTTCCTTTAATCCAGGGGCTGGCAACCATAAATGTTATATGGCTGTATTGGATAAATAAATTAATAACAAAATAATTTTCTGGAGCCCCAGATAAATAAAAGCCGTATTTTATCTATATTAGCTATATCCGCCTTTTATTAAAAGTTGGATGCAGCGCATCAGGGGCCCTCTACACACGAGATACAGAATTCGCACAGGTGCTCAATATCTCTTAAATATTTGAATTTTAATGTTGTGTTTTCAAGGTTTGACAAGTGCTTGAACTTTGGATGGAGTGCATGTAAACGCTTAAAATTGTTGCCATGTTTCTTGCCAGTCTGTCTCGATAGACTACGCATTAAGAAAATTAAAACTTAAGAAGAAATTAATTTCTTTGGCTTACACCCACCTTAAATAGATAGTGTTGGTGAGATCAATAATGATAATGATAGTTAATCAATAATTATTATTATTAACAATATAATAGTATATTATTTCTTCTTTTAATGGTACTAGAGAATTAGGAAAATTAGTTTTGAAAGTCCTTAAAAAGTGCTTGAATTTGGCCATTGAAAAGCTGTACGAACCCCAGAGATACTCAAGAAACGGAAAATTCAATATAAGATGTCTTTCGAGCAAAAAAAATATTTTTATGCCCGAGATACATGGAATTCTCCATACGAGCACATTCAGGGGACAAAATTATTATTGTGAGGTATAACCTTACAATCACTGTATTTCTACATTTTTTTGTGGACCAAATTTTTATTTTATGTTAATTCCGCTGATTAAATCTGAAATCCTTAATAATGAATGATTAAGTGAATATACTGTTTGGTTGCAAATTTAACTCTTTACCTATTTTTAAGTCTTTGTCAGATGCTGTAAACACCTGTAAAGCTAAATTTAATATTATTATAAATAGCATTTCTGTACTCAAAAGTACATTAAATCAATGCTTTTTTATTAGGTAAGTTACATGGTGTGTAACATCTGTGGCTCATATATTTCTGTTTTTCCCCTCCCTCCATTTTCAACCTCCAATTCCTCTCCAGAGCGTTACGGTGTGATTCACCAAGCCAGAATCTCAGCATCAATCAACGCTATGAGGGTTCTGAACACTGGCACTGAGGTTGAAGCCGCAGTTGCTGATGCTCTGGTAAGATGAGCAGAATTTTCGAAGAGGAATTGTTCTTTGCCATTTGTTTGTGTACCTGCCACTGAGAGAGCTGAGAATGTTCAGTGGTATCAGGTAATCGTCCAGGGTTCGTACAAGTGCTTGAAATCCTTGAAAATGCCTGGATTTAATATTGAGTTTTCAAGTTCAGGAAAATGTTTGAATTTTGGTTTAAGCGCTTGAAAATGCTTGAAATTGTTGTCATAGCCATGTTTTTTGGCAGTCTGACTATCGGCCACGCAATAAATGAAAAAAATGTTTTGAAAAAGTGCTTAAGAATGTCACCACAATGCCTGCTCTGGTGGCTTGTCATGATGGCGTTGGCTTGTGAAGCGTCAGCGTCCCCTACTAGTCACACCCATGAGGACAACTCTATCTAGAAAACAGGCTTTCTTGGCTCGGCTCCCAGACAGCTCCTATTTAGTAATTAGTAATATCATCTGTTTACAGGGGGATGCCCGACAAACACATAAAATATAAATGAAAATATTAACAGATCTACAAAAATAATGGTAAAACAAAAAACGATTTTAGCATTTTACACACTGAACAGATTTAGTTAAACAACAACACAAAATCCTTAAAATGCTAAACAATAAAATTAGAAAAAAATAACTCTTTAGTGCTATATATACATGATACAGTAGAAAACAATTAATTTGACAATTATATTTGAAACATTTTAGTCACAGATCCTTTGTAAAACACCCAAAAAAATATAAAATAAAACAAGTAAAACAAAAAGCAAAAGATCAGCAGTCTCTTAAGATTAAAATATTTAATGCACTCTTTTTTTAGAACAATCAGTATAATCAAATTCAATCCAAATCTGGCTAATTTCTGCTTTTTATACATGCAGTACTTTTTTCACTATTTTTGTCTTCTGTATTAAACTCACTTATTACCCAACACCTACAAGAGCCCTTTCCGTATTTGAAAACAAGTGTGACGTACCCAAACTGTGCGTGGATTATTGAAGCAGAATGACAGATTTCATGTCAGTTTATAGCGGCTTATTGACACAAAAGATCATAAATAGGAACAGTTAAAATAGCACAGTTATATGTGAGCATCCAGAAAGGGACTTTATTTTAGTCATCTAGGTCAACAATCATTCTTTTGATCGGCGCTGGATTTTTTCTTTTGAGGGTACTGTAAAAATTTAAAACTTGGCTTTGAAAGTGCTTAAAGTGTGCTTGAATGTGGCCTGAAAAAGGTGTACAATCCATGATCATTGGAGTTTTTCCACAGAATCATTGGTTTCTTAAAAAAAGATTTTCTTTTTGGTGCGCTTCAGTGCAAGGATCCGTTGCACAACTCCATAAAAGCTTTTAACAGAACATCACCAGTTGATTAAAAATACCATTGATGTGTTTATCAGGGCATGCTTATACGGCCGAAACAAATTGGTGGTATTTTTAAAGCCTCTGACCATTAAGCCCTTGCTGTTGTTGAATTAAGTAGTGATTTCACAATGTCATGCCACTGAGTATTTAAAAGCTCAAACACTTGTGATTCAAGATTAGATGATCATTTCAGAAACATCACGATCAGTCTGAAACAAGATACCCGAAATATATATATATATATATATATATATATATATATATATATATATATATATATATATATACACACAAAGTGCATAGAAATTAGACCCCAAACTAAACTTTCGTAACGCCACTTGTGATTAATTTTTACTCACTATTGTTACGCACAAGAGTGCAAAATCATTGATTGACTTCTGGAAAGAGTAGTCAATCACTTTCAACTCATTGAAAATACCTAAAAAGTAGGCCTAAGTAAAATACACAGTTGGAAATGTTTAAGTGCTGTAAACTGGTCGTCTCTACATGGCCACTTTTGGAAACGCCTAAAATTACCCTTACAAAAATGTGTAAAATACAATGTTTTTCAGATTTTGATCAAATTTGACCTTGTACCCGGTAAGAGTTAAAGCTATTGTCTCACTTGTTTTCAAGCTAAAAGGCCCATGCTGCTCTCATCTACAGGAAAATAACATACACCCAAAAACAGGCCGTAATAAAAACCTTTTAATTTTGTGTGTTCCAATTAGAATTACTCAATGTTAGTAGCACTTGCACTGATCATTTCAGTTTGGGACACAACTTCAGTGTGTTACCTTTCAAAAGAGACCAAACCCGTCCAGTTTCTCCAAATTGTTCACGAACAGCGTTCAATTTACTTTGTCTTGGATTGGGATTTTAGTTGAATTTTACATAAATGTTAAGGGGTTAAATAATTTTTAACTGGACTCAACTTTAACGGGCTCAGTGTCAACTTTTTTGAGTGTTCAGTCATATTTTAAAACTTGTTGTGTGATCTCAATGAAATAATGGAATCCTCTTTTAATTGACATGATTATTTTTGTTCTTTAAGCTTTCTTCCTTTGCTCTTTCCTTTACTGTGTTCTTCATTTCAGCTACTCGGAGACTCCAGAAATAAGGTAGTCAGTTACATTTAAAAGCACACTTTTAATGCTTTCCTTTTTTATGCATTCCAATGCACCATAGCTTCAAATTAGTTATTTCCCTTCTTTTACCAAAAGAAAACCCTCGGAAGGGTAACTGAATTCAATAATTATTTAATCAGCTGGTCCACATTCCACCAAAACACTAATTTGCGAAAACAACGTACAAAGGTTTGGGTCAAATAACCGTTGAGCAGATGAGATCCAATTGGGTAATTTATGCAAATCATATAATTTCTATTTACAACAGAAGAAGGTATTTTAAGGAGCAAAAACGGTACATCTGTTGAAAAAGAGAATCAGTTATGTTTTTGTCTACATTGATACATTTGCCACATCATAGTCTGCAAAGGGAATTGGCTGAAATGGGTTCTTTAGGGCCGACACCGATAACAGGTATTAAGAGAAGGCCGAAAAGCAAAATTTGCTATTGATTTGATTTGTAAAAGCTTAACAAAAAATTGTGAGAAATTTTAACGTTGCACAAAGAAACTAATTATATTTGGTATATATTCAAATAAAAATGTAATAGCGCGCTGTAAAGTTTTACAGTAAATACATTTGAATTTCAACACAACTAACATGACTAATCATTCACTTAAACCAAAAACCTAACAGTGCTAAAATATAACACAGTACATAAAAACTAGCTTTCTGAAAGTTTTTGTAATAGAATAAAATACAACTATCATGACTTAAATTAACTTATTACAAAAGCAATGGAATTTCACTGGAAGAGGGGTGTATGTGACTGCACCCTAAAGTGTGTAAGATTTTAAATAAACTTAAAAAGAAGCATAAATATCAAAGTCAGTTAAAAGTAATCATTAAATTATGTGTATTTTAGGTACGTACTGACTGGACATAAAATTAATATTATATTTAGAAGACTATAATTTTTTTATTAAAAAATATTATTTTTTATTCATTTTTACATAACTAATAACGACTAAGATACCTGATGATTTGTTATAGAAGATTAGGCATTTGTTAGAGAATGATTGGGCATTTTATATATAGAATGTCCAAAAAAACGTTTTAATTTTGTTAATTTTTTTTTGTTCAATACATTTGAAGATTTTGTTTCAGTAAATGTGACATTGCAGATAATTTTGCTTAATTTAGTTGTTTTTTTTTTCTTTTACATATTTCGAAATCATAAAATAACTAAATCGATATTTAAAACTGGCAGCACGGCGGCGCAGTGGTTAGCGCGTGTGCAGCACAGTTCTGAAGTCGTGGGAACCTCCTGCGTGGGTTCAAATCCAGCTCCTGGCCTTACTGTGCGGAGTTTCTATGTTCTCCCCGTGCTTGCGTGGGTTTCCTCCGGGCACTCCGGTTTCCTCCCACATTCCAAAGACATGCATTTCAGGTGAATTGGCCGGTCCAAATTGTCCCTAGGTGTGACTGAGCGAGTGAGTTGTCTGTCCCTGTGTGCCTTGCGATTGGCTGGCAACCAGTTCAGGGTGTCCCCTGCCCACTGCCCGATGATTGCTGGGATGGGCTCCAGCACCCCCGCTACCCTACTGAGGATAAGCGGTGCAGCTAATGATGAATATTTAAAACTAGCTGAATTATTAAGTTTTCAAATATATAATTATGTTGTCTTTTGTCCAATATGGGTAAAAAGAAATCAAAGTAATAATGTTCGATAAACGTCCTAATACAATTTCAAAAATATTTTACAAATGGGTATTTGCCTCAAAAAGAATTGAGAACCAAAGTGTTAGATCACAATTTATAAGCTAAGCAGATTTGAGATATTTTACTTAACATCTTATTCATCAAGGTTTACAATAATCATCGATGAAGAATTTCTTTTCTCTAATGGAGAGATAACAATTACACATTTAGTATTCATTGCTTTTTTGCCGTTTCGATTTGTATATTTAGTGTTTCCCCATTGCAAGTGTTATTTGTCATAGCGTCAAACTTCATGCATTACTAAAAGGTCTTCGTTTAAGTGTGTGTCATTTGAATTTGGTTAAATGTTCTCGTCTGTCACTTTCAACCCAAAACATTGTCATCACGATTTCAGTTTGTTCTGGTGCATTGTTTGTCCCTGTCTGGCTTCTGATTTTGAGATGGAAAATTCTGTTCATTAAAGTTTATTTTAATATAATATGTCTAAAATAAATGCCTTGATTCAAAGCATACTGTAAAATCTTGAAAAAGAAATTGCAAAAAAAGATCATAGATAGAAATAGCTCTTGTTTCAGCTATTTCAACGTACAGTATATGCTAGCAGCAAGATAGCAACCTTGTTTTAATCATCAAAGTAGAAAATAAGTGTCTTTTAACCAGGGATGGATTTTTTCCTTCGAAGGTACTGGAAAAATTTAAAACTTGGCCTTGAAAGTTTTTGAAAAATGCTTCAATTTGGCCTTGAAACAGGTTTAAGAACACTGGATTTTGGAAACTGTCCAGTTCGCTTCAAACACAGAGCTATGTCAACTGTGTTAAAACGTCACATTGATTATTTTCTCTTTCTCCGTGAAGAGGAAGCCAATGAGGCGCAGGTACGAATCGCCAGGGATGTACTCAGATGATGATGCCAACAGTGACGCATCCAGTGCCTGCTCAGAACGCTCTTACGGATCAAGAAACGGACCCATACCGCATTATCTTCGCCAGACGGAGGATGTGGCCGAGGTCCTCAACCTTTGTGCCAGCTCCAATTGGTCAGAGCGAAAGGAGGGCCTTATGGGATTGCAGAATCTCCTCAAGGGTCAAAGAATACTAAGGTGGGCTTTATATATTTATCTATCTAACCTAATCCTTTGAGTGAACAGAAGTAATGTTTACATCTTAGACCAGGGGTGGGAAACTACTTAAACACATCTTAACATATGTCTCATCAAATTGGTTTTGAAATGCTTACAAAAAACAATTATTCTATAGGTTGATTAAATATATTTAAAACTGGGTTAATTAGGCTCAGATGCAGCCGAGCCCATCTCTTTCTCGCTCTCTTTCTCTCCCTCTCTCTCTTTCTCTTTCTTTCTCTCTTTCTGTCTTCCTCTCTCTTTCTCTCTTTCTCTTTCTTTTTCTCTTTCTCTGTTTCACACCTTCTGTCTCTGAAGCGACCCACCCTGGGCCTTTTTAATTGAAAAAAGCGACCGGGTGCAGTGCCACCTAAGAGAGATGAATAACGTCAGAGCGAAGTAAACGGCAGCAGTTCTTCTAACTGTGAATCAAAACCGCTGATAATAGATAAGTAGAAAAGCGTGTGTGTGATTAAGACATAGCGTAAACATTGTACTTACTTTGTTTTAGGGAAGCACGTTTAGGTGGAGACTAAAAGCTCTTGGAAAAGAATGTGTTTGTCAATCAAGTGTGTGTAATTGGGATTGAGAGAGAGCATAAAAACCCCGCTTGAATGCAAGGCTGAGTGATAAGCTGTAAACAGGAGTGCCCACTGCCCACTCCTTTCAATTCGCCAGCTCTGTTGGAATTTCGATGCACTTTTTGTTTTAAGTTAATTTAAGTCATGTTGGTTGTATTGACATTTTTATTTATTTATTGTTAAAAAGTATTTATATACAATTTTACAAGTTGCTAATTATATTTGCTGCATTGTTTGTTTTTGGTTTAAGTGAAAGATTAGTCAAGTTAGTAGTGTTGAAGTTCTAATTTCTTCTGTACATGTTTCAGAGATATATTAAAATTTCGTTTTAAATTATTACGAATATACTTTTAGCATTATTACACATTTCTTAAACCAATTTTAAGCTTTTACACCAAATGAATATCGGCTCCAAATTTTGGTTATCGGCCTCCTCTTAACACTAATAATAGTAATCGGTCCTGAAAAACCCAAATTGGTCAATCCCTAATGAAAATAACATAAGTGGGCTCGCAGGTACAGTGAATCTGGATGGATCTGTTAACATTGATGAAGTCCAATTTTATTTGACTTAGCAAGTATACAATTCAAAAAGCATATACTGTACTTTGCATAATAGTGTCCTGTTGCTCCATTGTGGCACAAGCACAACATGGCACACTGCTTCAAGATAGGTTTTAGTTTTGTATTTATTTATTTATTTTTTAATGATGAAAATTCATTACTTGTAAATACATTTAGTTATCTTGTTTTCAGTAAGAATAAAATACATTTATTTATTTTTGTTTGTTTTTTCTTTCATTTTTTTCCCTACACAAGAAAACTTCAATGCAAATCACGGACTAGTGTAATGAGTTACTATTGGGCTTTGCAGAACATTTAATATTTGATCCAAAAGTATGCAATAGCACAACTACCATGCACCAAGCCTTAATTGTGACAAGCTCCAAAAATTGTGATGGCATATAGGGCTGCAAAAACTAACCGATAAAATCGATTCAAATCGATCATTAAAAGTATTGGCAACTAATTGGAATCGTCGATTCCTTTTATCATGTGATTTATGAGCCACTAAGAGTGCACACAATTCCGTTTTGACGCTGAGAGTTGTAGTACCACTTGGTTTGGCAGATGGCACCAAGACCGTTTTTACATTTTCCAAAATCTTACATATTTGCAAATGTACAGGGTATATACATTTTTGTTTATTTTCGAGTTAATTGACAAACACTTTTGACATACTACACAGGGAACTGGAATTGATGAGAGAAACTTTTTTTTAATTGTTTCATATTATTGAATATTCTGTTGTTTTGTGCACTAATTTTCTAACTTTTCAAAATTTCAATATTTGAAAAAAGAAAAGGAAATCAAAAATGTCTATCAATTATGAAAATAATAGTCAGTTGCAGCCCGAATAGAATAAACGCAAGAAGACAAAATACAGTCAATAGAAGTTATAAAAGCCGGTCAGCCGTGTCTTTTTTATCTTTTTTTCACGCATTCAAAGAGAGAAGGAACCGTCAGTCTTATACTAAAATCATCCAAGCCTAAATGTACTGACCTTAGGTTCTGCTTTGGGGAATCCAAATTAAAAAAGAAAAGAGGACCAGATTTTTATAGTTCAAATATTTTAGCAAGACTAGAGTTTAGTATAGAGCTTCGTAAGATGAGAGTCATTATTGCCACTCTCATTGCACTTTGGATTTGAATGTTAATTTGCTAATTTGGTGTTTGTTTTTTTTTTGGTTCGTTTTGGTTGTAGCCGAGTGGAGCTGAAAAGACTATGCGAAATCTTCACACGAATGTTTGCAGATCCACACAGCAAGGTTAAAAAAAAAATTCAACTTCACCCTCTATTATTTTTTTCCATTAAATATAATCATTTTACATTTTTTATTTCATCACAAAATGTCTATAATACAATTTAATACTATGTCTCTTGCATGACCTGCTTTGCTGTGGATTTGATAACAGAGAGTAAGTTTCTTCTAACCCATAAACATTCCATTGATTCCAAATGAATATTAGAGCCAGAGTATAATTAGTTTCTTTTATGAATGTGTGGCTTCTTAGGTGTTCAGCATGTTTCTAGAGACCCTTGTGGATTTCATCACTGTGCATCGAGAGGACTTGCAGGACTGGCTGTTTGTCCTTCTCACCCAATTGCTGAAGAAGATGGGGGCAGACCTCCTGGGCTCTGTCCAGGCCAAAGTCCAAAAGGCTTTGGATATCACAAGGTTTGTATGTTTTGCAAGATTTACCAGGTCATTCATAATTCTTTCAATCCCTTGAATTACCGTTAAAATTAAATCAATCATCAAATTACTACAGTTTGGGTTTGCTTGGAAATGTCCTAATTTTTGAAGGTAATGCACAGTTTTTTTATCAATGAAAATAGCTTGGAACTAATCCGAAATTCACCCCATACACCGCTAACCTGTTAAATTACTATTTCTGCTTGTTTTTTAATGCAAAATTTACTTAGGTCTGTAAATGGAGGCCCATTTCCAGGCTGTTAAACTGACCTTCCTTTGAGCTCGTCGAGTATCTGGAGCATCATATTAGTGGCTGTGATTAAACTTCCAAATAACTTTGGTTTGAAACTTGACAGTTAATTTTTGTTCAAA
The DNA here is from genome assembly GCF_059441175.1 of Urocampus carinirostris. Lineage (NCBI taxonomy): Eukaryota > Metazoa > Chordata > Actinopteri > Syngnathiformes > Syngnathidae > Urocampus > Urocampus carinirostris. The sequence goes on along the minus strand of NC_142362.1, from coordinate 38,833,609 downwards.
CAATTTAAGAAATTGCCAAGGAACTGAAGATCTCCTACAATGGTGTGCACTACTCTCTTCAGGCTCTAATCAGGGTAGAAACAGAAGTATCCCTGCTTCACAGCCAAGCAAGAGGAGAAGCACAATTAAATATCTAGTTTAAGATATATACGCCTTACAGATCCTCAACTAGCAGTTATGTGAAATAGTATCCACAAAACACCAGTGTAAACATCTATTGTAAAGAGGCGCCTCCCAGCTGCTGGTCTTTAAAGCCTCAATGTGTAATAAGTGACCACTAGATGACACTATGTTGTCTAGTGCGAGCAAGGGCCAGGGCCACAGAGCACAGCTCTGCGGTTGGATGCTGAAAAACATAAGCGGTGCAGATAGTGGATGGATGGATGATTGTTCATGTATCTTTGCCTAGTATTCAAATCAATGTTATTGTTTTTTACTGAAAGTTTTTTTGTACCACTTAGAGGCACTCAATATTACACATTGACCTTTTACACCAGAGTGGCAAAGGAAAAGCCATATCCTAGACTGGCCAACAAAAGGAAGAAATTCCTATTAACAAAAAACACAGACATTGAACAACTCATTTGATGAATAAAAGTGTGACTTTCATGGAAAATACAAAATTGTCTGCGTGTCCCCAAACCTTTGAACAGTAGTGTGTGTGTGTGTGTGTGTGTGTGTGTGTGTGTGTGTGTGTATATGTGTTTGTGTTTGTGTGTGTGTGATTGGGTAAGTATGGAATACATTGTAAATCACTTTAGGATGACTTTAGTGACTTAAAAAAGGGCTATGGCGCAGTGGTTAGCGCGTGTGCGGCACAGTTCTGAGGTCGTGGGAACCTCCTGCGTGGGTTCAAATCCAGCTACTGGCCATACTGTGCGGAGTTTGTATGTTCTCCCCGTGCTTGCGTGGGTTTCCTCCGGGCACTCCGGTTTCCTCCCACATTCCAAAGACATGCATTTCAGGTCAATTGGCCGGTCCAAATTGTCCCTAGGTGTGACTGAGCGAGTGAGTTGTCTGTCCCCGTGTGCCCTGCGATTGGCTGGCAACCAGTTCAGGGTGTCCCCTGCCCACTGCCCGGAGATGGCTGGGATGGGCTCCAGCCCCCCCGCGACCCTAATAAGGATAAGCGGTACAGCTAATGAGATGAGATGAGATGAAATGCAGCCAATTTACCATTTAGTGTAAATGTACACAATTTAACTTGGATTGTTCTTTTTTTCAGAGAGTCCTTCCCATTCGACCAACAGTTCAATATTTTAATGAGATTCATTGTTGATCAGACACAGACACCCAACCTCAAGGTATTGTGGCCTTAAAACATTGAAAACCTTAAATTAGAACTGCAGTGTTGTTTATGGTATTGTTACCTCATAGGTAAAGGTAGCAATTTTGAAGTACATTGAATCTTTGGCGCGGCAAATGGACCCAACAGACTTCATCAACTCCAGTGAGACCCGGCTGGCCGTGTCACGTATTATCACCTGGACCACAGAACCCAAAAGTTCTGATGTCAGGAAGGTAAGGCTGGCAGAATCTCGAAAGA